>NC_134859.1:11322500-11932000 GCF_049852395.1 Peromyscus maniculatus bairdii
AAGTAAGGATTATATTTCTTTTTACCAGCTCTTAGCCTGTTTGCTTAGTTTTCTTTCCTTCAGTCTCTGGGGTATATTTCTAAGAATGTACAATTATGTTCTCTAAAAGTCTGCACGTTGGAAGCTTTTTGTATGGCAGTGGCCTGTGAAGACATTGAGCTTCTCTCATAGGAAGACTTATTTTTGTTTTTTTGTTTGTTTTGGTTTTTTTGTTCTGTTTTGGTTTTTTGAGACAGGATTTCTCTGTGTAGCCCTGGCTATCCTGAAACTTACTCTGTAGACCAGGCTGGCTTTGAACTTGGAGAAATGCCTGCCTCTACCTCCCGAGTACTGGGATTAAAGGCATGTGCCACCACTGCCTGGCATAGGAATGCTTTTTAAAGGGTGTGCTGGCAAGTTCTTTTTAACTTGAATATGTCTCCTTTTTTTTTTTTTTTTTTTTTAAATTAATATTTTTTTCCTTTATAGATGGGCCCCTGCCTCTTCCAGTGAATCGCATGCAGGTTTCTCAAGGTGTGTAACTATTTCTTATCAGCCATGTTTTAGTTTAACTTTCAATGGCAGCAGCCCCTTCCCCGCTCCATTTTCCCTTTTGTATTCTTTTTTTGTTCTTTCCAGTCCTTCTTTCTGGTAAGAATGTAGTCCACCAAATAATGTGAGTCTGTTGTTTTTAAAATTTGGAATTTAGAGGAGCGTTTTCCAAAGTGGTCAGAAATAGGATTTTGGACTGACAACCACCACCACCACCACCACCACCACCACCACCACCAAAAACAAACAAACAAACCAAAAAAACAGGGAAGACCTTATTAGAAGATTAAATAAAAGAAACATATTTTAGGAAGGAAAAAGGCCTTTCTGAATACTCAGCAGGAGAGTCTGTGAGCCAGTCTGTGACAGGCACATGTGGGGCACTGAGAAGGTACAGTGCTTCTCTAGGCCATCAGGGTTGAAGCTGGGAAGTCTTTATCAACCACAGGAGGCTGTGTGCAGAGCTCCATGGCTCGCTGGAGTAGTGATAGCTAGCTAAACCATTAAAGGCTCAATTCAAGATTCTGTGGTTATTTGGAGTAGGTAGGGCTTCAGGGCTGGGGGCATTTGTAAGCTTTTCAACTCCTGACATACTGAGACCTGAGCAGCAGGGTATTGCTCCAGATTGTGAAATAAAATGGGAACATTATCCAAATGTTAAAGACATTGTAGTATACAGAGCAGTTTGAGAGGGATGGGTAAATGATTTGAAGTTGTGACAGTGTTACTGCATACTGAAACAGACACAGAATAAACTTGCCAAGAACTTGTTTGGATGGATTGGATTTGAGGGGTGGAGGAAGTAAAGTGGTTGAGAAATTGAGCCATAGCAGTGTAGCTGAATGCTTATGGGTACTTGGGCATTGATCTAGATAGGGAGCCATAGCTGAGTTGGGGCTCTGACAAGATAACTTGTTAGCTACAGATGGTAAGAGACATTCTTTGGGTCAGTACTTACAGCCTTCCTTCCTGGCAATATCAGTACCTGCGAATGTAGATTTCTTTCAGTGCTCTTTCTCAGTATCTACACAAACTTTTCATGAAGGGGAGATTTTTATGTTATAAGCTCCCTGGAAAGTCCTCTTGGGCCTTGTTGGAATTTGGTCTTTTGAGGGTGGTAGTTTTGGATAGTCACTGCAAGTATAAGAAGATCCTCTTGTGGCTACAGCAATGGTAAGGCAATCCTCAAGAATTCTCTTAGATTCCAGTGCTGGGCAGAATAACTGCTTGAACTGGGATTTATTTTGAGCTCACAATTTGCATAGTTGTATACAGACAGTTAATAAAAACTAGTCTCTATGATCTAAAGATACTTCCCAGCGAATTCTTTGTCTCTGGTGTGGTGTTTGTGCAAACAAGTGGAGGCTGAGGGTAGCCCTCGGGCACTTCCTACTGAAGATACTTGCAAAATTGAGATGGTGTTCTGAGTCTTAACACAGATTCTAACAAAAATATCAACCTAGCCAAGAAGCTTGGAATAACGTGAGCCAATTGCTGCTAGGGTTGTTAAGTGAGGATGCACTCGGGTTGTCTTAGGAAATATCTCCTGTACAGATGGGGCAACTTCATTCCTTCACAAGGCCTCCTGTCTGTCTGCTTTGTTGCTTCCGTGCTTGTGCACATTAGGTCTGTTTGTCCCTGCCTGTCCTTATGTCCTCATCTTAGCCCTAGCTCTCCCACTGCTGCTTAACCCTCCCACCCACTGCTGCCATCAGATATGGGATGACTACTACCATTTGATCTGATTTGCTTGTGGGTTCCTCTCTATTGTCTGTTACCCATGTGTTCTGTCTTAGAGTTAGTTGATGAGTGTTTTTCTTTTCCTTGTGGATGCTTTTATTAATGAACTATCATAACTGTTTGCAGGGATGAATTCATTTAACCCCATGTCCCTGGGGAATGTCCAGTTGTCACAAGCACCAATGGGACCTCGGGCAGCCTCCCCCATGAACCATTCTGTCCCGATGAACAGCATGGCCTCAGTTCCAGGTGTAAGTGCTTCTCCTCTCAGTCCTGGCTCAGTGTGATGTTCTCTGGGCAGGGGTCTTCCATTGTCACCTCAGAAGTCTGCATGCTTATTCCTTTGAATTTGAGCTATGTTTTATTTCCTTATTTCTCTTCAACAAGCAAACACAACTGTTGCTACAATAAGGATTATTTGACTGTTACTTTTTTGTTGTTTTAGGTTTGTTTATTTATGTATACAGTATTCTTTCTGTATGTTTGCCTGCATGCCAGAAGAGGGGATCAGATCTCATTATATACAGATGGTTGTGAGCCACCTTGTGGTTGCTGAGAATTGAACTTAGGACCTCTGAAAGAGCAGTCAGTGCTCTTAACCTCTGAGCCATCTCTCCAGCCCTGTTACTTATTTTTTTTTTTATTGGAATAACAAATGTGGAGGAATTGATGTTGAGGAAGGAACAGGCAGCCAATAGCTCATATTGTCAGTGTCTGTTGACTTGAGCTTGCCCTCCTGAAACAGCCTTCAACTAATTAAAGGCATGATTGAATTCTAAATTATAGCCTGCTCTATTGATTGCCATTCAGAGGACAGTTCAGTGCTGGCTTACTTAAGAGATTGTTAAAGAAGGTGTAGACAAGTGCCTAGGAATGGGGGAGTCCTTGGCAAGTGCTGACCTTTAAGACCAGAATGTACTAGATTTGTAAGGCTTTGGGTCTCCTCTGCACTGTATGTCTTGAAGACTCTGGTCTACCGCTTCTGTACTGTAGCACTCCTGATTCCTGTCTTATAGATGGCCATTTCTCCTTCCCGGATGCCTCAGCCTCCGAACATGATGAGCACCCATGCCAACAACATGATGGCCCAGGCACCCACTCAGAACCAGTTTCTGCCACAAAACCAGTTCCCATCATCCAGTGGGGCAATGAGTGTGAACAGTGTCAGTATGGGACAACCAACAGCCCAGACAGGTGTTTCACAGGTACATTCAGTTTGGGAACCTGGACAGTCAGTATTGATGTAGCCCCAGCCTCTGTGACAAGATCCTATCTTATTTTATGGAAGTTAGAATTCTAGAATATATATCTCTTCATTGTTCTCCACTTTGTCCCGTAATTTTTAATTTTTCTCTTCTCTCTAGGTGAACTTCACACAGAAAGTAAAATAATTGGGTGTTTTGGGTTTTTTGTTCTTGTTTTTTGCTTATGCTCTTTGATCTTTGGATTTTGATTCCTGTTAATTTTAGAGATCTAAGATTAACATGTCACCATGAGAAATGCCTGAGAACTTGAAGAAGGGTGAATTTCCTCTTAGTCACTGAATTTGTGTGTCTTACTGCCTGTGTTGGGGCGTCAGGCTAGCAGAGCTATTGAGGGGATAGCACTTTTCTCATTGAGCATGTTTCAGTTACTCAGTTAAAGCTGAAGACGTTCCTTTTCCATTCATTTTACTGCTTTCCCCGCTTTGGTTAATTGTAGTGTATCAAATGTCAGCTGCATACAGAGTATTTAAAATAGGCCAAATCTTGCTCAAAATATAAAATTCATGTCTTTTTAAACAATGAGCTAATGTTGAATGAATTGTTGAATATATTAGATTTATTCTGTAATGATTTTCTCTATCATCTCTTTTCTTTAGAACAGAGATGAGGAAACCAACTCCCCTCCTTCCCACATCTCCCCATGTAGCCCAGGCTGCGGTCTTCCTGTCTCAGCCATATGCCACAATGACCAGCAGTAGACATTTTCTGTAAAAAGCCAGATAGTGAATATGTTTAGTTTCCTGGGCCAGACTCTTAGTCTTAACTCTTTAACTCTACTTTTACAGTGTACGAGTAGTTACAGACAACACTTACGGATATGGCTGGTGTGGTTGTCATCCTGTAAAACTGGTCTGGGTGCCTAGGCCAAACTTCTCTTTGGAACAGTGATGTTGATTCATTTTTTGAAAGGTCAACAATTCTCAAGTGTTTCCCCAGTTGAAAAAAACCACTGTACTAACATGATCCACTGTCTCAACTCCCCCCAAAAAGAAAAAAGGCACCTTTTGCTGTGGTCTAAGTTACAAGTAGATATGACAGGACACAAATCAGTAAGCCAAGTAAATGTGTCTAAGCCATGGACATTGTAGCCAGATATTGTAGTTGTACAACTCAGGTATGAAAAGCTACAGTGTATGCTATAAATGTATAGTCTGTGCATTTGTCCAAATGGGACATCCCCATGAAACTAGCAGAACTAATTAAGAAACTGATTAAATTTTCTTCTTCAAGTCTGTGAATTTTTCCAGTTGGGTAAAGTAGTTTTAACATATTCTGTCCCATTTCTTTCAGGGCCAGGTGCCTGCTGGTGCTCTTCCTAACCCTCTGAACATGCTGGCACCCCAGGCCAGCCAGCTGCCCTGCCCACCAGTGACACAGTCACCATTGCACCCAACTCCTCCTCCTGCTTCCACAGCTGCTGGCATGCCCTCTCTCCAACATCCAACGCCACCTGGGATGACACCTCCCCAGCCAGCGGCTCCAACTCAGCCATCCACTCCTGTGTCATCTGGGCAGACTCCTACCCCAACTCCTGGCTCAGTGCCCAGTGCAGCCCAAACACAGAGTACCCCTACAGTCCAGGCAGCAGCACAGGCCCAGGTGACTCCACAGCCTCCAACCCCAGTGCAGCCACCATCTGTGGCTACCCCTCAGTCATCACAGCAGCAGCCAACACCTGTGCACACTCAGCCTCCTGGCACACCGGTGAGTCTCTTTCAATCTGTCCCACCATTGTCACTAACGAGCCAAACTCTACAGGATACCTTTCCATACAGTGTTCTGTTGGCACTCGGGAGGCAGAGGCAGGCAGTTCATTGTGAGCATGAGGCTAGCCAGAGCTACAAAGTAAGACCCTGTCTTTAATTAAAAAAAGAAGAAAGAATACTCTGTCATGATGCTGTAGCATTTTGCTCTGATACCAAAAAGTGTATCTCTGATGGAAGTGCAGTGGGCTGTGCTTTGTTCCTACTATTGGCCCTAAAGGCATGGTTTACAATTACCCTTGGTTAAAATAGTTTACAGAAATTAATAGTCATTGAGACATCACAGCATGGACAGAACTATTGAACTGTATGTGCAACTATTTTCTCTGTTTTCTGTTCTAGATTAATGTCATCCAGGTTTTAATAGTTTTTGTACTTGGTGTCTTGGGTTTGGTAAACATGCTGTGCTCCAAACTACAGGTCCTCCAACCTGGCTAGTCAGCCTTCTTTCAGAATAGGAGACTTTCCTTATTCATAATGAAACAACAGTGAGGCTCATATCTTCTGTGGCTCTAAACCGCCCATTCCTCTCTGCAGGCGGCATTGGAAGGATGGGAGGCTCCTGTGTTATCCCAGGCCTGCTGGCCAGGGCCTCGCCAAGTACCTTTCTAGAAATATAGAAATCTTAGTATCATTTTCTTTTGAGTCTAATCTATAGATCCCCTCCTCTCAGATTTACACTAATTCCATTCTTAGATACTCAGGATGTTTATAGAATGACAAAATTAACCAAACGACAGTTCCAAAGAATGACGTTTTGTTTTTCTTTCTCCATAAGGATATATACTTACTCTGACTCTGCATTCGCTCTCTAAATGAGTTGTTTCCTGTCTTCAGACCAGGGTCTTGCAAATACTAGGAAAGCACTCTGCCACTGACTGCATGCTATGCCCTCAAAAAGAGATTTCTTTTTACTCTTTTTATCTCCTTTACTAATTTATGGAGGTAGTACTGCATTGGGTAAAGTCTGTTACGTGGCCATGGAGTGTTTGCTTACTCCACCACCATCGTTGTCCGGCCTTAACATAGGCTCGTTGGGTATTTTGCTTCACGTAGGCTGTTATTTCCCAACCTCCTCATAACTACTGTGAGCCTTTCTCCAGGAGCCTGAATGCTAGCAAAGGGAAATCATGGTAAAATAATTCAGTAGAAAGCCAAGAGAAAAGAATTTTATGTTAGAATTAGAAAACTGTTCTTCTGGCTCTACATTTTTGGTAAGAAGTAAATCTTAGCCAGGCGGTGGTGGTGCACGCCTTTAATCCCAGCAATCAGGAGGCAGAGGCAGGCGGATCTCTGTGAGTTTGAGGCCAGCCTGGCCTACAGAGTGAGTTCCAGGAAAGGTGCAAAGCTATAGAGAAACCCTGTCTTGAAAAACAAACCAAAAAAAAAAAAAAAGAAGTAAATCTTGTTTCTGGAGTGGCTTCTTCTAGAGCTCCCTTTGGGAGCTTCTGTCCTTTAGTGTTCCTACAGGTGCTTAGTTGTACAGAAGGGCAGGAGCTGAAGGTTAGTGGTGTTATCTGCTTTACAGCGGTGATGATTATGATTTTTTTGCAGCTTTCTCAGGCAGCAGCCAGCATTGATAATAGGGTCCCCACTCCCTCCTCTGTGACCAGTGCTGAAACCAGTTCCCAGCAGCCAGGACCTGATGTACCCATGCTGGAAATAAAGACGGAAGCCCAGACAGATGATGCTGAGACCGATCCTGGTGAATCCAAGGGAGAACCTCGGTCTGAGGTAGATGTTGTTCCTAGTTGGCAGAACATGGCTTGTGTGTGGCAGCTTTACTTACATATCCTCAGGACTTACCATGATGTTTGGATATTCAATTTAAATGTTTGAATTTTCTAGAAATCTTTTTATTAGTGTTCTTTATTCATTTTTAGTTTTGCAGAAGAAGAACAGAATATTCGTTTACTAATTTAATGGCTGAAGTTGAAATCAGGGGGCCAAGAGCTGAATCCAGCCTGTGAATTTTTTTTTTTTTTGCCTGTTCAGTGTTTTAAAAATCAAAAAGTTGCAAATTAAACTTCAGATACCTGATTTTTGTCAAAAGATAAGCAGCTCTGCCATCAGTACACTTACATTCCTTTATGGCAGCCGGTGTCCCACCTAATTGGGGAATGTGTCCCTCAGGTGGGACATGGGTTTCCCAATTAGTCCAAGTCTCATCACACTCGGAGCACAGGGTTTTGATCCTTGTTTCAATTTTCTAAGATACTTTTACTTCCAAACTAGATGTATCAGTATTTTACTGAGCATGTAAATGTACTTTTATATTGAAAAAAATTTTAATTAGAGCTATGATTATACCGGTGCTGTATAAAGTGACTCAATGGACACGAGGTAGTTTTTTGTTTGTTTGTTTTTTGGGTTGTTTTGTTTTGTTTTTTTCTTTTTGAGACAGGGTTTCTCTGTATAGCTTTGGAGCCTGTCCTGGAACTCAATCAGTAGACTAGGCTGACCTCGAACTCACAGAGATCTACCTACCTCTACCTCCGGAGTGCTGGGGGGAAGTGAATTATTTTGTTCCTTTCCCTAATGGGGAAAAAAAAGAATGGTCCATGTACCTTTGACCCATGTGTGCAAAGAGACTTCAGAGTAAACTGGACTAGGCTACAGGGGTCTGACAGTTCTCTGTCTTCTGTGCCTCTGTTTTTCTCAAGATGATGGAAGAGGATTTACAAGGATCCTCTCAAGTAAAAGAAGAAACGGATACAGCAGAGCAGAAATCAGAACCAATGGAAGTAGAAGAAAAGAAACCCGAAGTAAAAGTGGAAGCTAAAGAGGAGGAAGAGAACAGTGCTAATGGCACAGCCTCACAGTCCACATCCCCTTCCCAGCCACGCAAAAAAAGTAGGTCACGTGCTCTGTAACCTAGGTACTTTGCTGTGCTCCACAGCAAAGATTGAAAGCGGGGCAGGAAAATGATTACAAATTCTCTTTTATATTCCTTGCCTGTCATTCAAGTTACTTCTGAGACTGGAGACAGCAGTGTCTGGAGAGATTCAGTATGTAAGGGAGTTTGCTAGGCAAACGTGAGGATCTGAGTTTGGATCCTAGCGCTCATGTAAAATGCTGGATGTGACTGTACCTGGGCATCTGTTACCCCAGCACTGTAGGAGGCAGACAGGAAGCTAGGGCTTTCTAGCTACCAGTCTAACTCCAGGTTCAGTAAGAGACTTCTTAAAGGAATATGGCAGGACAGCAGTTGTCCTCCTGGCCTCCATGAATGCATACAGAGGGGTGCATGTCTGCACACACTCAAGCACCGTGTAAAGTCCCCCCCCATATATACATACATACATACATACATACATACATACATACATACATACATATATATATATATATATAGAGAGAGAGAGAGAGAGAGAGAGACACAGACAGACAGACATAACAATAACAGGCTGTGGCTGAGGACCGGCCCTGAGTTGTCTTCTGAGATGAGATGTCATAGACTAGAGCGGCAGAGTTGAAGTGCCTCTGGACCTTGGTGCAGGCTAAGGAGTGTAGGCTCTGCAGAGCCAGGTATAAAGAACTGACGAACAACATGATCACTGTCAGCATGTTTGTGCACGTGTGTGTGAATTAGAGATTTCAGCTGGTGGAGGGGAGTAAGGGGCACTATAGCTGCTGTGACTTGGCATGGGATGGGATTATGGAGCTCCAGATGTGTGAGGTTAGCTCAGGACAAGTAGAAATTGAATGTGCTCCACCTAAGGTGTGTCATGGTAAGAAGGAATAGGGTGTTGGAAGATTGTCAAGTGACCCTTGCTTAAAAGGGTGACCTGGACCTTGGACGTTAAGAGCATCAGGTAACAGGCACTTTTGAGAAAGTGCAGAGATGTAGGTGGCTGAGGCAGTAAAGCTCCATAGTAGGAAAGAGACTTACTGATTTTTATAATTGAGGGTGCCAGAGGGTTTTTGATTATGCGGACTATCTTGTCAATGCCTATTTTTTTAAGAAATAAAACTGAGAAAAATAAAAATACTTAATTTATTTAAATTAATGTCTGTTAATGGTAACATTTACCCCACCTGTATCCCAAGAATGGAACCTGTACTCTACCTATGGTATCGCCAGCCTCATTTAACACATTTTTACAAAAATTACCTTTTCCAAACAAAAATAGTAAAAATGTGATGTTTTTTTTTGTAATCCTGCAATGTTTTGAAGAGTGTTAAGGCAACTGAGTTGGACTGTTGAGATGTGCCTCTCTTCTGCTGTGGTGATTGATAATCCTGTTACAGAACTGTGTGAGCAGCTTCCATTCTCAGTCAGACAACCTAGCAGTGAAGAGAGGAGTGTTACTACTCCTGGCTCTCAGGTGCCTGGGGCCCTCTGCTCTGACAGATACTTCACAGTCAACAAGCAGGGGCTCTGGAGGAGGGTGAGTTAATGTCATCCTGCCGCCTCCTGCGAGGTACTAGGTCACTGAGTTAGGAACATTTTCTAAGTGCTGGCACACTTGGTGCTATATCAACCCCCTCCCCCAAAGACCCATTTTTTTTTTAAATATCACTGTCAGTTTCCTAAAACAAATCTTTAAGAAATAGCAAGCTCAGCCGGGCGGTGGTGGCGCACGCCTTTAATCCCAGCACTCGGGAGGCAGAGCCAGGCGGATCTCTGTGAGTTCGAGGCCAGCCTGGTCTCCAAAGTGAGTTCCAGGAAAGGCGCAAAGCTACACAGAGAAACCCTGTCTCGAAAAACCCAAAAAAAAAAAAAAAAAAAAAAAAAGAAATAGCAAGCTCATTTGGCAGATGAAGTTTTCCAAAACATTTTTTTTCCAAAACATTTTTGATGAAGGCCCAAATTTTACCATTGGCAACAAATATTATCATTTGTCTTTGAAGTACCTGGCTCACTTAGTTGATTTTTTTGGAGAAAACTTTGCCACAAACTAGGATTGAAGAACAGCTTTGTATCTGTCACCCTTGTAAGTTTTCTGTCTTCAGGGGAGAAAAGCAGTTCCTGCTCTCCCCGCCGGTGCTGATGCTGCTGCTGCTTCCTGAGGCTGCTTCTCCACAGCATGACTGCCTGTTGGATTACAGAGCAGCAGCACATGTGGGAGGTTGACATTTACTGAGGGTACCGATTCTACTGCCTATTAAGAATGTGCTCCGTGGCTGGCCTTCTTTTTCCTCAGAGTAGAGTGGCCACAAAGACTGGAAGAAGCTCCCATTCATTAGGCTTCTCAGTGCCACTATTGACATAGTGTATTTTTGTAAAGGGGGGTAGTGTTGTTCTCAGAGATCCCTAGAGAGGCCTGCGACGGTGCTAGGATGTCCTTCATTGATAGAAACGTCACACTTGTGCTGCATTGAGTTGTGACGGGTGATCAGTAAACTGAATTGTTGGATTGATGTAAAACTGCTTTGTTGAACCTTCAGTACCACATATTTTGAGTTACTACCACATTGGACATCATGGGACTTATGAATAACACACTGGAGAACTATGTATAGTTTACCATTCTTACTGAGTGAAGGTTATGATGCTAGCAAAGTGTAATGACCTTCTGTGCCACACCAGCTAATAGTTGCAGGGAACTTGGGCCTGATACAGCTATTGACTTCTCTTTGAGTCCTTATGGAGTCATAATACAGAAGCATGGTAAAGGTGGGAATTTGAAAATACTTTATTTAGCATAAGCTTTAAATAGTTGTTTAATTAATAAATAAATAGAGTGAGACACATTTAGTCACTACCAGGGAGAAGAGTGAGAGTGACCAGACCTTTTCTTTAAGATTGTGTGTGTGTGTGTGTGTGTGTGTGTGTGTGTGTGTTCGTTCGTTCGTTCGTTCGTTCGTTCGTTCGTTCGTTCGTTCGTTCGTTCGTTCGTTCTTGTGTGTTCGTCCGTCCACAGTGTCTAGAAGATGGAGTAGGATCCCCTAGAGCTAAAGTTACAGGTGGTTGTGAGCTACTCAACATGGGTGATGGGAACTAAACTCCAGTCCCCAGGAAGAGAGAGCAACAAGTGCTCTTAACCAGTAAGCTATTTCTCTAGCCCCTAAAATTAATTTTCTTTGTTAAATGGGGGTGTACACACATGACACATGCAGGTAAGTGGAAGTCAGGATAACTTGTGGGAGTTGATTCTTTATTTCCACCATACAGGTCCTAGGGATTGAACTCAAGTTGTCAGGCTTGGCAGCAAATGCCTTTGCCTACTAAGCTATCATTGGCCTATGAGCAGATTTTGAGATGGGGTCTCACTATGTAGGACTAGCAAACCTGGAACCCACTTTTTGACCAGGCTAACCTAAACTTACAGAGATCCATTTATCTTGGCCTTTTGAGTACTGGGATTAAAGGTATGTGCTGGCTGCCACACCTAGCATGAGCAGACTTCCCTGCCACCTCTGTCTCCTCAATGCAAGAAGTAGAGCATGTCCTGTCAAGTCCCACCTGTTAGCAGGCCAGGTCGTTAGTACTTCAGACTACATACATCAATCATAACGTCTCTCGGAAACTAATCCCTCAACAGCAGCAGCAGATGATACTCAAATAAGTGCGTATGGCTGTGTGCCAATAAAAGGGTTTGTGTGTTTGACCCCAAAACTTGAATTTTATTTAATTTTCATCTGTCATGAAATAATGACTTCTGGTCATTAAAAAAGGTAAAGGCGATTTTGAGACCTTGACTCATAGAAAGTAGGAATTTTGATCATAATTTGTCAGCCCCTTATCTATTGGAATGAAAAAGCTTTTGATTAAATGTTTTCTCATAAAGAATTATTTAAGGGACTGTGGCGATTGCTTAGCAGTTGAAGTACTTGATGCACAAGCAGCAAGCGTGGGGACTAGAGTTCAGGACCCCCAGACCCCACAGGAGTGACAGGTAGGGATGCTGGCCGGCCTGCCTCTTGGTCTAGTGCTCAGGAAGCCGAAGACCAGGGGTCCCTAGAACAAGCTAGCAAGCTAGACTAGCCATTCCTACAAGTCCTGAGTGCACGTCCGAGACCCGGACTGGTTGAATGAGGTGAAGAGCAGTAAAGAAAGACTCCACGTGCACACACACACACACACACACACACACACACACACACACACACACACCTCACACACATTACTCCAGGATAATGGATATAGTTAGGCATAGTGGCACAAGCCTATAATCCTAGCACTTAAGCCAACCTGGGCTATGTAGTCAATTCTAGCCTATAGATACTGAGTCCCTGTCTCAGAAGATAAAAAAACACAAAAGCACATTACCCCCCCCCCCCAAAAAAAAAGCCAGGTGATCCTTTGTAACGGTTTTATAAGCAGAAGAATGAAGTTAGCAAAAGGAAAGCAAGACTGTTCATTTATTTACAAGGTTACTTGGGGCATGTCTGCATGCTTGAGTGGGCCTTTATGTTATAATAGGGAGGCTTCCCTGATCATCTAGACCTTGAGCCAGTACTACAAGGGCTAAAGCAGCCAGGTGTCCTGCAAAAGAGGGAGTGTCTGTCACAAGGTGCTCAAGAGACCTGATGGGTCCCTGCTCTGATGGGGATAAATTATGGGGAACTTTGGTGCATCTGTTTATATACCTAAAATGAGGATGTTAGGTTGAATTTTTCTGTTAACCTTTAACCTTTCATGTGAAAAAAGACAACTGGAACTTTTGTCTAACTATGTATTCTTGGTTGGTATGACCTGGCTTGGAACTTACTATGTAGACCAAGCCGACCTTGAACTCATAGAGATCCATTTGCTTCTACCCCCCAAGTGCTGTGATTAAAGGCATTTGATACCACAGCCAGTAAGATTAAAAAAAAAAAAAAAAAAAAACCTCTACAAAGTTTGGATCACTCATAACACCAGTCATCAGAACTGCTTTGAACTGTTTTTCCTTCTGTTCAGTTTTCTTTGTGGAGGAAGAGCCAAGGGTTATGACACACTGACCTGCACCCTAAGGACTAAAGTAGGGTGTGTTCCTATCTTAAAGGTATCTGGCAGTCACAGTTATTTGTTTATTTTTGGCTGGCTGGCTTACTTACTTTGAGACAGGGTCTCATTCCATAGCCCAAGCAGTCTTCTTGCCTCACTCTCCGGAGCACAATGGTAACAACAGACTAGGTAGGAAATGTGATAGCTAGAAGGTGAGAGCAGTGGATTCTGACAAATGTTGGAGAAACACTAGGGGACTTTTAGAAACTTCCTCTTTCTGTAGTCTAGTTATTGTTTACATTTGTATATGGGGGTGCAGTAGATAAAGGTTTATTTCAAGTGAGTTGAATTTAACTGGGCCAGGCATAGAAAAGCATCACCAGATAATTCACAAAAGGTCCCTGCAATGAAAGGGCTTTATGTACTGCCCAATTGATCAGGGAAGCAGAATTAGAAATTAACTGTTTTCTGTTATAGCAATATTTGAAGATTGGGAATTTTGTTGAAGCAAACTCCTCCATGCAATATTTGTCTCATGGCCTGAGCGTCAGATTTAAAGGCCACTTTGCTATGTTCAGAAAACCCCAACTTACACCTCTAGTTTAAGGATTCTTCACATGCTGAATAAAGTATCAGAGAGCTTGAAAAGAATTGTGGGTGGGAAGTAGAAGTGACTAGGCTTGTAGTTTGAATGTGACGATGGATGTGTCTTGAGCACCCATTAATGATTTCTCTTCCCAATGTTTTCTCCCTCTAGTCTTTAAACCTGAAGAGCTTCGCCAGGCACTTATGCCAACTCTAGAAGCACTCTACAGACAGGACCCAGAGTCTTTACCTTTTCGGCAGCCTGTAGATCCCCAGCTCCTAGGAATCCCAGTAAGTTAATATGAAATATGGGTTAGAACTTTGAGCATCTTGTTTCGTCTCTTTAAAATTGAGTGAAAACAAACAAACAAACAAACAAAACAACAAAAAAAAACCCCAAAAACTTACTTTGAGGATTTTTTTCCTCTAATATAAAAATCTGTGTCTGTCAGCAGTTTTGATGGATCAGAATCATTCGTTGGAGTTCAAGCCCACTTGCTTTAGCACAGAGGCCCCTTTATATTTGAGGCTTTGTGTACAAGTTTATCTAAAAGGATTGGCTTTAAAAATGCCAACAATGATATACATATCAATCCCTATTTGATGTCCTTGAAAGACTTGGAAAGGCCATGTGTTCTTTTGAGATTGGTGTTTGTGTTAATCATTAAATTGCATTTTGTTTATGTAGACCAAAGGGAATCTGTAGAAGTGTACATTTTCTGATGCATTTGTTCACCATTTTTTTAAAAAGATTTATTTATTATATATACAGCATATGTGACTGCAGGCCAGAAGAGGGCACCAGGTCTCATTACAGATGGTTGTAAGCCACCATGTGGTTGCTGGGAACTGAACTCATGACCTCTGGAAGAGCAGTCAGTGCTCTTAACCTCTGAGCCATCTCTCCAGCCCCCTTGTTCACCATTTTTAATGTAAATTAAATCCCTCATTTTCATTAAAATTATGTTCTAATAATCCCTTTCCTTTTATTTTTTCTTTAACTTTGCCGTTGCAGTAATTCAATCACAAGTGCACATGTTGGTTGCCATATTAGTGAGTCAAATCAGAGCAATATTTGGGATTATTTTCTTTTCACTTTCATTACTTACTCTTGGGATTAGAATGTCTGATACTTTTTATTGTTAAGCTTTGGGGGATTCACTCATAGAGTTGACTTTTTTTTTTTTTAAGGATTATTTTGATATTGTGAAGAATCCAATGGACCTTTCTACCATCAAACGGAAGCTGGATACAGGGCAGTATCAAGAACCCTGGCAGTATGTGGATGATGTCTGGCTTATGTTCAACAATGCCTGGCTGTATAATCGTAAGACATCCCGGGTGTATAAATTTTGCAGTAAACTCGCAGAGGTCTTTGAGCAAGAAATTGACCCTGTTATGCAGTCTCTCGGATACTGCTGTGGACGAAAGGTATAGTATTTCTGGAAAACAAATTTGTTTGGTTAATCAGTAAGTAATCTTAGTGTTACACTAAGATTCTGCTCATATACATGTGCTTGGGAGCTCTAGGCTATAGTGTAGTCTTTGTAATAGTTGACTTCCTGGCATGATGTCATGGTCAAAGTGAGAGGTATTCACTGGCAGGCCTTTCTCAGTGCCCTGTGCCCATTGTATCTGTCTGTAATACCTGAAACCAGAGCTATGATAATTCTGTAATATTAAGTCCAAAAATGTCCTGAAATAGCTATGAACCAGTTAGAATTTTACCTCATGTTCTAGTTAGTAACTTACCAGCTGGGTGTGACTCCATAGCATGCTAGAATACTTGAGGATGTTTGTGGAATATATGTTTAGTATTTTCTCCTTATTTTTGCAGTATGAGTTTTCCCCACAGACTTTGTGCTGTTATGGGAAGCAGCTGTGTACAATTCCTCGCGATGCAGCCTACTACAGCTATCAGAATAGGTAAGCATCATGCAGGTCCCTGCATTCCAGAGCAAAGGACAGTGTTAAGACAAGGATTGTGCATCTGACCATAGCCTGGATGTGTTACTTATTTCCTGGAAGTCCTGTAAAAAGGGCCAAAATGTCTGTGCCTCTTGGTTGGTCAGGTAGCTCCTTGTCCTCCTGATTTGTAAAGCATACATTTGCTGAGCATGGTGGCCAAGGCCTTTAATCCCAGCACTTGAAGGCAGAGGCAGGCAGATCTCTGTGAGTTTGAGGCCAGCCTGGTCTGTATAGTGAGTTCTAGGACAACCAGGGTTATGTAGAGAGACCCTGTCTCAACACACACACACACCAAAAAAAAAGGCAGCATACATTTATAGTAAAAATATGTTTCCCTGGGCTGAGGCCGTAGCTCAGTAATAATTCCCTGTAATACAGCACTGTAGCCAAGAGGACAGAGTTGAGACTAACCTTGGAAAAGCCTGAAATGACTTTTAAGATATTCAGAAAATAGAAAGTTGGATTTTATTCTACAGCAAATGCATGCCTACATCATTTGGCCTTTAGGGTTTTTTTTTGTTTGTTTTTGGTTTGGTTTGGTTTTTACAAAAAGAGCACAAGGGTACTCTTTGCTAATACTGCAATGTGAGGGCTGGTGTTCCTTAATGAACTCAAGACTAGTTCTCCTGCGGCTGCTGGGAGCACAGTGAGGCCCTGGTATTTGTTTGAGATACTGTTGTCGTCGTCTTTTTAGAGTGGTAGGCCTGCCTGGAAAATGGTTGCCATCCTTGAGGAATGTGAAAGGTTAGACTAGAAGAGATGTCCTCACACAGTGGGACAGTGAGATGATAGTAATACACAAATACCTGCTGTAGTGATTTGGAAAGGTCAATTCCTAATTGCTTATCTGCTTTTTTGCTGAGATGAAGTGAAAGTTGTGTTCTGAGCCCTCTTGTGGCCTTGTTGCTGCCACACAAAGGCTCCATGGCCTGAAGAATAAGCTGTGACTTAGACTGAAGTCGATACTGTTGACTGCATCTTGTGAGCCAGCAATGAGAACCT
The DNA here is from genome assembly GCF_049852395.1 of Peromyscus maniculatus bairdii. NCBI lineage: Eukaryota > Metazoa > Chordata > Mammalia > Rodentia > Cricetidae > Peromyscus > Peromyscus maniculatus. Next base: position 11,339,231 of record NC_134859.1, read on the forward strand.
GTGTGACCAACAAGGAGCTTTGCGCTTGTTCTCTGTCTTAGGGCTTAGGTGTTTGCATCAGGGTTTACCCCTTCAGATAGGTATACTTTCTCTTATTGGGCCATGATAAAGTCAAAAGGGGATTGTTGACTTGTTCAAAGGTACCTAAATATAGGCCTGACAAATTTGGAATTTTGAAATATTTTTTTGAAGTATGGTTTTTTTTTTTGAGTTATATTTGTAATTTTAAAAGAAAATGTAACTATCTTCATGATAGCTCCTATGCAAATGCTATTTTTTCCAAAAAAAGAACTTGACAAGATTGCTCATTGGGTTAGGGCATTTGTTGTCAAGCTTGGTGACCAGAGTTTGGTCCCTGGGCCTACGGAGTAGCAGGACCGACTCCCCAAAGTTGCTCTCTGGTCGAAAGTGCAGCCTGAGCAACCTGTCCTGCTGAAAATAGCTTCACATCAAAGTTTAATTTCTATCTCAACACTCCCCTTCCCAAATAGAAGGCTTGTTTTTGTTTTTGTTTTTGTGGAGGTGAGTGTGAAGGTGTTTTGTTTTGTTTTGTGGTCTGTAATGTTGTTTGTTGTTGTTGTACTATGGATAGAATCCAGGACATTGCTCATGCAGTGTTTGCTACCCTAGGCCTTTCATACAAACATTGTAAGACAGAATTGAAAAGGATACCAGAACCCCTCAGAATGGGATCCTCCCACAGTGACCATGTAGTATGCAGGAGTTGTCCTCCATTTGTTGTTTAGTCCTCTGACTCTTAGCACATCTCAGGATGTGTCCTACTTAACCTTGTCCGAGATACAGGCATCTTCCCTAACTGGCTCTTGTTGTCTGTCTTCAGTGGAACAGTGCATAGGAATGTACTTTAAAGACCATTGTGATTTATATGAAGTTGTAAGTTGATTTATTTGGTTGTCTGGTTTTGTTTTGGTTGATTGGTTGGTTGGTTTTGTTTTGTTTTGTTGAGTTGAGACAGTGTCTCAATGTAGCTCAACGTGGCCTCAGATTTGATCTTCTTGCCTCAGCCTCCTGAATGCTAGGATTACAGAGAGAGACCACAGCACCTAGCTTACCCACTGTCTCTAAGTGTTTGGGCCTTTGCATTGTTTCACTGTTCTGGACTCTGCTTGTTAATGACTTAAACAGATTGGGGCCCATTCACTGAGAGCAATTCAAGGTAAATTGAACTGGTATCAGGAAAGTTCTGTGATAGAGGACAAACACTAGGACTATTCTGGAAGTCCTGAAATGCCCATTTTTATTTTTGTGTAAAACTTCACTTTTACAAACCAAAAAGTGATGTTTTTTCTTAAATGAAAATGAAAATATATGAGTTGTATCTATCCTATGTCTGTTACATTTCGAAAGCTTTTACCATTTGTGCCCTCTGTGCTCTTAGAAAAGTACATGAATTGATTAATACCCTCTAATTCCAAGAAAGCAGTGGCCAAATTCAACAATGAACATTCTGGTTGCTCATCATTTTTTTCAAATTGACTATGAACACTGTTGTGTTCAGTAAATAATTGTTGTCACTTGTGCTAAAGTTTTAGATACTTAAACCAGTAACTGACCATTTAAACAAGTGAAATTCTTAATGTTTATGCTAGTGTGTGCTTACATTTTCACTTGTTTCTACACTTTTAGAATTTGAAAGTAACTCACTTTGAGGAAACTGCTATAGCTTTTCTAATGATTATCTGAAGATAATGTATAAATTATTGATACCCCAGTTTGTAAATACTGATAGAGTATTTAAAACAATCTGCATTTGAAAATATCATACATTAAACTACCCTCACAGCTAAACCATATAGTTACATGTGCTAACTTAGCAACCCCCATTTGCACTGTCATCAGATTTACGTGAAATATTTTCTCCTTCACAGTTCCATATTCATCACACTACTTCCTTCACACAAGACAGAATGCTATCCAGGCTGTTAATGGTTAAGAAGTGAACTTCTGAACCTTTATTTTTAGGAAGAATGAAGTGTAGACTTTGTCATAATAAGACCGTCTACATCACATTTGTTATCCTGGACCAGACATGTTTCATCTTCATTAAAAAGATGCCTTGTTCTGCACTGTCTTCATCTCAGTGAATGTTGATGAAGTGAGGTTATGGGCCCTGCCCTCTCACCTGCTTAATGAACAGGCTCGATTGTATGCAGTTTTCACTGCCAGTGCTTTGGGACAGACACTAGAGTCTTTAACACTATCCCTCAAATTTTGTGACCCTGAGATTCTCAGGAGTGGGAATTGGTCCCATACCGAGAGCTTAGGCTTCTGTAGCCATTCCTGGGCTGCCTCTTGGTCATCAGTACTTCTCTCTGCAGTAGTTCCTGCCACTGGAAACAATGGGTTCGTGTTCTCGTGTCCTACATGTTGTGAGGCTTTAAAGACTGACTGAAAATGCTAAGAGTTTTTCCAAGTTCTTAAAATCATTGAGACTCACTTGTGATTGTAGTGGTTTCATTTCAGACAGCCCAGCAGTTTTTGCTGGCTCCCAGTAGTACGTTTGCTTGCATGATGAATGGATCACTTAGTTCTAAGCTTTATTTTTAACAACGATGTTCTTGACTTCAGGGAATGTCTGCTTGTACCATGCCCTGCTCTATGTAGAAGTTTTTTTAAGGCTCTATAAGAATATTTACAAAATAGTGAATGACAAGAACATTACTATGGTTCATTTATATACAGAAATGTCTGTTCCTAGTCAGTTTTTAATTGTGTCCTGGCAAGAAACTATTATTATTAGTCCAGTCATTATCTGTGGTGAATCTGCCCTGTTCATCAACAGAATATGAAAAATTGGATAACCTGAAGACGTTCTGAATGTTCTGAATGAAGTTTTAGGTTTAAATTGGCTGCATGTGTCATTTAGCAAAGTCTGTGGACTAAATGCTCAATGTTTTAATGAAGATGAAAACTGGGACTTGCGGGGGCCTCTCCTCATGGCTCATGTCTCATTCTGTAGCTGAGTGAGTGATAAATGAGTGAATGAGCATGCAGCTGAATGCTGAATGAATGAGTGAGTGAGAGCACAGTTACTGCATCTTCCTCTGCACTGGGGGTTCAGCTCGTGCTCCAAATCCCATCAGTGTCTAATACTAATCTTTCTTGGCATCTTGTAGATGTAGTTTTGAGTGCTAAACCTGCATTTTATTGTACTGCTGCTGCTAGCTTATGCTCACCTTTTTGCCTGTGTAATTGACCTCCATTCAGCTTGTTTATTTTATAGTATTTTTGTGTGCTCATCTTGTTTTATGCAGAACCCACCTTTTTGTTAACTTCTCATTCATGTCCTTTCCAAACATTTAATAGTCTATAATTGTTATCACTTAACAGCATGAGCCCAGGCTCTATATTATTATCACACAAGAAATTGGGATGATGGATAATTTTTCAAATGCAGATTGTGCTATTTAAAGATTAACTCTCTAAATTTGCTTAACTTGGGTTGATACCAAGTCAGAACAGTCATTCACCATGTATCCCATGAATGATTGGTCCCAGTACCAAAATTCAAATCACAGCTTAGAAGTGAACCAAAACTTTTCAAAAATTGTTTGTGGGTTTGCATATATTGTATTGTTTATACAATATATCATAATTTTTCTCTGTATATTCTTATTAATAAATGGCTGGAAAGTCTTTGACCCTGACTGCATTTCTGTTAAGTGTTTGTCTAGAATATGGATTTGGTTTCATTTGTATTGTAACACAATTATTATTAACTGAGTGATTAACTTGAGAAAATAACAAACAGCAACAACAAAAAATGGTTCTGGGTGCTCAACATTGTCATACAATGGAAGATCTGGCTTAATACCGGAAGTAAAACCTCTGATGCAGTCAAGCATCAAATTTCCATTTTGAAAAATGAAGTATTCCAGTTTAACTTGCTTTTTAAAGGCTTTCTTCTCATACTGTTGTTCAAAGTAAAATTTTCTATTTTAAACCCTGGCTCAATATTTGATTTTAATACAAATTTGAGATTTCTAAATTTAGGCTCCATGCAATTTTAGTATTAACTCCTTGAAAGCATTTGCATCTTGGAGCCGGACCAAACCTGTCGTTGTTAGTGATGATGGCCTATGATGCGTGCAATGAGACCGAATGCTAATCAATGCTTTGCCTTGGCTTTCTGCTTTGTGTTGTCTGGTGTTTGCGTCTTACCTCTGTGTCTGTGCTATTTGTTCCCTTCCCTGTTCTCTAATTCTGCCCTTCCCTACCTGCCCCCTGTTCCTTTCATTGTCCTCACTGACCCATCAATCAACCAACAACGCCCCCCCTTCGTCGTGGTGCTCTGCCCTGCTCTGATTGGTGGCTTCGTTGCTTGGGTGGCTGTATGTTGTGATGGACCAGTTCACCCAAGTATGGCCTTCTTGCTGACAGGTATCATTTCTGTGAGAAGTGTTTCACAGAGATCCAGGGCGAGAATGTGACCCTGGGTGACGACCCTTCCCAACCTCAGACGTAAGTATGATCTTGCCATACTTCCTTGTGTTCATGACCAAAGAAGCCAAAATGTCCATTTAGAGTTGTGTGCAAGTTGTGTTTTGTTTTTCTTCACATATTAACTATACCCACGTTTAGTGGGAACACGGTTGCATGGGCATTGATATTTGTACTTAAAGGTATAGGTGTTGGCCAAACAGCAACACCAGTTCTCCATTTTGCTCCATTCAAGGCAGGATTAGTTCAGTTCTTGACCCTTGTATAGCTCACTAGCAAATAACTTTCTTCATGGTGGTAGGTAACCTTTGCTTGAAAATTCTAACTTCAGTTTTACCTAAGAAGCCAGATAGCCTTATCCACAGGAAATGAGTGTTGCATACATATCACCAACAACAACAACACCCTTTAAAACAAAACAGAACAGGGCTGGAGAAGTGGCTCAGAGGTTAACAGCACTGATTGCTCTTCCAGAGGACCCAAGTTCAATTCCCAGCACCCACATGACAGCTCACAACTGTCTGTAACTCCAGTTCCAGGGGATTGACCATCCTCACACAGACATACATGCAGGCAAAACACCAATGCACACAAAATAAATAAATAAATACTTTTATAAAAAAAAATAAACAAAAACATTTTGGAGTTAACTTTACCTTTTAAACCTTCATCTTGGGCTTGGGGATTTAACTCAGTGTTAGAGCGCTTAAGGCCCTGAGTTCAGTCCTCAGCTCCAGAAAAAGAAAGAAAAAATAAATAAATAAAGACAAAAAAAAAAACATCTTTTAAGTTACTGAGCTACTGCAGGTTAGATTCCAATCCTTTCTCCATGTCTTCCAGTATAACATAGAAATATCTATCATTCCTTGCTGATGGTCTTACTCTTGCTCCCTAGCTGGATCTAGCATGTCCATTAATTTATTCCTGCATATCCCTGCTTGTCTTCTAATGAAGTGCCTTTTGAGTGGCAGCATAACCAGCAAGAGAAATGAAAACCACAGTGGGTACTTGACTCATTTATATTTGTAAAATGCCCAAAGGCATGCTGGCCTGTATATCTGTTCTAGCCTGCCAAGCGTTTTTATAGTTCCCTTTTCTGCACACTGAGTTCCTCAGTCTTCCATGCTTCTGGTCAAGTTGAAAATCTGGCCTCAGAGTTACTGGGTCCCACAGGCAGGAAGGCCGTGCTCCAGAAATGATTTTATTACCCTTATCATCTTAATTCTTTGGTCTAATTGGAGTTAATCATTGAATTGTAGGAGGTAGGGATGGGAGAAGGCTAATCAATAAATGCTAAGGTTCAGTTAGATACCAGCAAAAGCTGTGGATTACTTTTGCACAGTATGGTAACTGTTGATAACATTTATGTACTGTACTTTTCAAAAAGCTAGAAGGAAGGATTTTGAAAGTTTTTTTTCATGCCCCCCTCCAAAAGGTAAGTGTTGGAGGTGGTTAGTATGTTTAGCCTAAATTTAAGCATTATGCAGTGTGCACAAGGGGCAGATATTATGTGGTATACCATTAATATTTGCAACTTTTAAGTTTTTGTATGTCACTTAGGGTAAAAACTAAAGATGCAGGAAAGGGGCTAGTGAAATGAGTGAATAGGTACAGACACTTTTGCTGCAAGCCTGCAGCCTGAGTTCTGTTCCTGAGCTCACAGGAAGGTGGATGGGGAGAACCACCTTCACAGTTTGGTTCTCTGACCACCCATCATGGTCGTTCTCTCCCCCGCTACACACAGTATGTGTTTTTTTGTTTTTTAAAGAAACAGCAACCAAAAAAGAGTTATATAATTCCGTGTGTTAGAAGTAAGTCACATATGCATGGTTTGAAACCCAAATACTCCACCTTTCCAAAGTGAGAGTCCTTGGTAGAGTCTCACCTTACATTGAAGATATGTTGGCATTCAGCTGTGATCTTACCAATGTCCAATTCAGTAGCTATTCGTCATATGAACTTGAATGAGAATAAACATATTTAAATCTCAACACAATTTTGCCATCATAATCTGAATTAAATCTTACAGTAAAGCTGTTAGTAGTTTAGAACAGATATCAAGAAAAAAAATTGGTAGAGGAGTATATGTGGATTGATTAAAATGTTTCTTTTTCTTTTAAATAAGGACAATTTCCAAGGATCAATTTGAAAAGAAGAAAAATGATACCTTAGATCCTGAACCGTGAGTATACATACATACATATATATGTAGCCCCTGCCCTCTCTCTCTTGTTTGTTTTTGAGACAGGTTTTTTCTGAGTAGCCTTGGCTGTCCTAAACTCATAGACACCTGCCTGCCTCTACCTCCCAAGTGCTGGGATTAAAGGTGTATGTCACTATACCTGGCTATTTTTTACTTAGAGTCTTAGATGAGGAAAGTTATTATTTGTGATTAGATTATGGGAAAATAAAAAGTTTCTTATGGGAAGTTATCTCAAACTCAAAATATAAGTCTCTCTAACACATTTTCCAGTTGCTAGATTTTAATAGTGATAAGATTATGTGGGTAGCCAGGCGGTGGTGGCGCACGCCTTTAATCCCAGCACTCGGGAGGCAGAGGCAGGCAGATCTCTGTGAGTTTGAGGCCAGCCTGGTCTCCAAAGCGAGTTCCAGGAAAGGTGCAAAGCTACACAGAGAAACCCTATCTTGAAAAAACCCCCCCCCAAAAAAAAACAAAAACAAAAGAACCACTTTCTAAACAATCTGTCCTGTGAGATGTAGTATATGTTCTTACCACTGCCTTTGCTCATGAGAATGCTTCATTTGCAAAGTTGGCTTTTAAAGCTTGGGACAGGTCTGTCAGTTTTGCTGTATTCTCTTGGCCCCAAATCTCCTAGTTCCAGAGAGGTCGACTGCTATAATGGAAGACACTTCCCACCCAGGCAACATTTGAAGATGCAGCTCTTTTGGGAAGGTTCCTTCCTTTATCCTACTGTCCGATACCTAGGGACAGGATTGCATTAGGTAATGAATGCTGGTACATATGGAGACTTCCCCCAAGGAAAATTCAGTTTTACTTCTGATTCTCCCTGTTATGTTGCCGTGTCACATGTCACCCCCCCCCCATGTTACTGATTTATTTATATGTGTGTGTTTGCCTAAATTTATCTGTATACAGGACATGTGTACTGATGCCCCTAAAGGCCAGAACAGGTCAGATCTCCCAGAACTAGAGTTATAGATGGCTGGGAACTACCATGTTTGTTGGGAGGTGAACTTGGGTCCAGGATTCTTCACTGCTGAGCCATCTCTCCAGCCCTCTTTGTATGGGTTTTAAGTTTCTTTTTGCAGCAACAATAAGTGCGGGCAACAGGAGGCATAGTGTCTATGGTTCCCTGGGTGAGAAATTTGAGGATGTGCACAGCAGCATCACCTTTGGGGTGGGCTTCCTGGAGTTGGTGATTCTTACCTATGAGCAGGTATTGGAGAGAGCAACATAACATTCTGGGCATAAAGGAAAGAGAGAACACAAGATACTCAAAACATATCATGGGACTGATGGACCAGTCAGGCCCAGGGGATGTAGTGGCAGGAGCACTTAATACATTTAACCTGTTTGGCATTTAGACCATTCAGTGTATACTGGGCAAGTTTTGAAAAACAGCTTTGATTGTAGTGTATAAAGTCCATCTCTGCAGCAGAGTATGGTGGCATTCCCCTGTACTCCCAACAGTTGAGAAGCTGGGGCAAGATGACTAACTCAAGACCTGCCTGGGCTATTTAGTAAGATCCTAATTCTAAAGAAAAACTAAAAAAAGAAAAGAAAAGAAAAATAGACCCCCACCCCCACCCCCACACACACACACCACCACTCCTTAAGCAGGGAACATGAGGTATATGATTTCAGTCTCTAGAAACTCCCTGGGAGATTTAGGTAAAACCTAGGCAAGAAGTCAAGGCTCATCTAAAGCAGGACTGTTGGAATTAGAAAAGGAGGCCAAACTATGAGATGGAAGGCTCCATAGTAAATGGAATGTCGAGGAGAGGGCCTTATGGGTTATGGGTCCCAGGCAGATATATGTTTGGTATTTCCTTCCCTGACAGTGGAGGGAAGAACTGAACGGGTTATCTTTAGAGAGAAGGTGGGAGTCAAAAGAGTTACTGTTCTGACCTTGCGTCCCCCAGAGGCCAACCAAGCTCACTTCAGAGACTGTAGATGCATAGAGTTGATGGCATGAGCCCTGGAAGAATGCAGTGCAGGGCTAAATGACCAGGTCAAGTGTGGGGAAGGAACCTCCGCCATGGCTGTTAATTAGTAGTCACAACCAAGTCATGCTGCCCCTGTTTCACAGTGTTAATGTGTATCCTCTCTCTAAAGAGAACAGCAGCTGGTTAGGACATACCATGGCTGAAGGTTTGTATAGCAGGTGTGGAGCAGGATGAAGGGACAAGAAGAAGCGAATCATTATCAAGAGCTTGGCTTCTCCCAGGAAACAGGGGTGCTTTCTGGTGCCTTAAATTTTCCTGGGATGTGGATTTTGGTAACAGTGAGACTGTAAACTATAAAAAGCAAAAGGTGGGGCTGGAGAGATGGCTCAGAGTTTAAGAGCACCGACTGCTCTTCCAAAGGTCCTGAGTTCAATTCCCAGCAACCACATGGTGGCTCACAACCATCTATAATGAGATCTGGTGCCCTCTTCTGGCCTTCAGGCATACATGCTGGCAGAACACTGTATAAAAAATAAATAAATAAATCTTTAAAAAAAAAGAACCAAACTTAAAAAAAAAAAAAGCAAAAGGTTTGAGCACTGGCTGTCTTGGTGTTGAGAATTCCTATTGGAGTCAGCCCTTGAGGGTGATAAACATGCATTTGTAAGTGGCTGTACTGAACTGAGCAGTGTGGAAATGGTACCAGGAGACTGAGTGTGTTCAGTGAAGCCTATCACTTTTTGTTAGCATTGATGCCTCCCACTACCTGTCAACAACTTGGAGCAGGTGTTTCCTGTGCCTTGGGCCTGCTAGGGATGCTCTCATCTAGCTACTTTGCTTTCTGTAGCCTTAGAAGGTAGAGTGGGGAAATCTGAAAACTCGGAGCAATTATTTATAACACTGAACATACTGTTCTGGTTCCTGAGCCCATTTAAGTATGGAAAAATTACATAGAGAAAGAATGGGTCTTGAAGTCTATAGTGACATTAGAATTACTGGACTAGGGAATATACATTTATCATAGTAATTTTTTTCTTTTTACTGTGTTTTTTTTTTTTTTTTTTTTTTTGAGACAGGCTTTCTCTGTATAGCCCTGGCTGTCCTGGAACTCACTTTGTGGACCAGGCTGGCCTCAAACTTATCGCGATCCACCTGCCTCTGCCTCCCGAGTGCTAGCATAAAAGGCGTACGCCACCACCGCCCAGCTCAAAGCTGGCTTTTGACCTTCATACATATACCTGCATTTGTGCACAGGCCTTAACCCCCCACCCCACCTCTACACACACACATTTATCTCTTTTTGCTAAGGGAAATGGGGAGAGAAGAAAATGGCACAGTGTTTAAAAAAGGGGGGGGGCAGAAATTCCAGAAGTGGTCATGCAGGCTTTTAATTTCTGCACTGAGAAGACCAGAGAAGGATCATGGATCATGTGTTCAAGGCCAGGCTGGACTACATGGCCAGACCTCTTTTACTCAAAAGAAAAAGAAAGGTTGGGTGGGGAAGAATGGGATCCTGTTTCTTCACTAAGCAAATTAACTAACATAGGTAAGCATGTAAAACACTTCTGAATTAGTCAGCACATGCGTGGATGTCAGAGCTCCTGAAAGCAGCTCAGACAACAGTGTGTGCCATACACTCGAGCTCCTGCTGAAAACTTCCTATGTGTGGCTCCTGGTGTATAATTGTGCTTTCTTGTCTCCCAGTTTTGTTGACTGCAAAGAGTGTGGCCGGAAGATGCATCAGATTTGTGTTCTACACTATGACATCATTTGGCCTTCAGGGTGAGTGATTTGCTGTGATCTCTGGGAAGGAGGAGCAGCTGTGTACAAGTCAGGGGGAGGTGGCTGTGGTGCAGAGTCTTGTTCATTGTCAGCAAAATTAAGCGAGTAAGGGAGGTGGTAGTTGGTTCTAAATTTAAATCTTATGTTTGCCTGCTTTACAAATTGTAGAATCAAAGCCGTCTTGTCTCCTCACTCTTTTCACAATGATGTGATTTAAACTGCCAACCAAGTATTTCAGTTCTGCATTTCACTGGTTTGGCAACATGCACTGTTGAGTATAATCTGATCACACCCATTATTTGTTGTGCAGTTTTGTGTGTGACAACTGCTTGAAGAAAACTGGCAGACCTCGGAAAGAAAACAAATTCAGTGCTAAAAGTAAGTTTTCTCAAAGTTTCTGTGTGCTTTGACTTTTGTTGTTTCTCTTCTTTTTGATACCTTTCCCTGCTGTTTTAGAGCTCATGTCAGCAGTTTTCCTATGGATGGTTTTCCAGTGCTTGATACTTTTTTTCATTGAAGTGATTCATCTTGATCCTTTCATGATCTGCTCATGTTTTCAGTAACAGTTTACAAAGCTTAGAAAGAAAATTTCAGAAGAGTAAAGCTTTAGGTGGGTGCTGGTACCACACACCTTTAGTCCTAGCACTGGGAGGCAGAGGCAGGTGAATCTCTTGAGTTCTAGGACAACCAAAGATACACAGAGAAACCCTGTCTCAAAAAACAAAAAGCAAGAAAGAAAAAATACGTTTCAGAACTGCTGAAAGAACATTTGTTGGCAGATCCTTCTCCAATAGCTCAGAACCAATAGCCCTATCCAGAAAAGGTGCTGTCACAGGCTCCCGGGGCCATCTCCTGGGGAGCAAGGCTTGCTGTCCTACAGTGCAGGATTTCCCTCAGGGGTTTCAGCAAGAATGGTGGTCTGGTGAGGCCCTTTATGCCTACATCTGTTCTTGTCAGAACAGTCACTCAGTTCTGAAGACTGCTGGGCACAGAGCTCAGCCTGACTAAGCTTATGAAGTGTGATGCTCACTGAAATATAATCTCAGATCTCAAATCCACTCCTTACTTCTTTTAACTTTACAAATCTTTATTTTTCCATGGGTTTTTTTTTCCCCTTTGCTATTGGATTTTTTTGTTTTGTTTTGTTTTGTTTTTTATTTTTAAAATTTATTTATTTTGTATACAGTGTTCTGCCTGCATGCCAGAAGAGGGCACCAGTTCTCATTACAGATGGTTGGAAGCCACCATGTGGTTGCTGGGAATTGAACTCAGGACCTCTGGAAGAACAGCCAGTGCTTTTAACTGCTGAGCCATATCTCCAGCCCTTTGTTTTCTTTTTAAACCACCTTTTTAGATATACCTTACTTAATATACCTCCAAAGTACCACTCTTGGTGTATTTATTGCAGAAAAATGAAATTTACATGAGTTGTAATTCTCTAGATACTACTTGAGACAATAGTAAGGAATTTTCTAAGACTTTCCGTAGATTTACTTTTAAAAATATTAATTTATTTTTAAATTTGTATATATGTGTGTGCCTGCTTTTTTGTATGTACACCAAGTGCGTGCAGTACCCAGGGAGGCCAGGACAGGGTGTTAGATTCCCTAGAGCTGAAATTTGAGGTGCCTATGGGGTACCTGATACTGATATTGGGACTGAATACAGGTCCTTTGCTAGAGTAGGTGCTCTTAACCACTGGACCATCTTTCCAGTCCCCTAGATTTACTTTTTATAGCAATTTTCATGAATGTAGAAAATATTTAGCCGGGCGGTGGTGGCGCACACCTTTAATCCCAGCACTCGGGAGGCAGAGCCAGGCGGATCTTTGTGAGTTCCAGGCCAGCCTGGGCTACAGAATGAGTTCCAGGAAAGGCGCAAAGCTACACAGAGAAACCCTGTCTCGAAAAACCAAAAAAAAATTAAAAGTCATTAAAGAAGAAAACTTACTTAAAATTTTATCATCGTAAGCTGGTTGTGTCGTGGTGGCTCATGCATAAGACAGGAGAATCCCCTCGAGTCCCATGCCAGCCTGTGACCTGTGAGAGACCATAATGAGAGAGACTGCCTTTTTACAAAAGGAAAGGGGGGGGGGAGGTCCATCATCTGATGTGGGAGAAGGGGGTAGAGTACCTAGTATATGTTGAATCCTGGGTTCAGTTCCCCAGCACCACCCCTCCAAAATGCATCCATTTTTATAATCAATGAATTTTTTTATAGATCTCACATCTAGTACTCTTTCCCCGAAAAGCAGTTTTCCATACTGATGTTTATTCCTAGTGGCTTTGGTCGGTGTTCACATCACTTGTGCTGTGGCAAGAGCCAGCACAGGACAGGCCACATCACCAAGATGAGGTTGCCTGAGTCTAATGCCATGCCTGCTCTGCCTCCCAGGTGAGCACTGTGCTCAGAAGGCAGCAAGCAGTCCTTGGCTGATGCTTGATGACTTGCCCTGGGTGTCATTGACTAGGCCAAGGGTATGCCATGTTCCTTGTTGCTATTAAAAGTTCCTCAAGTGTAATTCTGGAGCAATAAGCCATCTATCTGCCTGTTGGCGTCCTTGAGAGAGCCCTCCACATAGGAGACTTCTGCTCAGCATAGCCCCAGGGCAGGGCTTGTCCCACAGGCTTCCACTCAGCTACCCAGGACCTGAGGTGAAGGGCATGAAGCACAATGTCCTTAGTCCTGTCAGATTCAGGCCATCTTTGTCTTTCTCCTGTCCCTTACTATTAGAAATGGACAGAAACCTGGACAAATAAATAGCTGGCAAGAAGCAGAGTACTTAAGGGCCCACATCTGCTTTCCTTTATAAGACACTTAAGTCACAGGATGGAGCTCCTTCATATTTACAGAACACTCATTAGTCCTTGAAAGTAACAGTGAAGCAGCAGCTTCAACCGCTCTGCCTAATTCTGTTCATTCTGAATTTTTTAGGGCTTCAGACCACACGCTTGGGAAACCACTTGGAAGACCGAGTTAACAAGTTTTTACGGCGCCAGAATCACCCTGAAGCTGGGGAGGTTTTTGTGAGAGTGGTGGCCAGCTCAGACAAGACTGTGGAGGTCAAGCCAGGGATGAAGTCAAGGTTTGTGTTCTTTTCCTGTCCTAAACTGTGGGATAGTCCCCACTCCTGTCTCTGTAGGGCTTCAAGTGTGACATCCTTAATGCAGAGGCTTGTGGTAACTAGCATGTGACCTTTTCTGAATCCCAATTCATTATCAGAGATGGCTCTCTTGCCTAAGAAACAGGACCAGGAAGAGCTGCAACACAGCCCTGAAACTGCTCTGGCTGTTGTTGCAAGAGGTTGCCAGCCTTGAGCCTTCCTTCTACACAGAACAGGCTCTGGCTTCTGTTTCAGGTTTGTGGATTCTGGAGAAATGTCTGAATCTTTCCCGTATCGAACCAAAGCACTCTTTGCTTTTGAGGAGATCGATGGAGTCGATGTGTGCTTTTTTGGGATGCATGTGCAAGAATATGGCTCTGATTGCCCCCCACCAAATACAAGGTAGTCTTCCATCTTATTTCTGAATGTGTCTTTTTAGCCTTATGTTGGATGGTAACAGACTAGGCTCGGGCGTCTTAGAGCTGTGTGCTTTGGTACTGGATTTAAATAGTCAGTTACCCGACTAAACCAATTAATTTTGCTTTCCTGTCAGAAAACAAAGGGTCTTGGTGGTAGTGTGGCATGCTTGTGTATGGCCCTAGTTCTGTTTTGTCTCATCAAGATGGTCACTGGGGAGCCAGGGTAGCAACAGCTCGATGCCCTATTCAGACCAAGTGTCTCTGGTCCGGGGTTAGTTTGTTTAGTCTGGATTTTGGGTGAGAGGGGCAAAGAAGTGGCTTCTCCCAAGTTGCTCTCCTGGGGAAAGTTCCCCTATCTTTTGTTGGACAATAGGAAATTATTTCTGTTCCCTTAGTTTTCAGATGGAACTGTGATTAGGGTCTTTCACATCCTGTTAGGTGGACTCTGTGACTGCTATCAAAACTTATTTCTGGGGGCTTTGGATGTTAGTGTTTATTTTCAAGCTTGAGGGGTACCCTGAATTAAAAATAAAAATGACACCCCCCACCCCCACCCCTGCAGGCGTGTGTACATATCTTATCTGGACAGTATTCATTTCTTCCGGCCCCGCTGCCTCCGGACAGCTGTTTACCATGAGATCCTCATTGGATACCTAGAGTATGTGAAGAAATTGGGGTGAGTCTCGATTATTCAGAATCAATAAAAAACATTTTGTCTCTTCTGTGAAATAGTGATTTTTCTCGTTTAGTTTTACGTGTCTTATTCTGCTCTATTGAGATTGGTTCAGAAGTCTGCTGAGCCTCCCACTTGTGTCCCACCCCGAAGAGCAGTGTCTACTCTTTGCCTTTGCTTGCTTCTCATTTTCTTTTCACTTTGTTGAGACATAATCTACATATCCTGTTTTTGCCTGGGAGCGGTTTTGGAGTCAGTGCTTTTTGACATTGTTGACTGGTGTGACCATTCCCGTAAGCCAGTCTCACACTCCTTCACCTGAGCCCTGTGCCCTCTTACTGCTGCCTGCTGCTCCCTGTCCTGCCCCTGCCTGCAGACAGCCACTAATCTGCTCTCTGTCTCTATATACATTGTCCTTTCTGCTCTGTCATTGAAATTCACTGATTGAACGCCCACTATGTGTTTTTGTTTTTCCGGTACTATGTGGTTATATGCCACACCTGTGACATTCTTTTCCCAAACCTGAAAAGGTTTGCTTAAGTGTCTTGAACAGAGTGAATAAAATTCTTTGACATGAGTTCTCTAAAGAGAATGACTTGTCTGAGCTGCTCTTCCATTTACAGGAGGGAGAGTAGGCAGGAAGATGGTACTTCACATCCCTTACTCTGTCCTGGGGGGCTCAGCTCCAAAGAAGTGCTCGGTCCTAAATCTAGGGTTGAGTTTATAAATGATGAAGATGATGCTTACACACACACACACACACACACACACACACACACACACACACACACCTTTCACATTATTGGGTTGGAGCCCAAGTATTTTAGAAGACCTATACAAGCATTATAGTCATTTCTTTTGTTTTCATCTTCCCTCATACTAATTTCCATCCTTGCTTTAGTTCCTGTTCATAAGTTGCAGTTGCCTCAAAAGTAGATCAGAGTTCACTGACACTTTTATCTGGCTTCTTTCGTATGTATCTTATAGGTATGTGACAGGACACATCTGGGCCTGTCCCCCAAGTGAAGGAGATGACTACATCTTTCATTGCCACCCCCCTGATCAGAAAATCCCCAAACCAAAACGACTGCAGGAGTGGTACAAGAAGATGCTGGACAAGGCATTTGCAGAGAGGATCATTAATGACTACAAGGTACCCCTGTTGAAGGACGATGCCGGCTTTGTCACAGCTGATTGACATGTTTTGTGTATTTTCCTTGGGCACTCATGTGCTTTATAACTGTGATCAATTACAAGAATAGAAAGCAAGAACCTGAAAGCATCTGATGAAACTGCAGAAGCAACTGTGCAGTTGGTCAAAGCAGTGGGCCTTTCAGTCAGTTGACGGCTGGTTTGTGTATGAGGTTCCCAGTAGCCCACAGGGAACCTGACCTCACCTCTGGTCTGCTTCCTTCTAGGACATCTTCAAACAAGCAAATGAAGACAGACTCACGAGTGCCAAGGAGTTACCCTATTTTGAAGGAGATTTCTGGCCTAATGTGCTGGAAGAAAGCATTAAGGAGCTAGAACAAGAAGAAGAAGAGAGGAAAAAAGAAGAAAGTACTGCAGCTAGTGAGACCCCTGAGGTACAGCCCCCGCTAGAGCTATGCCACCAGAGTGGCCGGCTGGAAAGGCGACATTTGCTGCCGGGTTCTCTGTGGAGGTTCTCATGCACACACATAGGACGTCACTATCTCGGTACAAGAGTTATTCCCTGTGGGGCCTAGTGGTTAGACCTGGAGAGTAGATGGGAGATGGTGACCTTTTGGAGCCAGGGCAGTACATGGAGATGAGTGTAAGTTACTTCCTAAAGAAACTGGAGGGCCGGGCCTTGTGCTGCGTGTTGTGACAACTCCTCATTTTGTGGCTTTGCTTTGCTATTTGTTTGTTTGTTTGTTTGTTTGTTTATTTATTTATTTATTTATTTATTTATTTATATATCTATATATCTATATATCTATATATCTATATATCTATATCTTATCTATTGATTTATTTATCTATCTATCTATCTATCTATTTATTTATTTATTTATTTTTGTGGCTCTCAGCCTGTTCATTGTTTGCTCTCCCTGTGTACCAGGGAGTGCAGAGTGAACTAAACAAGACCTGACCTTGTCCATTCCCTGAGAAGTGTCTTATACTGGGAGAAACAGGAAGGACCTGGGTAGCTGCATGATGTGTTTTCAGGTGATGAGGCAACTCAGAGAAGAAAGGAGCTTAAGATAAAGAAGACGGCAGGAAGTCTGAGGGTGGCTTTGGAAACAGTGACAGAGGAGCTGAGATCCCCCTTGAGTTATGGGGATGGAGTCTTCCAGGAAGAGGAGGAAGTGTGCTGTGTTGATGATCACAAGGCACTGTGCGCTTGTCAGGTAGAGCTGACACTGGCGTAGACGGGTTGTATTGTAGGTTTGGTAGGTGTGTACAGTGACTTCTGTGGAGAGTGTTGATAGCATGGGAGAGATCATGAGTTAAAAGAGTGAGTGTGGGAAGCTGGACCTCACTGGTGAGGGAGAAATAAAGAATGGACTGCGTTGCTCCAGAAGTGGTTGGGCCTGGGCCCCAACAGGGCTAGAGCTGCTGGCAGCATGTGGCCACACCTGAAGCCTCGGGTTAGCGTGAATGCTCAGTGCACACTTGATGTGTTGAATGGTTACAATGTGCCAAGCACTGTGCACATTGAGTTATGTCTTCAGAAAGACAGCTTTAATACAGAAAGCATAGGCCAGGATGAAACAGAAGCTTGTATCCCTGGCGGTTCTCAAGAATTCTCAAGTGGTCCCCATTGTCTGACTTTCTCAAGGTTTGATTTCTTACTTGACTGCAAAACTGTTCCCAAGAAGCTGGAGAGGAAAGGCCATAATCACATTGGCCTTAAAAGAACAGGCGTGTCTCAGTGGCTGGCTCAGAATACATTGCAGTGGAGACCGTGTGACCAAGAGGCCGCTGGCCAAGCCAGGCCTCAGAGTACAGGTGGCCTAGCCCAGAACCATTTGGACCTGTAAAGGACAGCAGTGGTGGCATCACTTGAGGAAGTAGAATGTGGGCCCAACTGTGGGAGTCACTGGTGTACAGCACAGCAGAGCACAAGGACAGCCCTTCTATGAACGGAAGAGGACTCAGGGAATACAGAGCAAGCTGAGCCATCCAAGGTGGACTCTGGCATGGTGTCAGTGAAGCTATCCACACGACCTGGGTGGCTTGTGCCTGAGCCAGCCTTCACTGTGTACCCAAGCACTTGGTGTCTGCTAGGGAAAGTGTGGACAAGTAGACTTGTTGGTGTGTGTGTGTGTGTGTGTGCAGTTTCTCAGTGTGCAGCTGAGAACAAGGACTCCCCTTCCTCAGGGATATCTTGGACCTCACAGTGGTGTTAACTTTAGTATAGCTAACACTTTGTAGAAGATGCTGCTTTGCCATTAAAAATCAGGTTCTCTAGGGAGGAACGGGAGTAGAGGAAGTGGGTGCTTGGTCAAAACATATTGCATGCATGCATGAAATTCTCAAACAGGAAAAAAAAAAGAAAAATTAGAATATCAAGTTAGAAGTAGACAAACGTTTCTGGTGATGTTAAATGAGGGAGACATGATACCACCACATCATGTATTCAACCCCAGCTTTGGGAATAAAAAAGCTCACTCTGAGGACTGTGCACAGGTAAAACTACCAGAAAAATAACTAAAGTGCATGTTTCCAGATGGCCAAAATAATTTCTCTCTCTCTCTCTTTTTCTTTTTGTTGGTTTTTTGATACAAGGATCTCTCTGTGTAGCTTTGGCTGGCCTAAACTCAGAGATCAGCTTGACTCTTGAGTGCTGGGATTAAAGGCAGATACCACTATGCCTAGCTCGAAAACAATTTCTTTTAAAAGTTTATTTGGCTGGGTGGTGACACACGCCTTTAATCCCAGCACTCAGGAGGCAGAGCCAGGCAGATCTCTGTTGAATTCGAGGCCAGCCTGGTCTCTAGAGTGAGTTCCAGGACAGCCAGAGCTGTTAACACAGAGAAACCCTGTCTTGAAAAAAAAAACAAAGCAAAACAAAAAACCCAAAACAGGAAATAATAGTAAAAATAAACTACAAAGTTTATTTGAAGATGGGCATAGTGGCACACATACCTTTAATCCCAGCACTCAGAAGATAGAGGCAGGCAGATCTCTGAGTTAAAGGCCAGCCTGGTCTATCTATCTACACAGTGAGTTCCCTGACAGCCAGAGCTCCATAGTGAGACCATGTCTCAAAAAAATAAAAAAATAAATACAATTTATTTGAGGGCTAGTAAACAAGTGTCTTCTGTTTGTGTTAAAGTCCCCAAATCTACATGGTGGAAGAAGAGAACAATCTCCCTTTTAAGAAAAAAGGAAACAGTTCTCTGACCTCCACGTGGACACTGTGGCACACTCATAAATGTACATACATACATGCACATAGGTAAAATAATTAAAAAAAAAAAAAGATTTGACTCGTGGACCTGAGGCAGGAGCATGATACGTTTGAAACCTAGGTTCTGTAACATCCCTTGAGAAAGTGATATTCTTGAGCTGAGGGTGTCCTTCAATGGTAGAGCACATGCTTAGCATGATGAGGCTCTGGTTTCACTCCCAGTACTACAGGGTAAAGAAGTTCTCTGGATTAGCTCTGCTTAGCTTTTCTATGTTGTATTCTAAATGGGTGACACCCCAAGTTCTTTTCATAGTAGGATTATTGGAGCACTTGAACTGGGGAGTCTCTTTTAGACCTCAGCCAAACCATGATGAAAAGTAGTAACAACAGATTGCAAGACAAGCTTGGACATGTTCTACCCTAGTGCAGGTGTTGAGTGGGACCTGGAAAGAATCAGCTGGGTGTGCCTGCTCCTTCCCCGAGTCTTTTGAAAATTCATACAGGCGAGCAGGCCTTCCCAAGGCAAAGAACCAGGCACTGAGCATGTCCAGTGGAATTTTGGGGAGTGGTAGAAAACTTCCTCTTAAAGCTAAGCTTAGATTCTGAATTAACATCCTGGAGAAGTAACAGGACATAAAAGAGCCAGACGGGCTTGGAGGATTCCATTCTTATTCCTCTGGTGGCAGCGTGTGGCCTAGGTGCATATGGGGTCTCTGGAGCCCACAGCCTAGGAAATGGATCTTGTTCTGACAGCTTTGCATGTGGTTCCAGGGCAGTCAAGGTGACAGCAAGAATGCCAAGAAAAAGAACAATAAGAAGACCAACAAAAACAAAAGCAGCATTAGCCGCGCCAACAAGAAGAAGCCCAGCATGCCCAATGTATCCAATGACCTGTCCCAGAAGCTGTATGCCACCATGGAAAAACATAAGGAGGTAGTGGCATAGTCTGGTGGGAGGGTCTGGGGATACTTGGAACCTAGAGGAGTGGCAGGCACCAGGCCTGCAGTGCTAGGGCTCCCTCTGTAGAAGGTGAAACAGTAGTTTGTTAATACATTGTGTGGTTTATTGTTGGTTATGTTCCATCCCAGGAATCCAGGGCCTCAAGCAGGCAC
The DNA here is from genome assembly GCF_049852395.1 of Peromyscus maniculatus bairdii. Taxonomy (NCBI): domain Eukaryota; kingdom Metazoa; phylum Chordata; class Mammalia; order Rodentia; family Cricetidae; genus Peromyscus; species Peromyscus maniculatus. The sequence goes on from NC_134859.1 coordinate 11,359,308, forward strand.
TGGGTTTGATTAGCCTCCTATTACACAGAAAAATGTGGCCAGGCACTTGGCACATGCTGCTTCTCTCTCTGAGGTTAATGCAGCTCCTCCTTTCAGGTCTTCTTTGTGATTCATCTGCATGCTGGGCCTGTTATTAGCACTCAGCCCCCCATCGTGGACCCTGACCCCCTGCTCAGCTGTGACCTCATGGATGGGCGTGATGCCTTCCTCACCCTGGCCAGAGACAAGCACTGGGAGTTCTCTTCCTTACGCCGCTCCAAATGGTCCACTCTGTGCATGCTGGTAGAATTGCACACACAGGGCCAGGACCGCTTTGTCTACACCTGCAATGAGTGCAAACACCATGTCGAGACACGCTGGCACTGCACTGTGTGTGAGGTAAGTCCCCCACCTCCCTCCTGACCTTCCCTGGAGGAGGTGTAGACTCTAGCATTGCCTTCTGCCCGTCAGGAGTGGATGCAGGTGTTAACATCTGTGCACAACACTGTTTGTGCTATCTCTCCCAGCGTGGGGAGCCAGGCGTGAGTGACACCCTTGTTGTCCTCTTAGCTGTACTCTTGTCCACTACAGCTACAGGCCATGTGCTGAGGCAGCCTGAATGTGGAAGGACACTTTGGTTCTACAGGGATCCAGTGTCTTTATCTCTTCCTAGCCTTGCTAGGGGCTTAAGGATGCCTTTCATCCTGCTGGCAGGTTGCCACCTTTGATCAGGTCGAGTGGCAGGATCACAGCATATGGTTAGAATACTTAGTCCTTGTGTGTGCACTGGCAGGCTTACTGTCTCCTGCCTTGTGGGTAGCTCATCTTCAGCCATGTAGAGCTTGTCCTGGTCAGAGCAAAGGCTGCCTAGCCCTTCCTTCTTTGCTTACATTTAAATTCTTGATTTTCTCCCTCTTTCTCCAGGCTTCTCTGTTCTCTTTCTACTTTTCTGATTTTAGGACTTTATGTGTACTTTGCTTGAGCACAATTTCTAGACTCAGCCATAGGACTTCTCCTCAGCTTTGTGTGGGGTGGTATGTGTGTATGTAGAATAACTTGAGTGTATGCATACTGAGGTCAGAGGAGAATTGCTCTGTAGCTCTTTACCTCATTTCCTTAGAAAGTATCTGTCACTGAACCTTGTGCTAGGCTGATAACCAGCAAGCAACAGTCCTCTTACCTCTTCTCTGTCCAGTGCAGCAATTACAGGCACTGGATTTTTTTTGTGTGAATGCTGAGGATCCAAACTTGGGTCCTCATATTTGACCATCAAATCCTCTTACCCACTGAACTATCTCCCAAGACCCCCTTCAAATTTAATCCTTCCTTTTTAGTTTCTAAATTCAAGCATCTCTCAGCCACTTGAGCTTCTGTGTTGGGGAAGGATGATTTGATGCCTTGCTCCTGGGGATAATGTCCCCATGTCCTCTGGTAGTACTTGGAGGAAATGGCCACCGTGTTCTTAGTTCACGCTGTTAAGTCTCAAAGTAAGGTCTTGATGCTTTTCTCAAAGCACATGAAATAAAGAAGGAAGTGGGGACCATTAATAACTCCTCAAGCCTTGCACCTATAGTGTGCCCCATGCCCAAGGGAATCCGCTCATGCTGGGCCTGTGCTGATAATGGTCTGTCCCTTTTGCTTCTCTACAGGACTATGACCTTTGTATCAATTGCTACAACACCAAGAGCCACACCCATAAGATGGTGAAGTGGGGGCTGGGTCTAGATGATGAGGGCAGCAGTCAAGGTGAGCCACAATCCAAGAGCCCCCAGGAGTCTCGGCGTCTCAGCATCCAACGCTGCATCCAGTCCCTGGTCCATGCCTGCCAGTGTCGCAATGCCAACTGCTCTCTGCCATCTTGCCAGAAGATGAAACGAGTCGTGCAGCACACCAAGGGTTGTAAGCGCAAGACTAATGGAGGATGTCCAGTGTGCAAGCAGCTCATTGCTCTTTGCTGCTACCACGCCAAACACTGCCAAGAAAATAAATGCCCTGTGCCCTTCTGCCTCAACATCAAACACAAGCTCCGCCAGCAGCAGATCCAACATCGCCTGCAGCAGGCCCAGCTCATGCGCCGGCGAATGGCTACCATGAACACCCGCAATGTGCCTCAGCAGAGTTTGCCTTCTCCTACCTCAGCACCACCCGGGACCCCCACGCAGCAGCCCAGCACACCCCAAACACCACAGCCCCCTGCCCAGCCTCAGCCTTCACCTGTAAACATGTCACCAGCTGGCTTCCCTAATGTAACCCGGACTCAGCCCCCCACGATAGTGTCTGCTGGGAAGCCTACCAACCAGGTGCCAGCTCCCCCACCCCCTGCCCAGCCCCCACCTGCAGCAGTGGAGGCAGCTCGGCAAATTGAGCGGGAGGCCCAGCAGCAGCAGCACCTGTACCGAGCAAACATCAACAATGGCATGCCCCCAGGGCGTGCAGGTATGGGAACCCCAGGGAGCCAGATGGCCCCTGTGGGCCTGAATGTGCCCCGTCCCAACCAAGTCAGTGGGCCTGTCATGTCTAGCATGCCACCTGGGCAGTGGCAGCAGGCACCCATCCCCCAGCAGCAGCCAATGCCAGGCATGCCCAGGCCTGTAATGTCCATGCCGGCCCAGGCAGCTGTGGCTGGGCCACGGATGCCCAATGTGCAGCCACCAAGGAGCATCTCGCCAAGTGCCCTGCAAGACCTGCTGCGGACCCTGAAGTCACCCAGCTCCCCTCAGCAGCAACAGCAGGTGCTGAACATCCTCAAATCAAACCCACAGCTAATGGCAGCTTTCATCAAACAGCGCACAGCCAAGTATGTGGCCAATCAGCCTGGCATGCAGCCCCAGCCTGGACTTCAGTCCCAGCCTGGTATGCAGCCCCAGCCCGGCATGCACCAGCAACCCAGCCTGCAGAACCTGAATGCAATGCAAGCTGGTGTGCCACGGCCTGGTGTGCCTCCACAGCAACAGGCAATGGGAGGCCTGAACCCCCAGGGACAGGCTCTGAACATCATGAACCCAGGACACAACCCCAACATGGCAAACATGAATCCGCAGTACCGAGAAATGGTGAGGAGACAGCTGCTACAGCACCAACAGCAGCAGCAGCAGCAACAGCAGCAGCAGCAACAACAAAGCAGTGCCAGCATGGCTGGGGGCATGGCAGGACACAGCCAGTTCCAGCAGCCGCAAGGACCTGGAGGCTACGCCCCGGCCATGCAGCAACAACGTATGCAACAGCACCTCCCCATCCAGGGCAGCTCCATGGGCCAGATGGCTGCACCAATGGGACAACTTGGCCAAATGGGGCAGCCTGGGCTGGGGGCAGACAGCACCCCCAACATTCAGCAGGCCCTACAGCAGCGAATTCTGCAGCAGCAGCAGATGAAGCAGCAGATTGGGTCCCCAGGCCAGCCGAACCCCATGAGCCCCCAGCAGCACATGCTCTCAGGACAGCCACAGGCCTCGCATCTCCCCGGCCAACAGATCGCCACATCCCTTAGTAACCAGGTGCGGTCTCCAGCCCCTGTCCAGTCTCCGCGGCCCCAATCCCAACCTCCACATTCCAGCCCGTCACCACGGATACAGCCCCAGCCTTCACCACACCACGTTTCACCCCAGACTGGTTCCCCCCACCCCGGACTCGCAGTCACCATGGCCAGCTCCATGGATCAGGGACACCTTGGGAACCCTGAACAGAGTGCAATGCTCCCCCAGCTGAATACCCCCAACAGGAGCGCGCTGTCCAGTGAACTGTCCCTGGTTGGTGATACCACGGGAGACACACTAGAAAAGTTTGTGGAGGGTTTGTAGCATTATGAGAGCATTGGGTGTTTGTTTTTTTGTTTGGGGGACTTTATTTTATTTTATTTTATTTTATTTTTTGTTTTTTGTTTTTCCCCCCCTCCCCTTTCATGTTCTTGGACTTTTTGTACTGAAAATCCAGGCATCTGGGCTCTTTTTATTAAGCCTAGATGGGACTGTGACTCCCAAGCATGGAAGGGTAGATTGATGTTTAAAGAAACAATACAAAGAATATATTTTTTTGTTAAGAACCAGTTGATTTAAATATCTGGTCGGTCTCTCTCTCGGCTTTCTCTCTCTCTCTCTCTCTCTCTCTCTCTTTTTTTTTTCTTTTCCTGTTTGGGGGGTGGGGGGTTGTTTGGATTCTTTTTTGTCGTCATTGCTGGTGACTCATGCCTTTTTTTAATGGGAAAAACAAGTTCATTATATTCATATTTTTTATTTGTATTTTCAAGACTTAAACATTTATGTTTAAAAGTGAAAAGAAAAATAATACTCAGAAACTGGTTCCAGAAATAATGCATCTTATAATGTGTCCCGATAACGAGCTGATGTTGCGGGAAGATTTTTTTCTATAGTGAACTCTGTGGGCATCTCCAAGTATTACCCCTGGACGATAGGAATTGACTCCGGCGTGCACACATGTACACACCCACACACATTTATCTATACATGCTGGCTTAAGCCAGCCTCTTGTCTTGCAGATGTAGAAATTGTTGCTTTGTTTCTCTGATAAAACTGGTTTTAGACAAAAATAGGGATGATCACTCTCTTAGACCATGCTAATGTTAATAGAGAAGAAGCATTCTTTTCTTTCTTCTATGTGAAACTTGAAATGAGGAAAAGCAATTCTAGTGTAAATCATGCAAGCGCTATAATTACTATAAATAAGAAAATTCAAGAAGATTCAATCACTGTATAGAATGGTAACGTACCAACTCATTTCTTATATCATATTGTTAAATAAACTGTGTGCAACAGACAAAAAGGGTGGTCCTTCTTGAATTCATGTACATGATATTAACACTTAGTGTTCGGGGGTTTTTTTGTTATGAAAATGCTGTTTTCAACATTGTATTTGGACTATGCATGTGTTTTTTTCCCCATTGTATATAAAGTATCGCTTAAAATTGATATAAATTACTGAAGTTTTTAACATGTATTCTGTTCTTTAAGATCCCTGTAAGAATGTTTAAGGTTTTTATTTATTTATATATATTTTTGGAGTCTGTTCTTTGTAAGACATGGTTCTGATTGTTCGCTCAGAGTGGAGAGGTCGGGGCTGCAGTCCTAGTTGCAGTGTGGGTGGCAGCTGGGAAGTGTCCCAGGCTTGTGGCCACCAAGGGGAAAGGGGGAGGGGTCCCTGTGCGGAGTGAGGAGGCATCTCAGCATTGCCTTGCATATTCAGTACTCACAGGTGAATGTCACCCATGCCACAAGGGACAGTCACCGCTGGGTCAGAAACAGCACTTTGCCTCCAGCCCACTCTTCCTGTCCTCCTCCTCGTTGGCCAGCTGCCCCTGTGGGGAGGGCTCCTGCCCTTTTTTTTCAGACAGCCCCCCTTTCTCTACCCAGATCCCACAATCAATGCAAAGGGTGCTCCAGGGACTTGAGGTGGTTCCTGACCTCCCCTCCCCACAAGTTCAACAGGGAGGTTACCTCCATCAGCCTGCCCCATGTGGCCTCCTTAGGGCTTTGCAGGCCTGGTGCCACCCTGGGGGCTGCTGCTTCATGGTCTTACCCGCTCATGAAGTCCAGTTACAGGTGCCCTTCCTGAGCAGGGCATGGTAGCTCCTGAATACTGTAAATGTCACATCTGAGAGGAGGACCACTGACGGGGGAACTCAGCCCCTAGCCTGCTGCTCCCAGGGAACTTTTTTTTTTTTTTAAATACCTGTCTTCCAACAAAAGAGTGGTCTAGATGGGGGTGGGGGCAGCTAAATTTAGAAATCATGACCCAAATAGCCTTCCTTTTGGCCTTTTAAGTTCACAGAAATATTTTCAAAATTCCTGATACTTGGAAATCTAAATTTGACGAAGCCTTTCAAGGTTAGAGTTTTGAATGTAGAATTTTGAATCTTGGATTTTAATACTGTGGATAAGACCAGGTAAGGAATAGGCCATCATCTAACATCCCCCACCTAAGCGCTGTCCCAAGTCCTTCAGAGGTGATGCTCCGCCCTTGTTCAGCTTGATGGGTCCTTGCACATTCTCGGCTCTCTTCAGAATTCCCTTTGCTGCCGATTGGGAAGCCCCAAGCCATGTGTTCAAACAAGAAGAGGAACTGGAGCCTCAGAAGAGCTGCTCTCAGCCCCACTCAGAAGGTGGCACTTGGCAGTGTGCAGCCTTTTAATGTGGGCAATGGGGACATCCTTTTCAGGTTATCCTGAAGTTCAAAGCTATGTACCAACCTCCTTGGAGTCTGCATCCTGTGCAGTTGTCCATCTGGATGTCGAAGGATGTGGCTGAGGGTGTGGGCTGTGGATACTATCCCTAAGTTTGTCCTAAGGAAATTTCTGTAAGAGCTGGAGTGCCCAGACACTGTGTCTCATGCTGTATACTTAAGAGGAGAAGAAAAAAGTCCTATATTTGTGATCAAAAAGAGGGAACTTGAAATGTGCTGGTGTTTATAATAAAAGCTGGTAAAACTGCTTGGATTCAAAGGTGGTTCCGATTGGCTAATGATCCCCTTAGCATTAGCTCAGCTGCTGATCATTGAACAACTGAAGATGCCTGGTGTCAACCCTACATGCATTTGAGGCTCTTAGAAACTAGCATTTAAGAACTGAATGTTATGTCCACAGATAACATGCTATTCTGCACTGTTGGGGTGAATACATGTAACTTTCATTTGGTTTCTATTAAATGGGACCAGCTGGGCAAGGTAGCCCATGCCTTTAATCCCAGAAGAGCTAGAGCTAGAAGAATCGGGAAGACCTCAAACCCAAAGATCCATATAGGAAATGAAAGGACAGCCAGGGCTACATAGTCTCAGAGACCTGTCTCAGAAAGGGGAGGGGCAAAGATTGCATTTGAATCAACGTTTAATTTTAGTGTTGTATGACAGAATAAGTTGGTTTTGTTTTGTTTTGTTTTTGTTTTTTTTAAAGAACACTTCTCATTAAGGTGATTGTGAGTTGGTAGCCACTGTGATGCCAGGAAATATAATACAGGACAGTGTATTGGGAAGCAGTTCTGTGCCCAGACATTGTAGTAAACCTGGAGAATGTAGGAATAAGTCTGCCCATTTGGGACTAACAATACACAGTAGCCTGAAAGGTATTGGGTGTTTCACATGCATTGGTCATACTAATTGTGTTGTGAATGCTAGGTGCAGGGTGGAGAACAGTTAGTGATAACACACTGAAGAAATGGTTCAGAACCCAAACTAAAGTAGACTCCCAAGTGAGTGGGTCTGCAGCTGATCTAAACTGTCTAAAACAGTGCTTTCATCGTGCTCACCAGGTTATAGAGGATTTGTTAGAAATCTTTGATAATTCACTTTTCACTAAATAAAAGTTCAAGGGAGTTCAGGAGAGCCTACTATTCACAGAATTGAGCTCCTGATGGACCCCACTTGGTCCATTCTACAAAATTCCTACTAGGGGCTTGAAGCTGAGATGGCCTTTGGGTCTTTCATCTTGTATTCCATGGCTCTTGTCACAAGGAAATGTCACAGGCTGACATTTCCCATACTTGTAGGTTGACCTGTGAAATTCAGATAAAGGATCCTGGGAGGAGAATGATAGGAAAGCTCCAAGTTATTTTAGAGTGAGAATCTGAACACAAAGGTCCTTTAAAGTCTGTTGTGTGCAGAAGGGAACTGAAGACTTGTTCCTGACATCCTGCTGCCAGGACTCCTTTATTATCTGTGGTACTGCCCGGGACTCCTGAGATGTAGGCACAGATATGGGCCACTAAGACAAGATAGATTCCCATGTTCCTTCCTGGAATGAGCACTAAAAGAAATGACTAAAGTCCCAAAGCTGGGAAGTGGGAACAGGCAGGGCAAGAGGCAAATGTCAAGAGATGTCTGAAGTGGACCACTGTTAGACAACCACTGTAGTTGGAGCTAGAGTGTACAAAAGGCCCTTGGAGTTTTGTGGGAAGTCAGTTCCTGTTCCTGACCCTTGGTAAATACATAGGTCCAAACTTCGGTTTTCCGGGAACGGACGGACGACAGGAGGGCCTAGGTTTGATTTGCCTGCAATGCAGTTGGTTTACAATGAACAGAACCTACATCCCCATCCTTAACTAAAAAGCCCAGGTTCTTCTTTGCCAAATGTCACTTCACCTTTTCAAAACATTCTGCTCTGAGCCAGATACGGTGTTCTATAGATTGCTCTGTCAGCTCTGACAGAAAGGACAATTCCAGAATGGGGAATTAAAGGAACGAACCGGGAGGTGTCTCGATCCCTCTAGGAATAGTATCCAGGGAAGCTATTCTGTGTGGTGACATGGGCAGAGGCACAAGCCAGAAACAGATTCTAAGGATCCCAGAAAGGACATGGAAGGACTGTAATGAGGAAGTGTGGGGTTGGGAGTGGAGGATGTGTGCCTACAGGAGCAGAACTGGCTATAGAGTGGGGATAGCCATTAGGCGTTCAATGAAATATGTCTTCCTCAGCTCCTCTCCACCTTACATTTTGATACAGGGTCATTTCCCTGAACCTGAGGCTAAGAGATTTATGTAGACTGGTTGGTCAGCAAAACCTGACCAAGGATTCTCTTCTCTTTCCCCCTATTGCTGAGATTACAAGCGCACATTGCCCTGTCATTTTCTTGGGGACATCAGGGTATCAAGCATTTCCAGACTGAGCCATCTCTCTGGCCTCCTAAATCTGTCCATTCTTTTTCTATTTTCCATCTATAAATCAAGAATGTGAGAGCTGTCCTTGACATATTCAACCTGGAACCATTCCTAAACATGCCTGCCCTCTGCCAACATTTCAAGTCTATCCAGGATCTGGGAGGTAACCGCTCCTGACTCAGAACTTTTGGATTTTTTGCATCACCATTTACAAATTATAAGTAAATGGTTTTGTGTGGCATGTATGTTCCTGCAGTTGGGACTAGTGTCTGGTAGCAAGCTAAGCAACCACGTTAATATTTTTGTAAAATTTGATCATAGCAAAATATATTTAGTAAGAACCTGTCACAAAGGTGCCACCTGAGCTTTAAGATAAGAGCGTTAACAGGCAATCTGTTTAGGAAGTGGCCAGAGAGTTTGGATCAGGCGTTTGAGACCAGGTTTATGGCCTGGATCCCCAAGCAAACTTCCAGGCAGGAGAAAAGTCACAATAAACGGGTAAGCCCACTTCTGGAGTTGTTGGTTACTGAGTTCACGTTTTGGTGAATAATAGTCAAACCTAAAATCTCTTTGTCACTGTAGCTTTCTGGCATTGCCGTAGGAGACTCTTCCAGTGGCCCAACCGCATAGAAACACACGGTTGGGTAGGTCTCGCTCGTCCACACTCCAGCCTGGGCAGGGACATCTCGAGAATGGGGTACTCGCGCCCAGGCGCAGCCGAAGCTCCGGGGACACAATCCCCACACACTCCACGCCCTTGTCACTGACATCCAAGGTCAAAAAGTCCGGTCCTCAGGCCTCCGTGCTGGGGTTTGCTCCGACCGCGTTTCCCGCGCAGGCAGAGCCTTGGGCAGCCCGAGCCCGTCGCTCGCCATGACGTCACTGCGCCGCCCCTGCGGAAAGCCTCCCTCACCACTCGTGGCTGTTCGTGGCGCTTGGGACGGAGGCATGGCGCGCGAGCTGCGGGCTGTGCTGCTGTGGGGCCGCGGGCTGCAGGCTACACTGCGGGCGCCCACGCTGGCGGGTGTCCGGCGAGGTGAGCGCGGCGCAAGAGCGCAGAGGCAGCGTCTGAGGCCGTGCGCTCTCTTGACTGGTGGGAGGCCGCACAGCACCGGGGCTGCCACGTTGGGACGGGGACAGGGAAGTGCGGTTGCTTCTAGGGAAACGAATCGCAGGCACCCCCAGCATGGTCTGGTCAGCCCCTGGCGTTCCTGATGGCCGTCTCCCGCACTTGGGCTCACTCGTTCGTTGGCACGCAGCTGTGCACACGCTCATTTCCCGCAGAGCTCAAGCCCTGGGGTAGAAACTGAACAAACCCAGTAGTCACCCCGGACTTCAGGAAACCGGTGAACTCGGAGGGGTTGGTCCCTGCATCCCCAGGGTCTGGAATTAAAGATACAACAGGGAATGTAGAGAGTAAAGGACCTTAATCTGTGCTTTCCCACCCTCTATTCAAGTAATGGTGAAGGTGTTAGCGTAGCATACACATAAGGTATATGTATTTACAACTGTTTACATGAAAGGGCCCAAGTCAAATATGAATTGTGCTAAAGAATCTTATTCAAAGTTTCCACCATTCCTTACACAACTTTTCATGTTAGCATATACTGGTACACGGTACAGTGGCTTTTCCAGCAGCTACTCATCCGCCACTAAATGCTCTGCTGAACACAAAAAATGTGGTAAAGGTTGAGTGAGCGCTTTAGTCTTGAGGAACGTGTATTCAGTTTTAGAATTGTTCCAGAGTGCCGTTTCTTTTGTTTGTTAGCCGATTTTGCCAAATTGCGACTTTATTTATTTATTTATTTATTTGTTTGTTTGTTTTTTGAGGCAGGGTTTGTCTGTGTATGTATTCTCTAATAGCAAAACTGCCTATTCCATAGTATCTTCTCCAACATTTGAGTATGCCTTAAAAAAAACAACAACAACCAAAAAAACAGTGCACAGTGTCTAAGGGTCAGTGTGTAACTCAGTCGGAGTTTTCTGCTTGGCTTGCATAGGCCCTCAATTGGTCCTCAGCACCACCAAGAACACTGAAAAGAGCTTGCTTTAGAAGACACCTTCTGTGATTTGCATCTACATGGATACTAGTGAAAGACTGTTTTACTCCTTTAACGGTGGATTGGCATCTTCTCTATGATTTCCTCTTTGTACCCTTGCATCATGTTCTGCAAACACCTCCTCGGCCCTGGCTAGACGGCCAGGTTTGTTCACAAAGGCTGACTCCAGAGTCTCCCCGAGTATACCTGCAAAATTTGGTGCTCCTTTTCACGACGAGGATTCCCTTTTATTTCCAGCTTCTGTGGTGGCGCTAATTCTCCTTGGGTATTGAGCAGAGAAACTATATACGATTTGGCCACTTCATTCAAGCTCTGATTTCAGTCTGCTTCCATGTTGTATCAGCCCTCCAAACCCCCTGCTGTTGATTGATTGATTGATTGATTGTTTCTCCAGAGCAACCCTGGATTTTGACTTTGTGGTAGTCCTGAATTCACGGTTGTCAACTATACTAAACTTGTCCTGGTAGGATACAGCTCCGCCAGACAGGAAGTGGCACTCCATGTAAACTAGCTCTCGCCTGTGCCATAGAGATGATCTGATTGAAATTTCTAATTTCAGAAAAACAGCCAGTGTGTCTCACAACTTACAGCGCTGCTCACCCCTGAGATACCTTAGTGAAGCGGAGTTCTAGTAAGAACAGTTGCAGGTCTGTAGGAAGGCTGGGTGACCTTTGTGAAGTCAAGCCATAGCTCATGTGTTTTCTCTCTAGCTCGCTTGAGTGGCCCCTGTGGTCAGGTGACTTTTTCCCCCTTGAAAGCTGAACTGAACAACCTCTGCAAGGTTTCCTACTCCCCTGAACCAAAAGCTGTTTCTGTTGGAATTCAGTGATGCTGGGTTTATATTCTCAGAAAGATCTACTTTTGTAATAGATGCTTTGGCTTATGAGAATTTGATACCAGGAAATGAAAGCCTGTCCCTGTTGTAATTTAATGAGGCAAATTATATATTAACGAATTAATAGAAGGGATGCCCCAAACCAGCACACAAAAAATAATTTGAAATGAGCAGCGTAGAAAGTGAGTGGTGAATTCATAGTAGGGGGCGATTACTATGAACAGTGGGCGAAAGCAGGCCTGGGAGGACACCACAAGAGGCCTTGAGCCAGGTCTTGAAGCAGTTCTTGTGGAAAGAGGGATGTGGTTGCAGCGAGGGCAAACATCATGGACACTAGCTAAGAGTTTGTGAGTGCGTGCCTACACAGTCAGCGATGTCACAGTCACATTATCAGTGCTCCTGTGAGCTCCAGGCCATCCAGTGCTGTAACAGGAGAAGGCTGGGGCCCGCCTTTGAGGTTTGTGGCTTTTCTTTAGGGTGTGGGGGAAACATGAAAACCAATATTGTGCAGATAGTGTGTTTAATGTCTTATTCAGACACTATATTGGGTTATTGGTTTTATTTTTCAAGGCATAGAAAGTTCAGCTAACCTGGAATCAAATCTGGACCTCCTCACTTTTTAATGGATGTATTTTACAAAATACACTGGAAAAACATGCAATGCTGCCTGTATTGGATGTAATTCTGGGCCACAAGTCTGCACACTCCTTAGCAGCTGGACCTATGCTGGCAGGATTTTACCTCGTCTGTTTTGTTTACTGTGTCCTCTGCTTTTATCTTCAAAATAAAGACACACCCCATCTCTTCTACCATACGACTTTTGCTGTCAAATTACCACTGCTGGATGGACCTTTTTCTTAGATCTGGTTTGTCTTAACTGTGGAATCACCATATCACTCACACTAGCAGCAGGAAGTCAGTTCAGCTGTCTGTTGGTTCCCTTCACAGAGATGGTAGACAAATTTTTGGTCCAGTTACAGGGGGTTAGTTTATAACCATCATGGTGGGGAGCATGGCCCCAGGCAGACATGGCGCTGAAGCAGTAGCTGAGAGTCCACATCTGATCTGTAAGTTTAGACAGCCTGTTTTTTTTCTGTTTGGGGACTGTTTCCCTAATGCAGTTAGGCTGGCTTCAAACGTAGAGTCTTCCTATCTTAGCTCTCCAAATGCTAGTATTGCAGCTGTGCACCATTCACATTATTTGTCATTATTGTGTGTGCAGAGGACAACTTTTGAGAGAGCAGTTTTCTCCCATGTTTATTTGGGTTTCAGGAGTCAGACTCAGGTCACTGGGCTTGTGTGGTAAACACTACCCATTAAGTTATCTTGCCAGCTCCCCCAAATCTTTTTTAAGACAAGGTCTCCTGTAGCTCCAGCTGTTCCTTGAACTCTTGATCCTGTATTCCTGATCTTAGTTGTATCTCTTCCGTCTTCTGTCATCTCTGAGCTCCCCTCAGTTAGTCTGTCCGTCTGGACTGCAGCCCTTGGGAGGAATTCCAGCCAGTGGTCTTCTAGGATGTCTGTCAGTTTAAGGATTATCTAATGTTTTCTTATGATTAGATAGAGATGCAGTTTTGGCAAAAAGATACCAGAGGAAGGATAATGTGTCTCATCATGATGTTGGCAGGTCTCCTGATGTGGGAGTCATTTAAAAAGGAGACCTGCCCTTTCCCCTCTACGATAAATTCATTGACTTTCTCTTTGAAATCAACAATGGTTTTTCAGGATATGCAAATATTGTATAGTTGTCGTTTGTTGACATCTGTCAGTAATTTCTGTCTGCCACAGATATGAGCGTGATTTTTCTATTTGTTTTCCATGGCAATTTTCCTATTAAAAAAAAAGCTTGTTCTCTCTTCCCTGTACATCAAAGTATGGATTCTATTTGCTAGACTGAAGTCTGGAGTAGCTACTGTTACAGTTTTGCTCAGATCATCCCAGTTTCTACACTAAAAGTGCCTTCGGGTTGGACATGTTGTCCTGACTCACCCCTCGGTGCTGAGTCCTTCTTCACTGTCTGGCTCCACAGAGTTCTAGGCTCACATGTGCACCCACCACACAGAGCACTTGTTCCTTTTACTAGGAATGGCAGAATGGTTCCAGTTGCCCGGGACCAATGTGTTCCTAAGAAAGGGGTGACTACTAGACAGCTTGAGAAGGCCCTAGCCTGAGGGTGCTTGTTGCTGCCAGGGTGTTATCCATCAGTGGACAGGGTTAGGAAATGCATGTGGAGGTGGGGTGTACCCGGACAGGTACACACCCTGTGTGTCGGCTTTTATTTTTGGTCACCATGACAAGGGATCTATGTCCTGGTCCTATGGTACCTTCACTCCAGGGCAGCACTCAGGTCCTAGTCCTTCCCCCTTTCCTGCTCCAGCTTTGAGAAGCCAGGCTCATTTCACAGTGTGTTAGTGTGCTTGACCTCAGTCTGTACCCAGGCCAGTTTCAGGCTGGACAGCTGGGGCTGGTGAAGAGCCAGTTTGACCAAGCTGAGCACGTGTGTGCAGTCCTTTGGAGGTCAGCTTTGTAACCGGCAGTAAAAATGACACTTTCTGGTAAAGCCTTTACACATATGGTCATCTTCAAAAACATTTTTAAAATCATACTGGAAAACTAATTACTTGTAAACTCGTATCATATTTACCAAGTCTCCTCATAGCAGGGACTACTACATTATCTTCTAACTGTTGTGGGAGGGAGAGGTACATTTTCTTTCCATATCCCTTATGCTCACATGGCCTGCATCCTGAGTGACAGATGATATACCTTCCATGTCTTTGACTTTGACAGTGCTCTTCAATATTGTGGCCTTCTAGCATCACATCTCTGTAGAGATTCTTCAGGGAAGGAGCCAGCAAAGCCCACCCTCCCGAGTGTCTCAGTCACTGTTCTTTGGCTGTAAAGAGACACCGTGACCACAGCAACTCTTTTCCTTTGTTTGTTCGGTTTTTTGTTTGTTTGTTTGTTTGTTTTGTTTTGTTTTGTTTTTGAGACAGGGTTTCTCCGTGTAGTTTTGGTACCCATCCTGGATCTCGCTCTGTAGACCAGGCTGGCCTCAAACTCACAGAGATCCGTTTAACTCTGCCTCCCGAGTGTTGGGTTTAAAGGCGTGAGCCACTGCCGCCCGGCATCCACAGCAACTCTTATAAAGGAAGATGTTTAATTGGGGTGGCTTACAGTTCAGAAGTTTAGTCCATTATCGTTATGGCGGAAAGCATGGTGCCATGCAGGCAGATGGTACTGGAGAGATGGCTGAGAGTTCTACATCTGGATCAGCAGCAGCAGGAAGAGAGAGATACACTAAGCCTGGCTTGAGCTTCCAAGACCTCAGAGCCGCACCGATCCCGACCCCTATGACACACTTCCTCCAACAAAGCCACACCTCCCAGTAGTGCCAGTCTCTATGAGCCTCTGGGGCTGCTTTCATTGAAACTACCACACTGAGTGAAATTCACTTGCACAGCCTCACAGGTTGCTGCAGGCATGTTCCAGGAAGGGTTGAGCCCCCCTGGGTGCTGTGCTTTATTGTGTCTATTGGCATAGTAGTTTGTTCAGGTTACTATGGCGATGAGGGAAAAGTGTATTTAGAGATGGTTCAGCCGTTAAGAATGTTATTGCTCTTTCAAAGGACCTGGGTTCAGTTCCTAGCACACCTACCTGTAACTCCAGCTCCATAGGGATCTGATACCTTTTTTTGGCCTCTGGTCGTGTACACTCACTCATGTGCATATAATTCATACACAAATGTTGGGAGCACAAAGGTCCTTGTGCTCAAAGATAACGCTAGGGAAACTTGGAATGTTAAACCTATGGAAAAGATGTATAACCTGTTTTTCCACCCAGAAGGCTAGGAATGGAGGTGGTTAATAGCTCTATGTTCTACCCTGTCTGTAGGGCCAGGTCATGCCAAGCTCCCATGAACAGGACCAGAGGTGACTAATAGCTGAGATGACCTCTACACTATCTGTATGACGGAGACCCGGTCCTCCTCTAGGCCTTAAGATAGCACAAATAGCCTTCAATAGAACCAAGAAGAGTTTTGATCTGATTATGCTTTCTTGTGCACAGAGGATTGTGTTACAGCAGGAAACCTTTTCCCAAATTGTACTGTACTTAAATATGCCTACAGTAAACTGCCCAGTGTCGGACTCTAGAAGTTTGAACCAACACTGGCTCCTGAATCGTGTTGAACTGGATTTCCTTCTTCCCCCTCACAGGTCCTTATTCTGCCAGCCATTGTGTTTCAGAAACACACAGGCACTCATTATTTAAAATAATAAAAAAAAAATTAATTACATTTTTATTTGTGTGTATGTGTGGGCATTTGTGTGCCATGGCACACATGTGGAGGTCAGAGGGTAACTCCCAGGAATTGGTTCTCTCCTTCCATTGTGCAGGTTCTGGGGATTAAATTCAGGTCATCAGGCTTGGTTACCAAGCATCTTTACCTGCTGAACCATCTCACTGGCCCAGATATATTTGTTTTTAAAAACTACTCATTTCTGGCTATTCTTTTATTCCTTCCCTGGATTGGAGATTAAAGGTGAGCAGAGCTGGCAGGAGGGGCTTCCTTTCAGTCCAGATGTTCACACAGACTGTCTTGAGTATGACTGTACCCCTCCAGTGTTACAGACTTGTTAGATGTCTACTAAGCCAGGTCAGGCCCTGCCAGCTGGCCCTTGGGGCTACCGAGAGGTATAGACCAGGTCCATGCCTCTGGCTGGAGTACAGTGTCTGCTAGGCTGCTAGGTTTGTGTGGCCGTTGAAGGCTTAGGCTGATCCCACCAAGTAGAGACACCTCACACCTAGTTCTATGCCAGAGGCTTCAGGACCCGTCAGGCTTGCCAGGAAGTTACAAAAGCAATTCCGAGTCCCCTCCTGGCTAAACATGACCAACCGGATGTCTTTTGGTAAAATACATAGGACAGTCAACCTGTAAGGGAAGGCCGCTGAGACTACCTGCTACAGCAGTTGTGCCTCCATCCTCACGGGGCTGGACTGAGATCCACTTCAGTCTCCGCATGACAGGCACAGTGTGAGTGAGCTAGGACATCTGCCTTCCAATAGGAATTCCCATCCATTTTTCACAATTGTCCTTTCAGGAAAGCCAGTTCTGCACCTTCAGAGGACCACAGTCCAGTTTCGGGGCCCCACACAAAGCCTGGCATCAAGGATCTCTGCAGGACAGCTGTATAGCACTCAGGCAGCCGAGGACAAGAAGGAGGAGGCCCTGCACTCCATCATCAGCAGTACCGAGGCTGTGCAGGGTAAGCCTAGAGATGTAGGTCTTCTGGGAAGTGTCCACCATCTCAAGGCCTGCAGCTCCTGGCGATCACCTGCTGTGTCTTGCCCCCTCTGGTGGTCGTCCGAAGAATCTGCCAACTGGTAATAATGACAAGTGGTGGTAGTCACTGAAAGGGAATACTTCCCCAGCAGTTGCAGGACAGGAAGGCTGTTTCCAGGCCCAAGGGCCATCTCCAGGGCCCAGGGGCTCCACTTCTGGCTTTTGATGGAAACAAGGACAGAACTGTTGATGTTGACAAGTGAGGCTTTCTTATAATTTTGCTTTTTGAATAATTTATTAGAGCACATTCTTTTGGAGAATACACAGTAGAACCTGGTAGCTAAGGCCATCCTGGGTCTCCAACCACACACTCTGGGAACTCGGCCTCCCCAGTTTGCTGAAGCCTTACTTAGTCCCCACGTGGCCCTCTCTATGGCTGCAGTGTTATTCCATGTCCTTTATTCTGGAAGAGTCTGTTTAAGTGTCCACTCCTCTCAGTCATTCCTCTGTGTTTAAGAGTCAGGACCTTAGCCATTCTTTCAAAAGGTACAAAAATGGAAATGCAATTTCATTGATTGTGTCAATGACTCATTACCAGGTTCTGTCTCCAAACATGAGTTCCAGGCAGAGACAAAGAAACTTTTGGACATTGTGGCTCGTTCCCTGTACTCAGAAAAAGAGGTAAGATGTGTGTGCATCACTCCCCAGGCTGGTCAGGGGTCTGGCAAAGCTGCTTCCATGCCGTCCTAGGAAAGTGCCAAATCTAAGTCCTGTGCACGCTGTCAGAGGGCGTGGGGTGTGGGCTGAGGACAGGCCCCACTCTGGGTCCACTGATGAGGGGTTCTTACAGTGTCTGCTTTAATTTCTCAGATCAGTATACCAGATGGTTCTTTGGGCCAGGTCGACTTTGGGAGTTAATTAAATTTTGCTGATAGTCTTTAAGTCTCCCAGTGCCGGCCTAGGCACCACTCGGCTCTGTTCCTGCAGGGCGGTGCTGTGCTTTGAAGCCCTTGTGCTTGTACGGCCTCCTCGGACTGCAGGCCTGGGCCTCTGTAGTGAGGACCAGAGAGCGGGCGCTGCAGCAGAACTTTACTTCTTTTCCAAGACAGGGCCTCTCATGCCGCTCTATAGCTAAGGATGACCTTGTTCTTATTGTTTTCTCACCTTTATTTATTTTGTGTGTGCATATTCGATAGTACTCATTAGTGGTCAGTGGATTCTCTCCTTCTACCTTGTGGGTCCTGGGATCACACTCAGGTCACCAGGCTTGGCAGAAAGTGCTTTGACCTACTTAGCTCTCTTGCTGGCCTGGTCTGGAACTTTTTTTATACAGTCTAGGGCTTTCATTTGTTTTTTGTTTTTTGTTTTTGGTTTTGGTTTTTTTTTTTTTTTTTTTTTGGTTTTTCGAGACAGGGTTTCTCTGTGTAGCTTTGCGCCTTTCCTGGGACTCACTTGGTAGCCCAGGCTGGCCTCAAACTCACAGAGATCCGCCTCTGCCTCCTGAGTGCTGGGATTAAAGGCGTGTGCCGCCGCCGCCGCCCAGCCTTTCATTTGTTTTTGCACTTTAAGCCTGGCTAGGAATGTCCATCAGGGCCCCAAATACTCAGGGCCACTGGCTTTTGAACAAGGGGGTGGGGGCGGGTGGAGTAGTGGGTGCAGTAGGCCAGCACTTCAATTCAACCTAGATGCCTTTCTCTTTGGCTTCCTTTTTTCCTGACCATTTTCCTTCACCCATGACGGGCAGCTGTCTAAGCTCTCAGAATGCTTCATGTGTTCAGTATGCAGCACACTAGTTCTCTCAGCGGCAATCTCGCATTTAACAGCATGCTAGGTGACATTGTAATCCCTAGTTTTGCCACAGTGAACATTTATGGAGCATTCCTTTTTGAACAGTGTTTAGTCCCTTGATGACTAGCACCCTTCTTGTGGACTTGCATGTGTGAGGCCGAAAGAACACTCCGTGTTTTCTAAAAGGCCTGAAGGCCATGGGTCTGGTGCTTCTCCTCCTTTCCTTTGTGTTTGTCATTTGGAAAAATTCCTGGAAGATGGCAGCTCACCCATCCTTCACCCTTGCTTCCGCCACACCAGCTGAGGGCTAACATCACAGACACGTGTCCCTGCGCTTCATTTTAGAGATTCTTTTTGAGGAGGTTAACATTCACTTTTTTGGTGCTGAGAATCATGCCCATAGTCTTAGTGCTGGGGAGAGTAAGACAGTAGGGTTATGAGTTCGAGGTCAGCTTGGGCAACACAGAGAGACTGTCTCCAGACAGTGGCAACAGCAAAAACAAAATCCGTACAGGTGTGACAGACAGGACTTGGGAAAAGTCAAGAAAAACTGCCACCAGCAGAGGGTGGTTGTACACACCCGGAACTCTAGCACTTGGGAAGCTGAGACATGAGAATCAAAAAAAGAAAAACCTGAAAAGGGAAACTTGCTCTCTCAGTGCAGCTCACACTGAGATTCTGAAGTAGCACTGTGCCTATTTCACAGAATTAAAGGATCTTCAGGAAGCACTCTCCTTGGTCTCGTGTTATCCACTTCCTGTCTGTTCTCATGAGCTCTGTGTGTAATCGAGGCCTCTGACCTTTTCTGTGAAAGGTCAAGGCTTGTGTTTGGCCCCCTGGATGAAATGAAGCAGCACTTTCTCTTTTCATGGTGGTGGGGACAGAAGCCAGGCCCTGGTGTGATCAGGCAAGTGTCCTGCCTGTGTTCCCAGCCTCACCTCCTCTTGGGGTAGGGAGCAGAGTCTCACTAATTACCCAGGCTTCCTCTCATGAGTATTGAGTTCACAGTCTTCTGCCTCGGCCTCCCAAGTAGCTGAGACTACAAGCCTCTGCCACCAGGCTGCATGGCGTGGCAGTGTCCCTTTCCTCATAGAGTAAGAGAGACAGACATTTGGAGAATGTTTACCATCTTGTGCAAGTCAAGGGCCGCTCACAGGCTTCGAAAAGTCTGAGTTCACATGTAACTTCAGGCTTCAGTGAACATCCTGAAAGGAGAGGTTTGCTACAGAGCATGTGCTGAGGAGATGCCATCCACTGAGGGAGACTGGGTATTGTTGCAGGTCCTCAACTACAGCCATTGCAACTCACCAGTCAGAGCTCTGTCAGCGCCTTTCATCTTCCTGCCTCTTGCTCCATTCCCTAGGTGTTTATTCGAGAGCTCATCTCCAATGCCAGCGATGCCTTGGAGAAACTGCGGCACAAGCTGGTGTCTGAAGGCCAGGTGCTGCCAGAATTGGAGATTCACCTGCAGACTGATGCCGAGAAAGGCACCATCACCATCCAGGTACTTCTGTCCCGGCATTACCTAGCTCCTCCTCAGGAAACAACCCGACTGAGCAGACTCAGGGAGGCGTGCATTCCAGTTCTAGCTGGCCAAGTGCTGTGCTGGCCGTTCTTCCGGTCTGAGGACTCCTGCTCACCCGGCACTGACAGAAGAGAAGGAAGTTTACAATTACCTCAGTGGTCTCTTGAAGAGTGAGAGTGGTGGGGGTTTCTTTTTACTGTTTGTGGTACTGGGGATTTAACCTAGAGCCTGCTACACACTAAGTAAGTTCTCCATTGCTGACTTCTTTGTACTCTTGGGTCAAAGTTTATCATTTCTTTTTGTTTGTTTGTTTTCAAGACAGGGTCTCTCTGTGCAGCCTTAGCTGGCCTGGAACTCGCTCTGTAGACCAGGCTGGCCTCAAACTCACAGAGATCCACCAGCCTCTGCCTCTTGAGTGCTGGGATTAAAGGTGTGCGCCACCATCCCCTTTTTCTCTTTTTAAAAGATGTATTTATTTTTATTTATGTGCATGTGCGCTATGTGCGTGTGTGCGTGCGTGCGTGCGTGCGCACCAACATGCATTCAGATGCCTGAGGAGACAAGAAGGGGGCAGCACACCCCCAGGAAGTGGAGTTAACTGTGTGGACACTCAGAACCAGCTCTGGTCCTCTGCAGGAGCAGTCAGCATATTGACCGCTGGGCCATCTCCCAGCTCTTGTCATTTATTGTCTTGTATGCTTTTACTGATTTGAAGGGAAAGTTTTGCTTCTGAAAAAGGCAATACTTTTTTCTTCTAGAAAACATTCAGAAAATGTTTTCTTCCAGAAGTTTTTTACTTTAGCTCTTCCATTAAGATCTGTGATACTTTGCAGTGAACTTGCGTGTATGGTATGAGGTGAGGGCTGAAATTGACCCTGTGTCCCTGGCTCTCATTTCTGCACTGTCTTAAGAAGTTGACTCCATTGCATCATCCTGGAACCGTGGTGAGAAACGCAGTGGCACACTGCCTGTACAGCTTCCGGTCCTGTCAGCCGCGGTCCCGGAGCACTCTGCCTTCACTGCTACTGCTTTATAGCAAGTCTCAAGATAGTTCTTTTGAAAAATATTCCAAGTTCTCTGGATTGCTGTATAAATTTTGAGTCAGTTTGTCAAGTCATATAAAACTTGGGAAGACTTGTTGGAGTGCGGTGAATCTACAGGTCAGCCTGGGAGGAAAGCAGAGCAAGTCAGAAGCAGAGAGTACCAGGTACATTTTCTCCCTTGGATCAGCCTAACAGGAACATTTTCTTTAAGGGGTCTGTAGAAAGTTCCAGGGTGTCTGTGGGATGGCATATACCTATAATAGTTTATATATAATATAGCACTGGGGAGACTAAGGAGAATCACAGATCCAAGGCCAGCCTGGGCTGCATATTGAGACTCTTTCTCAAAGCAAACCAGAACAAGAGCAGCTTTAAAAATCCTGGTATACTAAGATAAGTATTTCCTTAAGTTATTTAGTGACCAACTAGAAACCAAGTTTTATATAAGTTTATTGGCATAGTTAATACATAGAAATTAATTGTAAATCATTCTTTAATTATAATTTTTCATGTTCCACAACAAAAGTTTCAGACGATATTTTGGACACTTCGTCTAGTAGCTTGGAGAGAATTAGTTAGAAGGTTTTTGTTGCCCTTTGTTTCGGGTCCTGGCCCATGCCACAGGCATGAGCTTGCAGATGACAGCATTGAGGCTTTGTCCAGCCATGTTGCGCTGCCCACTGCTGGCACAGCTTCTTGTTCCAGCTTGATTGTCAAAGGTGCTTGCTCGCTTGTTGATTTCTACTTACTTGGTTGTTGAGAATCGCATATGTGAGAACCGTACTTACACTATGTCTAGCCCCTCTCCTCCACCCACCCCCAGTGTCGAAGTTCTTGTCTTGCTCTGGTCTGTGTTGACGTCATTGCCCGAGCCCTTGGTAGGGCTGGCGTCCCTTCACACCGCCCTGGAGCGGCGTCCCCGAGGAAGAAGAAACTGCTTCTGACTGCTTTTCTCCCATTCTCAGTTGATGAAGCGTTGGCATCTGGAGTATTCTTCAGTTGTGTGGAGGGGCAGCGGAGAGAGGTTGATGAAAAGCAGTTGTTTTTGTGGTGAGGAACTCAAGTAGGGTGTGGTGGGACTTTGAAGGAAGAAGAGCCTGTAATGGCGGAGACCTTGGGTTTTCACAGATACAGTGGCCTGAGTCTGTATCTGCTCAGAATGCTGTCACCTGATAGTTTATGAATGTCAGAAAGTACTGTCACAGTCTGGACACTGGGCAGCCCGTGACCAAGGCATTAGCACATCACACGTCTTTCTGTGTCCTTACATGGCCTCCGTATGCTGGCTGGCTTTATGTCAACTGGACAAGGCTAGAGTCATCTGAAAGGAGGGGCTTAAATTGAGAAAATACCTCCATAAGATCCGGCAGTAGGACATTTTCTCAAGTAGTGATTGATGGGGCAGGACCCAGCCCATTGTGGGTGGGGCCACCTCAGGTAGGTCGTCCTGGATTCTGTAAAAAAGGAGGCTGAGCCAGCCATGATGAGCAACCCCTCCATGGTCTCTGCATCAGCTCCTGCCCTGCTTGAGTTCCTGCCCTCGTGGCTTTTGATGATGAACTGTTATATGGGACTGTGAAAGAAATAAACCCTTCCCTGTCCCAGTTCCTTTTGCTATGGTGTTTCGTCACAGCAGTAGTAACTCTAAGACACCAAGCCAGTGGCTCCTCAGGCCTCTTTGGAGTTCGAGCTTGGTGTATGTCTGTGTGTTCCCAGGGATGGAACCCAACCTTGCGCAAGCCAGGCAAGCGTTCTGTTCTGGAGCCCAGGCTGACCGGGAACTCAGCAAGGAGCCCAAGCTGGCCTCAAACACACCTCAATCCTTGTGCCTCATCTTTCCAAATACTGAGATTACAGGTGTCAGTCAGCACACCTGACTCACAGCCTTTGACTTTTATTTATGTATTTATTATTATTATTATTATTATTATTATTATTATTATTATTATTATTATTATTTTATGGGCATTGTGAGGGGGTAGTTCCCATGACCTACTCCCCTTCAGATGTCCACATGCTAACACCATCCCTTGGGGGAACAGGATCTAGCAGAGGCCTGCTGCAGGAGGAGAAGACCTGTGGCCCCACAGGAGAGTTGCACTGGCCAGGGGACTGCAGGACATCCTTCCTGCTTGCAGAATTAAACCACCCCCTCACTTTGCACAGGACACCACAGTTGTAATCACTGCCTCAATTGTTCTGTCTGCGTCAGAAGAGCCACTAGAGGATGGGTGTGGCCAGGGTATTCCTCAGTGATGGGAGCTGGATGTTTACATGTTGACTTGCTGACTTAGTTCCTTCTTCCCAGGATTGGTTTTGTTTGTGTTTAGGGGCTGAGGATGGAACCCAGGCCCTCCACAAAGGAGCTAAACTACTGAGCTGCACCCTGGGCCTGGGGTGTTTTCAGTGATGAGTTCTCTGATATTGCAAACTGACAGGACTGAACTTTCTGATGAGCTTGTAGTATGCTTCCTCAGCCCTGCCTGTCCGGTGTCACAGAGACTATCAGTAATCCTGGCGCTGTCCATCTGCTTTGGCCTAGCTATACAGGGACTGTGTGTGACAGTATCTCTCTCTTCAGGACACTGGCATTGGGATGACACAGGAGGAGCTGGTATCCAACCTGGGTACAATCGCCAGATCGGGGTCAAAGGTAGGTATAGCTTAGAGCATTGTCCCTCCCCTCCAGGGTGGGCACTGTGGGACCATAGAGAGGTTTCTGTTAGTGGCCTCATTTTAGAGCAGAGATTGAAGTCACTGCTCAGAGCTGCAGCATAGTGAGTGATCACTTTGAAGCCTGCCTGTCCAAGTCCAGGAGAAGCCATTCCATTTCCTGATACTTGTCTTCCAGTTAGCTATCAGCCACCCCCTGAGACAGTCAGCAGAGGTGGCCACTTCTCCCAAGCAGCATTGCTTTCAAGAATGACCTTGGGCCACCCTGCCTACAGGTGCAGTGGCTCTCTGGACAGCCAGCCATTAGTAGTCCCAGTGAGATGGAAGCTATGCTGGGCAGACAAGATGTCTCTGTCCTGGGATCCTCAGCGAGGATCCTGTGTAGTTTTCTGTCTCTTTCTGTTTGTGTAAATGGCATCATTAATAAGCCAAATAAGTCTCACAGGAATTTCTACTTTAAAAAATTTCTGTACTGTGACTTCTGCCCATGAAGTTCTTTATTGAGTTTTGTGTGAGGTAGTCTGCACTATCTCAGAGACCAGCTGTGAGCTACACGTGCTGGTTTAAATGAATAAAAACAGAATGAGATGTGCCGTCAGCTCATTGGTCGCGCTGGCCAGATGTACTGGAAGTTGCTGTGTTGCATGTATGTGGAAGACAGATCTGCAGGATGTTCTGGACAGTGGACTCCGGCCACGTGAGGATAGCCAGTCTGGCACTGGGGTGTTTGCAGAAGCATGTGTTCACCCTCTGTGTCTATGGGACCCCAAAGTGAAAGTATTTATAAAAAGTGGTGCCTGTCCTGAACACACTTGTTCTTTAAACAGTGTGCTCTGACTGTTTATACTCTGGGTACTGTAAGAAGGGGTGGTCCTCAGGATGGGGGCAGAGAGCAGATTATAGAGAAACTGCTTTAAAGAAGATGCTTAACATCCATGGATCTTGTACCCTGGCCCTGGAACTATACCCCAGGGTACCAAGGGACAGTGTGCCAAGGTTGTACTGTTTCCCACAAGGTTTAGAGCCTAGGAGACATGGCACCCGGACAACTTTCACAGTTCCTCTGGGCCCGCCGACTCAGAAGGTCAGGTTGCCTCCTTCCCTGTCCGGTATGACCTGAAGTTGTTGGCAATGAGCAGTGTGAATAGCGTACAGCCATGTCCCTGCCTGGGCCAGCATGATGGCTCTGGGCAGCTTGGTCCACCTTTTGTTGACTTAGTCCTTTATGAGAATGTAGGGTGGCAGAGAAGGTAGCAATGCTAACTACGCTCTTGGCATATGCCAGAGGACCGTGCTAGGCACAGCCCAGGTGGGATCAGCCTCTCTGAGCAGTCTTTGCTACCACAGGCCTTCCTGGAAGCACTGCAGAACCAGGCAGAGACCAGCAGCAAGATCATTGGCCAGTTTGGAGTGGGCTTCTATTCGGCCTTCATGGTGGCTGACAAAGTTGAGGTCTATTCCCGCTCAGCGACCCCAGAGAGCCCAGGTTACCAGTGGCTTTCAGATGGGTAAGTAAGAAGGGGCCCACCTAACAGAGGCGATGTCCCTTCCCTCATGGCACTCAGAATCTAATGTCATTTGGCACACAAACTAGAATTCCCCGGGAGCTCGCAGAGTTGACTTGGGGGTGTTGAGACAGGGTCTTTCTAGTTAGCACAAGTTATCCTGGAATTCCGTATGTAGCTAGTTGGCCTTGAACCCACAACAGTCCTCTTGCCTTAGCTCCTGAATGTTGGGATCACAGATGTGAGCCACTGTATCCAGCAAGAGTTAGAAGTTCCTTAGGATGCAGTTGTACAGTTTGAGGGCTGTTGATAGGAAGCCTGACTCTTCTGCTTTGGGAAGCCAAGTGGCCTTGGGCATGGGTCACTGTGCTCTGTGGTACTGTCCTACTTGGGTTAGGCTCTTGGTAGTTCAGTGAAGAACAGGCCTTCCTCTGGTGCCCCAGCCTGCAGCTAGCCTTCCCTGGCCTTGGTGCTGTGGGAACCCCCTTTTTCCTCCTGACCTTTATGTTTTCTAGTCTTGACGAAGTCACCTACCCAGCTCCTTGGGGTCAGGGGCAAGCCAGTGTGGGGCCTTTCCCAAGACAGGACTCACCTGCCAGTCTCTCTGTCGAGCAAGGGCACAGTGCTCTCAGGAGTTTCTTCTCCCGTGTGCACCTTGGGGTGATGTCTGAGAAGGAGACTAGGGACAATAAATTCAGGCTTCATTTGAAGAGAGTGGGGCCTTAACCAAACTGAAGCTTGCTTCCGTTTTTCCAAACTTGATATCTGATTTTCTCAATTTTAATTAGTCCTTGAGGATTTCATACAATGGATTTTGGTCATAGTCAACCACACCTCTCAGAACTACCCCCCTTGCTAACCCATCCAACTTGGTGATATCTCTCTCTCTCTCTCTCTCTCTCTCTCTCTCTCTCTCTCTCTCTCTTTGTATATCAAGTTCAATTTGTGCTACTTATATATTCTTGGATGCCTTCATAGTGGTCTGCTTGCCAGATGACCTAAAAATGATTTTTCCTTCCAGGCAGTAGTGGTGCACTCCTTTAATCCCAGCACTCGGGAGGCAGAGCCAGGCGGATCTCTGTGAGTTCGAGGCCAGCCTGGTCTACAAAGCAAGATCCAGGACAGGCTCCAAAACTACACAGAGAAACCCTGTCTCAAAAAACAAAACAAAAAGTGATTTTTTTTTTTTCCCCTTTCTGAGCAGCTCTCAATTGCAAATAACTCCTTAGCTAGTGCTCACCTCCCTTTCCCATGCTGGGATTTGTCTGGCTCGAGCTTTTGTTGGTCTTGTGCATGCTGTCTCATCTACTGTGAATTCCTGTGTGTAGCTGCCTCTGGCTCTTCAGTCTTTCCATCCCTCTTCACAATGACCCTGAGCCTTAGGAGGAAGGGCTGTGAGACAGATGTTTAGTTTATGGCTAAGCGTCCGAGTCTCCTGGTCTCTGCACTCTCAACAGTGTGGGTCTCTGTGTTAATTACTGTCTTCTGTGTTCTGTCGCTGTGACAGACACCACGACCAAGACCATAGAGGAAAGAAAATGTGTGATTGGGCTGATGGTTTTAGAGCGCTGAAGTCCGTGATGGTGGAGCAGAGGCGTGGTGGCAGAGGGCATGCTGGGAATGGTGCCAGTCTTTTGAAGCCTCCAAGCCTGCCCCAGCGGGACCCTCCAAACAGGACCACACTTGCTAATCTTTCCCAAACAGTTCCACCAACTGGGGACCAAGTATTCAAACATGAACCTCCGGGAGCCAATCTCATTGAAACCACCACGTGTTGTGAACAAAAGCTTCTGTGATGAGGGTTGGCAGAAGCGCTAATCTGGGGTATACCTGTAAGTTGTTGGAAGTCGGTTGAATACTGTGTCCATTCAGCAGAGTAGTAGAACTAGCTTCTCCCCTGGGCCTGTGACCTGCCTGGCCACAGGTTCTTCCCTGATAATTGTGCCGGGTAAGGAAGGGCTTGGACCTGTGGACTGAGCTCCAGTCTAATCAGACAGCAGCTGGTTGCTCTCGTGACGGTCGTGGCACTGTTGCACGGGTGGGCGTGTCCTGCCAGCCCAGCCATGGTCGCAGCTTCAGGGTCCACAGCTGGGGAGAAGAGTGGTGATGTCTTTTCTCCTTGGGAGTGTGCACAGCGCCTTCCAGCACTGGGAAAGCTAGCCAGTGGGGATGAAGCTTCCAGGTGAGTGCCAGCTTGATTTTCCATGTCCTGTGACTCATTGTGTGGTGTCTGCAGCAGTAAGATCTTATCGTAAACTTTGAAGGGTAACCAAGAGCATTGGCAGGAATGTGTAATGTTCTGGTTGGGGGGTGGTGTGTGGAAACTCACTAGCTAACATCTCCAGAAGAGGTAGCCTATTCCCGGCACTGGGCGCTTTGCTGTCCTGTGTATTAAGGAGGGCATTGTTGCCCCATTATAGGGTAATGGGGTTTAAACTGTTTGTACGTGTGTGTTCATATTTTAGGAAGCATCTGTAGTAGATTTCCATAGGACTTTTTTGAAATGTCCTTAGCATTAAGTTATTCCTTTCTGTATTCCCTCCTCTCCCTGTGCTTCCATCCCTCCATTTTATCCTTTATACCACTGTGTTCTGACTCCCTCCTGTGATATCCACCTTGCCTGTGGCTCCTTAATAATTTCCTGACCTTGTGGGTATTCCAGAATGAGCACACACTGAAAATTCAAAGCCAATATCCACAAATGAGAGAAAACAGAAGGCATTTGTCTTTCTGGGTCACATGGGTTTTTGTTGTTGTTGTTTGCTTTTTTGTTTGTTTGTTTGTTTAAGGGCAAACTAGCAAGGTTTTATTGAGAATTAGAGTAAGGTCTCCCTGCAGGGGTCTCTAAATGGGTTGCCCTGAGTTAGATTTTTAGTTTCCTCTGCACACTCCTGGGCCTGGAAGCTGCCTGCACACACCCTTCTTTAGTCTGTATTTCAGCAAATTCCTGAGAGCAGTTCATAGTGGACACTACACAGTGCTAGCAGGGAAGGGTTGATGGCAGAGCAGAGGACCTTACCTCTACTTCCATTTCTGAAATTGTTTCTGCTCACCTTGGGGGTCCTCTAGCCATTACTAGTCTTGAGCCACATGGAATCAGCCCCTTCCCCAACATCCTGTGCTCATGTGGAGCTGAGCTAGGCCTGCTCCAGTCATGTGCCCAGGAGGTTCTCATAAAGGGTGAGGGATGACTGAGGAGTCCCAGCACTCATACCCTGTACCAATTTCCAGCTGTCTTTGACCCCAATATCTGTTCAGTGACATGGGGATTTTGCCAGAGTCAGAAGCTAGAGTGCTAGGTATGGGAGTGCAGAGCTGTAATTCCTGCATGCAGGATGCTGAGGCAGGAGAATCATGAGTTTAAGTCCAGCTTGGGTAACTTAGCAAGATTCTGTTTAAGAAAGGAGAACAAGGGAAGAACGGGCCGTCAGTCTTTGCTCCTTTCCACACTCTAGTGTGGGCTCCACTTGGGAAAATCCCAAGGAAGTGATTGAACCTGCCCACCAGGCTTCTTAACGAGCTGTGCTCTCCTCGTGTTTTAGTTCTGGAGTGTTTGAAATCGCTGAAGCTTCCGGAGTTAGACCTGGGACCAAAATAATCATCCACCTCAAGTCAGACTGCAGAGACTTCGCTAGCGAGTCCCGGGTGCAAGGTAAGGACAGGCAGACCTGCAAGCAGACGTGCCTGGGTGAGGGCCTGGGCACAGCACAGATGGGTCAGGAGAGGACTCAGCCTCCCACTCAGCTGCCGCGTCTGTGGAAAGTGAGTTCCCCCAGCCGTTTCAGGAATCTCGGTGGTGGGGCTGTGTAGCCTCTGTCGCTTCCCGCTGGGGTTGGAAGTCTGTCGTGCCCTGAGATCAGGGGACTCTGCCACTTTCTGGGCAGAGCCTTCTAAACCTAGGCCTCTGAGAGCTGGGGAGAGGTGAGGACTTCAGCAACTCTCGGCTCTCACTGACGGCTCTTGAGAGCTCAGAGCAGACCCTGTACCACCAGATGGCCTCCTGTTCCCGTGTGGATGGTGACCGGAGGGGTCTGTGCCTGTCTAAAGCTTTGCATCTGCCTGCCTTGTGCAGAACAGGCAAGACCTCCCTGGGGGCTGTTGGTCCTCACTGTGTCTCTCTCTCCTCCAGATGTGGTGACAAAGTACAGTAACTTTGTCAGCTTCCCCTTGTACCTTAATGGAAGGCGGATTAACACCTTGCAGGTGAGGCCCTGGGCTGCCTGTGAGGCTCAGGCAGCTGCAGACACCCTCTCAAGGATGTAAGGGAGAGATGAATATAGGGGGACGTTGCTTAGAATCACAAGAGAGATGAGAGCTAAGGATACAGGCAGTTTTCCTTGAGGTATAAGTCACATATCACAAAGTGCCTCCCCCCCACCCCCCACCCCCAGTTTACTGAGTGGTAATTGTTTATACAGCAAGTCATACTTTCACAACTGGTTTTAGAACATTTCTAGCATCCCGAAAAGCAGGCCTGTCCACTAGCAGTTCTCATCCCGAGACCTTCCTGACAGCCACAATCAACTTTCTCTTTCTGGATTTGCCTAATTTGAACATTGTCTAGCAATGGAGTTACACTGTAGCAGGCATAGCCTTGTTCCTTTTTGTGACTGAGTAGTATTCCATCTCTCGGATAGATCAGGATAGATCTCATGTATCGGCTTGCCTGTTGTCTCTACTGAGTATACCCATGCCCCGTCCCCTGGTTAGTCCTTCCCAGCATGCTGTCACAGGGAGGGGCTCTTGTTCCAGGGCCTTTTGTATCTCACTCACCTTCAGCCTGCACCAATGTGGGGTCTTCCTAATCCCTGCTGGTCTGTCTGTGGGTCTCATCCCAGGTCTACGCAGTCATTGAGAAACACATTTAGAACATGACACTTCCCTTTTGATATCAATCTTTAGGCCATCTGGATGATGGACCCAAAGGACATCAGTGAGTTGCAGCATGAAGAATTCTACCGTTACATTGCTCAGGCTTATGACAAACCCCGCTTCACTTTGCACTACAAGACAGATGCACCACTCAACATCCGCAGCATCTTTTATGTGCCAGAGACGGTGAGGTGCTTGGCTGTTCACAGCATTGCCCTGGATCCAGGACTAACTCACAGCGCACGGGGAGGGGTGGGGGGTCCCTCAGAAGAGCTGCATATAGTTGCCGGTGTATGTTTGCCATTGTGGTACAGGCTTGAGGCTTCTGCAGACGACTGCTGCTCCCACCTCCCCTCTGCCTCCCTGGTTTGCAGCAGCAGCTCTGCCGAGTGGAAGCCTAGTCAGGTTCTCCTCCCTGCCCTCCCTCAGTGGACCCTGGCAGCACTCAGTTCATAATGCTCTCTGGAACAGGGCTGGGCTGGCGCTGGCCCTACCTGACCGTGAGTGAGGTATTCGGGTAAGACTATTGACATCCATGGATTAGCAGAAATGCTGAGTCTCAGTTCATTGGGACTTCCTAGATCAGCCCCCACGGCAGCTGCAGCCAGTGCAGAGTGGGTGTTTTCTAAGAGGGGGCCAGCAGGGTTTTGACTTTGTGATCCCAGTGTGAGCATTGCTAACTCTCAGTCGGTGCCTAAGTGGACCAGTGAGGCTGCAGGCCATGGGATGACCTGTAATGCCCAAATTCCAGCTCCGTGGCTTCATGTGTCGGGAGAGAGTCCTGTTTTCCCAGGGCCAGGCCCCATCTGCAGTGTGCTGGGAAGGCTCTCCTGACTTTGGCCTGGAGGCTCTGGTTTGCAGCTTCTGACTCCTGGTAACATGTGACTGGGGGACATGAAGACTTGTTTGGTGTCCTCTATTGGGTGCAGCTTGGGGAGGGTGCCCCATCCCCTCCAGAGCACTTGTAGATTTTAGCAGAGCTGACCCATGTGAGGACTAGGTACATTCTTCTCTCATCTTGGCCTTGTTCGCCCCAGGGCATCATCTGTGTGGCCTAGGGAGCTGTTGGCTCTCTGCCATGCTGTCCTTGATCCTACCTTCCCTTTGTCTGGAGGATTCTGCTGTTACCACCTGATCATATTCTTTCCTTCCTTCCAGAAACCATCCATGTTTGACGTGAGCAGGGAGCTGGGCTCCAGCGTGGCACTGTATAGCCGCAAGGTCCTCATCCAGACCAAGGCTACAGATATCCTGCCCAAGTGGCTGCGCTTCGTCCGAGGTACTGTTGCTGCCACCCAAGCTCTGGTGTGGACCTGGTGTCCTCAGTGTCACGGTCATGTGTCTTCACGCTGCACACTGTATTTGCTATCTCAAACCACCATCACCCAGTGGGACTCGGCATGCAGCAGGCAGGGGCCTGTAGCGCCTCTGGGAAACAGCCGAGGTGTCCTGGTGGATCAAGGAGGCAGAGGAGCGTTGAGTTCTTTCCTGTTTAGAAATTTGGCTTGAATTTGAGATTTATGCCTGAGTTATGCTGGACCTGAGATTACAGTTCAGTACAGAGTTCAGCATTCACTTTCATAACACAAAGACCAACACTATCCATGATACAGTTAGACACTTTTTTTCTTTTGAGACAGTCTTAGGTGTAGCTCAGGCCTCAGTCCCTCGAGTTCTGAGATTACACACTAGCTTAGTACTTTAAAGTTGAATGCCAGAACATGTTTCCTGTGTGCCCCAACAGGCACCAACCCCCTGCACAGGCCAGTCCTGCCCTTGGACGGTTTTACCCTGGGACTGCTGTACTGCCCACCACCCTGTGCAGGACTGAGGAGCAGCGTCCCCTGCCCTTCCTGACCCTCTTTTACCCCCCATGGCTCCCATGAGGCCAGAAAGTGAGGAGAAGGCATTCAGAATGTAAAGACCTCAGGTAATGGCTGAGGTCCCATCTGTACAGCAGTTCTGATGTTCGCTGTCTCCCCAGGTGTGGTGGACAGTGAGGACATCCCCCTGAACCTCAGCCGAGAGCTCCTGCAGGAGAGTGCGCTCATCAGGTAAGCCTAGATGGCACCTGGCCTGGCATTCTCGTGAGGGCCGTCCTTTACTTGGTCTGCCCAGATGTAGCTTCCAGAGCCAAAACCAGAGGGAGAAGAGAGGCCTGCGGGCAGGGTCCCCCATGACCTCCATGTCCTGACCTTTGTCTGAGGTTTACTGTTGAGCAGCCCGTTCATTCTGTGGTCAGGAAGAATTTGGGATTGGCTAGGCAACTGCTGAGGTCGAGCCCAGAGGCAGTGGAGCTGTGGTGGGGCCAGGCTGGGCTGTCCCCTTTGGTCACAGGCTCCAAGTCGTGTTCTGGGAAGGAAGCACTTGGGACAGCTGCACAGTGGGTACATCTTATTTACCCAGGCTCCTAGGGTGGAGCACAAGCTCCTTTGCCCATTAAATACAAACGCACAATGAATGGAGAAAGGACTTGGTCCTCTTCTCAGCCCACTCTGATGCTGTGAAGAACCCAAAGCTGCAGAATGCACGCCGGCAGTGCAGGGCGGCTCCGCCCCCAGGACGCTGCCTTCCCATGCTGGAGGGGAGGGTGTCGTGGTACATGGGCAGGCACAGGACGGCTCGGAATGCCCTAAAGGGGCAAGTGCACTGTTGCCTTGCTCTCCACTAACTAATAAAGAAGGTTGTGGGCTGTCTTGGGCTGTCTTTGAAGAATTACTGGTGTTGGGAGATGACCCCAGCTCTGACCCATCCCCTCCACATAACCTAGGTATGGCCACAGTTGGAGAGACTCTAGGCACCATGTCTCAGAGTTGGGTGAGGCAGGGGTGACCCTGGAACCAAACCCAGAGATGAGTTGGGTCTGGGAAGCTCTTCTGAAACTAAGAGGTCAGGCCTGACCTGTGTGGAGACAGCCTAGAGTCCTGGGGTGAGGTGGCCGGGCTTTAGCTTCCCAGTCTGACTGGGAGGTCCTGCTCATCCTCCACCACCAGCAGCGCCAGGCACTGAGGCAGTCTCCTCAGGAGCCTAAGTGACAGAGAGCGGTGTTCCGCCAGCGCCTCCTTCCTGTTTGTCAGGGCTGGTGGTCAGTCGCTCTCCCTGTGCAGAAGCAGCTGCCTTAGTCAGAATGTTAAAAGAATCAGAATCGTCCTGAGTTGGGGAGTGGGCTACAAATATTTCTTCTTTGGACCCTCTGAGGCAGAGGTGTCTTCCTGGTGCCACTTCCCTCTGTTTTTGGGTGTTGCCAACCTACGAAGACTTCCTTCTCCCGTAGAACTCGGAACCAGCAATTGGCATTGCTCTGTTGTTGCTGTTGTCTGTCCTCAAGACTACTGGGGCCGAGCTTTTACTCCTCAGTTGTGAGCGTGCACGTTTTTGTGATGTGTGTCTCCGGGGAGACACAAGAAATGTGCCAGAGTAGAGAGGGAGCTGGCAGGGAAAATAGAGGCTGTCGGGGTCTGCTTTGTGGGGACAGTTGGGGTTACCTCATAGGAGCGTGGTGACTCACAGGGGGCTGCACCAAGTCTGCCCCAGCCAACTCCCCACACTTATACTTCAGCATTTCCAAGGATGGGTGGCTGTGGCAGGAGAATGGTTGGAATTTCAAGGGAGGGTTGGTTTCTGTCCTGCGAAAGTCTTGTGGCCCTCTCTCCTCCTGGAAAGGAACAGTAACCACAGCAGGGGAGCTGTCTGTGGTATGTCGAGTTTCGTCACTGCTTTGTGCCTGGTGGCAGTGGTCCTGTCGAGCGAGCCCTGAGGAAATAGTCCCAGTTCACTTGCTTTCCCCAGAGCAAGTGGCATCCTTGTGGCATCGAGCCAGGCATTCTCTCATTTCCGGACATTGGAAATGTGTGATGCTCCCAGGGAAGAAAGGTTGGTCCTGTGGGTGGGGTGGGATTTTGACTTGTCCCTCGATTAGTGGTGTTCTCTTTGACACTGGGGTAGAGGGATGTCTTCCAGGCTTCTCTCCGTTCGATGCTCTTGCTCTCTCCCAGTGAGTGTCATGTGAAGTGTAGGTGTGGAAGTTTGTACATGTACACACACATCATTGTTTTTGGGGGGCTTGTTTCAGTTTTTTTTCTTCTGTTTCTGTTTGTTTTTACAAACAGGTTATTGCCAGGCAAGCATTCTACCACTGAGCTGCTTTCCCAAACCAGGGTACTTTTTTATTTAGAAGAATGTAGCTGTAATCTTCAGCAAATCTTCAGTATTTCACCTGACCCAGGAACACCAGGCACTGGGATTCATGACTCTGGTTCATCACAGCAATAGAAAACCTAAGACGGTGACCGTCCTTTACTAAAGCCCTCTCCTGTGCACTTGACCCTGACGCCATGAATAAAACTGCTTTAGTGATACCCTTTATGGGATAATGCAGTAAAAGTGTAAAAATGTCCTGCTTACAGAATCACATTTTGCCAAACTACACCGTGTGTGTGTAATCTACTCCGTGTGTCCCAGGTCATGGCTGTGCACAGTACTGACCTAACTTCGAGGAGCTCTGTGGTGTAGGTGCCGCTTTTGCGTGCACACATACTGTGCTGTCCCTGGTCCCTACCGGGCTTTTCCTGGGTTTCGTTTTTGTTTTTATCGAGACCAGGTTCTCTGTTACAGCTCTGGCTGTCCTGGAACTCACTCTGTAGACCAGGCTGGTCTTGAACTCAGAGATCTGCCTGTCTCTGCCTCTTCAGTGCTGGGATTAAAGGCGTGCACCGCCACTGCCTGCCTTGTTTTCTGACTCAGCCATTTCTTCCTTTCGCTAGGATTGTTAGGGGCAGTTTCTGGTGCCTTCAGCAGTGTTGGCTCCGTTTTAACCCTAGCCTGTTCAAACTGTTTCGTCATGTTCTACAGTGGACGTCACTCTCCTTTTTTCTGATGCGTGAGTCTTGCTAGTGCTCAGGGTAGACACCTTCTCAAGATGTCCGCTGCTGCTGTCCTCTGGAAGTTCTCACTGCCACTCTCCGCAGGGTACAGTGAGCAGGGTCTCCTGTGTTCTGTGGTTTCTGTTCGGCTGCAGGTGTGCTGCTGGGCCTGTTCCTCCCGTTTCTGGTGCAGTGTGCATTTCTCACGCCCCTGTGGCCCTGGTGCTTCGTAGAAAGCCCTGTTCACAGTCAGCAACTTCTGTTCTCTAGGAAACTCCGGGATGTTCTACAGCAGAAATTGATCAAGTTCTTCCTTGACCAGAGTAAGAAAGATGCTGAAAAATATGCCAAGTTTTTTGAAGATTATGGCTTATTCATGAGGGAGGGCATTGTGACCACTGCAGAGCAAGACATCAAGGTAGGCTGATTTCCGGTCCTCTCGGTTGGTGGAGGCTCTCCTGGACGTGGTGATGAGGCAGGTGGGCACCTGCCCTCTGCTGCGTGCCAGGGGTCAGCAGTGGGAGCTCTGGGCTCCTGGGTCTCCTAATAGACATAGCTTATGTCCTTCCCTGTGTTGTGATTCTAACAAGTGTAGAAGGGGCCGCTCTTGGTGAGAGAGGTTTCAGGTGGGTGTGGAGAGGAAGATGTGGCTGGAGCCGAGACACACAACTCCACTGTTTTCTGACTATCTCTTTTTTCTCTTGTTTTTACCTGGGCCCCAGTCTCTGGCATGGTGCCACCCACACTCAGGACGAGTGCTTCCCTCACTTAATTGTGGCTCCTTCAAGTTGATTTTCTTAGGTCTTTTGTTAGTGAGGGGAAACGAACAGGAATGGAGAGCTTAAATCTGTTAAAGCTGTTGGAATCCTTTGTTTGGTGCTGGGGAAGAGGCTGGAAGCACCCTCCCAGACTCACCCAGAGGTGTGCTTTGCTGTCTCCTGGGCACTTGAGTCCAGTCACGGTGACAGTCAAGACCAGCCATCACATTCCCTTGTCCCACAGGCCTTGTGCTCTTAGCTGTAAAGCCAAGCCTCTTGTCTCTTGACCCTGGCCCCAGCAGCTGGCAGGAAGAGGGGTGTTGGGGTTCAAGGAGAATATAGAAAAGCAGGGTAAAGATGGGGTACAGTTACTGTCTTAGTTACATTTCTCTTTTTCTTTATTTGGTTTTTCGAGTTAGAGTTTCTCTGTATAGCCCTGGCTGTCCTGTAATTCACTCTGTAGACAAGGCTGGCCTTGAACTCATAAAGATCCAGCTACCTCTGCCTCTCTAGTGCTTGGATTAAAGGTGTGCGCCACCACCACCTGGCTCAGCCTGCTTTCTTGTACAACTCAGGACCACTTGCCCAGGGTTGGCACCACCCTACCGTGACCTGCACCCTCACATCAGTCATTAATGAAGAAGATGTGCACAGACTTGCCTCCAGGCCAGTCTTGTGGAGGAATTTTTCAGTTAGAAGTCTGTTCCAAATGACTGTAGCTTGTGTCGAGATGGCAAAACCTAGCCAGTAGTCACTGTGTTCTTGGTAGAGTCCTTAACACCCCACTGGAGCCAGGAATTTAGCTGATTATACAGCTAATTGCTGAAAAATGATGCATTGGTTCCTAAACAGTGTGGAACATTTTTATTGAAGTATCACTTGCATGCTGTAAAATCCATCACTGCCCACCAGATTGTCAACAGGTCGAGCAGTACTTGTCTGTTAAGGTCTCCGTTTGTTCTTTGTCCATCACTGTAACAAGAGTCAAGGGATCAGCTTGGAGAAGGAAAGATTGATTTTCACTCAGTGACCCTTTGCCTTTAGTATTTGGGGGCTTTGGTGAGGCATCAGGAGCATGTGGTGACAGGAAGCTAACAAGCTGTGGACAAGGACACCCCAGTCCTAAGGTCCCCACTTCCTGTTAGCCCGTTTAGCCATGAGCTCATCAGTGTGCCAGAGCCCTTGGGAGCATTTATGACCCAGTGTATGATACCATTCACTCCCATTGACTTCAGTTTTCAAGATTTATTCATTGATGTGTGCATCTGTGTGTGTGCATACATGTACGCAGTGTGCCATGAAGGCCAGAGACTGTCAAGTGGTCTTCTCTCACCCTCATCTATGTCTTTTAAGGCACTCTATCTCCCTAAACTCGGAACTTATATTTTCTCAGCTTGCTTGGAAGCTGGAAAGCCCCAACTTGGAGCTGGGGCTGCAGGTGCATGAGACACCTAGTTGTATGAGTGCTGGGATCTAAATTCTAGCCCTCGGCAAGTGTGTACAGCAAACTCCTGTAACCATTGAGCCTTTTCTCTACACTGAGCTCGCTGTTAGCTAAAGCATTTGCTGGGCCAGGGCCTGTTCTAAGTGCTGAGTACATGTGTCCACTAGGTGGATTCTGTACAGTAAGAGCAGTAAGAGCCAGATGCGCCCTGATGTGGATGTGGCTGCACCTTGCCTTGGCAGGCCTGAAAACCTTTGTCTTTGTCTGCCTCTGTCCACTTTGCATCCAAGGCATGGCGTGTTCATTTGATCTGTCCCCGATTGTCCTTCACACCCTCTCCCCAGGCGCTTGTGCTGGGACGGGCAGAGGTGGCAGTGGCTTGGATAAGGGAGCATCCAAGCCTGCAGCTCCCAGGCCCTGCCGTAATTACTGCTGGTCTTGTTCTGCACGGCCCGGGTGGGCTGCATTGGTCCTATCTGTGGCCCGTTCCCTAAAGGCATCTCCCTGCTACATACTCCAGAACTGGTACCACAAACACTCCTGGCTCTGAGGAGGCAGGGAAATGTGGGATTTTTGTCTGTGTCCAGTTGTCACTGAGGACAGAGAGAAGATACTAGGCCCCAGAGTAGAGTCTGCCACGAATGGAGGCTGGCAACCCTGAAACAGTTTGCCCGCTCTTCTGGAAGCCACGTAGGTTAAAAGGTTTTCCCACGGACAGTGGGGCTCATGGGCCTGTCTGAACTCTGAGTCCACCATCGTGTCTGGGGGACAGGCCTGGGAGTCATCAAGAATCAGAGTTGGGGGCGCTGCTTCTGTCTCGGCTCTGGGTGAGCAGTGATTCATCCACATGTCTGTAGGAGGACATCGCGAAGCTGCTTCGGTATGAGTCCTCAGCCCTGCCTGCTGGGCAGCTGACCAGTTTATCAGACTATGCCAGCCGAATGCAGGCTGGCACCCGCAACATCTATTACCTGTGTGCCCCTAACCGTCACCTGGCTGAGCATTCACCGTACTACGAGGCCATGAAGCAGAAACACACTGAGGTGAGTGGGCTCTGGCCTGCTGCCGGGCCAAAGATGGTGTCTTAGAGGGTCTGAGCTCTGAGGGAAGGGCTTGAACTCCCAACTCTGTGTGGGAGAAAGTGACTGACTGTGTTTGAGGCTGTGTGGTGTAAGGCAGAGCCCCGTCTGTGGTGTGGCTGTCATTAGGTAGATGTATAATATGTGCATCTGCGCCAAGCCACCAGAGCCAGTGTCCTTAGCGTCCCTCTGTGCTGCGGGCTAATCGGCTTGGATGCCTGCAGGTGCTCTTCTGCTACGAGCAGTTCGATGAACTTACTTTGCTGCACCTGCGGGAGTTTGACAAGAAGAAGCTGATCTCTGTGGAGACAGACATCGTCGTTGACCACTACAAGGAGGAAAAGTTTGAGGACACATCTCCAGGTTGACTCCCATCTCTCTCTGGGGCATGGTCCCATGTGAACGTTGGGCAGGAGACTGTCACTTTCCCCAGGGCCATCTTAACAAGTAGTGGGGAATGTCAGGGCCCAGGAGTTGATGATGCTCCTCCTATGGAGGGTCCTGCAATTGACTAGACTTTTGGAGAGAGTTAGAATTGCTCCTACCCTTTTGTTTTGTTTTGTTTTGTTTTGTTTAAGATAGGCATTCATTTTGTAGCCCAGGCTGGCCATTAACTCCTGACCCTCCTGCCTCACTGCTCTGAGTACTGGAATTACAGGTCTGTGCCACCATGGTTGGGCTCAAATTTTTCTTTTTAAAGTCCTAAAAAATTTACAGAAGACAAGGGTGACCACAAGTGTTTTCAGTGCCAGTGAAAGGCATTTCCAAGAGCCTCTGTCTCTAGTTCCTGGGGAGTGATCTAGAGATAGAGTGAGCTAGAGATAGCTCAGGAATGTGCTAAATGGCCCCCACAAAGTGAGACCGTGGTTAGGCCCTGGGCTCACTCACTTCTCTGGCACAGCTGGTGAACGCCTGTCCGAGAAGGAAACAGAAGAGCTAATGGCTTGGATGAGGAATGCACTGGGGTCTCGTGTCACCAACGTGAAGGTAACGCCTCCCTGCAGTTACTGTGGAGATGGTGTCTTCTCAGAGCCTGACTCCACTGTCAGATGCCGGCCTGCTGGGGTCCACAGGATGGCACTGGAGCCAGGGTCGGACTCCACCAGGCACTAGCATCTCACCATCAAAGCTTTGTCTTGCCTGGCACTGTCACTCTCTCAAGCCTGCCAGTCTGTGCTGTCTCTAAACCCCAGTGGGGTCTAGGCCTCAGGAGGGAGCTTCTGAACTTTGGCTTCCTCCTGACCTTACTCTCCTGAGGACCTAACACAAGTGTCCTGTTTGTGCCTCCTGTCATGAAGAGGCCTCACCTGAGCAACTCAGGCTCTGCCTCTCCATGCAAGAGGGTCTTCTAGCCACTGGGGAGCAGGGTCGGAGCCAGTCCATACCCCTTGAACAGCTAGCTGTGATCTTTGTCATCATAGCCTGGACAGATTACTGGAGCAGTTGATATAGAAGCCACCATAGGGCCAGTCTGCCTTCTGCCCAGTGGCCTGGTTAACTTGGCCCTGCTTCAGACCCTGTCAGCCCTGGGCCCTCATTACTGTGTTCTTCCTCATCCTGGGCCTTGTGTGCAGGTGACTTTCCGCCTGGACACCCACCCTGCCATGGTGACCGTGCTGGAGATGGGGGCTGCCCGGCACTTCCTGCGCATGCAGCAGCTCGCCAAGACCCAGGAGGAACGTGCCCAGCTGCTCCAGCCCACTCTGGAGATCAACCCCAGGTATGCCCAGGCTCCAGCCCACGCTGGAGATCAACCTCAGGTGTGCCCAGGCTCCAGCCCACTCTGGAGATCAACCCCAGGTGTGCCCAGGCTCCAGCCCACACCTGTCAGGGGCTCCTACAGATTGTGTGAGCAGAGGATGTCCTGTCTGGAGAGCATTTAAAAAAGCGTGTGTGCGATGTAAGGATGGTTGTAAGAGAAGGCCCTTGGAGTTAGGCAGAAGTTAAAAGGTGCTCCCTGGAAGTTTAAACAGAACATTGCTGATCTAATCTGTTTCCCATTTCCCTTCTAGAGCTCTGTTTACTTGATAAACCACTTCGCTTCTGGTCGTTTTGTTTTTTGTCTTTTGCCTTCTCTGTGCCCTTAAAGCCATTTGTGGCAGGTGCCATTTTTAACTTTATGGGATGGATCTTGGTGCTCGCGGCAGAGTACTGTTCTCAACATTCACTGTGTGGATCCACCTTAGGACAGACATTTGTGCGACTTCCAGTTTGGAGCTGTGGGAACTGGTCACTATGAACACATGCTCCTCTAGGTTGTAGAGTCCTCAGTGGTCCAGGCAGTGTGAGCTGCTTCAGCC
This sequence comes from Peromyscus maniculatus bairdii, assembly GCF_049852395.1. Taxonomy (NCBI): domain Eukaryota; kingdom Metazoa; phylum Chordata; class Mammalia; order Rodentia; family Cricetidae; genus Peromyscus; species Peromyscus maniculatus. The sequence goes on from NC_134859.1 coordinate 11,399,913, forward strand.
TGTCCCCACAGAGGGGACCCCAGGTCCGTGATGGGGTGAACACCTTACATTTAGTGACTGCCTTAGAACCTGTCTTCCCAGACTTCTCTCTTACTGAGTTCTCTTCCCTGGTGTTCATCTGTAGTTAGTTTGAGATGGTCTCACCATGTAGCCTTGGCTGTCCTGGAGCTTGCTATGTAGACCAGGCTGGCCTCTCCCTGCCTCTGCCTCCTGTGTTGGCATTAAAGGAGTGTGCCACCATGCCTGGCTTTAGTTTCAAGTGTCTGCTGTCTTAAGGTACTTTGTAGTTTTGGTGCCTGTCCTGGATCTCGCTCTCTAGACCAGGCTGGCCTCAGACTCACAGAGATCCTCCTGGCTCTGCCTCCTGAGTGCTGGGATAAAGGCGTGTGCCACCACCACCCGGCCATCTTAAGGTGTCTTTTAATAACAGGAAGATCTTAATTTTGTTATAATCAAATGTATAAGCCTTAGCTGTTTTAGGGTTTCTGTAGAATCAATTCTTTAAAGAGCTCCATAGTTTTGTTGTTGTTTGTTTGTCTGTTTTTGTTTTATGAGAGAGGGTTTCTCTGTGTAGTCTTGGCTGTCCTGGCCTTGAACTCAGAGATCCCCCTGGCTCTGCCTCCTGAGTGCTGAGATTAAAGGCGTGCGACACCACCGCCCGGCTCCATTGTAGTTTTTAATGTTCTAATAATCATAACGTAGCAGCAGAGGCTCTGGGTTAGTGATGCTCAGCTAGAGCTGGCTTCCCTCCTGGTTTCCACGACACAGGCACACACTAATAAAGAAGCTCAGTCAGCTGAGAGAGCGCGAGCCGGAGCTGGCCCAGCTGCTGGTGGACCAGGTGAGTGGGACTGCATTTCTCTTTGGCTGCCTCGGGCGTAGGAAGCTGCTCTCTTCCTAGGGGTCACTTATAGGTCAGGCTGGACTTGACCCCCTGATCCTGATTTTACTGTCCAATCCCTCCATTTCAGATCTATGAGAACGCCATGATAGCAGCGGGACTGGTTGATGACCCCCGGCCCATGGTAGGCCGCCTGAATGACCTTCTGGTCAAGGCCCTGGAGAAACACTGACAGCCCAGAGACTGGACCTAGTGTGCAACCCAGACCTCAGGCGACAGACGCCTGGGGAGGAAGGACTTGATGCACAGATAATGCCACCGACTGCTCGAGCTCAGCTTTATTTACCTCAATTAAACAGTATTCTTAGTCCGAATGGTGGACGTTCTGTCTGTCCTGGGCAGTAGAACGCTGCACTACCATACATGTCTGGTTGGACAGTTGGAGTCTTCCTCACCACAAGCATATGGCTGTGATGCTTGATGACATCAGGTTCACTTGAGGGTCATCTCCACTGGGTAGTGGTCACTGATGGCTTCCGCCTAGAGAGGTGGGATGCCGGGGAGGGCATGGGGTGAGCGGGTAGAAAGTCTTGCTGCTCCCGACCTAAACCACCTCCACCCACATGTCGTGTGGGAACCAGGAGCACTGTCGGGAATCACTCAAGTCCGCTCTCGCTGACTTGGGTTAGCTTAAACCACATGAAGGAAGGACACGTACCAGCTGCTTGCTGAGTCCGAATGCTGCTTGGAAGTCAAAGGGACCAACTGAGTTGGGAACAACGGCACTCTGGAGCAGAGCGCCAGCAACCACAATCCTGTAGGACATCAGAGGACAAGGCTCCTTCACCCTCTAGTCCCACACAGGTCATGGTTTCCTGGCCCGGGGGTCCAAACTTGATCCATCCATGAGCATTAAGAGGGCCCTGCACTGGCAGGAGCTAGCATGTGAGGGACATCCAGATGGCCCCATCCACCTGCAGCCATTCTGACAAGAAAGCCAGGACCCTGTGAACCAAAGTTTCTGCCTCATTTGAGTAGGAGACAGGGAGTGACGGCCATGATTCTGCGGCTGGACGAGCACATCCTGGCTGCTTACCTGTCATAGGCACAGTGTGTGGACGTGACCGTGGTGTCAGCACTGTCGGGGATCAGCCACTGGAAGGCGGGGCTCGTCCGGAGGCGGATGGAAGACCACTGGGTGGAGCTGACGTAGCTGCAGCCAGCATTGAAATCCCCCATCAGTATGACGTCCTGCCGGGAAACACACCTGTTGGTCCAGGGGCAGGGAGGGCCGGTAGAACCCACGGCCCTAGGATGTGCTCACCTCCAGGTCCCACTTTTTTTGGACATCCAGGTAAACATCATAGAGGGCGTCAATCTCAGTCACAGCATCTGTTGGGGCTGCGTGCAAGGGCACTATCGCAAACTCTCTGACCTCTGAGGAGATAGCAGACATCATGGTATCCAGAGACCAGCCTGGACTGGAGTTGGCCTGCGGCTACGCAGGGGCCTCGTGCAGGGGTGATCAGTGTGTGACGGTCTCCCAGAGGATAAGCATTGTCCTTGGGAGTTGGAGGTGCAGGGGCAGCCCTGCCACGGGCTTCTAGAGGTCTGACTCTGGGCAGGCCGAAAGTGGAGCCCAGCAGCACTCACCAGTGAAAGGGGAAAAGAACTTAACAATGGCCGGCTCTCGGCTGAAGGTGTCATTTCCGCAGGGCTCACAGCCATCATCATAGTAATAGCTGTCCAGAACAGACACCTGGTCGGGCCTAAGGAAAGACCAGGCAGGAAGTGACTTGAGAGCTGGGGGCCACTCTCCAGCCTGTGCCCCAGCCTTCTAGAAACGTACAGTCCTGGCAACGGGAGGCTAGGTGAGTACTTACCATGGACACGACAAGGCTAACCCAAGGCCTTCTGGTCTTGTCACAAGCAGTGAGAGGCATCAGAGTGGATGCCCACCTGGCCTTAACCTTGTCCTGTGGCCCTGTGCTCTCGCCCTGTAATATACATTGCTACCCCTACTCTATAAGGGCCTCCGAGGTACCCTGGGTACCCTGGGCTTTCTAGACCACCCTCGTCCTCTGCAGTACAGATTTGGGGTTGTATCTACACCCCGTGCTTGTATTCTCGGGCTTTGACAGCGTAGGACTTTACCTGTACAAGAAAAGGTACTGCTCCTTGTAGCTGCTGCGGCCCAGAGGCTCACTGACCACATAGCGATAGGTGTCAGGTTTGTCCCTGGATAAAGGAAACCAAAAAAAGAGGGAACCTCCTGGCAGCTGGCAGCAAGGTTCTATCCATGGAGCGCCGAGGGAGGGAGGGAGGGAGGCTGGCTGCTCCTCTGGAGGTGGACCCCAGCACTGTCACCCACCGATTGAGTTCATCCAGTAGCTTCCCAGTGGCCACCAGGTGGCTGTCTCTGACCTCTTGGACAACGGCGATATCATAGCGACTCAGGATCTGGGGGAAGGGCCACAAGAGCTTAGCAAGACAGGCTGGGTGGACAGCCCTGCCGCCAGCAGCCCCGGGCATCAGACAGCCAAATATCCGACAACCCTGACATCCACCCAGGTGCTGGTAAGGCCTGAGGCTCACTGACTTCCGGGGCCTTAGGGAAGTTACCATCTCCCCTGGGGTCTGTCTGCTCTCAGGCATGGGCCACCCTGAACTTACTTTCACAATGTAGCTAGAGATGGTGGCATTGGACATCTTAGTCTCCCCGAAAGTCCGGATGTTGAAGGCTGCGATTCTCAGAGTCACAGCCAGCTCCAGCAGGCTGACCAGGGTGAACAATACCCCCATCGGCACTGTGCATCGCATCCTGTGGGATTGTGGGAGGTCAGGACGAAGAAGCCATGACCCTGCCGGCAGCCCTCATCCTCGCCCCAAAGCCGTCCCGTTCCCATGCTGTGCTAGAACACCAGCTGGACGACGGAAGTCCTGCACCTCATACCACAGAGAAGCCCCTGGGTCTCCTCTTGAACTTACCTGAAAGCTGATCCTGGGAGCAACGCTAGTCTGAGAGGCTGTGGTCGCCAGAGATGGGACTAACCAGAACAGACCTGCTCTGTCAGTCGGGTGAATCCCCAAGTCTGCTCTAGGACTGGCTGATGGACTAGGGAGCTCACTCCACGGATGACCAAGCCGGATACGGAGATGAGAATTCTGCCCAAAACCTGGAATATTCTGATAGTAATTTCTCCTTTACCTTTTAAAGGAAAATTCTTTTTACAAAATGTGTGAAGGGAAAAAGCAAAAAGCAGAGTGCAGTTGCAGAGCTGCTGGCACTGTGGGTCGCCGCCCCGGCAATGCCAGCCTGCCCTGCCCTGCCAGTTTTAAAGGTTCAGGCAGCTGTGACCTCCCCAGGGCACGTGTGTAACCTCCACCTGAGAGCACCGAACAATGGGGCCTCCTGTGTGGCCCCCCCACTGGGGCCTCCTATGTGCCCCCCCACACTGGGGCCTCCTTTGTGGCCCTCCCACTGGGGCCCTGGGCAGCCGGCAGCATGTGCTGACTTCACCAGACATGGAACCTCCTCGCTGCTGTTAAAGCAGCGTCTGATAGTTTGTGCATGGTTATAAAATGTCTTTGCCCACCCTGTCTTCACCACCAGGGATGGGCAGTAGGTGTGCTGGCTTATCTACATGGGTCTGGTCTGGGGACCCTAAAGTCACCTTGTAGCCAGAGGATCACTTCCAGACATGTACATGGATTCTCAAGACAGCTGTTTGCTCTGTGGCTTAGGACCGACCCCTTGCCTCCCAAGCTGGTAAGCTGCTAGAGGCTCTGGATGGGAAATGCAAGGCCAGGCAGTGGAAATTCTTCCTGGGGGAACAAGCTCAGGGGAGCCCCACAGGCCTACATCACAAGCAGTGTAACTTGGGGCTAGGTCTGCCATCATTTGTTCAATCCTTGTGATTTGTGTTCCTCCCCTGGGGCTGCTGGAACAAGATACCACAATCCATGAAAACTGCAGCCAGAGACCCAAAACCTAGGTCTCGTGTGCACCCCATTCCAGGGCAAGATTCCTGTCACTCTAGCCTCCACCTTCATGACCGTGTTGGCTTCTTTGGGGTCAGCTATCCCTCTGTTCCATTAGTGGAGCTGCATCTGAGCTCCTCCAGATAAGATCAGGATGCAGTCCCATCTCACCACCCTTGATCGAATCTGTGGTCCTTTTCCCCCTTAACTGTGAGTCTGTGCACAGAGGCCAGAGGTTAGGACGTCCTCCTCTGTTGCTCTCCACCTTAGTTTTTGAGACACCAAACTGGCCAGAGCAGGCCTCCAGAGCCCCCATCCTGCCTCCTAGTGCTGGGACACTAATTATACGAGTGCGGTGTATCTGACCCCGGTCCTCATGCTGTGGGTGAGTAAGTAGTTCACCCCTGGAGCCATCCTCCCAGCTCCCAGAGCTCTCTTTGCCAAGTGTCAAGATGTGGACATCTTTTGGGGTGCCATCATTCATCCCTCCATCAGAAAAGCTCTATGGGAATGGTTGTTGGCTCTCCAAGGACAACATGTTACAGGGACAGAACGTTCTTAGGAAGGAAGAGCTTGTATACCTAGGGAGAAGTGGAGGCAGGGTGTCAGAGCAGGCAGCTATAGGAAGTTGGAGATATCCCAGAGCAAGGTAGCCTAGAGGACAGGATTGACACAGGCTAAGGTCAGCAAACTAGAGCAGATCTGCCAGCTGGCCAGGGCGCCTGGCATGTAGGACTAGAAGGAATCAATGAGGGTACAAAGGTAAACACACCTCCAGGAGGCCAGTGTCCAGGGCACTGGTGCACATCTGCTCCTGTGTCTTCCACGTGGACAAGCCTCAGATGGAATCACCCACCTGCCTCTCTTGTTGGAACAGGGTCTTGTATAGATAGATGATCTTCATCTTCTAATCCTCCTGCCTCCACCTTGCACATTCTGGGATCTGTGCTGAGATTGCAGGCAGGCATGTGCTGGTTATGAAGAGCTGGGGAACAAACTATGATCCAGCCCCATTCGACTCTTTTCAAAAGTATGCATGCCCATGCTTCAGTTTTCCATCTGAGGCTGGAACAGACTTAGCCAACACCAAGTTCCCACACACCCAGCAAGGCTGCTGTGGCACCTGGTGGCTCAACACAGCTCACATTGTTCTACCTTGTTCATGCATCTGAGAGACCAGTGGCGGGATGGGAGCAGGCCTAGGGGCCGCCAGCGTGTACAGAAAGGTGGCTTGTGCCAGCAAGAATGCCATGTGTGGCTTTCAGTATAGGCCCCACCCCCTCTGGTTCTCAGCACATGGTAGGTAGCTAAGGTTCCTGGTTAAGCTGTCACCCGCTCCCTGCTCCTGGAAGCTCCCAGGTACCCCTACCATCCTTCCAGCCAGCAGAAAGGTTAGCTTAGGCTTTAGGCAGCAGCTGGGGCCTGGGCACCAGTTGCATGTGGTGGCCCCCACAACAGGGCTCCCTGAGCAGCTGGGCTTGGGTCCACCTAGGTTTGATTTGGGGCCATTCACTTAGGATAAGGGCTTCCCAGCTGCTCTGTGGTTTGAGGGTCACTGGACACACACTAGTTAAATACGAGTTTACCCCTCTTAGAAGGAAACCTCTGGAATGTTACACAGCCTCACCTTCTCTCCTGTGTTCCTCCGTGTCAACTACAGCTGTGCAGTCAGTAGCCGCAAAACTCAACATGCACAATAATAGTTATTTTCTCTCTCGTCTGGAGGCCAGGTGGGATGTCTTTGTCCTGGGGCTGGACTAGGGACAAAAGAGAGGAAAGTGGAAACCACTAGATGAGCAGGGCATGTGATGATGCTCTTACATCTGTGTGCTGTCTCTGCCATGCCTGATGTCAGCAGGAAGACATTCCTTCCATGCCAGAGCCCACTTTGGAGATGTAGGAGCAGGCACCATGGAAGGTAGAAGCAGCTCAGTGCTTCTGAATTCTCAGTCCCATCAACAAGGAAGTATGTGTTGACAGCCAGTGGCTATGAGGAAAGCTGGCTACTTTTCAGATCAGGTGAGCTCTTTTAAGGTCAGCTCTTAATCTACAATATTCTCTCTTTAAATTACTCTTGTCACTGGTACCAAATGGGGAAACAGCAAATAACAATGGTTTATTGAAGTATGGGCCAAGTCAAAGGATGTGGGACAAATCCTCTTAAGCACCGTGACCAGAAACAAATAACCCCGGTGGGGCAGGCCAGGTCGGGCTCAGTGCCACAGCCATGCTGCAGAACTCTCGCTAGAGAAGGAGCACAAAGTAACTCCAGTGAGTGCGCTCACGGCCAGATGTGTGAAGGGAGCGGTGATGTCAGCATTCTGCACATCGTGCTCAGTGCGGTTCAGACCCACCATGAGGACTACTTTATTCCTTCCTGTAGTGTCTGTGTGGAACTTACTGAGAAAGCATCACTGAAAATTGATGCAGGCCAAGACAAGGGTGGTAGCAGCAAAATTTCTGGCAAATGGACATATCCCAGGAATAATTATGATTAAAAATAGTTTATCACCAGGCGGTGGTGGTGCATGCCTTTAATCCCAGAATTCAGGAGGCAGAGGCAGGTGGGTCTTGAGTTCGAGACCAGCCTGGTCTACAGAGCGAGTTCCAGGACAGGCAGGACTATACTAGAAACCCTGTCTTAAAAAACAAGAACAAAAAATTTAATAATAATAATAATAATAATAATAATTCATGTTTGCTAACTTTCCAAATGTTTGCTATAAATTGTGAGGTCATAAATTCTGTTTGGGTTTGCCTAACTATTAAAAATACATCTGGAAGTGATTTCCTTTGACCTAAGGGCCTCTAAAAGCATTATTAATGAATCTTCACAAAGTGTCTGCACCAAGGAGGCCTGGAAAGCTTTGACCTAGTGAGCCAGGCATGGTCTGAACTGGGGGTCATATATCTTACCTTCCTTAATACGCCTTCATTTCTCAATTGTATCATTTATAAGAGCTTGTTCCATAACTTCCTAAGAACTGTTGCCATACATTAAACATTTTACTTGTATTTAAATACATGAGTTTGCACTGATATAAGACCAGCAGTGGGAGGTGAATGGACCAGTGGGTAAAAATGCTTGCCACACTAACCTGACAACCAGAGTTCAGTTTCTGGAACCCACATAAAGGTTTAGAAAAGAAATGACTCCCAAAAGTTGTGTGCACACACACATTTTAAGGTGAAAAATATCAGCAACCTCTGGGGAGTGGTGGGGAACAAACATTTCTCCAAAACAAGATCCAAGACTCAGCAACTGACCCTACCATCCTGAGTGCCGCTGATTACCACTATCTACAGGGCAAAGTCTCCCCATAGGTAAGAGACAAGAAGGGAGAAGACCTTGAACCCGAGTTCTACAGTCCCCAGTAAGGGCTGAGGGTCAGGGGCCACTGACATCACAGAAGGCAGCCAGTATTCTGTACTTCCTTATTAAAGAACACTGGCATTCGGGAATGATTTGTGCCCAGACAACCTTGAGTCTGAGCAGACCTCTATCAGGAGTTTCTAACCCTGTAACACTAACATGGTCTATAAATAGCTGCATTCATAGCTGTCCTGGGATGCATGCAGCCCATAGGATGCATGGCAAACACACTTGTGCCTACATCTAATGCCAGCCTACAGCAAATAGAGGAGATGGAGCAGAGTGGTCATCAGCACCACCATGTAGACACACAGCTGAACCAGATGGGAAATAGTACCCAGTAAGGACAGTATCACCAATAAATTTCCTCAAAGAGAAATGAGAGAACGTAGTAAAAAGAAACTGGAGATAAGCTGGTAACTGCAAGGCTGATGTTTATCCAGATCCTGTAAAACAGTGATCTGTTGATCTTACAAACATTTAACAAACCATTTGAGACAAGTGACAGACCTGGAGATACAGGCATACAATACCAGCTGTTCAGGTTGACACAGAGCTATCAAATTCCAGGCCAGCTTGGGCTGTACTATGAGTTCAATGCCAGCCTGAGTGACTTAGTGAGACCCTGTCTCAAAACGTTTAAAAAAATTTTTTTAGCTCAGTGGTAGAGTACTTACTTGCCCAGCATGTTCAAGGTTGTAGGTACCCTCAACACACACAAAAGAAGCAATCGAGTAGTTTTAAATTTAAGTTCCTCTTGTATTCAAAATTAATTATAAATTTTAAAAGAACGGAGACCTAGTGAATGATAGACATTGTATAGCTTCCAGGTTTGGTTAATGGCACTGGGGTTATATAGTCAGCCATGAGCCACAGTGTGCAGAATGAGGTTGGCACGGTGTGCCCTGAGCCTGGGTGACAGATGCATGAAAGATCCTTGATGTCTATGGTCTAGATATATTGAAATTTTCCATGATTAATTTTTAAATTTATAAATAAACAAACAAAAAATCCTAAGGACCTGAATCTGTATTGCTGGGACGTGGCCACTCATATTTCATTCAAAATAAACCTTTTTATTTCCTTAAAAAGAAACAAAAAACATTCAGTCATACAAGCAGATACAATGTGGCATCCAAAAATATACTTGAAATGAAAACTCAAGATTATTTAACCCTGAGATTTACATCTCAAGAGAGCTCCTTGAAGAGGGAGTAGTAGAATCTTGGAGGTGGAGAGGGAGAGTCTTGATAGGAAGAGGGAGAATCTTGGATGGAGAGAGGGAGAATCTTGGATGGAGAGAGGGAGAATCTTGGATGGAAAGAGGGAGGATCTGGCCAACTATGAGCAGGTGGGTTCTGGGCAGAGGGTGGGAGTGTAAGCATTTGATGACAGGGAACTAGTAAACTGATGTGGACCATGGGGAAGAGAATTTCTTGGTTGCTGTCAGGTCCGGACTCAGAGCTATTGGGTTAGAGGTAGTTTTTCCTGCTCCAGAACTACTCTTGGGGTTTCTGGAGTCGGGGACCTCATCTCAGACCCTACTAGGCTAGGGATACCACCCCTAACCTCTGATGGGCATCCTAACGTTCCAGTCATAATGGACCCTAAGTGGTACTCCTGCCTTCCCTGCCCATCAATCATGGTGGCCCCACCCACCCAGATTTTCAAACCTCTGAACCATCCTAGGTCCCTGCTCCCCCTCAGCTTCTCCAGATGCATGCAGCTTCTCTACTTCTCCCTAAATGTGCAGTCACTACACTATTACCAATACCTCTAGGGCTTCCCTGCTCATCAGGACTCACCACACAGTCCACAGGGCTCCCAGAACACCTCATAAATTTGTAATCAGATCCTTGATCACATTATTCTCCTTAAAATCTGTTGTCAGGTTCTCATTGTCCCTCCTATGAAATCCAATGCTAACCATGACCTATGGAACTAGCTAGGTTGAGCTTTCCATTCAACCTTGAGAGCTGGGTCCTTTCTCGTCTTTTCGGTTTGGGTTTAAAGGTGACCTCCGCTAGAGAAACTGCTCTCCCTGCAGTCCTTCCCCAACACAGCCCCACTTTCATCTTCTCATAGTCCATGCTGCCTGGTCATTTAAGGTGCTCAGCAGTGTCTGTCTTGTTTTACAGGCAGCTTCCTGTAATACCAGGAAATACCAGCTTCCTGAGGCCAAGACCATAGCTCTTCTGTCTGTGGAAGTCTCTGGACCTTCAGACAGTCACACAGACAAAGCTGCAGGATGGCTGAGCAACAAGCTTGCCCAGTCTGCTCCTTCCAGAGCTCCTTGAAAAGCATCCTTTGTCTAGGGATCCCCCAGAGAAGCCCGGCAGAGAGCAAGAGGGGCACCCAAATAACACCTGCCACTTGGGTGGCACCTGCCAGAAGCTACCAGGGGTTTGGTAGCCGCTACAGCCACAGGGCCACTTCCTCATGGCCACTGAGTACTCCTCGGGGTCACTGTGCATTGGTCCCATACACATCGCATCCTGGGGACAAAGGCAGCAGCCATGTCTTTGCCATGACATTGCTTTGTTCCCAGAGCAGGCCCCAGGTACTCCTCAGTTCAGCAAGCTGCCCTTGGCCCAGGACCCAATGCGGGCTCACCAGCCCTGCGCACTGGAAAGATGCCATTAACCCAGAGTGGAAAATTCCTCAGAAAACAGCACCCGGTTTGTGACTCCCAAGCTGCTGCACAGCTGCGCTTGGCTAGTCATGCTGAGCCCAGCACACCAGTGAGCAAAGTCAACTGTATGGCCTGTGAGACCAATGGCACTCCCAGGCAGACCCCCCTGAGTCCCTCCCCCACGTCCACAACCCTGCTGCCACCATGACTGCCGTCTTTCTGCCTCTGCTTTCAGGGAACATGGAAATGTAGAAAATTGCCGCAGAAGTCAGGGCCCTGTAGCTAAGCCCATGGCAGGAGGAGAGCCTGTGTTCCCGATGGGCACATGACACCAAGCTGTACCTCCCAGGCATAAATAGCAGTTTAGGTGCTGATGTTACATTTATACCATCCGATTCACATGGCATGTCTTGTCTTAACTTCTATTCTCTCTCCACTAATGGATCTGACACACATACCTGTGACTGACCAGTCTCGTCCTCCAGAGGGTGTGGTGGTTGGAATAAGAATGGCCTCCATAGACTCATATATTTGAATGCTTAGTCATCAGGGAGTAGAATTGCTTGAAAGGATTAGAAGGATTAGGACGCATGGCCTTGCTGGAGGAAGTGTGGCCTTGCTGGAGGAGGTGTGTCACTGGGGGTGGGCTCTGAGGTTTCAAAAGCCCATGCCAGGCCCAGGCTCTCTCTCAGTCTGTGGATCAGGATGTAGCTCTCAGCTTCCTCTTCAGCACCATGTCTGCCTGCATGCCACCATGCTCTTTACCATGATGGTGAGGGACTCAACCTCTGAAACTGTAAGCCAGCCTCTTTTATAATAGCTGTCTTGGCCATGGTGTCTCTTCACAGCAATAGGCCAATGACTAAGACAGAGGGTAATCTAAGCTCACAGAGCTAGGACATGGGTAGTGCACTCTGGAAGAACAGAGCACCGAGAACCCAGTGGGTAGAGGGAGGTCGAAGACCTTTCCTGTAGGGAACAACAGTGCTCTGGTACAGACTACAGCATGAGCACCTGGCACGAGGCAGCTCAGTCCTTTTCTTAGGCTTCTGAACCCCAATCCAGGTGGGTGACCAGTGACCTGGGGTGATGGCAGAACTACAAAGCATGGTTAGAACACAAGAGGTGAAGGAGGCCCCAGGGCACTGCTCAGATGCAGACACTTCGAGAAAGCAGAGGACCTGACATGGTGTGCTGGGTAAAAGGCAGAGAACTTAGGGCAACAGCTCCCGTCAAGGAGCTACGTGCCCAGCTCTCTGGAGAGGGAGGCTTCCTACACCTAAACCTGAGTCTTGTACTGGCCAGCAGCCCTGCGGTCAATGGCAGTGCTAACAGTGCCCCTTTGAATAACAACCACCAAAGTTCCTGACCCTCGGACTAGCACATGCCTCTTTTTGTCTAGCTCCACTCACTCCTGCCTGGGAGAGGCAGTTGGCCTCAGACTTCCCCAGCCTGGCCCTGGCCTTGGCTCTGCTGCTCTCCATGCTTGTCTCCATGCTTGTCTTTGGTTTTGTTGTTTTTTAAAGACAAGGTTTCCCTACGTAGCCCTGGATGGCCTGGAGTTTGCTATGTAGCCCAGGCTGGCTTTGAACTCATAAAGACTCACCTGCCTCTGCCTCTCAAATGTTGAGATCAAAAGCATGTGCCATCACACGCAGCCACTCTCTGCCCTTTGCGACAACAGAGAAGCAGGGTAGCCCAGCACAGGCAGTCCTGCCTCAGGTATGGGGAGAGCACGGCTCACCAGCGCCCCAGAGTGCTTCTCCCACACCCTTGCCTGTGAGCCGTCACGTTCTCCTCTCTTAACCACTCTTTTCTCTGAGTTGGGGACATACACACAAGACATATTTTCCAGGGGAGCTTGTGGAGATTCAGCATTTCACAAGACCACAATGATGCCTTCAGGACATTCATCTCCCAAGGCTTACAACAGGAAGCTGTCCCAACTCCCTACCATCACTGAGGTGGTGGCCTAAATAGAGACAGATATAGCCCCATGCTCCAGACACAGGTCTGGAGTTGAAGCACAGCATCCTGGCTGTGGAACAGGAAGGTTCCCCCCCCCCCCCCCCGCCCCGGGCGGAAAATGGGAAAGGCGGCTGCCCTGCGTCCCCCTCCAGACAGAGTCACACGTCTCTGAGGAACGGCATCAGTTCCCCTGCCTCTCACATGCATCCATATCCACTCACTTTACAATGGTGGCATTCCGGACTCTCAACTTTGTGACTTGTGTGGAAGTACAGCTTACCATCAGGGGTTAGCACTTCTCCAGCTTAGGCAGGAACAGCAAGAGTACCTGGGTGCTAGAGTAGGTCTAGCTTTTTGTCTTCTGGTCAACCCAAAGCCAGAGTTGGCCAAACACGTAGATTTGTTGGGTCTGGGGAGCTGCCGGGGCAAGGCAGTAACTCTGCCTTCAAGAACTCGTGGGAACAGCTCCTGTCCTTGCTTGGGCTCCTGGGAGGAGGCATTGATCTCCAGAGGCACCTCAGCTCACCAATGACACAGCAGCGGCCAACTGGAAAGCCCAGCTGGCTAGGAGACCACCAGCACTCTGTAGACATCTTGATACTCCCATGTGCATGATCGCTGGTTATGAAAGAAGAAAATGGAGTATTAGTAGGGTCAGTTATCTCAGCCAATAGGCACTACCGTTTTTAATTTTTATCACAATCCTGACACACTGGCTCATTTGTTCTGTTTGCATGGAGAGAGCCTGGATAACGGGACCACAAGGGCATAAACGATGCAGCAGTTTACAGACTAGGGCAGAGAGCTCCGTGGAGGGAGAATGAGCAGAGTGTGCCCGTGACGTCAGCAGCTCCGAAGGAGGTTCCAGACTTCAGTGTGGGGAGTGGGGGGCCCTTGAGTTGAAAAGACAGGGTTCAGAGAGCTGAAGGGGCTACACTTAACAGGGTAAAGTGTTGGAGAGGAGGCTGGTCACAGATTAGGACTCCCTCAGCTACAGTTGGGACTTAACCATGTCTGTGAAACCACACGAGAGCACGGAAAACACCAGAAAAAGGGAGGTTGTTTTTGTTTTTGTTTTTTTGTAAAGCAACAGATGAACGAATAGTCTCCAGAATCAAAACAGGATCAGTACACTTTGGGTACCCACAAGCCACCTTGCCAACTCTCGGGTATTGGTAAGGTAGAGTACCCAGAGGGGCATCACCTTAGAACCACGCTAAATTAACTGCAGCCTCGGGCAGCCCTGGACTACTTGACCTAAGCCTGAAGCAAACTGCAGAGGACCAAAGAACTCGACCTGCCAAGCCAAAATCCAACACGGTTAAAGGATACAACAGACTGCATCACCAACACTGTAAAGTTCTAACACCCAATAAAAGGTCCAGGTCACTAGTGAGGATCCTCTCAGGAACACAGAAACCATGCAGTGTGTCAAAGAACAGAGGCTTCATCTAGAGAACTATTAAACATGAACAGAACATTAAGTAGGCAGAAACAAAAGAAATGCCTCAGAACCCCTCAGGATGGAGATGGGTGTCAAGGGAAGGATTCAGATCTGGCAAAGGGGACGACATCACTCCCCCGGATGGTGAAGATCCTTGACTTGCAGACCAAGGCTGGTGGCTGAGAGAACTCCCTACAAAGTTGCTAACAAAATTAGCCAGAAGGCTGCTAATAGCAGAGGTGGAAAGACAAGACCCCCGGTATGGGGTGAGGTTTACTTATAGAGATCCAACGTGAGATGGCTCTAGCCATCTTGGCGGTAACTCCCATCATGCCTCTCATAAGATTCTGCCCCTCAATCTACCCTATAGGATGAACAAGATTGTTAAGATAGTCATCCACCATCATTCAAGTTGTTTCTTCTCTTTCTTCTTAACCTCGATTGATTTATTTAGTGCATATGCATGTGTTTGTATGAGGGCACGTACACCAGTGCAGGCAGGTGCCTTCAGAGGCCAAAGGAAGGCACCAGATCCCCTGGAATTGGAATTAGAGCAGTTGTGAATGCTGGACATCGGGCTGGGAACCACATCTAGACCCTCTGGAAGCAGTAAGGTCACTTACCTGCTGGACCACTTCTCTAACCCCCTTAAACATTTAAAGTAGTTACTATTGTTGTGTGTATAATGTATGTGTGGGTACAGGCATGGGTGTGCCTTGGTGTACATGTGGGTGTCAGAGTACAGTTCACTGGAGTGGTTCTCTCCTTTCATCGTGTGGATCCCAGGAGTTGGACCAGGTCATTAGACTTATAGCTAGTGTCTTTACCCACTGATCCGTCTAACTGGCCCTGGACTGTTTAACTGACCTTTGAATATGTCAGGAGTCTTTCAGAAAGCCAAGAGTATTTCAGCTGGCTGCAGCTCCTTTGTCTAGCTTGGCATATAAGCTCCTCTTCCTGCCTTAGGAGAGGGGGACTCTTGTCTTTCCAATACCCAGGGCACACTTCTACTTACTAAAGTTTCCAATAATTTGGACTTTGCAAGCTGGATATGGTGGTACAAACCTATAATCTCAGCACCTAAGAGGGTGAGACCTGCCACAGTTTGAGGCTAGCCCAGGGTGCATAGTGAGTACTGGGTTGACCCCAGCTCCAAATCTAGACCCTGTCTCAAAACAATAAAATAAATAAGACTTTGTGCAGTCCGGAATCCACCTCTTCAATCTTTGGTGGATTAGTTCTTACACACTACGATCAGGGTTTCCAAAACATGGAACTTACCAGAAGCCAGAAGCCAGCTGAGTCACATGGAACGTGCCTAAGGCAACCCCTGGACCCCTCATGCCAGTCTGAATCAGAGGAAGCATTAACAAATCATGCAGGACCAGAAGAAACCCTTTCTCCTCAAGCGCCCTCCACTGATGAAGATTAGCATTGGCAAGAGAGAAAGCTTCTGTCCCAGCAACGCAGGGAGCATTCAGAGTTGAGAGGCAACAAACTAGGAATTATTATAAATTTTCAGAGGAAACACAACCTAGAATCATAAAACACTTTTAACATTTACTAAAAGCAAACCCTGTCTCGAAAAACTCACTAAAAGCCGATCCAGAAATGAGAGTTAAAGGAACTAGCAGACAACGGTGTAGCAGCTAATGTACCTGTCTTCGTATATTCCAGAAGGGAGAGGAGAAAGTGAGAAATGGAAGACCTAACTGGACTCCTTCAGACGAAAAATGATATCTTTTCAATGGCCAAAAGCCTGCCTCAGAGTGAGGTGATCTGATCCCCACACATTGTGCTTCTTACACACTCCTGTGTTCACACACATGCACACATATGCCTGCATTCATACACAGGTGTATACACACATACCTGAGTTCACATACAGGTGCATACACAATACCTGCATTCGCACACAGGTGCATACACACACAACTGCATTCGCACACAGGTGAATATACACACACCTGAGTTCACACACAGGTGCATACACACACACCTGTGTTCACACACAGGTATATACACACACACCTGCATTCGCACACAGGTGTATACACACACACACACCTGAGTTCACACACAGGTGCATACACACACAACTGCATTCACACATAGGTGCATAAACACACCTGCATTAGCACACAGGTGTATACACACACTTTCATTCGCAAACAGGTTTATACACACATACCTGCATTCATACACAGGTTTATACACACACACCTGCATTCGCACACAGGTGTATACACACACACACCTCTACACAGTAAATGAAACAATTAGGAGACTGAAAAGAGCATACAGACTGGGAGAAAATCTGTGCCAGTGATACATCTAGCAGGGGGTTAATATCTAGACTATATAAAGTCTAGACTATATAATATCTAGGCTATATAAAAATTAAATAATAAAAAACCCCACCCACCTCAAATCAGTCACTAGATGGGTAAATTAATTAAGCAGAAAGACCTCAAAAGTATAAAGAGGACCCTACCCACTATGCTACCTCAGGACCATGTGGAGTCCTGTGACCACAACCCCAGTAGATCCCCATTCTGGTGTCTACCCGACCTACCTCCACCTTAGGACTGTGCCATGTCCTGTGCCCCACCTCCACAGAGCACCACCTGTGGTGATGTTTTATTTGTGCTTTAATAAATAAAGTTTGCCTGGAGATCAGAGGAAATAGCAAGCCAATTTATGTAAACAAAGAAGTCAGGCAGTGGTAGCACATGCCC
The DNA here is from genome assembly GCF_049852395.1 of Peromyscus maniculatus bairdii. Lineage (NCBI taxonomy): Eukaryota > Metazoa > Chordata > Mammalia > Rodentia > Cricetidae > Peromyscus > Peromyscus maniculatus. The sequence goes on from NC_134859.1 coordinate 11,416,890, forward strand.
TTAATCCTATCATTTAGCAGGTAGGATCTCTGTGTGTTCAAGGCCACACTAAGGAACACAGCCAAGCGTGGTGACACACGCCTTTAATCCCAGTACCAACCATAGAGACCTGGAGGTCTGTACAGACAAACAGAAAGTGGCAGAGCTGTGTAGGAAGAGGAAGTGAGGTAGCTGGGCTAAGAGAGCCAATGAGAGGGCAGAACAGCAAGGCAATAAAGTAACAGGAAGTAACATGCATTTGGAAGCTGCAGAGTTGGTGAGGTAAGGTTAGCTGTGGCTTTTCCTATTTCCTTGATCTTTCTCTAAGACTTTCACCCCTATATTTGGCTCCATGTTTTTTATTTAATAAGACCATTTAGAAATTCATCTCCAACCACCCGTTCCCAATGTGACCCCAGCCTCTGCCACCAAGGACCACCCAGTGAATCCTCCAGACTTCTGAAGATTGGCAGCAAGAATCATGTAAGCCCACAGAAGGCTTGCTCCTGAGCTCAGAAGCTGCATCTAGCCCTAGCTGAGCTGAAACCACATTAGCACATCAACAGAGTGGCCCCAAGACTGAACCCCAGGCACCATTCAGCTGGTCCATGCCTGCGAAGTTGGGGTAAAAGCAAACAAAGGCCAGACCAGATTATCACACCAAGAAGCACCAGCAATCCTGACTACAGATCACAAAAACACAACATGAATAACCAAAATAGTATGTTTCCTCCAGAAATTAGCACCTCCCACACCATAAAGTTCTGAGAAAAGCAATTTAGCTGATGCACAAGACAATGATTTCAAAATAGCAATTATACATATGTTCAAGGAACTTGTCTTAGGATCTCTATTGCTGTGATAATACACTACCACCCAATCAACTTAGGGAGGAAAGCGTTTATTTCATCTTATAGCTCATAGTCCATCATCCAGGAAAACATGAACAGGAACCAAAGCAGAGGCCATGGAGGGGTGCTGCTTACTTGCTTGCTCTCATAACTTTCTTATAGCACCCAGGACCACCAGCTGGGGTAGCACAACCCATGGTGGGCCGGGCCCTCCCACATCAATCATCAGTCAAGAAAATGCCCCACAAGCTTGCCCAAAGGCCAACCTGATGAGGACTTTTTCTCAATTGAGAGTCACTCTTCCCAGATGACCCTAGTTTGTGTTTAAAACTGGCCAGCACAGAACTGAAATAAGACATAAATAAATCTCTACAGAAACACAATGAAATAATGAAACTAATTCAGGAGATGATAATAGAATTTAATAAAGAGATAAGACTTTATGAAGGAAAGCCAAACTAAAATAAAACTCTAGATAAAAAACTTAGATGTCAAACAAATCTCAAAAGAAAGACTTACCAAGAGATTGAATTAAGTGACTGATTATTTCTTTTTGTCTATTCTTTTTCATCCCCCCCACTCCCCCCCACCCCTACTCCCCCCTCCCCCCCCCCCCCCCCCCCCCGGAGCTGAGGACTGAACCCAGGGCCTTGCGCTTGCTAGGCAAGTGCTCTACCACTGAGCTAAATCCCCAACCCTGTCTATTCTTTTGGGGTATTGTTTGTTCTTTTTTTCCAAGGCCTCCAGGTGCATCATTAAGTTACACTAAACACCTATGGGACACAAAGGCAGTCCTGTAGTTGGATGTTTTCTGTCCTGCCAGCTAGCTCCCAAATAACCACACAGAAACTTATTACTACTTATAAAAGCTCAGCCAGTAGCTCAGGCTTCTTACTAACTAGCTCTTACAACTTAAATTGACCCACTTTCATCAATCTACTTTTTGTCTTGTGGCTTTATTACCTTTACTCTGCATGGCCCAGGCTGCTTCCTCTCTGGCTGGCACTCCTCCCTTCTTCCCAGCATCCTGTGTGCCTGAAAATCCTGCCTAGCTATTGGCCATTCAGCTTTTTATTAAACCAATCCAAGGGACAAATCTTCAGTGTACAAAAAGATTGTTCCACAACACAGTCCTAAGAAGGCAAGTGTATAGCACTGACTACATCTAAAGACTGGAGGGATCTTGTTGTTGTTGTTTTTGCTCTCTGGGGGGCCGCTACCCACCTCCCAAATAAATCACACATAGAGGCTTACTTATGAATGCCTGGCCTTAGCTTGGCTTAGTTTCTAGCCAGCTTTTCTTAACTTTAAATAATCCCATCTATCTTTTGCCTCTGGGCTTTTCCTTTTCTATTCCTGTATACCTTTCTTTGTTTCTTACTCTGTGGTTTGCTGTGTAGCTAGCTGGGTCGCTGGCCCCTGGAGTTCTCCTCCTTCTCTGACTACTTCCTTTTTTTTTCTTTTTCTCAGATTTCTCCTTCTATATATTCTCTCTGCCTGCCAGCCCCACCTATCCTTTCTTCTGTCTTGCTATTGGCTATTCAGCTCTTTATTAGACCATCAAGTGTTTTAGGCAGGCACAGTAACACAGCTTCACAGAGTTAAACAAATGCACCATAAACAAAAGTAACACACCTTAAATAATATTTTACAACAGGATCCCATATTAGTAACTTAAGAAAGCATCTGGAGGCCTAATCAAAAACAGGGCTGAGAAAGAGGAGATAATTAAAAACCTATATTCCACTGAACTAGAAAATCTAAAACAGATGGATTAATTTCTAGATATATATGGCTGACCAAAATTAAATCAGAATGAAGCAAGTCATTAAAATGGAGCCATAATAACCAATGAAATAGAGGTAGTAATTTTAAATCTCCCAACTGAGAAAGGCCCAGAGCTAGATGGAAACAACACAGAATTCTACCAGATCTTTAAAGAACTAACATCAATAATTCTCAGATTAGTCTATACAACAGACAAGGAAAGAACACTTCCAAATTCTTTTTTTAAATATTTATTTATTTATTTTATGTATATGGTACTCTATCTAGATATACACCTGCATGCCAGAAGAGGGTATCAGATCCAATTACAGGTGGTTGTGAGCCACCATGTGGATACTGGGAAATGAATTCAGGGCCTCTGGAAGAGTTGCCAATGCTCTTAACCTCTGAGCCATCTCTCTAGACCCCAAATTCTTTTTATGAAACCAGAACCTTGGCACCAAACCTGATGACCTGAGTTTGATGCCCAGAACTGAGATGGTGGTAGACAAGAACACACTACCTGCTGTCCTCTGACCTCCACACTGGCTTGTGAATATAAGCATGCGTATGCATGCAGCAGTAATAACTAAAATAAAAAGTTTATTTATTCTTGTTTTTTTGAGACACAGTCTAAGTAAGTGCAGCATTGGCTGGTGTGGACGAAGCTGGTCTTGAACTCACAGAGACCTGAGAGTATCTGCCTCCCAAGTGCTGGGATTAAAGGTAAATGTCACCACATCCAGATTTTTTTTTTAAGATTTATTTATTTAATGTATATGGTGTTCTATCTGCATTTATCTGACTTTATGCCAGAAGAGCGCATCAGATCCCACTATAGATGGTTGTGAGCCACCATGTGGGTGCTGGGAATTGAACTCAGGTCCTCTGGAAGAGCAGTCAGTTCTCTTAACTGTTGCATCATCTCTCTGGCCCCCACATCCAGATCTCAAAATAAAAATTCAAACCTATGCTATGTAAACTTTGTTAAAACAGAGAGAGAGAGAGAGAGAGAGAGAGAGAGAGAGAGAGAGAGAGAGAGAGAGAGGAAAAGAAAGGAAAGAGAAGAAAAGAAAACTTACAATGCTTGTATACTGTTGGTGGGAACTTAAGAGGTAAAGTCTTTATGGAGAATAACATGGTGATTTCCCAGGATTTTTTTTTTCTTTTTTAGGACAGGTTTTCTCTGTAGCTTTGGAGCCTGTCTTGGAACTCACTCTGTAGACCAGGTGGCCTTGAACTCACAGAGATCCTCCTGCCTCTCCCTCCCTAGTGCTGGGATTAAAGGCGTGCGCCACCACTGCACAGCTTCCCCGGAGTCTTAAAGTAGAATGATAATCCAGCAATTCTGCTTTTGGGTCTCAAAGAGGTATTTCTATTCCCATGTTCATAAAAACATTATTCACAATAGCTAAGATGTTACATAACCCAAAGTCAATCCATAGATATTTAGATAATCAAAATATGAGCCTGATATATAGGTACATCATGAAATCAAGTTCAGGCTTACTAAGGATCTGATACATGCTATGATATGGATGCACATGTCTGTATGTTATGTGTGGGGGTCACAAATGGGCATTTGTGTGCCTTGTCAAGCATGTGGAGGTCAGGGGACAAGTTTCAGGAGTCAGTTTTCTCCTTCCACCATGGGTTCCAGGGGCTCGACGCAGGCCATCAGGCTTGGCAGCAGGCAGTTTTACCCACTGAGCCATCTTGCCCTTGCATGGATAAATCTTGAGGTCATTATGTTAAGTAAGACAGTCACAGAGAAATACTGATTCTGCTTCTAGGAGATGCTTAGACTGCAGTTGGTCGAGCACCCAGAACACAGCCCCTACGTACTGTCACTGCCGAGGCTAAGGGAAAGTCAGAGGCGGGAAGCAGCAGGCCGACAAAGCCAGTCTCTGCCTGCACTGTGTCCATCATGGATCTGGCCCGCCACCTGGAGAAAGCTGGCAAATGTGATGGCTGTCTTAGTGAGGCTTCTATTCCTGTGAGGAGACACCGTGACCACTGCATCTCCTATAAAGGAAAACATTAAATTGGGGCTGGCTTACAGGTTCAGAAGTTTAGTCCATTGTCATCATGGCAGCGTGCAGGCAGACACGGTGCTGAAGAAGGAGCCAGCAGAAGGGAGAGTGACACTGGGCCTGGCTTGAGTATTTGAAAACTCAGAGCCCACCCCCAGTGACACACTTCCTCCCACAACACCACACCCATTCCAACAAGGCCACACCTCCTAACAGGGGCTGTGCTCATTCAAACCACCACAGTGACATCGAGGAGGTAGTGATGCAGACATCAGAAGACTCAACAGTGACATCACTCTACCTACCACCTTAGATGCTGGAGCTGGCACTGCCCTCAACAATCAATCCATCAAGCTCATTTCCTGGTATGACAACAAATTCAAATTCAGCTATGGTAGCAGTATAGTGGAACCTCATGGTCCACACAGCCTCCAAGGAGTAAAAATCCCTGAAACTCCTACCCCAGGAAGAACAAGACAGTGAGGCCCTGCCCCTACTCAAAACCCAACACACCAAGCAGTTTCTATCCCAGACCCACAGAAGAAGGGAAGGACTTAAGAGAGCCCTGCTCTCTAGAGTATCATCAGTGTAGTTCAGGGTGTGTGTGTGTGTGCGCGCGCTCATTATTAACAGCAAACAAGTAAAGCAGACTACATTAACAAAATTACCAGTAACAGAGAGATATTACAGATGATAGCTGGGACATTTCCCCAATAAAAGAAACATAAAACAAAACCGAAAGACCCATTTTTACTATTCAAATAATCAAAAAGTGAAAAGTTTCACAATACATTCTGTGTCAAAGCAAAATGTGAGTAAAATGGCACACCAGTCACGGTCAACTGAATAGAAATTGATTCAGCCTCTTGAGAGGGTAAAATTTAGCAGCAATTGAAGGGAACTTTCACACAGTGGGGGCCCCCTCCCAGACCCTGGATCAGGCACCAAACTACACTCAAACACCTGTTTTCACATCAAGATTCTTCATTAAGCAGGGAAGAAAAGTTAAAATGGCTGCTTTCTGACTCAGGCAGAAAAACAATAACAAATGACCTTGCAGGTGGGATTTTTAAAGGAGAAAGGGGGAGGTCAGTGTTAGAATGGGCTACATAGGATACAGTGGTGGAGGAGGTAGAGAACAAGGAAAAGGGGGCAGGGGTATTTGTCCCAGAGAGACAAAGGATTGCGTTTGGATAGAGGAGACAGCCATGGCACATAGGAAAATGGCAGTTTATAAAGGTATAGTGGGAACCCCGTGATATGATGAGGTGTTTAATTTTAATTGGGCAGGTTAATTAGGTGAGCCAAAGGAGGCTTCTGATTGCTGGACCTCAATACTTCAATAGCTGGACCTTGGTATTCAGCCACAGGAGGAGGTGTGGGGAGGCCCAAACAGCTTGACCATACAACTGCCATGACAGGCTTAGAGGCCCACACACAGCTTCTGTAACAGGCTTACCAGTAGGTAACACCCAGATCCAGAAAAAACCATGAGCTGACCCCACCCAGGGAGGGCCTGCATCTAAGGGGAAATACCTGACATTCCAAACATTCAGTATACCCCTAGACAAATGTTAGCCAATCAGGGTCCTGAGCCCTGGAAATCCCTCACCCCGGCCTCTGCTATGATAAAAACCCCACCCTGCCTGGGCTTGGGGCTCTCTGCTCTCACCACTGCATCGGACAGATCGTCCAAGCTCAGAGCCTGAAAATAAAGACTCTTTGCTTTTACATATGGGATTTGGTCTCTGTAGCCCGAAGTTTCTCCGGTGCCGCTTATAAAAGCTCAGAGGCGTATATTAATGACCAACTGTGTGGTCTATGCAGGCCTCTTGCTAGCTAGCTCTCGCATCTTAAATTAACCCATTTCTGTTCATCTATGTATCGCCATGTGTTCTGTGGCTTTACCTGCGTCCCATTACAAGTTGCTCCCTGAATGGTTGCTCTTTACTCTTTTCTCCTTTTCCTATCTCTCTTGGATTTTCCTGCCTGTCTCCATCCTGCCCTGCCATAGGCCAATGAAGCTTTATTTATCAACCAATCAGAACAACATATATTCACAGCATACAGAAAGACATCTCACAGTACTTCCCCTTTTCTGTCTAATCAAAAAGAAAGATTTTAATTGTAACATAGTAAAAATACATATAATAGAACAGTTATCAAGCAAGAATTACAGTTACATTATCTACTTCTATTTATATTTGGCAAAATTAAAAAATATTCTATCTTCTATCCTATTTTTGTGTCTAAAATTTTATATCTAATTTATCTTTTATCATGACTAAGGAAAGCTATAATTATAACTATTTAGTCTTCAACTCCATTAAAGACCCCAGAAGGATATAATATTACCTGAGTAAACAGGAAGTGCATTGCAAGCAACTTCCATAATTCTAGAAATGACAGAGACAGTTGGCTGCCTGGACAGTCACCCAAGTTCCTCTGCAACACTGGGGCATCCATCTTCAGCCTACAGGTATAGAGTCTCTCAGTCGCTTTTCCCTGTGTCCTGTAGAATGTCTGGCAGTCTCCTCTGCAAAGCAGGAACCTGAAGGACCACTTCACATTTTTTTGGCAAAATCAGTGGTCATTTTCCTATGGATCCTGTATGTCCAGTTTATACAATATATTATCAAGCAGTCCAGGCACGAGCAATTTCTTGTTCAAATGGCCAGTTTTGCCAAAAAGAAGATAAACTTCATATGGAGTGTCTTCAATACCCATCTTCCTCTTTGAAGTAAATCAGTGCTGCCAGGAGCAGATGTGTCTCATTGTCTAGAAAAGTCTAAATTCTTAAAATATTTTAAATGCCATATTCGGTAGGTCTTTGAAGTGTTTGAAGATTACCTACCTAATTGAAATATATCTTTGTATACCTAAAAAACCTAACTAACATGACAAGTTTTATTATCATAAATGACTAATTATTCTGTATTTTTAATTATATATTACAGTTTTAAATGAGTTGCATAAACATAATACCTTAAACAAGAGTAGAAATATATATATTATAACAAAATTAACTTTAAATTTGTATCAATAAACCAAAATTCACAGCAATGTAAAACATTTCAATAAGTTGTTGCTCTTTAAATGTAGATTCAATAATCTACCCTTTTAGCATATCATATCTATATCCCCTTTTCTTCTTTAGAAAGAGATTGCATTTATAATCACACTCCTTTAAATAAAAATAAACATTTATAAACATTATTTTTAGAATTTGGGCATAGCTTTTCATACTGCTTCCTGCTGATTGGGGGCACTGGCAATCTTATAGGGGTCCTGAAAAAATTTGAGATAATGTTTAAGTCCTGGGAAGACTGGCTATAACCTTTGTTGATAGGTACCATCTGTTAAAGTTCAGGTCTGGCTTGATCAAATCTGATCCATCTTAACCTGGAATGAACCATAGCCTTTTGCTTCCTATGAAAATAAAAGCAAAGTCTCCTTTGCAAAGCAACATATCCTTATATCCAAGTTTTGAAGTCAAGATACCTTTAAAATATATATATTGGTTTAACCTAGCAGCCTTTACAATCAAATGTCTTTCTGTAGTTAAAAATTCCAAAGACAACACAATCCAGATTCTCTGTGTAATATCCATCATTATGTGGCTTATTTTTCATATTTTTAAGACCTTATTTTATTTTTATGATTATCTATATCCTTTCTCTTCTCTCTCTCAAGCCTACGTACCTTTTACATACATTGTAAACAATTTAGAGATTTATTCCACCTGAACTTGTCTTTTGTGTATCTATAATCCATTTCTAATCATTGCTTTAAACTGCAGCATGGCTAGGACTGAAGCGGTGGCTTTGACTGCTGACTCTGCCCATCTCAGCTTCCAACATGGCAGAGGTACCTTTACCTCCAGCTCTGGGCAGTGGGTCTATGCCTCCATCAAGCAGCATGTAGCCCAGAACCCATTTTTTTTAATTAGCAAAAGCTAAATCCACCATGCAATATGCTGCTCAGCTTGGAGATTCTTCTGTGTACTGCAGCAGGAATCCACCATGCTGTAGGTCAAGCCTGCATGCTGCGGTGTCTCTGTATCACGGCTTTCCTGAGAGATATAACTAGGAAGTTGCTCTTAACTCCGTTTTAGACCTGTTTTTTAAAGTTTTCTCAGGTTTTGGGTGGAAATTTTGATACCACATTGAGTGCCAAAATGTATTCAGAAGTTTTCCTGTGTCCCGCCTGGTCCCGCAGCCACTCAGATCTGAGTAAACACACAGAGGCTTATATTAATTATGAACTGGATGTCTTATGGCTCAAGCTTCTTGTAGCTAGCTCTTATAATGTAACCTATTTTTATTAATCTGTAATTTTCCATGTGGCTGTGGTGTTACTGGTCTGCTGGCATCTTGCTGCTCCTTGGGCAGCGGCTGGTGTCTCCCCCTTCCTCTCCTTTCACTGTCTCTCTTGGATTTTCCCACCTGTCTCCATCCTGCCCTGCCATAGGCCAATGCAGCTTTATTTATCAACCAATCAGAGCAACATCTATTCACAGCTTACAGAAAGACATCTCACAGAAGAGCTCTGTGGTGGTCTTTTGGGGGTCCCTGCGATCTGGGCATAACAGAGAAGGTGGCCAAATAAGGGAACAGACCTTGGTGGCTAGCTTTAGGAATGTAATCTAATAGTTCTTAGCAAGGCAGAGGGAATGGAAGGGGGCACGACACTTGCCACATTGGAGGTGGCTAGAGTTCCTTCAACAAGGAAAATGCCCTTGGGGCTGGAGAGGTGGTTCAATAATTAAGAATGTTTGTTGCTCTATCTTGAGGACGAGTGTTCAGATCCCAGCACCCATGCTGAGCAGCTCACAAAGGTCTGTGACCTCAGCTCCAAAAGATATGATGCTATGCTGGTTAGGGTTTTGTCAATTTAACACAAGCTAGAGTCATCTGGAAAGAGGTAACCTCAATTGAGAAAATGCTTCTATCAGGCTGGCCTTAAGGTAAGTCTGTGTGTCATTGTCTTGTTTAATGATTGATGTGGGAGGGACAAGCTCAATGCGGGTGGTACATACCTATGTAAGCGGTCCTTCACGGCCTCTGCTTCAGTTCCTGCCTCCAGGTTTCTGTCTTGACTTCTCTCAGTGATGGACTGTAAGCTGTATGGTGAAATAAACCCTTTCCTCCCAAGTATCTTCTGGTCATGGTGTATCACTGCAACAGAAAGCTAACTAAGACAACTTCTTCTGGCTGCCACATGTACCACATACACACATGTAGACTTTCTCTTTCAAATAATAAGTCTAAAACCCCTTATATTTACTTAACCATAATAGAATCTATTATTACTCTATTGTACCCTTACTTGAGGCATTAAGATTGCTTTCAGCTTTGAGGTTTTCTTTGAACAAGGAATAAGGCCACAATAAATATCCTTGGTATATACTGTCAGGTCCAAAGGAAACTCCATTTCCCCAAATTCTGGTGGTTAGGCAAAAGCCAGCATCCTTCAGGAACTGGTTCCCCTCTACCAAAAGAAGTCATTTCCCTTATCACTGGCAAAGGGACAAATGGCTAGCTGTGACTATTAGCATACCAAAGCACATGCTGGCCTCTAGGCTCCCTCAGTATCACAAGAACCTGTTACACATTTCAGAGTCCAGGCTAGCATCCAAGCTCTTCTCACCTTGTGCAGTCATGTCCCTCCCCCTCCAACGACTTCCCCACTCACAGGCTTTCCTCCTTCCTCCTTACAACCCTGCTCTGCTCTCTCCTTGGCCCTCTCTTTTATCTCTTGCCCCTCACCCCACTCTGCTCCTACTTCTCTCCTGGCCAGATCCAGTCTGCTGGCCATGTTGTCGGCTACTTTCTCTCTCTGCTCTGGACTCTTGCAGATACCTCTGGCTGCCCTCTCCTTCATAGCTACAATGAAAACTTTCCCCTTAACCACACCATGGAGTAGACATATCATCAGTTTATATATATACACTTTAATGCACGTAAACCCGTAGGATATTTCAGTAAGATAAGCCAATTTCCTGGGTCAAAGGGCATTTTTCACTGTTATTAAATCAAGTTTTTCTTTTTCACTTTTCCTCCTTTTTGATGTGTGTGGTATATGTGCAAATGGGGCATGGAGTGTGCATGCCTGTGCCTGCATGGACGGAGGCTGGAGGCCAGCAGGTGTCTTGTTCAACTTTACTCCTTTGAGATAGGATCTCTTACTGAATCTGGAGCTAGGCTGAAAGCCACAGACCCCTGCAATCCTCTTGCCTCTGCCCCACAGGGCTGGGGTTACAAGCACACACCTGGCTTTTCACAAGCATGCCGGTGTTCAAACTCAAGTTCCCATGCTCCTACAGCAAGCACTTACTCCCAGCCCAAAGACATGAGTGCTTCCAGCTTTAATCCTTCCTTTACTGGCTCTCCTACCGGACATGAAGTGGTATTTGTGGGTTTAATTGAAATCTTCCTATGATCAATGAAGCTGAATATGTACATTTTAGCCATCTGTATTTTGTATTTCTTTGACATACTCACTTAAGTCTTGGGTCTACTTTCTAATTGGGTTGCCTTTTGTTCCTCTGTTTTTGTTCTAACACATTAAATTCCCATTTCTTTTCTTCTACTTGTTTGGGTTAATTTGTTCTTTTCCCAGACTCTTTTTTGAAGATTTATTTATTTTGTATACTCTATTCTGCCTGCCAGGCCAAGCAAGGCTTTGGCGTATCCCTCACACAGATGGACAACTGGTAAAGAAAGGCTGGAGGAGTGAGGGATGCCTCACGAGTCCTAGTGACTCATGAGGACCAGATCCTCAATTGGCCTTAATAGCACAAAAACAAAAATGAAATTTGGCTATCTACATTGTCTTAACCACCAGCAGGAAAATGGGACCAATTTTTAAATTTTTTTTTAACAGTTCAGGGAGCTACAGTCCTCAGACATTATATTTAACCCATATGGAGTGTTAATGGACAATGATTTCTCACTATGATCCTTTTCCTGATATATATGTATTTCCCTGATGTAGAACCAGACCTTGGCTTACTTCAGCTCTGCAGTGTCTATCCACAGCCGAGAAATGGGCCTATCTTCTTAAATAACAAGGCCAAACCTCAAAGCTCTACTTACCAACTATGGAACACTGTTTCTTTCCAGACAAGCACTTCTCACAGCTGTAACGTGGCCTTCTGTACCCTAACCATCCATGTTCCCTGATTAAAAGAGGCTGCCAGATACTCTGTCATCAATATCCAAATGTCAAGATATCTAAAGGTTGTCATTGGAACTTTGCTAGACTATCCTATAAAAAGGACTCAAGGGTCTGGAGAGATGGCTCAGTGCACTAAGAGCACTGGCTGTTCTTCCAGAGGTCCTGAGTTCAATTCCCAGCAACCACATGGTGGCTCACAACCATCCGTAATGAGATCTGGTGCACTCTTCTGGCCTGCAGGTGTATATGCAGACAGAACACTGTATACATAATAATAAATAAATCTTAAAAAAAGGACTCAATAGGGTTCTATTAAATTGTCTCTATTAATATTCTTTAAATTGTCCATTAGATGCTGACTTTAAGTGACTTCTTGTGGTGATGTATTGTGTCCCCAAGATACTGTGTCTCCCAATAAAATAAAACTTGCCTAGAGATCAGAGGAAAAAGCCAGCCACTATATAGAAGTCAGGCAATGGTAGCACATGGCTTTAATTCTATCACTTGACAGGCAGGGATCTGTCTGGATCTCTGTGAGTTCAAGGCCACACTGGGAACAGAGCCAGGCGTGGTGGCACACGCATTAAATTCCAACACTAGTTAACCATGGAGGTCTGGAGGTCTGTACAGACAGACAGGAAGTGACAGAGCTGGGCAGGAAGAGGAAGTGATATAGCTTGTCAGAGACAGCAAATCAGATGGCAGAACAGCAAGGAATATAGGTGTGGGTAGACAGGAAGTAGCTCACTTTGGAAGCTGTGGAGTTGGTGAGGTGAGGTTAGCTGTGGCTTTCCCTATTTCCCTGATCTCTCAGGTTTTTACCCCTATATCTGGCTCCATGTTTTTATTTAATAAGACCGTTTAGAAATTCATCTACAACTCCTATTACACAGTTTCCAGGAGCTTACTCCTCATGCAGGAGACATCCTACAGGGCTCTGCTACATGGTCCATCCAGCTGTACAACGACACTTCATCTTACTAAACAAAACTTACATTAATCATGATGCTAAATTTTTTCCCTTATTAACTTCATCCTTAATGTTCCCCACAAGGTTGTAATAGAGGAGACCCAATATGCAATTCTGAACTTACATCTTGTAATAGACAATAGTGATAAAAATCACCAGTCTTGCTAACCCCGAGGACAAAGCCCACCAACAGTTCTTCAGACAGCTTTCTTGCCTGTTCTTTTCCTCCAATAAGGGCAAAACCACCCTATTTTCTTAACCACACTCTCAGTAGGAATTATAGTAGTACTAACAGTCTCATTTTTTTTCATGTCACAAATACTATCTCCCTCAAATAACACACTCCAAGAATACACATTACCACCAAGTGGCAGTCTTATGTTCAGAATCTTTGCCATCTGTCAGGTTTTATTGTGGCCCCTTAGATGGACGCTCCTCTAACTGCGGCCCTTTCTACACGGCCCTTTTTAATCATCTCTAAGCAGTTAAGAGAGATCTGAGCCCCAAACCCCTAAGAGCAGTTTGGGGGACCTCTGAAAAGGGGGTTAATGGGCCACCTAACTACCTTCTTGCCACTCTGGGCAATGTTTTCAGGACTCAGAGCTAAAACTGCTAAACTGAAAGCTTTGTTTGTTTGTTTGTTTTTTTTTAATCAATTAACCTCTCTTTCTCTTCTGCTCTCAGAAAACTTTAAATAAATTTCAGATCAGCTTAACATCCTTTAGGACCACTCAATTCTTTGGCTGCTGTAGTATTCCAAGATTAAAGAGGACCACATCCGCCACTGCTAAGGATGGGTTTGTGCCCTCCTTGCTTCTCCTTCCACACCAACAAATCCAGATTTGTTCCAGAGGGTGCCCAAAGGCACAGGAACCAGACAAAAACTTCAACAAGCCTCCTCCTGTGGACGGCCTTTTGGTTCCATCCCCCTCTGGGCCCTCCCCTTGACCACACCTTTCTTCCTTCTTACCCTGCTTTTTAAATGCCTTACTTACCGGAGGCGCCTTCCCTGTATCTGAAAAAGAACGTTCTCACATAATCTCGCTCCCTACAATGGCTCCACTCATTCCTGATCATCTGCAGGAGACCGTTTGGACACTGGAGTGCTGGCTGCAAGGAGCACTGGTTCCTTTCACCCCAGAGCAGATACAGTTCTTTACATGAGCCCTCGGTCAGCCTGCTCTCTTGCTCTCATGTCCTGCAGTCCCCCGTGGCTTCTACCAGCCTACTTTGATGGGGCACTCCGGCAGTGGAACCCCGTGACCGCTGCACCCACATTCTTTTACCTGGACTGTACGACGATCCTTGGCTTCAAACACTGTCATCCTTACTTAACCTGTTACAGTGCCCCTCCATCTCTAACTTTTCAAAGTGAAATAGCCTTTCACTAGCCACACCCCCTTTTCCTTAATCTCTGCATAAGAGAGCTGGGTACCCCTCTTAAACAGAACTCACCAGCCCTCAAAGGCAGCCAGTCCATTTACTCATCTAACTGCTGGGTCTGTCTGTCCACCAATGTCCAGTGAGCCTGGGCTGGCTGCTCCTTGCCCCTCTTCACCATGGATCCAGACCCCTCTCACACAACATCTTTACATAATGACCGACCTCTTCCCAAGTCCTGTACCCCTAACAGGCCTCCCCAGCAGCGCCACCTTCCCCAGCCCTTAACCCCCTCCTCTTTCCATAGTCCTAACTGCAAGCTATCACTCTCCTTCAGCTGATCGGCTCTGTGGGCATCCTTCCATTCTGGCCCGGCTCACCACTGCCAAATACCCCAGCCCTTCAAGACACAATGCAAATCCTTACCCTGCCTTCTATGGGGGGCCCTGATCTATGGACACCCACTTCCTCTTACAAGTCTCTCTGTCTCCTGCTTCTACCCCTTCCCCCCCTCCTCCTCCCTGGGCAATCTCTCATCTCCATTCTGTAAGCAGAAGACCCATTTTCAGCCTCTAACACCCATTATTTTTCAGAGGTTTCTCACGGAAGCGACCAAACAATCCACCACAGCTGATGGAAGTTAAAACTCTCAGCAGGGAGGTGGTGGCGCACACCTTTAACCCCAGCACTTGGAATGCAGAAGCAGGCAGATCTCTGTGGGTTTCAGGACAGCCAAGGCTACACAGAGAAACCTTGTCCCCCCAAAAAAACCAAAATAAAAACAAACCAAAACAACTTTCCTGCTAGCCCTCTCGGATCGTGGTAGAGCCTAGCCTCACTCCCCCATTGCCACTCTTCTGAAGGAAGCAGCCAGTGAGAGAATGCATTGCTTCCCTGTGGTGGGACACTTGAATCACACTGTAGACCCTGAGACTGGGTTAATCAAATATAATCAGCCTTTGGCCACAGGCGAAGCCAGCAACTAGTGGAAAGGAAGTAGTCAGAGTCAGAGGACAGTCAGAGTCTGGAAGACAGTGGAGAGATGCACAGAAGTCATAGGGAGGGACATGGAGGGTAGCTGTCTGGTTTGGTTTGGGGCAGTGGAAGGACACTCTTGCTGGGTCACTGGCTAAAGAGGAAGGTCAGCTGGTTGCTTCTCGGCCTCTCTGAGCTAGCAAGTTTTCACATTAGCATCTGACTCCTGAATCTTTATAGAATGATAGAGATTTAGTTAAAAAGCTGTATTTGGCTGCAGTGGCAAGAGGTGGTTCCAGCCAGACGGCCCCACCAGGCCTCTGCCTGAGTAGCGGGTGAGCTGTGGGCAGTGACTGTGGAGTTGCCGTCAGAAGCTCAAACAGCAGTGGGTGTGGGGTTCTTTTTATCTGTCCTCAGGCGGACTTAGAAACTTCAGCAGAAAAGTTGACTGACAGCGTCTGTGGAAGCTTCTGATGTCGGGACCCACATGCCAAAGCTCCTGGTGTCCACCACTGCCAGACTGGGGGGGACTGACCTCTGCTGTCCTATAACTCCCCAAGTCCCCTGGGCCACATACATCCAGTCTACTCCTTCAGAGACACTGTGGCCCTTTTGTTCTTCTGATTAAAAACAATTCTGCTTCTGGAGATGCCTTTCTTCTTTGTATTATTTCCAAGTTTCCTCCATCAATCCCAATCTAACAGTTGCAGATGGGTGTGGTGGTGCACGCCTTTAATCCCAGCACTCAGGAGGCAGAGGCAGGCAGATTTTTATGAATTCCATACATCCTAGGGCTGAGGATGTAGTTCATTGTAGAGACTGTGTCTGGAATGTATGAGGCCCTAGGTTTCCTCCCCAACACTATCAAACCTGGGGTACAAAAACATACATGAATGTTCACAAGCAACATTACTTATAATAGCTAAAAAGTAGAAACAGGGGTTGGAAAGATGGCTCAGTGGTCAAGAGCACTGGCTACCTTCCAGAGGACCTGGGGTTCAATTCCCAGCACCTATGTGGCAGCTCAAAACCACACCTAACTCTGGTTTCAAAGGATCCAACTCCCTCTTTCTGGCCTCTTTGAGCACCAGACATACACAGGGTGCAGACATACATGCAGGCAAAACATCCATATACATAAAAACTAATAAATTTTAAAACACCACATGTCCAGACACAGATAAGCAACATGTGGTATATGTAACAACAGATTACTCAGCCACGAAAACAAATGAAATCCACTCATGCAAGCCAGACAGAAAAGGCCACATACTTTATGATCCTATTTATATAAACACACAAAACAGTACACACAAACTTAGAAGAACAGAAAGCAGATTGGTGAGGGGGGTTGGTGGGATGGAGAACAACGACTAGGAACTAACTGCTAACAAGAATAGTTTATATTTGTGACTATAAAATGTTCTAGAATTCAATAGCAACGACAATACTATAGTCTTGTGGATAAAGAGCTGCTGAAGTACACACTTTAAAGGGATTTTATGCTGGGTGGTCGTGGCACACACCTTTAATCCCGGTACTTGGGAGGCAAAGGCAAGTGGATCTCTGTGAGTTCGAGGTCAGCCTGATCTACAAAGAGTTCCAGGACAGCCAGGGCTGTTACATAGAGAAACCCTGTCTCCAAAAACCAAAAAGAAAAAAAAAATCCCTAGTTCTAATCTTTCTGGTCAATGCTCAGCTCAGAAACCTACAAATTCGAAGCATCGGGTCACGACAATTTTATCACCGTAATGTTTCCATCCTTTTTACTCCGCACCTTCTTTCTGACTCCTGGGCTGGGGTGTGGCCTCTTTCACCCCTTTAACACGCTTCAGCGACTACCGAGGACCTTCTCCTCCGGGGGAAGTGGAAACCCTTCACATGACTTCCCGGGGGCCTCTCACGACTGGGCTGCACTAGCCAGGCATTCTGGCTGCACCTGGCGCTTAGCCGCCTGCGCGCCCCATGAGCGGATGCGACCACACTGTTTTTTAATAAAAGCCCTGTACATAAATAGATAAGTACATAAATAGTACGTAGTAGATACACACATAAACAGATGTGCATGGGTGTTTTGCCTGCATGTGCATTTGCACACCAGAAGAGGGCACAGGATCCCATGGGACAGATGGTCGCGAGCCACCATGCGGTGGCCGGGAATTGAACTCGGGACCTCCTGCAGAGCAGCTCTTAACCGCTGAGCCACCTCTCCAGCCACCGCACTTCTTCGAACACGACAGTCACTGCCCTTAACAGAATTCGTGCAGCGCGCGCTGTCAAAGCGCAGCCAGCAAGACGCCTCCCCGGGCTCGCCCCGCCTCACGCTGTCCGGAAACGCTCGCAGCTGCGGAAGAACACCGGAAACGACCCTCTCTCCCTCTTCAGCCCCCTCACACCACACTCATAGTCTCGCGCACGCGCAGGCTCTGCGCCTGCGCACTCGTCACTCTCCGCTTGCAAGCCTCGGTGCGCAGGCGCAGTCCCGCGGCTCTCCGTTGAGAAGGTGCGGCTGCTGCGCGGGAGGTAGGAGGAGCCCGGGCATGGGGCTAGTGACCTGGCGGGGGTGTGGGGCCTGTCAGTTCCCGCCGTACCCCGTGTCGTGCGAGGCCGGTCGGCGTCGGTCTCGTCAGCCTGCGCCACCAGCCACTCGATCTCAGCCGACCGTCGACGGAGTGGCAGGAGCCGTGCCCGGCAGACAGGGGCAGCGCCCGCCCGCAGGGAGCCGGGGACGGTGCTATGGCCACCGGACAGCCCGGCTGTCCCAACGGTGTGTCTGGCTTTAGGACCGTCAGGCCGTTTCCCCAGGCAGGCCCCCATTCCCCTTCCTTGGGCCTCCAGTAGGGGTAAGCGGGGAGGGTCCGCCCCGCCCCCGGATCCATTCATTCCCCGGACGCCTGCGGGGAGCTGGCAGTCAGGTAGGGCGCTGATGAGGCAGGGGTCCTTTGCCCTCTGGAAGCTCGCAGCCTGGTGGGATCCGTTATGTCGTTTAGCAGATATTGGTGGAGCATCTACCGGAGAGGGACATCATCACTCGATTGTCATCAGAGATGTGGGGACTCAACACTAATGAAGTGTCAAATTTACACATCTAGCATGATAAGATTCAGTTTGCTTTATCCTGATGTTCCAGACCCTTGTGCCTAACCTCTCTCCCTGCAGACCTCTCTCTTCTACCCTGTCTCTCCACTTCCACTGTATCAAACTCTTGGAAGTTCGTGAATTCAACAGATAGTTGCCTAGCACTTATTACAAGTTGGGTACCAGACAAACCAAAGAAAATACAAAGCAAATAAATTTGTATCTAACGGATGTGCTGAACTTCATTAACAGATAATTCAGTAAACAAAAATGTAGGCTCTTAAAACCTGAACCACACTGTGTAGGATCTCTGCCCTGCTACTTCAAAACTGTTTCCCACTCTGCTTGTGCCTGATTCCTCAATCTAAAGATGAGGACAGTAGATTGCATTACATAGGATTTCTGTAAGGATTAAGTGAGTTAAAGGTTTAAAAAGCAGTTGGCAGAGTGTCTGGTACACAAGCATCCAATAAGTGTTATGCACTGCAAATGATTGTAAACTGTGACAGATGTCACTATGACAACCATGTGTGATAATACGGAATGTGGAGCAGGGCCCATGTGAGGGAGCAGGGGAACTCCTTTAAGATTATTGCATTACTAAATTTTGAATGAATAGATTTCTGCCGTTGGGTTATTTAGGGAGGTGTGTGTGCGCGCAGCGCGCACATGTGTACAAAGGCCAGATGAGAATGTTGGGTATTCTGCTTTATCACTGTCTGCCTTAATCCCCTCAAGACAGGGTCTCTCACTGAAACCCAGAGCTTGCAGTTTTTCAAGTAGGCTGGCTAACCATCCTGCCTCTGTCTCCCTCCCCTCTGCCCTGCACTGGGGTACAAGTGAGCGCTACCACACCTGGATTTTTTACATGGGTGCTGGATATGTGAACTCAGGTCCCCATGCTTATGCAGCATTCCTAGCCAGTGAGCCTTCTCCCCAGACCCATATTCAGTTTTGACTTTTGAACCCCAGTACACTGTGTGCCCCAGTAAACACTCCTGCCCATAAGGCCCAACCTTTACCTGCAGGCAGTTTAGAGAGCTCTTGTGGACCAAGGACAGAAAGAGTGGTCTTTTCTCTCTCCTGGGTATACAAGGACATGCCCTTTATCTCTTTAGTTCAGTCATTTCGCAGCATTTGCTGACAGCCCCGTCAGCTGATAAAGCGACAGCTGGAGTCCGAGGCCACTGTAGAAAGACAAGCTCCCTGTACTTGGGGAACATTTATTAGTGGCAGTCAGCCTTCACATTTTTCTCCAAATTTCAGTAAAAAAACACACTCTCAAGATACACATTTTTTTTTCTGCCAGAGACAATGCATTGGTAGGCTTCTAGGTGTGTGTGCACATGTGCATGTGTTGTGTGTCATGTGCTCTGGGCTGGGACACACTGTGGGACAATTACACTTCTGTCCAGGCTATACCTTGGAGACTTCCCCATACCCTACATGCTCTTGTTCCTTCCTGGAAGAAATGAGATAAAATAGCAATAGCTGTCTGATTATACTTAGACGCTTTTGGTTTTCCACAGATACCCTGGATCACTATGGCGATCGTGGAGAATCGGTTCACATGTGTTCTGTCTCAGAAGCAGCAGTTGGACAGCAACATACTCTCCCCCTTGTGAGCATTAACAGAGGGAAGCGTAAACATGTTTAACTACAGGTCCAAATTGAAGAAAGATATTTAAGTCATTATGGGGAGGCAAACAGTCCCCTGTTCACAGTTGTGCAAAGTCTCCAAGTAAATCAGAGAGAAGAGAAGAAGCCCTAGTGTGGTTAAGTCCTAAGCAGGCTTACGAGTTTCTCATCTACGGACATGTTTCCAGATCAATCCTCACTCTCCTAAAGACAAACCTGAAAACCTTAAAACGGGTCAAACGATGGATGAGTCAGATGATGATTTCAAAGAACTCTGTGCCAGCTTTTTCCAAAGGGTGAAAAAAAATGCAACCAAAGAAGCGTCAGGAGAAAGGAAGAAGCGGAAGGCCTCCGTCAGCACTCAGAAACGAGGCAAACCGAAAGAAACCCGTCACACGGCCACCAGGAGCAAAGCCCTTCAAGGCCCTTCAGAGAAGAAACCTCGAACAGACAGCCAGGCCTCTAGGACTAAAAAGCAAGGGGCACCCAAATCCCAAGCAGGAGAGCCCGCTCTCCCTGTGAACGGGAAGGGAGGTGTCCTTGCTCCTAGCCCACAGCTCGTGTTGTGTGAAAGAGCACAGAGCATTCCGACAGGTAACCAGCAGGGCCCACTGCCAGATTTGGTGCTGGAAACGTGTGCTTTTGTAAACCGGGCCTCAGAAAACTTGCTAGTAAAGACCTGGTAGCATACACCTCTAATCCCAGCACTCAGCAGGCAGGGGCTGTGAGTGTGAGACCAGCCTGGTCTACGTATTGAGTTCTGGGACAGCCATGGCTATGTAGAGAGATCCTATCTCAAACAAAAGGCCAGAGAGTAAATACTCTGTTTTTATAGATCATATAGTTTGTGCTGCAACTACAATTGGTCCTTCTTGTTTGTGAGGTTCCAAATCTGCAGGTTTATCCTCTGTCACATGACCGACATTTGAGAAAAGAAATAGTCTATGCTTAAATGTCCTGATTTTTATCTTGTTTTTATTCCCTAACAACTATTTATACAGCTGTGTATTGGGTATTATATTAATCTATAGCTGAATTAAAGCACACTGGATGTACACAGGTTAAATGCAGATAGTATATTTTGTAAAAGGGACTAGAAATTTGTAGGGACTTCTAGACTTATCTCCCCTAGATACAGAGGTCACCTGTTCATAATGGTACTGTGGTGAAAAAGCAGATGTAGATGATAGGAAGTGAATGGGTGTAGCCTTGTTCCAGTAAAACTTAATTTACAAAAACATGGATAGCCCTCGGACCATAATTTGCTCAATCCAATGCCTGTGTCCCTTTGTGAATTTTCTATGAGTATGTTTAAGAGCTCTGTGCTCAGGGCTGGAGAGATGGCTCAGTGGTTAAGAACACTGGTTGTTGTTCTTCCAGAGAGGACTCAGGTTCAATTCCCAGCACCCACATGACAGCTCACAACTGTCTGCACATAAAAGTAAATAAATGGTTATTATTTTTTAAAAATGCTCCGTGCTCTGTTTTTCATAAATGTTTATGTGGTTGACAGTAGTCATGTCAGCATAAAAATAATGGTGCTGTTAGTATTTTTGTGAATTAATTCTAAGGTAGGTAAGTTGGAATGGGCCAGCCAATTTGGTTAGGCAGAGAGGCTTTCAGAGGGTGCATTACAGGTTCAAGTTCCCTGCCCTGTTGCCCTTGGCATCCTCTGCTGTATGAGGATGACATACCCTCTTCACACAGAACTAAAAACTAGCCTTGCACCTATGATGTATGATGCGTTTTCTGATTTCCTCACCTTCTCTTCTTTATCCTAAAGACAGTTTTCTCTAGTGCAGGTGCAGAGTCTTTCAGCAGTGGTGGCAAAGTCTGAGCCCCTGGAAACCACTGAAGGAATACGCAGTGCTGCCCAGGCATTCTGGGCACTCATGCTCCCTTTGCGCAGCTGGTGAAAGCTCCACGTGATTTGCACGTGCATATGTGTGAAATAGGCTTGTAGCTTCAGGGTTTCCTCAGTCTCTATGGAAGGCCATAGATGAATCTCAAAGAATCAGTCTAGAAAGAGAGAAGCACTTGCCATTGGTATTTCTTTAATAAGAGCTTTATTGAGATATTACTCATATTACATAATTTTACTCTTAAAGTGTACAGTTTAGTGTTTTTAGTACATTTAGAGTTGTGCAACCACCGCCACTACTACCTAACTTGAGAGCATTTTTATCACCCCCCCGCCCAAGTGAACCACAAGCCATTGATGAACCCAGGACCTTCCTGCCATTGATACATGTCTCCTCACCATAGCGAGTGAACAGACAGGTCCTGTTCATACAGGTCAGGTCAAACCGGAACTGACTGAAAAGGACATTTTGGAAATTTGAGTCAAACCTGTAGAATAAACACTGTGAATATTTTCCTCCTTGCCAGAGAGTGCTCCCAATGGCGGCTCCCAGCTCCTCCCATCCCATCTCACTACGACTGGTGTGCCAAGCCCCTCCCAACCCAGAGCCTCGGAGCTGGTTCTCCAGCGGATGAAGCAGTTCAAGAGAGCAAACCCTGAGCGCTTGACACATGCTTCAGAAGAGTCTTCCCTAAAGACCACACTGGAAGAAAATGCCCCAAGGAGCCCTCAAGAGGAGATGGTGGTAGAAAACGGTATGGTGAGCATGTTCTGCTTTCTAAGACAAAACAGTGTATAAGAAAGGGAAACAAGAAACCCTCTTTGCTTCATTTCTGTATACAGGTTCTTTGTCTGATGTTTATCTCACAACCTCATTGGAGCTAGCCAAAGGATGGAATGCCCCTATAAAATTTATTTTATTCTTTTTAATTATGCGTATGTATGTGTCTGTGTGGGGCTGTGTACATGGAAATGCATATGCCTGTGGAGGCCAGAAGTGTAGGTGGAGTTTTCCTGTGCCAGCAGCTGCTCCCAAATAACCACTCAGAAATTTAATATTAATTATAAATGCTTGGCCAGTAGCACAGGCTTGTTACTAGCTAACTCTTACATTTAAATTAACTCGTACGTCTTATTTATGCTTTGCCACGTGGCTTGGCGCCTTTTCTTGGTATGGCATGCCCATCTTGCTTCTCTCTGTGTCTGCTGGCGACTCCCCAGCTCTGGCTTTCTTTGTCCCAGCATTCTCAGTTTGGCTCTCCTACCTGACTTTATCCTGTTCAGCTATTGGCCAGTCAGCTTCTTTATTAAACCAGTCTGAGTGATAAATCTTCACAGTGTACAAAAGGATTGTTCTACAGCACAGAAGAGTATGTTGGATCCCCCAGCACTAGAGTTGAAGGCAGTTGTGAGCTATCTGACCTGGGACCTGGTCACCAAACTCCAGTCCTCTGCAAGACCACTATACTCGTTCCTGCTGAACTGTCTCTCTAGATCCCAGTTTCTTACTGGGCTTCTCACATGGTCTTGTTTCCTCTTTCCTTCCTCCCTTCTCATTCCCCTCCCTACTTTTTACTGTGAAATAATTTTTTTATAGAAAGTTTTTTTTTTTGTTTGTTTTTTAAAACCACAGTAGGGGCTGAGAAAATGGCTCAGTGTGTAAAGTATTTTCTGTGTAAGCACAAGGACTTGAATTCAAATCCCCAGCATCTACAGCTGGGCGTGGTGGTGCACACAGTAATCCTAACACTGGAGAGACAGACAGAATGATGCCTGGAAAGGTCGAAAGCAATGGAAGAAGACACCTGACGTTGGCTCTGGCCTCCACACATGTGTGCAACACACACACACACACACACACACACACACCAAAAATCAAAACAAAATAACAAAAAACCTACAAGAAATCTTCTTGTATGCCAGGATTCAACCTTCCTAAGGCTGCAACCCTTTAACGCAGTTCCTCATGTTGCGGTGACCATCAATCATAAAATTATTTTGTTGCTATTTCATAACTAATTTTGCTACTGGTACAAATCATAATGTAAATATCTGATCTGCAACTCCAAAGGGGTCGTGAAGCACAGGTTGAGAACTGCAGCTTTATGCACTCTACCTAGATCTAACAGTTGTAACATTTAGCCATACGCATACTTTTTGGCGTGTACATTTTCACTTTTTTTTTTTTTTTTTTTTTTGGTTTCTCAAGTAGATCTGGCTGTCCTGGAGCTCACTCTGTAGACCAGGCTGGCCTTGAACTCAGAGAGCTCTGCCTGCCTCTGCCTCCTGAGTGCTGGGATTAAATGAGTATGCCACCACCACCCAGCTTGTTTTTCACATCTTAATTAACTTTGTTCATGATTCTGGAATTGGGCAGCAATTAAACTAATTTGAACTAAAAATAGTTCAAAATGCTCCTGCCTTATGTATTTTGTGTCTCTACATGTATTAATGATGTCAGTGATGGTGTGACCCTTAGATTTTCTCACATAGGCGCAACTCCATCATTTTATCTAACTTCATAGCAGTTCCCCAGTTGTCCAAGCTATCTTTTGTAGCTTGCTTTTTCCTGAACAAAGTTGACGTGTTGTGTATTGCTTTAGCTCCAACAGTCTTTTTGGGGTAGGATTCAAACAAGATTTTTCTGTGTATCTCTAGAATTCACTGTGTAAACCAATTTAACTCAGGGTTAATCTGTAGTTGGAGTTTTCCTGTGTCTACCCAGCTCCTGCAGCCACTCAGACCCAAGAAAACACACAGAGACTTATATTACTTATGAACTATATGGCTGTGGCAGACTTCTTGCTATCTAGTCCTTATATTTTAAATTAACCCATTTCTATTAATCTATACCTTGCCATGTGGCTTGTGGCTTACTGGTATCCTTACATCTTGCTTCTCATGGCAGCGGTGGCTGGCAGCATCTCCTGACTCAACCTTCCTCCTCCCAGAAGTCTCCTCTCTGCTTATCCCGCCTACACTATACTTTCTGCCTGGCTACTGGCTAATCAGCATTTTATCTATCAGTCAATCAGAGCAACACATTCACAGCATACAGAAAGACATCCCTAGCACTTCCCCTTTTCTTTTTTTCAAAAAGGAAAGTTTTAACTTTAACATAGTAAAATTACCTATAACAAAACAATTATCAAGCAAGAATTATAGTTATAATATCTAGTCTATTTGTATTTGGCAAAATTAAAGAAAATATCCTATCTATCTTACATTTGTGAGTCTAAGTTTTTATATCTAGCTTATCTTTTATTATAACTAAGGAAATTATAACTATCTAGTCTTCAACTGCATCAAAGACCTCAGAAGGATATAATATTACCTGAGAAATGGGAGAAGGACGCAAGCAACTTTTGGAAGTCTTGCGAGAGTAGACAGAGACAGCTGGCAGCCTGGACAGGCACATAATGTTCCTTTGTAAAGTTGGGGCATCTGTCTTCAGCCCACAGGCCTAGAGTCTCTCAGTCACTTCTCTCTGTGTCCTGTAGAATGTCTGGCAGTTTCCTCTGCGAAGCAGGAACCTGAAGGACCATTTGCCAAGCAAAGTTCAGTGGTCACTTTTATAGATGTAACCAATCGTCTTATTAAAATAAGAAACACAGAGCCAATGTAAAAGAGAAAGCCGAGAGGTCAGAGCTCAGAGATAAAATCTTACCTCCTGCAGTGCTCCTAGCTTCCCCGAGAGAGAGCTACTTCCTGTTTGTCTGTGTTTAAATACTCTTTCTGTTCTGCCTTCTCATTGGTTGTAAACCCAACCACATGACTGCCTCATCACTGCCTGTAAGTACCGCCCTCCAGGTCTTAAAGGCGTATGTCTCCAATACTGGCTGTATCCCTGAACACACAGAAATCTACCTAGCTCTTCTAACCATCACGCTCTTGCTATGGCTCTAATAGCTCTGACCCCAGGGCAGCTTTATTTATTAACATAAAATTAAAATCACATTTCAGTACAAATAAAATATCACCATACACCTTCCTATGGGTCTTGCATGTTCAGTTGATCAAGCAGTCCAGGCAAGAACAGTTTCTTGTTCAAATGGCTATTTTTGCCAAGAAGAAGATAAACTCCATATAGAGTGTCTTCAATGCCCATCTTTTTCTCTGAAGTAAATCAGTGCTGCCAGGAGCAGACATGTTTCACTGTCCAGAAAGTCTAAATTTTTTTTTTTTTAAATTTTATTTTTCCATCACAGGCAATTTATTTTGTTCTGTTTATTCACAGTTAATACAGAAAATACTTGGAAACATTTCCATATAATGTTTGACACAGAAATCATCAAATAGAAGTATACAATGTTGACAGGAGGTAGTACATTTATAATTTATAACCCCAAATATATTTATAAATTAGAAATGGAAAGATCTACAAATGAAATTATGAAGGTTCACCAAAGTCATTTAATCTGTCAGTTTCTCATTCATTTTTATGTCTTAATAATATTCTATTGTATGAATAAGCCACATTTTATTTCTCTCCAGTATTTGATAGCTATTTGAGTTGTTTTAACTTTTTTACTATTAGCAACACACTGCTGTAAACCTTCATGTACATGTTTCATAGGTGCACATTTTCAGTAGTTTGAGGATATATTCCTAAGGGTAGAATTGTTGAATAACAGAGTAACAATGTTTTGCATTTTGACCAACCACCAAACTGTTGTGCCAAAGTGGCACACCATTTTACAATCTCACCAAATCCTTGTTTTTAAGGCTCTGATTTTTGTACAAAAGCATTCAATCATTCTGTCAGACCAAACCAGGAAAAGTAAGCTATAGTTCAGAGCTGTTCTATTCCATTTACTATGCAAAGCCATTCTTGGCGTTTGCAACTCTCAGCCCTTTTGAGTATTCTTGCAGTGTTCATCTTTTCCTCCACCACTTTTTTTTTTCTTCTTTTTTTTTTCTGGTTTATTTCTATCTATTACAAATGTATAAAAAATCCTCCATCAACGCTGCTGATAGCAGCAGAACCTTGAGAAATATACCTTTGGTTTGCCTCAGAAAAGGAACACATACTGCACTGTAAAGTTTATAAAATTGGTGCAAAACATTGTGGTAATGTTACAATACCAGTTTTAAGAGTTCAGTGACTAATGGGGAGCCGATGGGATACATGCAGAACTGTGAAAGCGATCTCACTTAGCCAGATGTACACGTAGACTGTAAATCTACATTCAGATCAATTCTGAACTAAGACTATCATCTCAGTTTATCTGTTGAGGTCAACCAGGAAACCCTAGAATATACCTTGATTTTTGCAAAAAACAAAATAGGGGGAGGGATTTCTTCAGCTTTTCAGTCCACGAGTAACAGTATCCTAACAGGCAAAGTGTTTTCTCACTGTCAACATAGAATGAACTGCTGCTGGAGGTCAACTTGGGCTTTAATTTGCATTAGCACTTACATGCATAGTAGTCCAAGTTGTTGACCTCATGACTTTAAAAAGTAACTCTAAAAAAGTAAAATGGCCCTTCTTGGAAGACTAATGAAAGACATCCAGCCACAGTTGTAAAAATTCTCATCAAAACAAGAAAGTCTAAAATTTTAAAACATTTTAAATGCCATATTCTGTAGGTCTTTGAAGTGTTTGAAGACTACCTATCTGAAATATATCTGTGTATACCCAGAAAACTTAACATGACTATAAATTTGACTATCATAGAAGACTAATTGTTAATCTGTATTTAATTATCCATTAAAATTTAAATGAGTTACATAAACATAATACCTTAAACAAAAGTAGAAATATATATTATAACAAAATTAACTTTATATTTGTATCAATAAACTAAAATCCATAGCAATGTAAAACATTTCTAAACAAGTTGTTGCTCTTTAAAAGTAGGTTCATTAATCTACCCTTTCATCCTATCCTACCTATACTATCCCCTTTTCTTCTTTAGAAAGAGATCATATTTATAATCAACCTGTTTTAAATAAGAATATTGGTTTTCCTCTGTCCCACACCAGAGGGCTCTTTTGATATTGAACAGAAGAATCTCTCAACCTTTTCTTTTAGCAATATGTTTGGTTTTAGAGAAGGAGTGAGCCAATTCCTTCTCCAAAGCCAGCTTGCTATATTTGGGAATTTGGGCATAGCTTCTCATACTACTTCCTGCTGGATGAGAGCGCTGTATTCTTATGGGGACATAAAGAAAAATTTAGGATTATGGAGTAGTCCGTGAGGCTGTATCGTCTGAGCCAGTTGCCTTGAAACCATTCTGGATGTTGGATCATCTAGGCCATGGTGTCATCGGAGACCTTTCAGGGGGTCTTGGCTGGACAAACCTGATGTATCTTTTTTTTTTTTTTTCTTTTTTGGTCTTTCGAGACAGGGTTTCTCTGTGTAGCTTTGTGCCTTTCCTGAATCTCGCTCTGTAGACCAGGCTGGCCTCGAACTCACAAAGATCTGCCTGCCTCTACCTCCCAAGTGCTGGGATTAAAGGTGTGTGCCATCACTGCCCGGCATACCTGATGTATCTTAATCTGGAACAAATCCATAGCCTCTTGCTTTCTGTGGAAACAAAAGCAGAGCCTCCTTTCCAAAGCAACATATCAAAACTATTTCTTTATATAACTGCATATATTACTTTCTTTTCTCTTTCAAGCCTATGTACATTTTTACACACATTGTAAATCATTTAGAGGTTTATCCCATCTGAATCTGTCTTATTGTGAATCTATTGCTTTAAACTGTAGTATTCTCCACCCACCTCAGCTTCCCAACATGGTGGTGGTATGTTTACCGCCAGCTCTGGATCTGGAAGCCATGTGTACCATAAACTCTCAGAAGCAGTGGGTCTATGCTTCTATCAAGCAGTGTGTAGCCCAGAAACTTTTTTTTTTTTTTTAATGTCTGTACTAGCAAAGGCTAAAGCGACCACACAGTGTAATGTGTGGCTTGCAGATGCCTCATTCCCGCCATGCTGTAGGTCAAGCCTGCACACCACAAACCTGCCATAGAGTAGCTCAAGCCTGCAGGCTATGGCTAACTTGAGAGAGACAAATAGGAAACTGTTTTTAGCTCCATTTTAGAATCTTCTTTCTCAGGTTTTAGGTGGAAACTCTTGCCCCACGTTGGGTACCATTTGTAGTTGGAGTTTTCCTGTGTCCACCCAGCTCCTGCAGCCACTCAGACCCAAGTAAAATACTTACATGACTTATAAACTGTATGGCCATGGCAGGCTTTTTGCTAACTAGTTCTTATATCTTAAATTAACCCATTTCTATAAATCTATACCTTGCCATGTGGCTTGTGACTTACCAGTATCCTTACACCTTGTTTTTCATGGCAGCGGTGGCTGGCAGCATCTCCTGACTCAGCCTTCCTCCTCCCAGAAGTCTCCTCTCTGCTTATCCCGCTTATACTATACTTCCTGCCTGGCAACTGGCCAATCAGCGTTTTATTTATTAACCAATCAGAGCAACACAGTCACAGCACACAGAACGACACCCCAGCATTAGTCCTTCTGCTGCTAACCCCATCCCTGATACTAGTATTATAGGCTTGAATGTCATACCCAGCTCTGAATAAAATCTCTTTAGTTCAGATTGTAGAATAGTTCTCAAGGTTTTTTTTACATTAACTTTTGAAAAGTCCAGACCAGTTAATGGGCTCATAATTTGCCACATTTTGGATTTGCTTGGTTATTTGTTTATGGCATCCTTTCATCTCTTCTCTGTAGCCAGAAGCTCTTCTGTGTCCCTCCCACCAGTTCACAGTCCTGTGGCCACTTGTAAATAATTACTCAGAAGCTTAATATTATAAACTGTTTGGTCTATGGCTTGGGCTTCTTACTAGCTAGCTATTACATCTTAAATTAACCCATATCTATTAATCTATGTGTTGCCACGTGGCCATGGTGTTGTCAGTCTGCTGGCATCTTGTTGCTCTTTGGGCAGTGGGCTGGCATCTCTCTCACTCCACTTCTTCATCTCTGTCTTCAGTTGGAATGTCCCACCTAACCTTATTCTGCATCACCATTGGCCACACAGCTCTATTTATCAACCAGTGAGAGCAACACATATTCACAGCATGCAGAAAGACATCCCACAGCACTTCCCCTGTCCCTTGTATTATAGGGCACTGTAAGGGAATCGGAGGTCTGGCCAGCTCGGGGTTAAACAGCTTGGCATCCACTCTTGAAAGGGGCTGTGATTTTGTGTTCCTGTTGGCTCGTAATGTCAGGTGATCCTGTAAGCAGCATTGATCTTCATCTCTGATGAATGTGTACAGAAGGAAAAGAAGGGGTTCTATCAAGGGATAGAGTGCTTGACACAAGCACAGGGACCGGAGTTGGATCTTCAGCACCCACATGAAAGCTGAGCATGTATGAGGCCCACCTGTAATCCAGGGCTCGGGAGACAGACACAGGAGATCCCTGGGGCTAACTCGCTAGCTAGATTAGCTGAACTGATGAGCTCCAGGTTCAGAAGAAACCCTGCCCCCAGTAAACTAAGTGAACAGCGATCAAGGAAGACACCCAGTATCAACCTGTGCCCCTCCCCCCACATACATGCATACACCTGCACATGCATGTGTGCTCAAAAGTAAAGGATTAGGAAGAAACACTAATGGGGGATCCACAGCTAATTAACAATGGGATCTCTGGGTCCCGTATTTGCTGCCTTCACTTTGAGAGCCCTAAGGATTCTCAGGCACAATGATTGGATGTCTCGTTGAGTCATCTGTCCTTATGATATGTGGTGGCAGGAAGTAATACACACCATCTCTGTTTAGGAAAAGGAGGAGCTGGGGCTGGGCTGTAGCTCAGTGGTTTCTCATATGTGGAGCCCTGGGCTTTGATCTCTAACCTCACAAAAGAAATAAGGCACCGAAATGAAGATGTGCTGGTTTTCGAGCTTGTGACAAGAGTGGCATAATGAAGTAATATTCAAGGGCTTGAGAGTTGTGAAGTTCCCAGGGCACCTTCTTTGTGAGTCCAGGGGTCTGTTCAGAAATATCACAGGCCACCTTTTGAACTGTCTCAAGGCCAGAATCACTCCATCCTTTGGTCAGCTGCTACTAGGAGACTTAACCCTGACTCTTTTACACTTAGTAAGGGGTCGTCGACATTAGACATGCAGAGTCCCAAGCTGGATTCGGCACAGCAAAGCCTGCATTTTGACAAGCTTCAGGTAACCTGTATGACAGTAACATATGGAAAGAGCTGTTCCAAGAGTGCCCTGCCCAGTGCCCACACTCTCCTGGGCGGTGCCCCTGTAAATGGGCTTGCAGAGTGGTGCTGGGTTTTAGTTTCTTTGTGCTTTGCCTAGTGCCCATGATCCTCTGCTGTAGACAAGATAGCAGGGTAAGAGGTCATGGAGCCTGGCTGTTGTCATGGCCCTGGGTGCTTCTCCACAGAGTATAAGCCCAGGCTCCCTGCCGCAGACAGCGATGCTGCTGTGGCCCTGGCCTTGGAGCAGGAGTTCAGAAGGGAAGAAGCGTCTTCACATCATGACAGCTTGGAGGAGAAGGGGCTGTTCTTCTGCCAAATGTGTCAGAAAAACCTCTCAGCAATGAATGTGACCCGGAGGGAGCAGCATGTGAACAGGTAGGAGCAGCAAGGGCGTCCCTTGCTGTGTGTCAGTGACCAATCCAGGTCACCTCCAGTGGGAATGTTGA
Source organism: Peromyscus maniculatus bairdii (assembly GCF_049852395.1). Lineage (NCBI taxonomy): Eukaryota > Metazoa > Chordata > Mammalia > Rodentia > Cricetidae > Peromyscus > Peromyscus maniculatus. The sequence goes on from NC_134859.1 coordinate 11,448,241, forward strand.
TGCCTTGCATGAGGACAGCACCTCAGTGTCACTAGCGTACCCTTCTTTCTAGAAGCCTCAGGATGTTCCGTCCACTTGAAGGGCACAAGGCTTGGCTTTCGTGCGCCTGCCCCCACCCTCGGTTCTGGATTACTTCCACCTCCTCCATAGGGAACATCCTTCCCCTTGCAGGTCACTGTGTGCTGTCCCCTTCCTCAGTCTCCTGACAACTGCTTCCGGGGCACTCACGTGGGATCACACAGTACTTGTCCTTTTGTGTCCACCCTCCACTTACCCGTGTTTTCAGAGCTCATCTCTGTGCTGTGTGTCAGTGTGTCATGTCCCAACAGCATCTTTTTAATGGGGTAGAACACATATTCACTCTTTCATCCACCGCCAGACACGTGGGTTTCCACTTTGTGGGTTTCACAGTCGAGCTGCTGTCTGTGGACATGTGTTTCATGGCTGTGTTTGAATTCGTGTTTTCATTTCCTCGGGGCTTATACTCGGGAGTGAAATTGCTGGATTGTAGGTAGTCTGTGTTGACCGCCCTCCATTCTTTAGACACCTTTGCTAACACATACCTAAAGTTAGTGTCTGAGGCTGACTGCCAGGAGACATGCAGGTGTGAGGGGATCGGCTTTTGGGGAATGTTTACATGTCGATGTAGAGCAAGCATTTGCTATAGTCCATGTTACTTGAGAGGGTTGTTCTGTATTTACTGACTTCCTGCAGGTGTCTTGATGAGGCAGAAAAGGCACTGAGGCCTGCTGCACCTCAGATCCCTGACTGCCCAATATGTGGTAAACCGTTCCTCACCTCCAAGAGCCGAATCAGTCATCTGAAGCAGTGCGCAGTGAAGATGGAAGTGTGTCCCCAGCTCCTGCTCCAGGCTGTGAGGCTACAGACAGCTCAGCCCGAGGTGGGCAGCAGCCCTCCGGTACCCAGGTAAGACAGATGAAGAAACCGAATAATGGGATTTTCACTCCAGTTAGGCTTTCGCTGAAAAGCTTTTTATAGTGTTGAAGAGAACTAGCTCTCTCGTGGATTCTGGCATGAGACATTTAAGGACACTGGACACAGTCGAGAAAGGATTAAAGAGCACAAGGATTTTGCATGCATATGGGGCCACCCATGCTGAGAATTGCCACTGCTTCCTTGAGGGCCTTCCTTCCATGTTGCGAGTCCCATATCCTGCAGTGACCGCTCTAGAGCATCTCAGAATTTTGGTATTTGCTTCACTTCCCTGTCTTGCTTGTGCAGCAGGTTTCTTTCTTTTTTTTTTCTTTTGTACCTTGAGTTTATTTTGTTTTGTTTTCTCAGTTGCAATAGGTAACCTCTGATTCCAGTGCTATGATTCCATATGCTTTGCTTTTATTTAAATGTCAGAAAGACAGGAACACTGGCGTCTTTACAAACAAACAGAATGAGTTATTGGACAATATTTCGGCATATAACCACTCAGATATTTAACAGTAAAGTATGGCATCCTCAGGGGACTGATGTGCAGAAGAAGAAATTAAGACACTTGGCTTAATATGCTCAGCCACAACCAGCAACAGATAGATGTTGGTTAATGGAGAGGCCAGAGGTGGGGCTGGAGCAGGGTTAGCAAAGGGCGTAAGTGAATGCTCTGGGAAGAGAGCTTCACACTGAAGCACCGAAGAGTTCCATTTCTCTGATCGAGTATGGAGGGATAGCATGGCCATACCTGCCAACCAGTGCAGCAGGTTTCTATCTTAGTGCAGCTTCATTTTCATACGATTAAATGTCCAATTATTCAGCCCGGTTCAAAAAGTTGACTAGGCAGAACTGTAAGACTATATACTACTCCGTGAGAATCCCATACCATGTTTTTTGTTCATATTCACCCCCCACTCTTTCCCCTAACTAAGAATGTGTTTTTTAATTGCACGAAGGAATGCTTATATATTAAAATGGGAGGCTCCCCTAACAGCCGGGGAGCAGTCCTCAGCATGCAGATGCCAAGCATGCAAGCAAGAGTGTCAGCCCTGTTCCCTGTCCCTGAGCTGAGTACATCCAGATTGACCCCAACTTCACAGGGAATGGAGGTAGCGTGGGCACCAGGCTTCTGTGGGAAGCTGTTTATCCTAGTCACTGCCTTGCACATGAGTTATCAGTTGCTGGGCTGGGCCACAGCTGAGATCACAGCGGGCAGAGGAGGTTCTCCAAGCCAGGGAGTCTACCTACATTCAGTTTATCCATACTAGAATTGTAGGGCAGGAAACCTTGAGACCTTAAACATCTAATCTATTGCTTGTCTCACAGACTAAACATGTATACTACATGTACATGGGTCCTTCTAGAAGGCTGGTGAGTAGAAGGTTAAGGGAATTGAACATCCTCAAGGAACTTTGGACCTTCCCTAAGGGCGCTTTGAATGTTCCTCTGCTGAGACCAAGCTGAGGTATTTGGACTTTGGAATATTCAGCATTTCATGCTAGAGCACCATGCTGGTCTGAGTGTCTTCTTGCCCTCCACACTCCTTACTTGCTTCCTCCGAGCCCAAGCCTGCCTGTGGCATTGGGTGCAGCATCAGCACTGTTCTTCGTGCCTACTTCCGGCTGCTGGCTGGCACGCCTCTCTCTTGCCTATGGTTGGCTGAGTTAGGGATTGTTTACATCTTTCAAGGCCACACCTAAGAGTCTGCGACTTTCCCGGGGTAGGGAGAGCATGAGCTTTGGCAGGAGCCTGAGCTGTGACAGCGGCTGCAGGGCAGGCTCGGAGTTGCTCCCTGCTCCTCCTAGCCCAGCTGCTTAGGGTTTCCTTTCCAGCCAGAGAGGCCTGTGCACAAGCCTTGTGGAAGGCAGAGCCGCCAGCTCTCAGGACAGCTGCTTGGCGGCAGCAGAGTCTGGGGGCCTTGTCTTTGGGGCCTTGGATAGAGGTGCTGCTGTAGTTCTGAAGGAGGTGAAGGATCTGTTGGGGCCAGGACTGCCTTGGGGGCATCTGAAGTTTCAATGGGCGGAACTTGTTGGCTACAGAGAGCCTACTTGGAGCTATAGACTACGAGGGTTTAGCCACATCTGATGGCCAAGAAAGAACCCAGGCCCCCCGTGCATGGACTGTGCTGACTCTCTGGGTTTGGATGAATGAGCTCACAAGGGATAGAATGGACAGTGAAAGCCCAGGTGACTGTTGGCTCACTGCAGTGGGGCAGACACGTCCATCTCTCCTGTTTCCTGTAAGACAGAAGAGGCCCGGAATCAGAGGCACTTGCTGACCTTTCTCTGTGGCTATCTTTTAACTTCAGCAACCACGTTGGAGGTTTGAAACGGAAAGGAGCCACCAAGAAGGAGCCACAGAAGAGGTGGAAGGTCAATAAGCCCGAGGCTCCATCTGAAGATCTGCTGGTGGCCATGGCTCTGTCTCGCTCTGAGATGGAGCAGTGTCCACCGGTGCCCCCGCTCAGACTGGAAAATGCTTTTTCTGAGAAGATAAGGCTAGGAGCAGGTACATGTGGCTGGAGCAGAGGCCTGGGGAGAGCGTGGTGCCCGGCTGCTGCTTGAGAGTTGGGCAGCTGCTGGGATGAGCGGTCGGAGCACTTCTGACTGAGTCGCTTCTGTTTATCTCTAGAGAAGAAAAGTCGCAGGAAGAGACCCCCGGTGTGTCCCCCACAGTTGTTAACCCAGGACTCCGAGACCACAAGTAGACAGATTGAGGATCGTGTCGCCCAGCTCCTATCAGAGGAAGTGGAACTGTCCTGCACCCCACCACTTCCTGCCAGCAAGATTTTAAAGGAAGAATTGGAGCATGCCGGCTGGCGTCTGCAGCTGCCTGCCGGAAAGCGGAATTTCCTGTGGGAGTGCAGTGCCCTCACAGGAGCCCGGGCTGAGGAGTCCTTCTACACAGCAGGCCTGGTTCCTCCACCTGTGTCCCGACGGCCTCCCGAGGTGAGCCCTGCTCCTCCTGACACATGGGCTAGGTAAAAAGAGGTAGGTGATCTGGAAATGCAACCAGTTAGCGGGGCTGCGTGAGGAGAAGTCCAGTGAGTAGAACAGGGAGGACGCAGCAGAGGCATTGGCTGTTCCTCATGTCTCTCTGTAGCAACTCAGTGGCACTTCTGCTAAGGAAAAGGACTTTGGCCCCCCCAAATTTAGCACATTCCTGGAAAGCTTATTTCAAATGTGAAGTTCAGGCCCACTCCTGCCCAGCTAGTAAACCGTCTGAGATAGCCTTGGAACCTAGGTCCTGAATGCATACTTCAGACAGTTGGCTAAAGGTGGTCCTGCATTGGTGCTCTCCAGCCATGGTCATTTAAATGACATGAAGTGGGCCACCAGCTCCAGGGGACCCTTCTTCTGCACACTGGGAGGCATCAGGTAGACCTGAGCCCTGACAGAAGCTGCCAACCCTGCGGGTTTCTGGGGCTGCTCCTGGCCCCCTGAGGCCCTGTCCGGTCTGCAGTTTTAGATGTAGCTGTGAATGTGGAGGGTGGCTGCGGCAGAGTGTCGTTGACAATAACAGTCACTAGCTTTTTAACTTCTTTCAGGAACATGAGCTATCACTGCCCAAACAGCGAGAGCCAAGTACACAAAGGCCACCTGCCTCCCACAGCAGCCCTCCTGTGAGCCCCAGCCCCGAGAGCCAGTTGCTGTCCTCCAGTCAGAGGGAGCACCAAGCTCTTCAAAATCTCGTGGACTTGGCCGTGGAGGGGATGAGTGCCAGCCCAGGGCCCCGCAGTCTGGGAGTACCCGCAGGTGAGACACTGGGTGGGGTGGTGGGTCTGCCTATGCAGTCTGAGGGGCTGGGACTAGTACGTGGGCTGCTGGGAGGCTCCGTGCTCATCCCAGTCCAGTGGAGAATGTAGTTGAAGGTGTTTTTCGTGTTTTCCTCAAGAACATTTGTGTCTCACAGTCTTCCTTAAACTAGCCCAGACAGAGCTTCCTGGGCTAATCTTGTCTGTTTTACAATCCTTCTACTTCCCTGTTAGGGAGATGGTAGACATAACTGGGGGAGGGTTACTTTAAGTGACGATACCCTCAAATAACATGTCCAGCCAAGGGTAGGGTTGACACTGCCTGCTTGGGAGGTGACACCCCTTTAATCTGTAAATCCTCCTCTCAGGGTTGGACTTGGGACCCAGCAGCCTTCCATTGACTGGATTTGTCCTGCCATCTAAGAAGACCCTTCAGAGGAGTGACCACGCCTCAGTAAGTGTGAAGACTTGTGTTCTGCAAGTTCACTTGCCAGGCTGCCCTGGCTCTGTGGTTTGTTTCCCAAGTGATATACCTTGACAACCCTTGCTGGAGCTGCGAGTCCCAGGCCTCCTGTCTCCCCTCCTGGGTCATTGCTCCTCTTGGACATGGTGGGTTTCCTCAGCCGCCAGTTCTCAGAGCCAGCTTTGATGATAAGTCCAGAGATCACTGCCACCCTGCGTGACTGCCACATCCAGGCATCTGTTCTGTGTGCTTGTTTCCGGTGATTTCTGTCATTCATGAGGAACCCACTGTGCCCCTTCTGTGTATGGATTATGGAGTGGGCTCCAGCTAACAACCCAGTATACTCTGTTGGTAATGAATGGCCTTGGAAGATGGTATTCCATAAAGTGGGTGTTATTCCATAACACCTTTATGCAGAGGACCGTCTTGATGATGTCCCTGCATGTAGCTAGGAAGTATTGGGTTCCTGAAGAGCTTGGGCTCAGGGTCCTGGTCTTTTTCACCAGGCTACTCTGAGAACCAGGCATCCTGGTGTGTACATGCAGTGCTTAGGGGCTGTGAGGACATCTTTATCAACCACTGTCCCTCCTACCATAGGTCAGGGAACACACACTGTTATAGGGAACCTGAGAAAGAAACTAGCATTTGCCATTCTGGTTTGATGAGGTCTTTTTTTTTGTTTTTTTGTTTTTTTGTTTTTTTGTTTTGTTTTTTTGAGACAGGGTTTCTCTGTGTGGCTTTGCGCCTTTCCTGGATCTTGCTCTGTAGACCAGGCTGGCCTCAAATTCACAGAGATCCGCCTGCCTCTGCCTCCCAAGTGCTGGGATTAAAGGCGTGCGCCACCACCGTCCTCAATGTAACCCAGAGATGGAACCTCGTCCCTTGTATGTGCACATCCTGGAGAGGAAAGCATGGTTCTGGCCCTGTAGCACCCCATCATGGGCAGTTCGGAAAGCCACGAGGGGACTGACAGTTCTTTTTCTCCTCCTGTTACAGCTCACCTCTCTAGGGTTGCTGGTATCTGACTTTGGGGCAATGGTCAACAATCCACACCTAAGTGATGTCCAGTTCCAGATTGACAGCGGAGAGGTTTTTTATGCCCACAAGTTTGTTCTCTATGCCCGATGTCCACTTCTTATTCAGCATGTAAGTACACAGGGTGCTGGCGGCCTTCACCTCCTCTCCCTCCCTTTTTTTCCAGAAAGAAAGTTTTCCTTCTTCCTCTGCTAGTACTTGCATCATTGTGGACTCTCCCAATCTCTCTCTCCCTCTCTCTCTCTCTCTCTCTCTCTCTCTCTCTCTCTCTCTCTCTGTTAGACCTTGGGACCCTTTTGCCTCTGTCTCCTAAGTGCTGAGATTACAAGCTTAAGCCACCACGTAGGAATCCCGCAGATCACTCATTCTTTGTCAGACAATTCTAGACACAGGAGTGTCCAGCCTTTAATCCTGCAGTGTGGTATTTTCATCTGCAAATGTAGTGGGCCATATTCATCTCTATCCTGGGACTCATGCAACCCACGGGCCCAAGTGAGACATGCCTAGAGCACATGAAACACCTGTCAAGTGGAACTAACCTATTCCTTAAACATCCATCCCCACAGGATTTTGGAAACAAAGGTCCAGACTACAGAATCTGGCTAAGAAAATACACAAGACTGCCCCCCACCCCCAGAATCTCAGGCTGTCTGAGAGGCTAAAGATGGACCATTGTTCACTCCAGGTTATAATAAGTCTTCTGTGTTTGCCTGCCTTCAGGTAAACTCTGAAGGCTTCTCTGCTGTGGAGGATGGGGATCTGACCCAGCGCATCCTGCTGAATGATGTGAGCTCTGAGGCCACCCAGGCCTTTCTGAACTATCTCTACATGGCAGACACTGACATGCCTCCCAGCCTAGCTCCTGACCTGCGTTCCCTAGCCCTAAGGTTGGCATTGTACTTTCCTCATACTCCACAGCCTTTGGAGTTGGTGACATGGATTGGGAGACTGACAGGTCAAGGCAGGGTTGTCCAAAGGTCAGGGCTGAGCCCGTCAAAATTTCACTGTATCTTTTAATCCCAAGTTTATAGCAGCCCAAACTCTGAGCAGCACACGACAATTGGCTAGAATGGACACTTGCAGGGGTGTGAAGAGCTGGGGGGGGGGAGAATTATACTTGGCATGGTGAGAGGGCAGCACCTCAGACACAGACATAGCATGTAGCTCCTCGATTGTCCCCATAGGAGTCACCTGCACCAGGCAGGCACGCTTCCTCAAATCTCCAGGGTAAAGCCTCACCCATCCCAGGCTGTGTAACTCTTCCAGTGCCTTTGGGAAAGGAACAGCTCAGCTGACCGGGTTCCAGAGCCTTCCGATAGGTGGTCTGCTGCGGTCTCTCTCAGACCCAGGGGCCGAGTGACTCTCAGTGCTACCTGGTTGCGCTGCTGAGGTCGCCGGTCAGCCCTACACACCTTCACTCCGTCAGCACCCCAGGTGCCAGCTAGAGGTATGACCGAGTGTATTCCTGAGCGAGGGGAAACTGAGGCCACAAGTGACAGTCCGTGTTCCTCTTCTGAAATCTGCTCTGGCCCCCAGTCCCAGGTGCAGCAGGTGTCCTGTACCGAGCAGTGATAATATAGTGTCTCCTCTTGCAGGTTTGGTATGAGTGACCTTGCTCACCTGTGTGAACAAGTGCCCATCATGACAGACTTGGAGGGAGAGGAAGAGGAGGAGAAGGAAAATGAGAACTGTGAAAGCAGAGCAGAGAATTTCCAAGAACTCCTGAGGTCAGTGTGGGTAGACGAGGAGGAGGAAGCAGAGACTTTGTGGAAACCTGAAGTCTGTGAAGAAGACAGAGAAACCGTGAATGAAGCAGAAATGGAGGAAATTTATGAGTTCGCAGCCACTCAGAGGAAGCTTCTCCAGGGGGGGAGCATGGCAGACACAGATGAGGACACTAACCAGCTCAGGGAGGACAGTCCTGTTTCTGAGCCTTCCCTGGCAGGTGCCCAGAGTGACAGGCGGACAGAACAAATGGAGTCACCTGGGCCCATCTTCTGGGAAAATGAGAGAGATTCCATTCCGCCCCAGGGCCGGCACTCAGACTGGGCAGGGAAGGCAGGGACCCAGGAGGCACTAAGGGAGGCAGCTGGCCAGCCCGGCTCCTGTAGCCCTTCTGAGAGCCAGCGGGTGAGGAGGAAAGAGTGCTCACCTTTGCACCCAGCCAAGGCCCATGACTACAAACAGCTCTTTGCATCAACTCAGAGAGAACCATCTGAACTCTCAAAAGTAACAGCTGATCATGAAGAGCAGAGTGACACTGTTGGTGACAGGGAGGCAGAGGTGGCCCCTCCCCCCGCTGAGGAGCAGGCACCCTGCTTCCTCCTGTCACAGCCTCCTGGAGGTGGAGGTCCCAGCCAGTCACGGCGTCCCCTGTATCACACAAGCGATTTGTCCCCGTCAGTGTCCCAGTCCCGCAGTGGCATTTCCAAGGTGGCATCCCCAAGCTCACTGTCTCCAGTTACACCAGCTAAGCAGAGAAGGGACAGTAGCATTCTTACATTCCTGAAGGAACCAAGCCACCAGAGAGGTAAACGAGGTAGTTCCATGTCTGGACGCAGAAATCGGAGCATCCTGATTTCCCCGGCAAAGTCTCCACCCATTGACCTGACCCAGTCGGTACCTGATCCCTTGAGTCCCAGGACCCAGGATCCTCTGCATCATGTAAAGAAAGAGGACGAGATTATCCTTTTACTAGATTCAGACGAGGAGCTGGAACTAGAGCACACCAAGACAAAGTTAGTTCCTCAAGAGTCCCCAGAAGGAAGGAAAGCTCTAGAAGTTAGCCCCAAGTCCTCTGAGCTGTTTTCAGTCATTGATGTTGATGAAGAGCAAGAACATTTCCAGAGCCCCCCAAAGAGAGAAGCCAGGCTGCAGAAGGAAGAGGAGGGGCAGCCGGGAAACCAGTCCTCTCTGGGAAGCAGAGAGGCCCCCTGGTTGTTCTGCAGCCGGAAGAACAGTCTAGATGAGGAGAGCACTACAGACACCTCCTGGCTGGTGCCTGCTACTCCGGGGGCCTGCAAGAGCCGTGATTGCTCCTCACAGACCCAAATCCTAAGCCTTCAGACCAGGAGCCCATCAGATGAGACTATGGAGCACACGCCCGGGCCTTCCCCCATAGAACGCAGGGCTGTGCAGGAAGCAGTCCAGTTCCCAGTGATCATGCCGCATAAACTGCCTGCTCCTCAAAGAACTTCTGAGAGCGGAAGACAGGCCTACGGAAGCCCTTCCCGTGTGCACCCCACGTGCCACAAGCGCTCGTCTTTACAGCCATCATGTCCTGCCCCCGATTTTACCAGGTGGCCCCAGAAACACTCATCACCCAGGCCATGCCTGCCCAACCAGGCTGCAGCTGATGAAGTGGTCGAAGTTGGGGACAGTGATGACGAGCAGGAGGTGGCTTCTCATCAGGGAAGCAGCAGCCCTGTGCTAGATGGTGACCCCCCGCTTCCCATGGGTGACCACTGTTGGCAGGAGGAGCCCCTCTCCCCAATTCCAATTGACCACTTGAATCTGGAGCGGACTGGCCCCCTGACCACAAGCAGTCCCAGCCATCAGTCCCAGAAGGCTCTGCGTAGTGGTGACTGCCACTCCCCAGAGCTCCTGGGCACCACCCCCATCCGAGGAAGCTGTGGTGCCCTGAGAGAGTCCCAAGAGGCTTCCCAGGATGCCTCTCCTGGGAGCAGCAAACTGAGTTTCATGAGCCCAGCTCTGTGGGATGACTGGGATGAAGAAGAGCCACACTCTCCAGAGGCCCTGCCTGTGGCCCAAATGCTGAGGGCCAGAGCTCAGAAGCCAGACAGCCCAGAGACGCCAAGTGAGTGGCCGTGAGGCCTGAGAGATCTTGTCCTTACAGTTTACACTGATAGGGTGTGGAGGTCTGGGGTGGAAAGCTGGCTAGCAATGCTGAAGGACTGGCTCATCTGGGCAAGACCTCTCCTTTTATCCCCCAGACTCTCCTATAAAGTAGAAAGAGAAGTGGCTGGCTCCCTAGGATATACTTCAAAACTAGCAAGTCATCATTTCCTAAGCCTGCCCGTATCTCAACTAATGCACTTACTAAAAGTTCCTTTCTGTGAACCCACCTCCAGAACTAGCAGCCAGAGGTTACAGTGTCAGCAAACACCCAGTTGTACCTTAAGATTAGGCAAAGTGTGGTTCCTTAAAAAGTTCAATAATGGGTTAAGGATACAGCTCAGTGGTAGCATGCATGGGCCCTTAAAGTCAGTCCAGCACCCGTGTACACATGATTTAAAAATACAAGCCTGGGTGCGGTGACACATAGTTCTAGCATGTGGGAGATAGAGACCAGAGGGTCAAAAGTTCAAAGTCATCATCAGCAGTATAGCAAGTTTCATGTCTAGGCTGCATGAAACCCTGTTTAAAAAAACAAAAGCTGAGTATAGTAGCACGCACTTTTAATCCCAGCACTCAGGAGGCAGAGGCAGGCAGATCTCTGTGAGTTCAAGACCAACCAGGGCTACAGAGAGATCCAGGACAGCCAGAGCTGTTACACAGAGAAAGAGAGAGAGAGAGAGAGAACACAAAATACAGTTAGGGAGAAAGTGCAAACTGGAGGCCTGAGTTGACTCTCCAGACCCCATATAAAAAGCCAGCATTGGGGGGGGGGGTGGAGACAGGAACACCCGTGGGGCTCCTCGGTCAGCCAGCCTAGGAGAATTGTCAGACAGGCCCAGACGAGGTTCCAGGGAGAGAAGGTGGACAACTCGTGAGGAACATCATCCAGTGTTGGCCTGTGGCCTCCACGTGCACCCTCACACTCACACACTCACTCACACAAACCTCCACATGCACCCTCACACTCACACACACACTCACACAAACCTCCACGTGCACCCTCACACTCACACACTCACACAAACCTCCACATGCACCCTCACACTCACACACACTCACACACACAAACCTCCATGTGCACCCTCACACTCACACACTCTCATGCAAACAAGAGTAATTTCATAGAACCCAGAAATTCTGTTCTCATCTGTCTATCCCAAATAACTGAAAACTGGGATTCAGCCAGTCCTTCATAGTGACACTAGTCACAGAAGCCCACAGGTGAGAGAAACCCAAATGTATTTCAGTAGATGAATGGCTAATAGAGTGTGCGACCTGTCCACACAGTGGAAAGTTGCTCCTCATGAAAAGGAGAAAGGTAATGATGGCCATGTGCTGTATGCATGAGATTTAAAATGTGGTGGTAAGGTGACAGGAGCGAGTCACAGATTGTCACTGCCTTTTCTTTCTGTGCAGTGTGCAGAATCCACAGACAGGAGGTTCCGGGGCTGGGGGAGGCAGGCTGCTGCTGCGCACAAGGTCTCCTTGGGTCTAGACCAGGCGGAGCTGGTGGACACCTGGGGTAGTCCATACCAAGTGGCACTGCACTGTTCACCTTAGACTGCTTATATCAATTTCGTGTTTTAAAAATAAAACAATGGGCTAGTTAGTGTGCAGACTAGCAGTACAGTGCGTACTTTGCATACATGGTGGGCTCCCAGCACCACAGACAAAAAGTGTGACCCCGCCCCGCCCCGGGTCTTACTTCCCTCGCCTCTCAGTCATTCAGAAAGGCAGGGGGAGAGGACCGCGGCTCTGGACCACAGTGAAGTCACGTGGCCACGCACCTGCTGCTTCCTTCCTACATTCCCAAGGGCACTGGGCTGCTGACACACTTGGCCTTCAGGGGTTGCGGATCACCGGAGACCCCATCACCCCACTGCTCTGCTACAGGGGCCACTGGTGACGCAGAATTTGCATTTCTCACCAGTTCCCAGGCACTGCTCAGAGAACCACTACAGGAGACTCGAGACTGAAGTACTTTGGTCTCAGTCTGAGGCAGGCAGACTCTGAAGTGGCAGGGCCAGAGTCTCCAAGTTCTGCCACAGCCATGGGCGGGATAAGGACTGGCTGGCCAGTCTTATTTTCCCACTGGTCTTTTGGTTTGGTTTGGTTTCTGGGTTTCATTGTTGTTGTTTTGAGGCACGGTCTCCCTCTGTGTCCCAGGCTGCCCTTGAACTTGAAGTAATTCTCCTGTCTCAGCTTCCAAAGTGCGAGCTTCTGTTGCAGCATGTGACTGTAAGAGGTGGAGGGATTTTTTTTTTTTTTTTTTGCTTTTGGTTTTTTTGAGACAGGGTTTCTCTGTGTAGCCCTGGCTGTCCTGGAACTCACTCTGTAGACCAGGCTGGCTTCAAACTCACAGAGATCCACCTGCCTCTGCCTCCTGAGTGCACCACCACTGCCCTCAAGCAGGTGGAGTTTTGTTGTTTGTTTGGCCCAGGCTGTCTTGCAATACTTTTGCCTGAACATCTCAGTTCTGCACCACCTGGCATTTCCATTAATTTTTTAATTTTTTTTTATTTTATTGTCTTTCAAGACAGGGTCTCTCTGTGTAGCCCTAGCTGTCATGGAACTTGCTCTGTAGACCAGGCTGGCCTTGAACTCAGAGATCCACCTGCCTCTGCCTTCTGAGGGCTGGAATTAAAGGCATGCACCACCACCACCCAGTCCCCCAAAGATTTTTATCCTTTTTTTTTTTTTTTTTTTAAGATTTATTTATTTATTTATTATGTATACAGTGTTCTTTCTGCATGTGTCCCTGCAGGCCAGAAGAGGGAGCCAGATCTCATTACAGATGGTTGTGAGCCACCATATTGGTGCTGGGAATTGAACTCAGGACCTCTGGAAGAACAGCCAGTGTTCTTAACCTCTGAGCCATCTCTCCAGCCCGGTTTTTATCCTTTTTTAAAAAAAATATTTTATTTTATTTTATTTTATTTTATTTTATTTTATTGGTGTGAAGGTGTCAGATCTCTTGGAACTGGAGTTACTGACAGTTGTGAGCTGCCATGTGGATACTGGGAATAGAACCCATGTCCTCTGGAAGAGCAGCCAGTGCTCTTAACCACTGAGCCTTCTCCCCAGCACCCCACAAAGCATTTTTAAGGGGAATCATACAATGTATGATTCTTCATAACTGGCTTCTTAGAACAAGTTTTTCAAGGTTCTTCTGTGTTTCCTTATTTATTATATCTGAATACTATATCCATTCACCATTAGTGGACCTTTGAGTTGTTATGAATAATTCTGCTTTGTGTGGATAAAATTTTCATTTCTGGTAGTTTAAGTCCAGGGGCGCTGGGTCATAGGGTAACTGGTTAGCATTTTGAGGGACTGCCACACATTTTCCCCCAAGATGTGCTTCATTTTACACCCCCGCCAAGTATGTGTGAGGTGAGGGTTCCAATTCTCTCTATTCCTGCCAACACATTTCATGTTTCCAGTCCAGTGGCTATGAAGTGGTACCGTACTGTAGTTTTGATATCTGATGACTCATGATGCTGAGCATCTTTTATGTATTTAGTGGTTAATTATGAGTCTTGGAGAGATGCTTGCCCCTGTGTTTATTTAGAATTATATTCTCTTTTTTCTTCTGTTTATTTCTTGTGTGTGCGCATACAGAGGTCAGGAGACAACTCTGGGTGTTAGTCCTCTCCTTCACTCTGGCTCAGGGACTGAGCTCAGGTGATCAGGCTTGGGGTAGGCACCATTACCCACTCACTGAACCATCTCAGCAGCCTACAGGTCTTTTTCTTGCTGAACTAGAGGTTCTGATGTCTTTAACATTGGGTTAGACCACACGCTGGGCTGTTGTTCACCAGACATTAGTGTCATGTGCATGGCATGGTTCTTTATCATTGCTGGATGCTCCTCCCATTGGGAAGCTAAACTCCAAGTGGTGAGGGTGGCCATTAATGCTCTCCTAGGGCATGGCGTTGACTGGGGTCTGTCATTTCCCCTGTGACACTTCAGGGTTAGAAGTGGTGGCAAATCCATGCCTCTCTTACTAAGAACTGTGCTTCTCATGTTTTATCCAGAAGGTGCTAACAAGAAAAAGAACTTGCCCCCCAAAGTGCCTATAACTCCAATGCCAAGGTATTCGATCATGGAGACCCCAGTGCTGAAGAAAGAGCTGGACAGGTTGGTAGTGTTCGTTTCGGCCTCCTCTTAGGTGGTCTCCTGTGAGTAACCAGGCCCAGGAAGTAGCATGACCCAGCACCTCTCTTCAGGTCTGGGGGAGGAGCTGGCCCTGAGCCTGGGAGGGAAGTTCTGCAGGCCGCTCTGCAGAGAGGGCGTGCTTGTTTGAGTAGGGTGGATGCTGGGCTTTTCTTCTCTCCTACCAGATCTGAGCTCAAGAAGCTAACACATGAGGCTCCTGTGGGTTCCCTGGGAAATAGGTCTCCATGTTCCATACTGGTAGACATGGGACCCTAGCTGTGCCGTCCAAGTACGGAGACTTCATTTTTTATGATAATGTGAGAACTTCACATTCCAGCAAACGCTGCTGTCCAGCCTGGAGCTTGGTGAAGCAGCTGTCTCCACTGCTGCTCAGAACACGGGATCCTCTGGACGGATCTCCTCTAGAGCAAGCTTAGTTGGCGTGTGGCCAGATGGTCAGCTCTGATGCTCCCGAGCGTCAGACTCTAAGATTTCAGTCTAGTAAAGCCATGCATTACTCGGCAGAAACAGCCGCACCGTGGGGCCCTGACGTCCGCTTGTTTCCACACGCAGGTTTGGAGTCCGTGCTCTGCCCAAACGCCAGATGGTTCTCAAACTGAAGGAGATTTTCCAGTACACTCACCAGACTCTGGAGTCAGACTCAGAGCCTGAAATCCAGTCCTCCCAGGTGCTTCCAGAGGAACCTTGCAGCCAGGACCCCACCACTGAGACCTACAAGCCTTCAAGGTCAGGGGGCTACACCCAGCTCAAGGCCACTGCAGGTCTTAGGACCCCAAGAGCCAAGGGTCCCACTAAGATCAAGAGCCTTCAACATCGGAAGAAACAGCCCAGTGAAAGTATTTCCCACCCGAGCAGGTTGCCAGCTGGGGAGCCGCCGTCAGGCCCTGATGGGGACGCCCCACTTCCAGCCTCCCAGGAATCCATGGCTGCCTCTGTGGATGGTAGTGACGACTCCTTTAGCTCTCAAAGGTAACAGAAGCATCAGGGTCCGTCACACATGTGTCCTCTGTGTGGTGCAGGGTCTGTCACACATGTGTCCTCTGCGTGCTGGGTCTGAGAGGACATTAAGAAAGCCTAAATGGGCCGGGCGGTAGTGGCACACACCTTTAATCCCAGCAGTCAGAAGGCAGAGGCAGGCGGATCTCTGTGAGTTCGAGGCCAGCCTGGTCTACAAAGTGAGTTCCAGGACGGGCACCAAAGCTACACAGAGAAACCTTGTCTCAACTCCTCCCGCACTCCCCCCCACCCCCCACCCCCCCACCCCCGCAAAAAAAGAAAGCCTAAATGGTCAGTGTCCAAAAGCCCATTGATTTCTGGGTAAAGATTTAAAGGTTCACTCCCTGAGTTCCTACAGGCCTTTAAAACTGTAGCTTCCTTATATGTCAGCACTTTCCTGTTGAGAGGAGGCCCACCTAGATGGGCCCAGCCAGGGAACCAGGAAGCACAGACCTGTGGGACACTGTCAGGAGTCTTGCCACATGTGAGCCCCACGGAGCCCTGAGAGCAGTCATCCCTCCCAGGGACGCCTGGTCCTAAGGGCTGTAGGAAAAGCATGTCACAGACCATGACCTGTTCTTTTCAGTTCCTGCTGTGCGTTTGGAGCTGCCTTAGAGTCTGCAGGTGAAGACAAGGATGACGAGGAGGAGGAGGTGAGAGCATCACAAGCAGCACTCCGGGCCGCAGACACAGCAGAGGCAGTGAGACGCTACATCTGCTCCAAGCCTGCCCTGTACAGGAAGGTCCTGACCTACCAGCCTCTCGAGCTGGCTGAGCTGCAGGCTGAGCTGAAGCAGGATGGCATTCCTGTGGCCATGGGCAAGCTGCTGGACATCCTAGATGCCCAGTGCATCACCTTCACAACTGCTGCAGCCCGAAAGGAGAAGCTGCAGCAGAAGAGACGACAGCCCTTGGGCAGAAAGAAAAAGGACCAGAAGTGACAGGTTTCCTCCTGGAGGCTGCCTGCCCGAGGGCCTGGACACTGGTACAAGTCGGGCCTCCGTGGGTGTCTCTGTAAGGATGACATCGCCAGCGTACGCTCCGGGCTGTGCCGGCTCTCAGTGTCGTCCTGGATTTAGAGCCAGGCGCTCCTTCCTCCCGCCCCCCTCGGTCAGTGCCAGTTTTCCCCCTTTGGCCCAAGCAGGGTCCCCATCCTGTGTGTTCCTGAGAGGCAGTGGGCGATCCCAGCTGACCAGGGCAAGACCTGAGTCTTCTTCGCTTACATTCTGCGTCCACTGCCCCCAAGCCCAGCTGTCCAGGCAGCACGTTCTGAGATGGGTATCGGGCCCAGCCCGCCTTCTCAGCATTGACCCAGACCCCCAGGGCGGCCTGCACCCTGCGGCACAGGTGCCTCCCAGACACTGTCACCGTCACCAGCATTCTTTAAGCAGGACTGTGAATAGGGCCCAGCACAACTCTGAAGACCCCCAAACAAGCATGCTGTTTGTGGGCTCCTCCCATGCCTGTTAAGCCTCCTTGACCCAGGAGCACTGTGGACCTTGGGGAGAGCCAGAAAAAACAGAAGTTGGGGTTTCCATAGCCTGTGAATGTCCTTGTCTGTTTTAAATACAGTGAAGTTGTTTTATATGAGTGCAATAAAAACAAGGCTTTATTTAAAATAAATGAATAAGTAAACCTAGATATTCCTCTCTGGGAAGTTTATGGGAAGCACAGTGACTCGAGACCCACTGCCCGCCGTCCGCCAAGGCCTTTGCACGCGTTCTAATCTTGGGGTGCCAGGACTGCTGAGTGCCCTCGTATCTACGGTTCTTAGAGAACAGGCAGAGATACTCATTTTCCCTTGCTTGCACCCTCACTGTCCCCGTGTTCACACTAATAGTGCCCTCACAGGCACCAACTGCTGCTGCTCAGGGAAGCAGACCAGAGACACAGTCTGAGTCTCATCTGGGGTGTCACAAGTGCCAGGCTGGTCCTGAGTCAGCCCTGCCTTGTGAACACAGTGATGTGCGGCACCGATGTAGAACTACGTCAGACCACAGGGAAGATGGGCCGGCTGTTCTCTCAGAGCTGGAACAGGGATCGAGCAGCTGCCTGGCATACCTAAGGCTGGGCTCCTTTCCCAGCACGGCAACAAGGAAGAAAGTGGAGTACCCTTGGGCCCCCGGGGGCATCGAGGACAGATTCCTGGAAAGAGGCCGGAAGTGCGTAGGGGGGTGAAGACAGAGCTCTGTGTCTGGACTGTGTGTTCTGGTCATGATTGGCAGAGAGAAGCCAGGCCTGGCCTCCGACGTCTGGGGCAGGCAGCTTCAGGCAAGCTGAAGAGGGTGGCACATTTGAGACGTGATGGAGTCATCCCCAGGATGGACTGTTGGAGGGAAGAGAGGCTGAATTGTCAAGACAAGACAGACACAGGATCTTAGGACCACAACAGGCTTGTGGTTGGGATGTGCTCTGTGTCCTTCCTAGGAAGAAGCAGGGTCCCACTGCCTCAGAAGATGTCCATCCCTCCCAGGGAGAAGCAGGGACCCTACTGCCTCAGAAGATATCCATCCCTCCCAGGGAGAAGCAGGGTCCCACTGCCTCAGAAGATGTCCATCCCTCCCAGGGAGAAGCAGGGACCCTACTGCCTCAGAAGATGTCCATCCCTCCCAGGGAGAAGCAGGGGACCCTACTGCCTCAGAAGATGTCCATCCCTCCCAGGGAGAAGCAGGGACCCTACTATCCTCAGAAAATATCCATGACCCACAAGAAGTAGGGCCAGGTTGTCCCTATTGAGGGAAGAGTTTAGGAAAATTAAAAAGCCAAAAAGCCTTTGGATGGCTAAAAGCAGGGAGACAAGCCAGTGATTGAGTCTGCCTCGCCCTGTTACCAGGCTGGGTCCACTTAACTCCTGGCAGCCAGCAGTGCTGAGTAGTAGGCTAAGGCTGCACATGTGTGTGCCATGGGTAGCCAAACAGTCTCGAACCCCTACACCTATGAATTCAGGATCATTTACTTGTTCTAAAACAACCAGTGAAGAGTTGCTGCTTCTGGAGGAAGGAGGTTAAAATGAACCACTGCTGTGACGTTGTGGCCACCATCCAGAACTAGTAGCAGGTGAACAGAAACTTGGGGGAAAAACCCTCAGCCTTCCCACAAAAACACTGGCTCTAGCATCACAGGGCTGAGCCAGCCACTGGGAGAGGAAACCAAGACACAGGCTGCCTCCCACCTCCCGGGAAGCTGAAGCCACGTGGGTACAGGGAGCCCCTGTTGAATAAACTGGGGATGGGGTGTTCCCTTCCAGAAACCGCCTGTCCTAGGATTAGCCGAGAAGAAAGCACTTAGCCTTGACATGTTCACTGAACACAAGTGAGACAGAGTCACAGCAATGTGACCGGACCTCGTGCCTGTTCATTTCCTGTGGTCCAGCCCTTGCCATGGCCTAGCCTTGTCTACTTAAAGCAGCCTGTGTTGAGCCACAGCCCAGCTTGGATAGATAAGGGAGCTCACAGGGAAAGGCCCTTGATCTGCAGGCAAGAAGTCTCACACTCCCCAAGTTAGGAAGAACTGAGACCATTTCCTGTCCTGCTGTCTTGCTCTCAGGGGACAGAAAGTCTTAGAGTGAAGATGACCTTGAGGAATGTATTCACATGTATGTGCGCGCGCGCACACACACACACACACACACACACACACACACACACACACACAGAGCGAGAGCGAGAGAGCGAGAGAGAGAGAGAGAGAGAGAGAGAGAGAGAGAGAGAGAGAGAGAGAGAGAGAGAGAGAGAGCAGAATTGCTCATGTATGGGCTGGTGGCCATTGCTGGGAGGTTAGGAGGGAGCTGGCACTGGGCTGCTCCCCAGGGTCCTCAGAGAGGAAGCTATTTCCTCTCCTGCCAAATCCCTAGAGGAAGCAGCTGAGCCTCTTGGGCCTCTTAAGTGTGGGAGGCCCACAGGCCTCTGTGTTTTCCAACATCCTGTAGGTACCTGGTTTTAGGCACCTTTGCTGCCTCCTTGGCCAGGACAGCAGCCACCGATTTTACGCTCTGTCTGCCTGGAGCCTCACCATTGTGTCCTCCAGTGCCTGACATGTTCCTGTGTGCTCAGAGAGGAAGAAGACGGGCAGAAGGTGTCTGGAAACAGCACTTCTAACCTGCTGCCAAGGTCCCTCCCCTTTCAATGGGAGATGAACAGTAACAATCGCAGGGGCCTTACCTGTCCCTGGCCCGTCCCTGGCGTCCCTGCTGTATGAACCCAACAGACTCCAGTGACTCCAGGCACCTGCTGAAGAGCCCAAGGCCTCTGCCACTTGGCTACCACCTTGTCACCAAACTCAGCTCAGTGGCTTCACATTAAATGG
The DNA here is from genome assembly GCF_049852395.1 of Peromyscus maniculatus bairdii. Lineage (NCBI taxonomy): Eukaryota > Metazoa > Chordata > Mammalia > Rodentia > Cricetidae > Peromyscus > Peromyscus maniculatus. Next base: position 11,467,773 of record NC_134859.1, read on the forward strand.
TTGCTCCCTGTCACTAGATGTTCTGAACAGTTCAGTTGTTGCGACTTTTCTCCTTTGTTCCCTCTGAGCCATGTCCTTCCCCTGCCTTCCCTGCCAGAGCAGAACACCCACCGAGGCCTGGGCCCCCACTTCAGCACCCTGGAGCAGCCTTGGGAGACAAAGTGACTTTCCTGCTGTGAACGGCTGCATTCTGCTGTTTCAGGATCTAGGCGACTGTCTTTGGGGCCTCACAGGAAGACAGACTAGAGCTAGGCCAGAGGGGCCTTGGGTGAAAGGGAAGAGGTCTGGTAAGAGAGTCCCAGGGCACCAAATCCTGCAAGTGCACAGGCGTCGAGGCCCTGTAGCACTTGCTCTCGGTAGCGTGACCCAAGGCCAGGTGCGGACTTCCTCCCTGCTCGCTTGGCTTCCCCACCACCCGCCTAAAAGCCACCACCTCCTGACGGAGTCTGTCTGCTTTTGGTGGGTAGAGGAAGACATGTCAAGAGTCTTGGCATGCGCTACCTCCTGAGCACATGCTGTAGGGATGCTCAGACCCAGAGCATTGCACTGCCTCCTGAGCACACGCTGTAGGGATGCTCAGACCCAGAGCATTGCACTGCCTCCTGAGCACACGCTGTAGGGATGCTCAGACCCAGAGCATTGCACTGCCTCCTGAGCACACGCTGTAGGGATGCTCAGACCCCGAGCATTGCACTACCTCCTGAGCACATGCTGTAGGGATGCTCAGACCCAGAATGGAGACCCAACATTATTTCCCCACGCTTTAGACAAAACCAGCGAGGGGAGCCTGGGGCCAGCCGGCTCGCTGATTTGTCAGCAAGGCTGTTGGCTTTTAAAACTAGACAGGAAGGAAGGTTGAGGTGGAGCCCCGCACCGGAAGAGGGGGGGCTGCTCTGTAGTGACAGTGGGTGCAGGATGTGGTGGGTCTGTCACTCCTTACCCCGGTGTGAAGTGTGGTCAACTCCCCTCAGCCCTTCAGAGAAGGTTTCCTCAGCTCTGGACAGGCCAAGCCCCCAGACTCAGCTGGTCTGCCACTGATTCCCCGAGGCATCCCACCACAACCATGGCCTCCTGCCTCCTGGAGCAGAGCTGAGCCCAGGAGCATGCAGATGGCGCTCCCTGGGCCCCGACTCCAGCACCCTGGAGCAGCACCAAAGGCGGGGAGGTAAGGAGAGCCCAGAGCGTCAGTGCGGGAGGAGGGGAGGAGACGGGTGGACAGCTGGTCGGAGGGACAGAAGCTCTTAGGGCCTGAGCGATCCTGGGCACGGGGAGACTCCAGAACACTGACCCCCGGGGTGCCGGGAGCTGCTGGGGCTCCATGACTCAGTGTAGAGCAAACTCACGTGCTCTAGGATAACGGTCCAGGACAGGTTCTAGGTGAGAAAGCCCAGCTCCTCTGTCTTGGTGATGGCATGGGAGGACGAGGGCGCATTGCAGGTTGTCACGAGTGAGCAGCAATGTTATTGGAACCCTGCCCCTCCCAGGCTGCAGATCCCAAGCAGGTGACCCTCTTCTTGGCGTTCAGTTCCCATCTGTAAGAGGAGAAACGACTCCAGCACCTGCCCCAAAGGTCAAGAGAGATGGCACATACAGCTCCCAGGTCCAGTTCCCATAAGTACCCCCTCTCCTAGGGCCACTCCTGGCCACACCCTGTGGTAGTTGAAACTTGTCATTCTGAGACTGAGAACCATGAGAGACCTGTAAGAGGCGCTGCTGCAGAGCCAGCTGAATGCTGGACATAGGGAGTGTTAGCTATGGTATCCACCCCATGGGCAGGCTCCTAGGCCCTGGGCTCCCCTTGGTCCTGACTCTAGAGGCTCACCTCAGCTATCCCACAAAGGCTGTGTCTACCCTCACACTGGGACTCCAGGTCAGGGAAGGCAAGTGTCTCCTTAGGCCAGGGGCTACTCTTCCTTCAGGATGCTGATCTCAGAAGCCAGATAGTTGCCATGGTACAGGTCAGGCCTTGGGAGGGGGATAAGGGTGAGGTGTTGGTAATGGAGAGCCCAAGGTACTGTGGCCAGAGAGATGAGCCTCGCAGGTGGCAGCCATCACAGTAAGCCCCACCCAGTTTCTAAGCCAAGGTAGGCAGAGCAAGGCAGCCTTCTGGAAGGGAATCAGCAGGCCCAGACCAGGACTGCAGCCCGGGGAGAGAAGCATGAAACAGAAGAGTCTCCAGCAGACATAATGCTCTGCCAGAGCCAGGAAGCGATAACCTAGGCCTTCCTGAAACACGGTCTCCTCATCCTGTTGGTCAATAGCAGCAGTAAGGTGTCTGTGGGCATCCGGGTACAGTAAGCAGTGTCTAGCCCTGGTCCATGCCCTGACAACACCCACCAGGAAGCAGGACAGGGCCCCTAGTGTCCTGGCCTTTGATGTGGACAGGATGACACTGTATCACTTCATTTGGTCCAACTACATTTCTGTTTTTCACACAGTTGCCAGCAAGTCATGATGTACCTTACACAGAGGAACACAAGATCAGTGGCTCTGTGTACATGTTCACATCACCACTTAGATCACTGGGTACTGTGTACATGTTAATATCACCACTCAGATCACTGGGTACTGTGTACATGTTCATATCACCACTCAGATCACTGGGTACTGTGTACATGTTCATATCACCACTCAGATCACTGGGTACTGTGTACATGTTCATATCACCACTCAGATCAATGGGTACTGTGTACATGTTCATATCACCACTCAGGTCAATGAGCAGAAACTGGTTCCTGAGACATCTCTCATCCCCCTTTCAGGCAGAAGCAGTCACCCCAGAGCGATTATTTTAACATCTGTCCTTACAGATACTGGCTCACCTGACTTAAAGCTTTCTAGAAATGGAATCCCAGAGCATATACTCTTGTGGCAAGCTGTGAGGCCACCTGTGTGGTAGATTGGATCGGCAGTTTGTGTCTTTTCATGGCCCCCAAATTGCCCAGGCTATTATTGATGGATACTTTAGATAATTGTGAATAAAGCTGTCAAGAACATTCTGGTAGCTGCGCCTTGGTGGAAGTACATGCCTATGAGCCTAGATCTCTCTATCAAGTGTTTTCTCATCTCCTCCTGTGATGTTCTTAGTGTCAGTGTAGAGGGTGCGGACTTCTTGCTAAGATCATTCCCAGTATTTGACTGTTATGATATCTTAACATTTCAGTTTTGACTTGATGGTTGGTAGTAAGCAGAAGTGGAATGGACTGTGAGCACTGACCCTGTGTCTGGAACCTCAGAAGCTCATGTCAGTTCTGAGTGTTTTGAATTTTCTGTGTACAAAACCATCACTGTGAATGTGAGACATATTTTCCATCATCGTGATGCTTTCTTCTGCGTGCATGTCCAATCTTCCATCTCACATTTTAATTTAATGATATTAATATCTTGTATAATATTATATATACTAAATAACATGGTAATAGTTAATATTCTGTATTATTATCATGTGTATATGTGTGTGTGGTGTGTATGTGTGTATGCACACACATATGTATATCATTGCATGCATGTGGAGATCAGAGAACCATTTTAGGGACTGCTTCTCCCCTTTGATTGCGGGGTTAGAACTCTGCTTGTCATTTTGTGCATCGAGCACTTTTTAAACCTCTTAAGTCCTCCTGCCAGCCCCATCCTCATTTTTAAAAACACTAAACCGTCAAACAAAACATGCTATGCTTGGTGAATAGAAGTAAGATCATACTCCATCTTTGTACTATTTAAATATTTTAATGAGTATGTATTACTTTCTGTAAGCAATCTGCTGAAGTATGAGGAAGAATCAGTGTTTGTTATTGAACTGTGAGTAATTGAAATTCATAATATAAGAAGTAATTCCTTAGTTCCACTACCACATATTTCCAGCTTTTTCTATAGCTTTTTCCTATAATGAGACAAAATGGTATCCTGTTATTATTATGTTATAATTTTTAGTTTTTTAAGTACCTTAACTTCTAAATGTGTGTGCCATATGTGTCTGTGCTTATGTAAGCACATGTACTTGCAGGTGCCCGCAGAGGCCCGAACAGGGGGAGGGATTCCTTGAGGCTGCAGTTACAGTGGCTGTGAGCCACTTGATGTGGGTGCTGGGACCTGAACGTGGCTCTTCTGGAAGAGCAGCCAGCACTCTTAGCCACTGAGCCACCTCTCTGGCCCTGTATTCTGTACTTTAACTTTTCAATATAAAAATGTATTGTAGAGCCTTTAATCCCAGCACTCGGGAGGCAGAGCCAGGCGGATCTCTGTGAGTTTGAGGCCAGCCTGGTCTACAGAGCAAGATCCAGGACAGGCACCAAAACTACACAGAGAAATCCTGTCTGGAAAAACAAACAAACAAACAAACAAACAAACAAACAAAATGTATTGTAGATCTGAAGCTCATTGGTAGAAGAACCCTTGCCTACCAGGATCAAGATTCTAGCTTAACTCTCAGCATCACACGAAAAGGATCCTCATTTAACTACACTCAAAATTATGCATTTTGTATAAATTATACATTAAAATAAGATGTTTTAAACTTTTATGACATTGAAAGATTAAAAAGTATACTGTGAAGCCTGACAGGATGGCACACACTTTTAATCCCAGTACTTGGGAGGCAGAGGCAGGCAGATCTCTGAGTTGCAGGTCAGCCTGGTCTACAGAGCGAGTTCTAGGATATCCAGGGTTATGCAATGAGACCTTGCCTCAAAATAAAGAGTGCACTGTGTGCATTATCATAGTTTGACACATTGTTGGCCTTACTTTACTCTATGACCTTCTAGTATTTTGATGTAGAACCAAACCAAATTGTTTTTTATCAATCTCTTGTTGGATAGAAATTTAGTGTTTTGCCCCTTCAGCTCCTTCCTGTTGTGAATGTTTTATGGACATTCTTGTAGTTGCATCTTTGAACATCTGTATAATTATTTATTTAAGATAAATTCCCACAAGTGGGGGCTCGGGAAATGGCTCAGTGGAAGCAAGAGCACTTGATGAGAACGCAAGTTCAAATTCTCAACGCCCATGTGAAAAGCTGGATGTGGCTGTTCATCCATAACCCAGTGCTGTGGTGGGCAGAGAATGGAGGATGTCTGGGGCTGGCTGGCCACCACCCTGGTTCCAGATTCAGTGAGAAACCCTGTCTCAGAGGAGCAGGACATCTGACGTCCTCCTTTGGTCTCCGCACATGTACAGGCATTTTCACTCACACATGTTTGTGCATATACCACACACATATCACACACACACACACACACATACACAAAAAGTTTAATTCCCATAAGTAGAATTTCTACTGGCAAATTAAAATCTATAATTTGGGCTGGGGATGTGGTCACTGTGGTAGAGCTTGCCTATCATGCACAAGGGGACCCATCCCCAGCCTTACAAAAAATATTCCATTGTTTTTATACTAATTTGTATTTCCATCACCAATGTGTTAATATTTCTTGGGCTGGAGAGATGGCTCAGCAGTTAAGAGTACTTGCTGCTCACCTAAATCAGAAGCTCATTCTTTAGTAAAAAGGGGACTTATAGGGCCCTGGCCCCCGTTTTGGGTAACTGTTGCCTTGCTTGCTGACCTTGACCTTGATATCCTCCCTATGCTAATTCCCTGCTGGGTTCCACCCTCCTGAATGCTTAAGGGAAGTTCCTTGTATGTATATCCTGCATAATGGGCGTTAAACAGCTTAGATGCAAGATTGTAAAACATCAGTAGGGAACTTCTGCCCTCCGGGGTCCTCCCATTGTGCTGTAAGCCTGTCTTTAAGACCTCCTCCCTCCTTCAATAAATGGCATTCGGCATTAAAAAAAAAAAAAAAAAAAAGAGTACTTGCTGCTCTTGCTGAGGACTCAAGATTTGTTCCCAGCACCCACATGGGGACAGCTCACATCCATTTATAACTCCAGTTCCAGGGCACCTGACACCCTCTTCTGGCCTCTGCAGGTACTGCACATACATAGTGAAAATACGTTCATGAAAAATACTCATAACACATCAAATAAAAATAAATAAATCTTAAAAAATACTCCTAATACATCTTTAAAAATACTCCTAATACTGCCACATTCTTGTCAAGGTCAATATATATTTATATATATATATATATAGTATATATTATATATATATATATATATATATATATATATATATATATATATATATATATATATATATATATATATATATATATATATATATATATATATATATATATATATATATATATATATATATATATATATATATATATATATATATATATATATATATATATATATATATATATATATATATATATATATATATATATATATATATATATATATATATATATATTTGAGACAGGGTTTCTCTGTGTAGCTCTGGCTGTCCTGGAACTTGCTCTGTAGACCAGGCTGGACTTGAACTCAGAGAGCCACCTGCATCTGCCTCCTGAGCACTGGGATTAAAGGCATATGCACCACCACCCAGCTATTTATTTATTTTTTAAATATTTAATTGGGGGCTGGGACATGGCTCAGTGGTTAAGAGTACTGGCTGCTTTTCCAGAGAACCCTAGCATCCACACAGAAGCTCAAAGCCACCTGTAACTCTAGTTCCAGGGCATCTTGAAGCCCTCTTCTGGTCACCATGCACACTAGGCACACATGATGCATAGACATGTATGCAGGCAAAACACCCTAAACATGAAATCTAAAAATATTTATTTTATTTGTATTCATGTGTATATGTCTGTGTGAGTATAGGCCATTTGTGTGCAGGGTGTGTGCAGGTGGCCTCAGGGGCCAGCTGCAGTTACAGGCAGTTGTGAGCAGGTGCCCTCAGGGGCCAGCTGGAGTTACAGGCAGCTGTGTGCAGGTGGCCTCAGGGGCCAGCTGGAGTTACAGGCAGCTGTGTGCAGGTGGCCTCAGGGGCCAGCTGGAGTTACAGGCAGCTGTGAGCTGTCTGATGTGAATACCGAGAACTGAACATCTCTGGAAGGGCAGCAAACATTCTTAAGTCCTGATCCAACCGTCCAGTCCCATTTTTCTTTTTTCTAGTTATTTCCTCTGTCTATAATGCTCTTTTCATTACCGTCTAATCCTTCCGATTTGTGTCTCTGTGTGTATTTGTGTGTTTGTGTGATGTGTGTGCAGGTGCACATGCCTGTATATGTATTCTGGGGAACAGAAGTGGACATCACGTGTCCTCCCGATCGCTTTTCTTTTGAGACACTGAGCCTGTTTGGCTGCATTGGCTGGCCAGCGAGCTCGCGGTCTGCGGTCTGCAGTCTGCTCCAGCACGGGTTTGCCGGCACATGTCACTATAGCGGCTTTTACTCGGGGCTGGGGATCCGAACTCAGGTCCTCATGCTTGGGCATCAAGCCCTTTCCCCACTGAGCCGTCCCCCCAGCCCATGCCCTTCCACTTTATGCAGCTGTCTCACAGAGTTCAGGGACGCCGCTGTGGCTAACGCACCCCACCCCCATCCCACCGCACAGACAGCCAGCTCTTGTCACCTGCTGGTGATTACATGCATGTCAGCAGTCACCTTAGAAATGCTGTCTTCTTCCTTCTCTCCACCGTCATTGTCCACCACACCTCCCTGCTCACAGGACAAGGACTTTCCCAATTCGCTCACTTTCCTGTTCCCCTTGTCTTCAACACACAAGATGCCCTCAATAAATATTTCCTGCTCACACATGCCTATAATTTCAGTACTTGAAAGGATGAGGCAGGAGGACTACATGAGTTCCAGGCCAGCCTGGGCTAAAAAGCAAGCAGTAGGCCAGCCAGGGCCGCACTCTGCACGTCTCATAAGCAAACAAACAAACATGCAAACAGATTTTCAGATTAGAGGCTGGGGGATGGCTCAGTGGGCAAGAACACTTGCTGAGCAGGCACAAGGACCTAGGTTCAAATCCTTCGCACACATGTAACAGCTGGGCATGGCTGTGTGTGTCTATAATCCCAGCACTGGTGGGCAGAGACAGGAGGGTCTCTGGAGCTTTCTGTCTGCCAGCAGAGGTCAGGTTGTGTCAATGGGGTAAGGTGGAATATACAGCAAGACAACTCACACCCTCAGTCGGCCTCTCCGTGTGTGTGTGTAATATCACACACTCCTGGGCACATATACCACACGCATACACCATCACACACACTCACCTACAAACTTTAAAATTTTACTGGTTGAGTGAATGGATGAATTCAAAAAAACCCCTTCTAGTTAACAGACATTCTTTTTTTTTAAGGCAAGGTCTTGCTATATAGCCCAGGTTCTCCTCAAATTTGTATTCCCCCTGCCCTGCCTCCAAAGTGCCAAGATCAATGTCATTCACCACCACGCCCAAGGACCAAGTGTTTGAACCGTGTGTATACCAGAGATGGTAACACAACCCAGGTGCTGGGACCAGCAAGGCCTTGGTTTCCATCCCGGCTCAGCTTCCATGCTCAGCCACGTGTCCAGAGGAAAGTCACTAACCTCAGTGTTCTGGTCTATGAAATAAAAGAGGCAAAGGTAGAGTCATCCTTATAAGAAAGTTAAATGCTATAAATACAGAGCTCAACAGAGTGTGTGGGATGCAGCATGCCTTTGGGAAATGTCATGCAACATTAGCTGAATGGGATAGGAATGGGGAGGTGTCCCCAAGAGGAAAAAAATTAACTAGAAATCTGCCCAAATATTGTATCCAATAGTTCCATACAGAACTACTCCTGGTGCACACACGGTACAAGGCTGCTAACCAGCACTGCTCCAGGGAAAAGGTGACTGGTTGCCAAATTGTTCAAAGTGAGTGACAATTCAGAAAGATGAAATTATGAGGCTGGAGAGCTGGTTTAGCAGTTAAGGACACTGGCTGCTCTTCCAGAGGTTTTGAGTTAATTCCCAGCAACCACATGGTGGCTCACAACTATCTGGGATCTGATGCCCTCTTCCAACATGCAGATATAGCACTCATATACATAAAATAAATAAATCTTTAAAAAAAAGTACGCCAGGTGGCGGCGGCGCACGCCTTTAATCCCAGCACTCAGGAGGCAGAGTCAGGCTGATCTCTGTGAGTTCGAGGCCAGCCTGGTCTACAGAGTGAGATCCAGGACAGGTACCAAAACTACACAGAGAAACCCTGTCTCAAAAAACCAAAACAAACAAACAAACAAAAAAAAAGAGTAATACTATTCTTGCAGAGGACCATAGTTTGGTCTCAAGCACCCACCACAACTACCTATAATGACACCCTCTTCTGGCCTCTGTGGGTTTGTACACATGCCTGTGTACAAACCCACAGAGACATGAACATATGTACACATAAACACAATATAAATCTTATTTTAAAAGATGAAATTATTCCTACTGAAAATTTGTGATTTTTTATTTATTTTTTAATTCTTCTCTCATACATTACATCCCGTCTGCAGTTTCCCCTCCCTCCCCTCTCCCCAGTTTCTCCCCACTACCTCCCGTCTTCCCCAGATCCATCCCCCTCTTCCTCCCCTCAGAAAAGAGCAGGCCTCCCAGGGACGTCCACCAGACACAGATATCAAGCTACAATATGAGCAGGTACATAGCAGCTCGCATCACATCAAGGCTGGGTGAGGCAACCCAGGAGGAGGAGAAGGTCACACAGCAGGCAGCAGAGTCAGCCGCGCTCCCACTAACAGTGGGAGGAACACCAAGCTACTCAGCCGGGACATATATGCAGAGGACCCTACTGAAAATCTGAAAGGTTGAAGAAAACTATTGAGTCAACAAAAAATGCTTAATTCATTGAAATATGATGAGATACAAAAATTAGTCATCTTTTATACCAGCAATATTCAGAATGACAACAAAACCTGTTTTATTTTGTATGTTTGGGTGCTTCGTCTGAATGTGCATCTGTGTACCACTTTCATGCCTGATGTTTGCAGAGGTCAGAAGAGGGTGTTCCCCCTTGGAATGGGGGTTATAGACGGCTGTGAGCCACCATGTGGGTGTTGGGGTCTTCCGGAAGAGCAGCTAGTGCTCTTAACCACTGAGCCATCTCTCCAGGCCAACAAAAACTATTTTACAAATGCTTAGATTCAAGTAAAAAGCTGGCCGGGCGGTGGTGGCGCACGCCTTTAATCCCAGCACTCAGGAGGCAGAGCCAAGCGGATCTCTGAGTTCGAGGCCAGCCTGGACTACCAAGTGAGTTCCAGGAAAGACGCAAAGCTACACAGAGAAACCCTGTCTCGAAAAACCAAAAAAGAAAAAGAAAAAAGAAAAACAACAAAAAAATCAAGTAAAAAGCTGTTATTTTTCTAAGCTGTAAATGAGAAATAAGGTTTACTAGATAATCTATAAACAAGTATCTAAATATGAGCACGAATCCAAGCATATCACAGCATCGATTGTAATCGCACTTGCTTTCCCCCTTGGTTTGAACATTTTGGGAACCAAAAGAGCAAAAGGCAGCAGGATTGTGCAGGAGTGGAGAGAGTGGCCTCGTGCCAGCTGGCCTCGGCATTCCCAGGTTAGTCCAGCTCGTTCGACTTAACCTTAAATGCGTTGCATTTATGGACTCTCCAACATGGTTATGATCAGAATGGTTGTTTTTCTTACTGCTAAACTTCAGCATTTTCTGTCTGAAAATGTTCATGCCAAGTTAAACTGACGCCAATCCCCAGTGCAATTTCAAAACCAGGGGTCCATTGACAGCAACCTCCTCTTCAGTTAACCAACCACCGAACCAGAGAACCAGGGCTGCCACGCCCAGGGCAGCCAGGACTCGCCAGATTCTTGGCAGTGATGACACCTGGATCGATCTTAACAGGTCCGCTGCCAGCAGTAGTGGACCACGACCTCTGCTGACCCCTCCTCCATTATTGTCTCTCTTCTAGAACTGTCAACAATGGGTGACTGGTCTCTACCTGAGAGTCCATATGGGACTGCTGTGGCCCCTGTGCCTGAGAGGAGGACATAAATGGGACGGACTGTAGGAGAGCTTTAAAGAAGCAGTGGCTTTGGCAAAAGGGTGGGATGTGGAGCGGCTTTACATCTGGCCGTCTCTGTACCTCTGTCCTCAGCAGCAAATGGTGCTTCCTACAGGCCCAGGGCCCCTGAGCTCCAGGAAGGCGGGAAAGCTGAGACGTCATTGTGTTACTGCTCTGGGAGTCATGGGCCTTCCCTTCCCTCTCTTTCTTCCCTTTCCTTTTTCTTTCTGAGACAGGGTTTCTCTGTGTAGTTTTGCGCCTTTCCTGAATCTCGCTCTATAGACCAGGCTGGCCTTGAACTCACAAAGACCTGCCTCTGCCTCCCGAGTGCTGGGATTAAAGGCATGTGCCACCACCGCCCGGCTCCCTTTCCTTTTTGAAAATGTAAAATCCTACTTTTAAGAGTAGTTTTAGGATTTGTCACTCAAATTGGTTTAATAAAACGCTGATTGGCCAGTAGCCAGTAGGAAGTGTAGCCATGGAGACCAAACTAAGAATGCTGGGAAGAGGAAGAGTAGAGTCAGGAGTCACCAGCCAGAGGCAAAGGAATCAAGATGAGAATGCTGTACTGAGAAAAGCTACCAAGCCATGTGGCTAAACATAGACAAGAATTATGGATTAATTTAAGTGTAAGAGCTAGTTAGTAGTAAGCCTGAACTACTGGCTGAGCATTTATAATTAAAAAAAAAAAAAGAGTAGTTTCAGGCTTGTGGAAGAAGGCTGATTAAGTATGGAGTTCCTGCATACGTCTGCCTGCCCCAACAGACTCCACCCTCCACATCCCCTCACAGTGTTTGTTAACAAATGGCTACGTTTGTTAGAGTGAGGGGCCTCGCGTTCTTAGCTGGCACACGATCACCAGCAGTCCGGTCACACAAGGGTCCCCACTTACACACACACACAGTGACACCCAGATGCCATGACGGTATCACACGGAGTGCCGGCCCTGCCTCCGTGTCCTCAGCCCTGGCACCCGCCAACCTCACCACCGTCTTTCCATGTCCATTCATTTGTCTTTCCCAGGGTAACCAGATGGAAACCTGACTGCTGCCCTCCCAGACTGGCTGCTTCCCGCCTGCCTCCTGCTGGGTTCCTTGCTTATAACAGCATCACCGTTGCCAGGTCACGAATGAGGAAACCACGGTGTAGAGAGAGGGCACAGCCTGCCCGGGGTCACCCAGTGGCAGAGCCAGCGTCCGAGTCCAGACCTCCCAGTCTTGCTCTCTTGGCCCCGCATCTCTGTGATTAGTTTTCCTGGCTAGGAAACAACAGAGGTCCACAGGCAGCAGTCTGGAGTCAGTCCTCACAGCTCCTGGCTGCAGTCTCAGACTCCATGAGGAAGCAAGAGCTGAGGACTGATGGAGAGACATGCCTGGCCTCCAGTGCTGGCTCCCCAGCTGAGCAGGTGAAGGCCCTTGTGGATCTGCTGGCTGGGAAGGGCTGTCGGGTACCACAGGCCCCTAACAAAATGCCAGACTCCCCCCTGGGATCCCAAAGCAATGGTAAGTCTTCCATGGGGTGGGAGGAGGGGGTACCTGAACCCTCCCACCTTGCCCTGGGACCTTACCTGTTTTGTCCTGTGTCCGGCAGACTCAAGGATACGGAGGCACTGTGAGGCCCTGCTGAGCAGGGTGGGAAATGACCCAGAACTGGGCAGCCCCTCACACCGCCTGGCCAGCCTCCTGCTGGTAGAGGGCCTGACAGACCTGCAGCTCAGGGAACATGACTTCACACAGGTGGAGGCCACACGGGGGGTCTGGCACTCTGCCAGGGCCATCACCCTGGATAGGCTCTTCCTGCCTCTGTCCCGGGTGTCCATCCCACCTCGAGTCTCTGTCACCATTGGAGTGGCCGGCATCGGCAAGACTACTCTCGTGAGGCATTTCATTCGTTGCTGGGCCAGAGGACAAGTGGGCAAGAATTTCTCACTGGTTCTGCCCTTGACCTTTCGGGATCTTAATGCCTATGAGAAGCTGTCTGCGGACAAACTCATCCACTCCATCTTCCCAAACACTGGAGACAGTAATCTGGTGGTAACAGCCCCAGACAGAGTCCTCCTGGTCCTGGATGGCTTGGATGAGTGTAAGACACCCCTGGAATTCTCCAATACCGTGGCCTGCACAGACCCAAAGAAGGAGATCCAGGTAGACCACCTGATCACTAACATCATCCGAGGCAACCTCTTTCCAGAAATTTCTGTCTGGATCACCTCCCGTCCCAGTGCTGCTGGTCAGGTCCCTGGGGGCCTTGTGGACCGGATGACTGAGATTCGGGGCCTTACTGAGGAAGAGATCAAAATGTGTCTGGAGCAGATATTTCCTGAGGACCCGACCCTCTTAGGCCAGGTGTTGAGTCAGGTAAAGGCCAACAGGGCTCTGTACCTGATGTGCACTGTGCCAGCCTTTTGTAGGCTCACGGGGCTGGCCCTGGGTCACTTGTACCACAGCACGCTGCCTGTCCCGGACCCAGAGCCGCCGCTGCCTCAGACCCTGTGTGAGCTCTACTCTTGGTACTTTAGGATGGCCCTTGGTGGGGAGGGGCAGGACAAGGGAAAGTTAAGTCCTAGGATTGAGCAGGTGGCCCAGGGAGCTCGCAAAATGGTGGCGACATTGGGCCGCCTGGCCTTCCATGGGCTGGTCAAGAAGAAGTACGTGTTTTATGAGCAAGACATGAAGGCATTTGGTGTGGACCTCGCTTTGTTGCAGAGCGCGCTGTGCAGCTGTCTCCTGCAACGGGAAGAGACTCTGGCCTCCTCGGCAGCTTATTGCTTCACTCACCTGTCTCTGCAAGAATTTGTGGCAGCCACATATTACTACAGTGCATCCAAGAGAGCCATCTTTGACCTCTTCACCGAGAGCGGCATGTCTTGGCCCAGGCTGGGTTTCCTGGCACATTTCAGGTGTGCAGCCCAGCGGGCCACACAAGCTAAGGATGGGAGGCTGGATGTGTTCCTGCGTTTCCTCTCTGGCCTCCTGTCTCCAAGGGTTAATGCTCTGCTGGCCGGCTCCCTGCTGGCCCAAGGCGAGCACCAGAGCTACCGGGCCCAGGCGGCCGAGGCCCTGCAGGGCTTGCTGCATCCTGACATTGCAGTCTGTGCGCGAGCCGTCAATGTCCTGTACTGCCTGCACGAGCTGCAGCACACAGAACTGGCCTGCAGTGTGAAGGAGGCCATGCAGAGTGGGACCTTGGCTGGGCTCAGCGGCCCCTCGCATCGCACTGCTCTGGCCTACCTCCTGCAACTGTCTGAGATCTGCTCCCGGGAGGCCAGCTTGTCCCTGTGTCTCAGCCAGAGTGTCCTCCAGAGCCTGCTGCCCCAACTGCTCTATTGCCGGAGCCTCAGGTGAGGATGGGGTCCATGCAGGGAGGAGGAAGGGCAAAGGAGGAAGACTCAACGTGGTTCCTTGTTTCATCACGCCCCTTCCCGGTAGTCTGCTGAGACTGCTCTAGCAAAGTGCCACAGCTGGGTGCAGAACCATCCCGGCAATGGATTTAGTTCTGGAGCCAGAGGTCTGAGGTCAAGGGCATGGGCAGTGCTCCCTCTGAAACCTTGGCAGGAGGGCCCTTCCTGGCTCGGGAGCGCTCGGGGGCCAGCAGTCTTTGATGTCCCGCACTGTCATCTGGCCACTGCTCCTGGGTCTCTGTGACAGACACTCACTTTCCCTATAAGCACATCATCGTGTCGGAGCCTAGGGCCGCCCTGTGTCAGTGTGATAGCCTCCTGGCTAGTCCGTCTGCAGTGAGCTCACCTCCAGATGAGGCTGCATTCTGGAGACAGCAAGGTTAGAATTTCAACATGGCTATACAAATCCAACTCAGGAGACCCCCGAGGACCAAGCAGTGTGACTCATCCCTGTAACCCCAGCAATAAGAGGCTAAGATAGGAAGATTACTGAGTCCAGGACAACCTGGGCTACATAGCAAGATTTTATATATATACATGTGTGTATGTACACACACATACACACACACACACACACACACAGCCAGTGTTGACAGAAGCCACACCCTCAGCCATACTCTGAACTTAGCAAGCAAAGAGGAAAAGATGTAGGACGTGGGCCAATCAGGACCCGAGAGTGGTTTTGGCATCCTCAGAAGTAAACCTAGCCAAGGGTGTTGCACAGGCCCATGGTGTCAGAACTGTGTGACAACACTGTAAGATGCCACCAAGAGGAAGAGCACAGCTCCCAGGAACCACCTCAGTTACTCCCACAGGGAAGTCTGAGCGCTGTGAGTGCACCGAGTCTGGAGTTCCGAGCTGAAGCACGGATCACAGTGGGAATGAGAGGCAGGAGGCCTCACCCTCTCATGGGCTGCAGGACTACTCATTGTCATGGCTTCCCCTGGCCAGGCTGGACAACAACCAGTTCCAGGACGCTGTGATGGAATTGCTGGGCAGTGTGCTGAGTGGGAAGGACTGTCGCATTCAGAACATCAGGTAACCCAGACCCCCGTGTACCACCTGCTGCGTGGGCTAGGGGATCTCTCCTCTCTACTCAGCTAGCCAGAGCACCCCAAGGACACGTATCTTCTCAGGGTGTGGCTCAGGATGCAGTCTGATCTTTTCTACTCCTTTCAGAAAGTGCCAAAGGCTCAGGCACCTGGTCTGTAGGAAAAGGGAAAGGACTGGAGAAGGCGCCGACTGTCCTGGCCTTGGGGATGATGTGTCTCCAGGCCTCATGTGCTGCCCTGGTTCGGGCATTACCGTCTCCATGCTCTTCCCAATATCCACTCTAATAATATTCTGAGCACAGGATTACATCTCAAATAAAAAATTGAAAAGTTTAATTAAAAATTTTAATTTTTAATTTAAATTAAAATTTAAGGTGAAATTTAAAAAATGTTTTTAGATTTATGTGTATGAATGTTTTGCCTGCATGTATATATGTGCCATGGCTTGCTTTTTGTGTCTACAGATGTCAGAAGATAGTGTCAGATCCCCTGAAATGGGAGCTATGGAGGGTTGTGAGCCGCCATGTGGGTGCTGGGAATTGAACCCGGGTCCTCTGCAAGGACAAGTGTTCTTGACAGCTGAGCCAAATCTCCAGACTCGTTTTTTTTTTTTTCTTTTTTGGACACAGGGTCTTGTGTAGTCCAGATTTGCCTCAAACTCACTATATAGGTAAGGCGATCCTGAACTTTGACCCTCCTGAGGGCTGGGATTAGAGCAGTGTGCCGTTATACCCAGTTTGTGCCGTGTGGGGATGGAGCCCAGGGTGTCATGCATGCTAGGAAAGCTTGTTGCCTACTGGAGCCACATCCTCAGTTCTAGTCTCAAAGACTTAAGTTTAAAATTTTGTCTTTATCTGGGTGTAATGTACATGCCTATGATCCCAGCACTCTAGAGGCTGAGACAGGAGGATTGCCTGGGCTACCCATAGTGAGATCCTATCTCCAGTAAAATCAAATCACATCGTTTATGTTGTAATTAGAGAAAAGTCTGTATGCTGACTTCAGTGCCTACAAAAGTTCTACACTTGATGTAGCAACCCTTGGGTTTGTAGAGTGGTGATGTCAGGAAGGATTTCCAGAACTGTGGTGTCACTTTGGAGAAAAGGATTAGGAATGAGGTTTAGGGATGGCTTTGCCTTGTTATGAAAGGGGTTCCTTTGAGAGAGAAGTTACCTTGCCAGCCCCTCATTGTCAGGACTCTGTCTGGCACAGGCAGCTCTAGCCTTTTTAGCATGTGACAAAATGATCAATTTAGTTTTGCTTAAAATGGGGCTAGAAATGATTCTGAAGAAAGCCAAACATCCCTTTTAAGGTCACAGCGCTTCCTCTCTGGTCCTCGGTGACACTGGTTTGCAATGTCCAAGTCATTCTGCCAAACCCACGCAAGGCTGTTTGTAAGACATGTATACGACACTATGTAAATTCTGGGGCAGCAAGTGGGCTGGGCTTCAAACACTGTGGTGGTGGAGAGCAAGGAAACAGGTTTTCTGTAGTCTAGACTGGCCTTGAACTCAAAATCCCCAATATTCCAAGTTCTGTAGTTACAGGTGTGTACCACTACATCTGGCTACTATTCAGATTTATCTGTTTATGTATTTACTTATTTACTTATTTATTTATTTATTTATTTATTTATTTATTTATTTATTTATTTATTTATTTATTTATTTATTTATTTTTGAGGCAGGGTATCACTATGCAGTCCCAGCTGGCCTAGAACTAATGTGTAACACAGGCTGGCCTCTGACCCACAGAGAGCCGTCCTGCCTGTTTCCCAAGTCTTGGGATTAAAGGCATGTACCACTACATCTGGCTCAAATTTATTTATTTATTTATTTATTTATTTATTTATTTATTTATTTATTTGTTTGTTTATTTGCCTAGGTTTTTCCAGACAGGGTTTCTCTGTGTAGCTTTGTGCCTTTCCTGGAACTCACTCCGTAGTCCAGGCTGTCCTCAAACTCACAGAGATCTGCCTGGCTCTGCCTCCCGAGTGCTGGGATTAAAGGTGTGCACCACCACCGCCTGGCTCAAATTTATTTGTAGGCAACAGAACTCATTTGAAAAGTGGTTGTGTCAAGTGGGGCGTTGGTGGCGCACACCTTTAATCCCAGCACTGGGGAGGCAGAGCCAGGTGGATCTCTGTGAGTTCGAGGCCAGCCTGGGCTACCGAGTAAGTTCCAGGAAAGGCTCCAAAGCTACACAGAGAAACCCTGTCTCAAAAAAAAAAAAAAAAAAAAAAAAAAAAAAAAAAAAAAAAAGGAAAGAAAAGTGGTGTGTGTCAAACTGTTAGTATTAAAAGAGCTGGCTCTACTTGGCTTCCTTCGTCTTCCTGTTGGCCCCTGGTACCAGGATCCCAAAGTGCTCTTGGAATGCACGTGATTCTAACATTGCAGGGATTCTAATGGACAGCTCTATCCTAGGGATGCTGCTTACAAAACTAAAAAAATCTCAAGCACTCCACTTCTGACAGTGGACAGAGGAAGCAACTCCGACCCACCAGCATGCTGCAGGAACCACCTTCTCAGGCACATAAAGATGAAACTTTCTAAACTTAGTTAATTTTGTGATAATTCTACTATTTGCTGTTTTGTACTAGAGAAAGCCGAGGATCAATGTGGGTTTTCAGGAATTTCACAAGCTGAGGGTACATGAAATTAGCCATGGTGTGGGGCATCTGCACCATAGAAACCAGCACCAGTGTTTGGTAGTTTGCGTCTTCTTGAAAGTCACAGGAACATTATGCCACTAGATGGGTCTGCATGGAAGATTTTTTTTAACATCAGAAAATCCAATATAAAAATTTGCTGTATTTATTGTATTTGTGCTACTGTATGTATGTGTACATGTGCACGTCTGTACATGCACACACCGCAGCATGTATGTGGAGGTCAGAGGACAGCTTGTAAGAGTCAGTTCCCCACTTCCATCACTTGGGTTGTCAGGCTTGGTGGCAAGCACCTTTACCCTCTGAGCCACCTTGCTGGCCCATATGAAAGACTTCTACCATCCAAACTCTTAGCTGCACATTGTAAAGTAGCTATTATGTGGCATGCTGGGCAAATTTCCTTGGGGCCCTTTGTCAGGGCAAAGGTCATCAGGCCCACTCTGACTCTACCTTCCCAGGCTCAGGGGTCTTCCCATTTCCTGGCTTTCTGTCAGGGCGAAGGTCATCAGGCCCATCTGACTCTACCTTCCCATTCCTGGCTTTCCTCTCCCTAGTCACTTGGCCCCCACTTACGTCCTCGTGGGTGATGCTGGGAAAACAGGACTAATCGTGAGTCTAGCAGAGGCGATGAGAGGCACAGACTTGAAATAACCGCTTTCCCTTTTCTTGGCAGCCTGACTGAGAACCAGATTGGTAACAAAGGAGCCAAAGCTCTGGCCAGATCCCTCCTGGTCAACAGAAGTCTCATCACACTAGAGTGAGTTGGACACCACAGGCCCCTGGAACGAAGAGAATTTTAAACCATCTCCCCACTCATGAAATGTCTTGGGTTTTCTCTGTCCTCTCACAAACGCCCCAGAGTCAGTCCTTCCAAGGCAGTGTGATGCTCTGGGCTCCTGCCAACCACATGTCCTTCTGGCTGGAAGGGCAGCTGAGCAAGCAGACTCTCTTTTGTCTCTTAAACTTCATTTCACAAAACACTTGATTTTTGACCCTGACCTAGAATCATTGTTGTCGTCTGCACTTAGGCCACTAGACTACCACATCCTGTTCCCTCCCCCTCATCATGTGGGCCTGCTTTGGGGAACTCACTTATTTACACACACACACACACACACACACACACACACACACACACACACACACACACACACACACACACGATCTCTGCCATGGTTCCATCAAACGTGAAATCCTCAATCCCAGTTCATTCCCTTTAAGGACTGTAGACTCATGTCTGTGCTGGTTTGGATCCATCTTCCCACCCCAGTTGTCTTTTTTCCCTTGCTTCTACCAGCCTCCGGGGTAACTCCATTGGACCACAGGGGGCTAAGGCCCTGGCAGATGCTCTGAAGATAAACCGAACGCTAACCTCTCTAAGGTATGTGGCTCCACTCCTGGCCTCAGGGGAGGGCCCACAAAACAAAGCCCTGGCTACAGGAGATACTGTGGAGGCTTTGGGGTGCCAGCAAGCTTCAGATTCCAGGTGGCCCCAACTCTGTGTGCCTCTGTAAGACCCCAGAGTTTCTGAGGACAATGGAAAGCCTGCCTTCCAGAAGATGACAGTGCTTGGGGATGGCTTGTGTCTCTCTGAGGAGCCTGGGCTGTGTTCATCTAGTTGAGGGTGTACTACTGCTCTAGTCTGTTTTGTTTTTCCAGTTCTATTATTCAAATGAAAATTTTGTCGTTATTGTTTTGAAACAGGGTCTGGCTGTGTAGCCTTAGCTGGCCTGGAGCTCACTCTGTAGGTCAGGCTGACCTTGAACTCTCAGAGATCCACCTGCCTCTACCTCCCAAGTGCTGGGATTAAAGGTGTGCACTACCATAACCAGAACCAGGTGAAATTTAATAACATAAAATTTATCATTTTGAAGTATATAGTTCTTTGGCATTTGTGTTATTTTTGTTTTTTTGAGAAACTCTTTCTCTGTGTATCCCTGTCTGTTCTGGAACTTGCTCTGTAGACCAGGCTGGCCTTGAACTCAGAGATCCGCCTGCCTCTGTCTCCCCAGTGCTGGAATTAAAGGTGTGCGCCACCTCATCTGGCAGTCCTTGGCATTTTGTACATTCAAAATGTGCAACCACCACCTCTGTCTAGTTTCAAAATATTTTTGACTGTTAGTATTTGCTTTTTCCTTTTGGGGGGACATTATGTATAAATGGAATTATACAGTAAGAACTTTGTGTCTGTCTTCCTCAGCTAGCATGTTTTCAAGGTTCAGCCACAGTGTAGCTTACTGTTTTCTTGCATTGACTGGCTGAATAGTTTTCCTCTGGATGGGTGGAGCACAGTCTGCTTATATATTCATGCATTCAGAGGGCTTCTGTCTTTTAGCTGTTATGAATAATGTGGCTAGCAACTCTGTGTAGAAGTATTCAAGTACCCATCTTTAATTCTTTGGGAAATATACCTAGAAATGGAATTGCTAGGTCCCATGCCACATCTAAGTTGAGAACTGCCAGACTGTCTTCCACAGAGGCAGGACCATTTACATTGTCATCAAAAGTGTAAGGCTTCCGGTTTCTCCACATCTCCACTCTTCCTTGTACTGTGGCTCTTGATTGTGATGGGGACTAACGATGACCTCATTTTAATTGATGTAGACAGCATGGACACTTTGTTCCTAGTTGGCAGGCAGCTACTTAGAGACTCAATACAGGAGGGCTAACAGAGGAGGGCCCTGAGGAGGGCACATAATCATTGGTAAATCTTTCTCGGAAGTCAGTTGCTTCCTGTCTTGGGCCTCTGAGGCAGGTGTCCCCATTGCAGTGTGAGTCCAGGCCACCGGTGACACACCTTTTCTTACCTTTGTAGCCTCCAGAACAATGTGATCAAGGATGGTGGTGTCGTGTGCATGGCTGAGGCCCTGGTCTCCAACCAGACCATCTCCATACTACAGTGAGTGGCAAATTCTGATCCCTTCTCTCTTCTGCTGAGCCTCTGCCTTGTCCCTGAGAGAGAGAACAGGAGCCTCTCTAAGTCCTAAGGCTTTCTGACCCACCTGTACGGTCCCTGGAAAACACTGTCTGTTTTTCAAGAGAAAATTCTTCCTAGAATTACTGAAAATAGAGCCCCTGCCAACCGAGGAAATCATGGCCACAGATACAGGAGAAGAACACAGCATTCTTCTATTAAATAAGCACTAATCTGACTAAAAGGCAGAATCACGGGCAACCTGCCAATGAGGTTGTAAGGACAGAGGTCCTACCCTTCCCTACAGCCCCGCAGAGGAACCATTCCATGCATGTTCCCAAGGCCAATGACAACTTGTCTTCAAGTCTGAGGAGCTGGCAGCCCCACTTTTCAGCAGCTTATCCTAAGCTCGAAGGTAGAGAGGTCTCATGTGCTCCTTAACTGCTCTTGCCCCAGACAAAACTGCTCCTACCTTTTTGACGATCTGGTACTTCACAACTTGGAGCCAGGTGCCCAGGCTAATTCCCACAGTGGCAGGGAGACAGGGGTACTACCTTGTTTGATGTTTATCTTGGAAAAGAAGGCCTCAAAGAAAGACCCCAGGAAGCCTGGTGTGCTGGAGCACATCTTTAATCCCAGCACTCGGGAGGCAGAGGTAGGAGGATCTCTGTGAGTTCGGGGCCAGCCTGGTCTACATAGTAAGTTCAAGGCCAGCCTGAGCTGAGCTGTCCAGCCTCTGCTCCCAGCTGCACTTTCTCCTTAACTCTCTCAACCAGATCCTTTGTGAGACCCCTTTGTACTGCCGTGAGACTGGAAATGGTGCCCTATCTGTCCCTGACCTCTCACCCAAAACCCAGCCTGGCTTTGGGCTAGGAATGCCTGTGGCTGGCTTTGCTGATGGACCCTTCTCATCTCTCACAGGCTGCAGAAGAACCTAATTGGGCCGGTGGGAGCCCAGCAGATGGCAGATGCCCTGAAGCAGAACAGGAGTCTGAAGGAACTCATGTGAGAAAGGGCAAAGGGCCAAACTGGTCAAGCACAAGGCTCGTGCGCCCTACATAGTTGTGAACACATGGATAATGGGATGGATGGAAGGATGAAGGGATGAGGAGATGGATGTGAGGATGGTTGGATGAGTAGGAGGGTGAGTGGATGGCTGAATGGATGGACAGATGGATGGATGGACAGATGGATGGATGGAGGAGTAGATGGAAGGAGGAGTAGATGGATGGAGTAGATGGATGGAGTAGATGGATGGAGGAGTAGATGGAGGAGTAGATGGATGGAGGAGTAGATGGATGGATGGACAGATGGATGGATGGAGGAGTAGATGGATGGAGGAGTAGATGGATGGAGGAGGAGATGGATGGAGGAGGAGATGGATGGAGGAGTAGATGGATGGAGGAGTAGATGGATGGAGGAGTAGATGGATGGAGTAGATGGATGGATGGACAGATGGATGGATGGAGGAGTAGATGGATGGAAAGAGGGACACACAGGAGGTTTAGATAAACTGATGGGTGGGTGAATGCAGGTTAGCTGGTTTGGAAGTGCAAAACACTGGACAAGGAGAATTGAAAACCAGACCCCCAGGACTGGGTGAGCCCCAAACATCACGGGCTTGTTTACATTATTGTTTCCCTGTTCTTAGAAGGAGACATTATCTCTTGGCCATCTTCATATAAAGTCCCACAAACACCTTGGAGAGTTGACTCGTGGTTCTTTCCAAAGAGTTAAGGAAGATGTGGTCACCTTTGGAGACTACAGATGAACACACTGAGGCTAAATGAACTGCACTGACCACCCCAAGACAGAGGCAGCCTCCCCTGAGCTCTGACCCCTGGGCCCAGCCCACCACCATCTGTCTCTTGCAGGTTTTCCAGTAATACCATTGGGGATGGAGGTGCCATGGCCCTGGCTGAGGCCCTGAAGGTGAACCAGGGCCTGGAGAACCTGGAGTGAGTCTGCCTGAGAATCCTCCATGGATGATAATTACCCTCCCAGAACCCATTCCCACGAGAGAGCCTTGCCAGCTCTGGCCCTGACACTGTGTCTGCCCCTCCGTCCACCTTTGCCTTAGTCCACCTACCAGCTCTGCTACTCCGCAGTTTTTAGAACAAGGTCTATGTGTCTTGTCATAAGCAGGCCCCCATGGCTGAAGAAAAGCCTTGGTAGGTAGGGCAGGGGCGGGCTGGGTACTGCTGCCGCATTAGGATGGCTTTGCGGCATCACTTTCTCTGGAGCAGAGTATCGCACACTTCCTTGAGGATATATGCAGCCCCCATGTCAGGGCAGTTTAAGCCTCGGGGATTATGCTAGACCACATTGTCTTTACCTGGCAGGCTAGAAAGTGGAGTGACGGGAGGAGAGGGATGAGGAGAGCAGTTCACAGGTCCCCGACTCCCTGTTGAACCCATCGGTGTGGCTCCAGGCTAGACCAGACAGCTCCCTCCAGGTCCCCGGACAGCCACATCAACAGCGCCTTGTCTTGCCCTGCAGCCTACAGAGCAATGCCGTCAGTAACGCTGGGGTGGCAGTGCTGATGCGAGCCCTCTGTGTTAACCGGACCCTGTCTAGTCTCAGGTAAGTCCTGGTCCCCAACCCCCACAACCAGGACATTGCCCCTTTGACCAGTGGGAATACAGGGCCTCTGGGACCTGGAAAGGAAGGCTGAGACTGAGAAACTGCTGTAGAACAATCTGTAGTTGGTTTGGGCTTGGCTCTAGAACCCAGCACCCTGAGCCTTTTCCTGCTTGGCCAGTTGTGGCCCCCAGTGGGATGCTCCCTTCCATGCACAAGCCCTTCAGGTGCCACTAGCTCGTCGTGACCCAGACCTTGTCCTTTTCCTCCTGTGCGTTCCTACCTGCTGCTAGTCCTGAGTGGGACACTGATTCGAGCCCTGACTGGCTAGAACAGACTCTTTCACGTTTCAGCCCAGTGGCCCGGGAGGCCCAGGGCCTGTCTGTGGTTTCTTGGGATTTGGAAAGCCTAAACATCTGGACTTGCTCTGTCTTGTCTGATTGGATGTTCAGAGTCTCATCTCTCCCCAGCCTACGAGAAAACTCCATCAGCCCCGAGGGAGCCCAGGCCCTCGCTCAAGCTCTCTGTATGAACAACACTCTGAAGCACCTGGAGTACGTAATAATTGGGTCTGGAGGGATGGAGGTCAAAGGGAGAGTGTGCTTCCTCACCTGCTCAGACACCAGGGTTGGTGGGCACCATTATGATAGGTTAGAGCCTTGGGATCTTCACAATTCACAAGGCTGGACCAGGGCTTGGGAAGGGGCAGCCAGGAGACCTGGTATCTACTGGCAACCCAGATACCAGAACTCTCCAGCCTTACCCCTGGAGATGGGTAAGCACATGGGAGAGGACTCTAAAGAGCTGGCATGGGGCCATGCCCACAGGCAGTAAATCCTGTTCATAGTGCTGTGTCCTGGTCGCATGACCTGTAACCACTGAGTTTAACACAGGATATTCTCTAGTGTGCTTGGTACACCAGTTCTCCTTCAGCTTGAGCCACATCAGTGCTGACAGTGTGTCCCTTGGGAGGTTGGGGAATGACTGATATCTGTAGCTAGAGTTTTCCTGCCTTGCCCACAGTCAGGACAAATCTTTGTCACCCACCAGTCCCACAGCCGCTCAGACCCAACCAAGTAAACACAGAGACTTATATTGCTTACAAACTGTATGGCCGTGGCAGGCTTCTTGCTAACTGTTCTTATAGCTTAAATTAATCCATTTCCATAAATCTATACCTTGCCACATGGCTCGTGGCTTACCGGCATCTTCACATGCTGCTTGTCCTGGCAGCGGCTGGCAGTGACTCCTTCTGCCTTCCTGTTCTTTCTTTTCTCCTCTGTTAGTCCCGCCTATACTTCCTGCCTAGCCACTGGCCAATCAGTGTTTTATTTACTAACCAATCAGAGCAACACATTTGCCATACTGAACATCCCACAGCACATCTCCTAGTGACCAGGATGGGGGGGAGGTTCACAGTGGCTCCTACTTGCTTCTGTTCTTTTTTTCCCAGTCTGACAGCCAACCTCCTCCATGACCAAGGTGCCCAGGCCATTGCGGTAGCAGTAGGAGAAAATCACTCCCTCACACACCTTCAGTAAGTCTACTTACCCCTCCCCAACCTCCATTCTCCCCAGCTTCAGGGTTACCCACAAACCAACTGTGGTAGATGGAACCTGGCTTTGGGCCATGCCTGAGGCCTTCCCGGGCTACCTGCCTCCAGCAGGTATGCCCCATCCTGGGTTTGGATTCCTGAGGTTATCCTCAGATAAGACCTAGATTATGAGGCAAGTGTCATGGCTGTGACTTGGGGTGACCTATGCTTTATGGAGAATATTTGAGCTTGTCCCCATGGCTACCACTGGTAAAACACTGGCCCTCTGGAGACTGAGCCTGAAGGGAACTTCAGGAATCCCTATGCCATATCCTGCATAGACTCACCCAGCCACCAAACCCTCCTCAATGTCATAGAGTCTCTCCAGTTCTGTTCTTGGGCCATATAGTCTATGGAAAAACATGTGTCTATGTTTTTCCAGCCTGCAGTGGAACTTCATCCAGGCTGGTGCAGCCAGGGCCCTGGGACAAGCACTTCAGCTGAACAGGACCCTGAGAACCTTAGAGTAAGTGTGACCTATGGGGACGAGGGGCGGTCTCCAGGCTCAGGGCTGGTGTGATCCATGGGGACGAGGGGCAGTCTCCAGGCTCAGGGCTGGTGTGATCCATGGGGATGAGGGGCGGTCTCCAGGCTCAGGGCTGGTGTGATCCATGGGGATGAGGGGCGGTCTCCAGGCTCAGGGCTGGTGTGACCTATGGGGACGAGGGGCGGTCTCCAGGCTCAGGGCTGGTGTGACCTATGGGGACGAGGGGCGGTCTCCAGGCTCAGGGCTGGTCTAATGACCAACAACAGCTTCTACCATGAGACCACAGACTTGTTTTAGTCCTCACCTGTAGTGTGTGTGTGTGTGTGTGTGTGTGTGTGTGTGTGTGTGTGTGTGTGTGTATGTGTGTGTGTGTGTGTGTGTGTGTGTGTGTGAGAGAGAGAGAGAGAGAGAGAGAGAGAGAGAGAGAGAGAGATAGCTTTACTGATATAATCCACCACCATAAAATCCAGCTGTGCAACCATCACAACCAATCTGAGAACAGTTCCCTAACCCCAGAGATGCTGTACGTATTGCTGCTTCCCATTCCCTCTTCCATCCTTGCAAGACACCAATCATTCTGGGCATTTTACATAATAAATTCATGTGGTCTTTTAGGATCTGTATCTTGTGTGTGTACATATATGCCCGGGGTTGGAACTGGGGCCTCGAGAATCTTAAGCACACGCTCTACCACAGAGCTACACCCCCAGCAGAACAGTTCTTTTCTAGGCTGAACTATTTTGTTCATGTTGTTCTTTGGTTTTCTAACTTTGTTTTTGAAGAAGTGTGTGTGAGCTGGGTGGTGGTGGCACATACTTTTAATCCCAGCACTCGGGAGTCAGAGCCAGGTGGATCTCTGTGAGTTTGAGGCCAGCCTGGTCTACAGAGCGAGATCCAGGACAGGCACCAAAACTCACAGAGAAACCCTGTCTTGAAACCCCATCCCCCTCCAAAAAAAGTGTGTGTGCGTGTGCGTGTGTGTGTGTGCGCGTGCGTGCGCGCACACACACTTGTCATGGCATATGTGTGGAGGTCAGAGGACAACTTTTGAGAGCTGGTTCTCTCCTCCTTCCTTCCACTCTGTGAGTTTCAAGGATCAAACTCAGATCACTGGGGTTGATGGCAAGCACCTTTACCTGCTGAGCTCTTACAAGTCCCCACCTTGTTCCTTTTTCAATCTTTGGGGGTGTGCACATGTGAGTGTGGGTGTGCACATCCCAGAGTGTACATATGGAGGTCAGCAGACTCTCAGGTGTTGGGCCCCACCCTGCTGCGTATGCCAGGCAGTCGGGCTGTAAGCTTCCGGGGTTCCTGGTGTTTGCTCCCGATCTCCCTGTAGGAGAGCTGCGGTCATAGACGTGTGCTATTGCAGCCAGCTTTACGTGGGCAGCTTCCTCAGCTCCTTCTGCTTTGAGATAAGCGCTTAAGCCACTGAGCCGCCTCCCCAGCCGGAGCTTAGACTTTTGAACCCTTTGCATGGCCTTCCGGTTTCTTTTCCATCTGTCAGTTCATCACTTCACTAGCTCCCATTTCTCACTCTTTCCTGTTGATTTACTCCTAGACACTGGTGCTCCTCAGGGTTCTGCCCTCGGGCCTCTTCCCTTGAACTTCTCTGGGAGCTCTCTTCTCCCAGGATTATAATAACCCAACTCCTGGTAACTCCTACATCACTACCTAGGGTGGTTTGAATGAGGACAGCCCCAGTATTCATAAATTTGAATACCTCTTGGTGAAATTCTTTGGGAAGGATTAGGAGGTGTGGCCATGTTGGAGGAGGTATGTCATGGGGTGGGCTTTGAGGTTTCAAAAGCCCAGGCCATTCCCTGTGTGCTCTCCCTGCATTATGCCTGTGGATCCAGATGTAAGCTCTCAGCTACTGTTCCAGTTCCATGTCTGTCTGCTGCCTGCTGCCACGCTCCCCACCATGACAGTCATGGACTCTAACCCTCTGAAACTGTAAGCCCCAAATAAACCCTTTCTTCTAAAAGTTGCCTTGGTCAAGGTGTCTTAACGCAGCACAGAAAGTGAGCCTCTCACCCAGCTGTGTCTGGACCCCAGCCCATGGATCCACACCCATGTTGCCTTGTGCCCCTGGTGTCTCACAGGTATTGCAGGTTGCTGCATTCTCTTGCCCACAAACCTGCTTCTTAGTTCTCCATCTGACCAACCAGTTGTGCAAGCTAGAGGCCCCTGTGCTTCCACCTCCACTTCCAGCTCATCTCCATGTCCTGCTGACCTTCTTTTCCACTGTCCATCCCACCCTGTTTCTGTCTGCCGCCACCATCCAGACCACAGCACCACTCACCTGCCATACTGGGTGACCTCCATCCACATCTAGGATATCCCCTCAAACTGCAGGCCAGAGATCTTCCCAAAACATCCATCTATCTTCATTAAATGACTGTACCGGCAGAGTCATGTGTAACCCCAAAGCCTGGATTCCAAGGTCCCCAAAGGTCTGCTTCCCTCACACTTCCAAGTCTCAGTCCTCATCACCCCATGACCTAAGCAGTCTCCCATTGCCTGATTCTGGCTTAGTTTATTTCTTCTGGGTACCACACTGGGGTAGACACTGGACTTCCCTGCAACTTAGACCTGGTGCATCAATTTGCTCATTTAATAGTGCCTTCTAACTGAGTTCTGAGAGAGCATTAATAAGTTACTCATCTACTGTTGTGATAAAACACTATGACTGAAAGCAAATTGGGGAGGAAAGAGTTGGTTTCACCTTACAGCTTCTAAGTCCATGACTGAGGGAAGCCAGGGCAGGAACTTAGAGGCAGGATCTGGAGCAGAGACCACTGAGGAATGCTGATTCCTGGCTTGCTCAGTTTATTTTCTTATATACCCCAGGACTACCTACCCAGGGTTTGCACCACCCACAATTCAATGGGCCCTCCTACTTCAATCATCAAAACATAAAATGGCTTACAGGCTTGCCTATAGGCTATTCTTATGTATTTACTTATATTTTGGTTTTTTGAGTCAGGGTTTCTCTATATAGCCCTGGCTGTCTTGGAACTCACTCATAGACCAGGCTGGCCTCAAACTCACAGAGATGCCTATAGGCTATTCTTTTTTTTTTTTTTTTTTTTTTTTTTTTTTTTTTTTTTTTTTGGTTTTTCCGAGACAGGGTTTCTCTGTGTAGCTTTGCGCCTTTCCTGGAACTCACTTGGTAGCCCAGGTTGGCCTCGAACTCACAGAGATCCGCCTGCCTCTGCCTCCCGAGTGCTGGGATTAAAGGCGTGCGCCACCACCGCCCGGCTGCCTATAGGCTATTCTTATGGAGGCATTTTCTCAATGGATGTTCACTGGTCTCAGAGGAGTCTGGCTTGGGTCAACTTGATAAAAACTAGCCAGCATGGGGCAGAGCTGTGCCTGCTGCTTGGCACCCTCAACATGGGATACACACAGACGTTTGCTAGAGTAATGTACGCAAATGCTTCCTTACACAAGGCAATGTCCATTTGTCCTAAACTCACTTATTGTCCCATAACTTGCTCTTTTCCTCCAACTGGAAGTGGGAGAAAATATACAGAAATCCTAGCCAGCAAGAATCTTGCAGAGACAAGGACTTCAGGCTAATCTTCCCACTGGTTTTGAAAAGCATACCTTTTGGTTTCAGGCCTTGTTGATGGTAAATGCCATGTCCCTTTTCTTGTCTGCCTTTGGCACTTTGTTTAGATTCATAGACTCCCAGATTCCCCTATGCATTAATGTGAGGCCAAGGACACAATGGCTTCCCAGAAGGGACAATTATCTAAGGTGACTGGGTGTAGGTCTGGTGTGTGTAAAGGGCCTAAACTCCACAGGCCTTGACCAGGGTGTTGGCTTGTGCCTCTTGTGGACCAATGGGTCAGTCACACTGTGTTCAGCTTACAGGAGAATGCCATAGGGGATGAAGGAGCCTCGGCAGTGGCTGCGGCCCTGAAGGTGAACACAGCCCTCACCGCTCTCTAGTAAGTGCCCTGGGTGTGGGAGGCCAGCAGACCGCCCTGCCCCCTTCACCACCCTCTCATGCCACAGCCGACCTCATTAGTCCAGGGGAGCTGTTTGGCTTTTCCAATACTAGTGACTGGGCAACCAAACATCTAGGAAGGACTGAAGTTACAGATGTCAGTCACCCCAGCCCTTCTGGAGGACCACCTCTGCTCCCCTTCCTGTGTCTAGATCTTGCTCGTAGGTGTCAGAGTGTAGGTGGGAGATGCAGTGTTCTTGGAAGAATCACAGGAAAACAATCCTTAGTGCTACTTCTCAACTTTCAGGCCCAGCTGAGAGGTATAGAGTACGGAGGGAAGCCTGGCCCAGAGCAGGGAGAGGCCAGCAGCACAGGGTCCGATTACCCACTTTGATTATATTCCCTCTCAAAGCCTACAGGTGGCCTCCATCGGCACCCAAGGAGCCCAGGCACTTGGGGAGGCCCTGGCTGTGAACAGAACCTTGGAGATTCTTGAGTGAGTATTCCAGTTTCTGCTGACAGACTTTTGCTTAAAGAAATCAAGCTACAGATTCAAAAGGAATAAACATGAAGACAAATACTTATTTACATAGACACTCATAGATCATTTTCATGACTGTTTTTGGTCAGATGCTCCATCTTCCTCGTTCCCACTTCACGTGTCTCCCTGAAGTCACTATGGCAC
This sequence comes from Peromyscus maniculatus bairdii, assembly GCF_049852395.1. NCBI lineage: Eukaryota > Metazoa > Chordata > Mammalia > Rodentia > Cricetidae > Peromyscus > Peromyscus maniculatus. Next base: position 11,498,026 of record NC_134859.1, read on the forward strand.
TATGCTCTGGGTTGGGCCTGCCCCAGACAAACACGACCAAAGGCTCTATTTAACAGTGGGCACCTCCTGGGGTGGGGGTCAAGCTCTATGCCCATGTCATTCCTGCTCCCCAGCTCCCTGTAACCACCGTGTACTGTAGACCTCTGGATGGAGGGAGAGTTACCTCTCCATCGCAGCCTAGGCTTTCCTCCTCTGGAGTAGAACAACAGGCTTCGTAAGTGCTTAGGCTGAAGCCGCCCCCTATTCCTGTGATTGGAATGTCCAGACAACCCCCACCCATCTGGAGGGACATCAGCGCCACCACTCAGCCTATCCCTGCACCTTAGGCTTCTTGCTTGCCCTACAGCTTACGAGGAAATGACATCGGGGTAGCTGGAGCCAAGGCCTTGGCAAATGCTCTGAAGTTAAACTCCACTCTCCAAAGACTCAAGTAAGTGATCGTGTGACCCACGTGCAACCCAGAGCAGCCAACTTCTGCCAGCGCTTTTGGGATGAAACACACAATTTCCTTTAGTTGCTTCCTTCTGGGCGTTAAACGACCACACCGTCCTGACCATTACAGTCCATATCCATCATTCTCCTGAAGTCCTTTCCTTAAAATCCGCATTAACGGTCCTGGGTGGAGTACCTGGCTGCAGTACCTGGCTGCAGTTGCTATGGTGCCTGCGGACCATCAGCCCAGAACCGCTTATCTCATCCCCATCTCAACAAGGCAGTGTTGCCTCCTTACGTCTCTTCTGTCCTGAAGCTCACCGCGGTGTCCGTCTCTCCTCTGCCCAGTCTCCAGGAGAACTCACTGGGGATGGACGCGGCCATATATGTTGCCGCTGCACTGTCTGAGAACCATGGTCTGCATCATATTAAGTGAGTACATCAGTGGCATCCGCCTTTCCAGCTCCTTCTGCTAAGCCTCAGAACTGCTCCCAGATCAGGTTCTGCCTTTAGCCCAGTTCTGGAGTCAGGCGATAGGAAGCCACTCTAGCAGCTCCACGGGGAGACCAGGTCTAATAAGGAACGAGCCAGAGCGGTGTGCGTGGGAGGGCTCCGGAGGGCAAAGGCACACTGGCGTCCTGAATTTACTGTAGCAACAATCACTGTACTATGGACAACTTGCAGGTGCTGAGTTCTGCCCTAACTCTTCTGTTCCAGTCTCCAGGGGAATCCCATTGGGGAATCTGGTGCCAGGATGATCTCAGAGGCTATCAAGACAAATGCTCCCACATGCACTGTGGAAATGTAAGGGAAGTAAGATCCTGGTGAACCATGCAGACTCAACTGGAAGCTTTTGATCAGCGTGACCTCTATTTCTGCATAATTTCCTGGAACCTGAATGCCGCTGAACCAGCTCAAGCTGGTCTCCTGAACAGAGGAAGGAAGGGCACTTCCAGCAGAGGTCACAGCTATCTTTCCTCCCCAGGGTCAGTCAGGGGGAAGATGGATACTCTTGACAGCATAGAGGAGGGAAGGAGCCACCACCAAGGGGCACTCAAGAGACAAAATCTCAAAGCTCCACATAGTAGGAAGCTGGTCCTGGGTTATTCATACCCTAGGGTCTTCAGAGTCCCAACTTAAAACCAAAACAACAACAAAACCAACTGTGTTTCTGCCCTGTGCACTCACATGGTTAACAGCATTAGTCTTAAATCCAGCTGCAGTCTTCAAGCCCATTAAGGACATTAGCTTGGCAAAGGTGATAATGGGCCCATTTTTTCTCTTCTCAAGAGAAGAAAAAAGTTTTGGGGTGTGACCCTTAGATACATATGGAGAAAATATGAGAAATTTGTGAAGACAAATGAAAAGTTAATTCTGAGATTCTGCATTCTTCTGTAAGATCTCTCAGACACCTAGAATGGTCTGCCGTATTTGGAGACCAGCACACTGGCTATCCATTGCAAATTAAGTGTTGATACCCTGATGCCATTATCCTGTATGTAGGCATCCAAAACCTCTGTGGTGGCCATGGCTTCCCCTGGGAGACAGACAAGCTGTGCTTCCATGTGGCAAATGCCCTCCATTGTCTGATTCAAACAGGAAAACCTAAATGAACTTCACAGATCTCAAGAAAGCCACTAAGATAAGTGCTTATAAAGACCATAAAGTGAGTTGAGAATGGCGGCGCACGCCTTTAATTCCAGCCCTTGGGAGGCAGAGGCAGATGGATCTCTGTGAGTTCAAGACCAGCCTGGTCTACAGAGCAAGTTCCAGGATATCCAGACCTATATAACAAGGCCCTGTCTTGGAAAAAACAAAACAAAATAAAAATGAGTGTCCAGAAGCTAGACATGGTAGCACACACTTGTAATTCTAGTACTTGAGAGGCTGAGAAAAGAGGATCATGATTCGAGGCCAGTTTAAACTACATAGTGACAAAACCAAAAATACAAACCTGAGTACTCAGACGAATTATCATGGAGGCTGACAGTGAGGGGTGTTGCTCTGGTTACATAAGAAAAGGGCATCTTAGCAAGTCACATGGCAAATGTTGCCAAAACAAAGGTGATTAAACTTAGCCAGGAAGCGTTGTGCACTGGTAATCCCAGCACTTGGTGGAGGCAGGAGGATCAGGAGTTCAAGGCAGTCTTTGGTACATGGTTGAGTTCCAGACCAGTTTCTGTTGCATGAGATCCTGTCTCAGGAAAAACAAAGGAAAATCCAGTGACTGAATCTAACCTCGCAGCCACAGGACAAGTGCGCATGTGCATGCCTGAAGACAGAGCACTGACCTCTGTTCTGTTTACCGAGATCTACCTGTAGAGGCCCACCTACACCAACTCCAAGTGGAAGGACTTTCCACAAAGCTGGCCTGACTGCCGAAAACTGTTACAACAGTCTGGAGATGGCTTTAAATTAAACAAACGAAAAGGACCTTACAGTGACATACAGGATCCTTGATTGGCTCCTAGGTTGGAGAAAAAATATAATTTTCAAACAATGTTACTTGGAGATTGAAGCTGTGTTCATTTTGGTTTTGAAGGGTATTGTTTCTGGGTATAGAATGTTATTTTCTTCCTTTGAAACTTTCATGATGCTGCTCTCAGACCAGAGATATATCCAGCTCAGTGCAGTAGGTCCCAGGTTCCATCCCCTGCACTGCCAATAACCACACCGATGTCGCTCTAGTCCTCTGGCTTACAGGAAGCTCAGCAGCCAGGAAGACATCAGCCAGTCAGGAGACAGGGAAAGCTGTACCCCGTGGAAACCTACTTATGGTGGTCTGAGGGTCAAACACTGAGCACAAAGGACGCTCTCTAAGGATGATGAGAACAAGCCCGACTAGAACCAGAAGGTCCCCTTCCAGAAGTCTGTCCAGACCCCACTAGCAAGGCTTCACAGCTCTCACAAGGTCTAGCTGCATCACCACAAAGCAAGCCAAAATGAGTCTGGAACTGAGACAGACACTCACCCAAACAGCGGCTTGGTTCTCCTCCTCCTCCTCCGCATTTGTTGTTTTAACTGGACAGTCTGCTGTCCTCTGCATCTCCCCCACAGCACCCCCCGCTTTCAGCTGGGAGGTGGTGGTGCACACCTTTAATCCCAGCACTTGGGAGGCAGAGCCAGGTGGATCTCTGTGAGTTCAAGGCCAGCCTGGGGCTACCAAGTGAGTTCCAGGAAAGGCGCAAAGCTACACAGAGAACCCCTGTCTCGAAAAACCAAAAAAAAAAAAAAAAATGCTTTCAAGTAAAGCTTAATTATATAAAAATACAGAGTCGGACACATTTAAAAAACTGGCATTTGTTTGTGTGTGGAGTTATGTGTGGGGGTGTTACCATGTCTACGTTGATGTCAGAGGACAACCTGCAGGAGTCAGTTTTCTCTTTCCACCATGTGAGTTCTATGGATCGAACTCAGGGTTGGTGGTAAGTTCTTTTCCCTACTAAGACATCTCACTTTTCATATCTTCTACATTTGATGGAGAGGTAAGTAGCCATTGAAATCTTCTGACTTCATAATCATACACTAAATGAAAACAATCACACACTTTCTTTTGTCTATGTGTGGTGTGTGCATGTGTGCAAGTGTTTGTGTGTGCACATGCACATGGAAGCCGGAGGACACCAGGTGTGTGCATGTGTGCAAGTGTTTGTGTGTGCACATGCATGTGGAAGCCAGAGGACACCGGGCTTCCTGTGTTACTCTTTGTCTTATCCCTAGACAGTCACTCCCTGAACGGAAGCTCGCTATTTTTCAGCTAGGCTGGCTGGCTGGCTCCAGTCACACCACACTGGGGCTACAGGTATGTGTAGTCACACCCAGATTTTTGTTGTTATTGTTTTGTTTTTGAGTCAGGGTTTCTCGGTGTAAGCCCTGGCTGATCTGGAACTTGCTATGCAGACCAGGCTGGCCTTGAACTCCCAGAGATATGCCTGCCTCTGCCTCCCCAGTGCTTTGATTAAAGGTGTGCAGTAGCATGTCTTGCCACACCCAGCTTTTTTATGTAGGTTCTGGGGATCCAAACTTAGGACCTCATGCTTGTATAGAAAGTGACCATACCCACTGAGCCATCTCCCTAGCCCCATGCTTTGAATAGCACGTCAATTCTACTTGTCCTTTGCTTTCATTTCACATGGAAATTCTTTTGAGTACTACTTTACCAAATTTAGTTATGGTTTATTTTTCAAATGAGAAACATGAATCAGTACTGGTGCTCTCCGTTCTGACGGCTCCTTCAGGAAGACACTCAGGTGCAGGACACCTACAGGGCATCTCTGTGTCATAGGCCAGCATCGTGTTTAGGAACTACCAGCTAGCGGATGAGGGACTGGCTCATGGGTAAAGCATTTGCTGTGCAAGTCTAAGGACCTGAGTCTGAATCCTCATAACTCACACAGAGCTGGGTGTAGTACAGTGTGTCTGTAATTTCAGGACTCCACCGGTAACTGGACCTTTGAAGGTCTGGACCAGCTGGCCTTCACTGTGCAACAGTGAACAAGTGATTCTGCCTCAAATACGTTAAAAATGGACTAGAGGTTGTCCCCCGACTTCCACACATGCACATAGCATACGCACACCAGCACACTTGTGTGTGGCGTACATACACAAAGAGTTCAAAAAGGAGTACCAGGAGTGGTGGTGCATGCTTTTATTCCCAGAATGCCAAGGCAGAGGCAGGCGGACCTCTGTAAGTTCAAGGCCAGACTGATCTACATAGGAGTTCCAGGCCAGCCAGGGCTTCATAGTAAGTCCCTGTCTCAAAAGTGAAACAAAATGAGAAATGCCAATCAGGCTGGGATGTAGTTCAGTTGGTATAATGCTCGCTATGCAAGTGTGAGGGTCTGAGTACAATCTCCAAACCCTCACAAAATTCCAGGTGCTGGCCGGGCAGTGGTGGCGCACACCTTTAATCCCAGCACTCGGGAGGCAGAGCCGGGCGGATCTCTGTGAGTTTGAGGCCAGCCTGGTCTACAGAGCAAGTTCCAGGACAGGCACCAAAACTACACGGAGAAACCCTGTCTCAAAAAACTGAAAAAAAAAAAAAAATTCCAGGTGTCATGCTCAGAATCCTGGGCCTGGGAAGGTAGAGATGAGCTGACTGTCTAGTCAGGCTAGGCTAATCGGTGAGTTCCCAGGTCCCCAAAAGACCCATTCCTGCTCCCCAAAAGGTGGACAGTTCCTGAGTAACAACCACAGATGTTGTCTTCTGGCTTTCATACATACATGCATGCATACCAGCATAAACATGTATACCGGTTCTCACACACACACACATACACTCACATGGATGCCTGTGAGCAGGAGCAGATAGCAGTAGGAGTTGGAGTGGAATTTGCTCAGACAGACAGACAGACAGACACACACACACACACACACACACACACACACACACACACACTCACATGGATGCCTGTAAGCAGGAGCAGACGGCAGTAGGAGTTGGAGTGGAATTTGCTCAGACAGACAGACAGACAGACAGACACACACACACACACACACACACACACTCACATGGATGCCTGTAAGCAGGAGCAGATGGCAGTAGGAGTTGGAGTGGAATTTGCTCAGACAGACACACACACACACACACACACACACACACACACACACACACACACACACACTCACACTCACATGGATGCCTGTGAGCAGGAGCAGATGGCAGTTTGAATCGGGACAGCCCAGCCAGCAGTTCCCAAACAGCCCAGGCTGGGGACTGTGAAGGTGGCATGTGGTTTGAAGTGACTCTGCCTCCCACAGGAACACCAGCCCTCCAAGAGAAAACAAAACATTCACAGTCTGAAGCCTCTCCATGGCTTGAACTTCAAGGAAAATTTAATCATAACAGCAGCCAAGACTTACATGGTGTCAGTTCTCTTCTCAAGGCTTTTCTTGTGGATTTGAATTACTTAGAACACATGTATTTCCCAAGTGTTGGGAAATAAGACAAAAGAATATCTTTGTTGGGGTTTGTTTCAGTAACGGTTAAGCCCAGATGGTGTAGTGAATAAAACACATGTTACCTTTCCAGCCTGCTGATTCCCTGTTTACCTATAAATCTGAGGCTCTTAATCTGCCTGGGTCCCTTGGCAAGGAGGTCAGAAGTCATTGTCACTCTCATCCAGGGGCTCGGGTTTCCGGACCCTTCGACTGGGCTTGGCTGGCGAGAGAGCAATGCTCTCATCCTCCAAATCGTCGTCGTCTTCTTCGTCGTCCTCCATGTCGATTTCACTGTCCTCTGAGTCTTCCTGAAGCAGAAAGATGGCAGATGCACTGAGGTGCTAGCTCACTGTGCCCTCTTTCCCTAGAGACTCCACTTCACTCTCAAGGACAGTGCAAGAACCAGCAACACCCCTAGAGTGAAAGGCTGTGGGAACACAGCACAGGCCAGCTGGACACCCCCCACTAGACCGAGGCTATAGCCAGTAACTCAACACCAGCCTTTACCCGGGGTGTCCAGCCAGGGTCGGCTTTCCATGGATGTCTTGGGAATACCCTTCCCACATGCTGAGGAACCTAGATGCTGAATGGCTCCTGCAGTCTAGAGACCCAGCAGACAGGCAGACAGCAAGAAGGGCAGGGAAGGGAGGCCGATTCCAGCTGGAGATGGAACGCAGCGCAAATGTGGACAAGAAGAAAAGGTGAGGGGTACCCAGCTCCTGCATGGTCTGGATCCAGGGAGCACCAACTCGACTTGTCATTTTTACAGCAAGTCCTATGTCCGTGTAAACCAAGACGGCTGGCCACCCAGTCCAGATTTTCCCAAGAAGTACATACATGTTAGAATTCTCTCTCTTTTTTTTTCCTCCCGGAGCTGAGGACCGAAACCAGGGCCTTGCGCTTCCCTAGCAAGCGCTCTACCACTGAGCTAAATCCCCAACCCCTAGAATTCTCTTCTTTAAACAACTACCCCCTTCTCCGGCTACCCTGCTCTGTTGGCTTCGCTCCCAGCAGAAATCCTTGGGAAAGCCAGGCCTACGGTAGTACAAGCCTACAATGCCAGCACTCCAGAGACTAAGGCAGGATGACGGTGAATTGGGGCCCAGCCTGAGCTACACAGAAAGACTCTGTCTCACAATGAAAAAAAAAATGAAGACTGAACTCCTTGGGCAAATTGCTGTACTCAAGTGTCCCCAAGTGTCCCCCCTCCCATTATATGAACACCACAGGCTCTATCCCATAACCCCACACCACTCTTATCAAGCTAAAGGATTCCAATCCAGTGGGATCCACAGTCCTTCCCACCTTCCCCACCCACCCCTTCTTCCCTGAAGTCCACCTCCCCACCTTGCATGCAAACCCTGCAGTGTGCCCTCTATGTCCTCTATGCCTAGCTCTCTGCACAGTGTGCTCCAGCTCCTTTGCTGGTCCTCTGTAATTCTCTGGCTTCTGCACTACGCAGGCAGCTCAGGCCTCAGGCCTCCCCTTTTCTCTTCCTGCTCTCCAAACAGTGCAGTCACATTTTATCATGGCTCCCATCTAAACATGGATGGCTCCCAAGTTCCACTTCTGGCCCAGCCCTGTTTCTTAGATTCCAGACTTTTCCTGATCTACCCTCTCAGCCCCTTCCTCAAGTCATCTCTGTCTGGGGAAGTTAAAACCCAGGCTTTCCGTTAGTTCCACGGAAGCATTCTGCATTTCTCTCCTTCATCATGCTGGTATAATCAACTAACAAAACAAGATGGTCAGACCTCAGAAACACCCAGAATCGGACTGCTTCTCAGTACCAACACCACCATGGCCTCTGGCTAAAACACCCTCACTTCAAAACTACACAGCTGCACTTGCTGCCTCAGTTTCTCTCTCCTGGGCTGACGATCCTCCGGGATCTCCCAGCTCAGTTTCTCTCTCCTGGGCTGACGATCCTCCGGGATCTCCCAGCTCAGTTTCTCTCTCCTGGGCTGACGATCCTCCGGGATCTCCCAGCTCAGCTTCTTCCTCCTGGGCTGACGATCCTCCGGGATCTCCCAGCTCAGCTTCTCCCTCCTGGGCTCACGATCCTCCGGGATCTCCCAGCTCAGTTTCTCTCTCCTGGGCTGACGATCCTCCGGGATCTCCCAGCTCAGTTTCTCCCTCCTGGGCTGATGATCCTCCGGGATCTCCCAGCTCAGTTTCTCCCTCCTGGGCTGACGATCCTCTGGGATCTCCCAGCTCACCAGGTCCTCTTCCCATCCCGCACAGTCTGCATTGCTCCCGCTGTCTCTCACCGCTCTCGGCCAGTCCTTCCATCCTACCACAGCCTCACTGTAGGGGTCCACACTCCCTAGGCCCAGAGGCTCTGCCCACCCCAACATGGCTCCTACTTTCACTCATTCAGGTCTCTGCTTCAATTTCTCATTAGAGAGGCCTTGCCTGAACATGTGAAAAGATCCCTGTCACTGTCATTTGTCTCTAGAAAGTACTTTATTTATTCCCTAATACCTATGACTGTGGTATGTCTGCTTGACTGTTACTAGAATGGATGTGTCCCAAAGGCAAGGCCTGGTTTCTCCCTGCTGCATTCAGGACCTGACACTGATAGGATCTATCAAATTCATGTTGAACACACACACAAAAGCCAAGCCCCATGACAGAGGAACTGTGTCAACACAGTCCCCATGAAATAAACCAGTGGGAAGACCCAAGCCATTCAGACGCATTCATTCTGAAAAGCATGCAAGCAGATAAAGCGGAACAGACACCACTTTCCAGGAAGCACTGGTTCCCTTAGGCCAGATGCTCCCTGCCTCAGACTCAGGTGGACAGGGGTGGATGAGCGCTACCTTATCATGAGCATCCTCTCTTAAAAAGAAAGTTATTGTCGAAGCTTCTCTGTGTCTTGCCCAGCAAGACAGTGCCAGCTTGCCCCTGTGACTTTAAGTGACACTGCACTGTCATACAGAGCATAAGGTCCTCTTCTGACCCTGTGCGGGCACCGGTGCCACACCCCAGACATAGGTCTGTACCTTACAAACTGTCCTGGGATTGTGCCTCTCCAGGAACCTTTGCTACATGGGCCAAGCAGTATTGCCAGGGTCTGCAGCGGAGCCAGGGTCTGCAGCATTGTCAGGGTCTGCAGCGGAGCCAGGGTCTGCAGCAGAGCCAGGGTCTGCAGCGGAGCCAGGGTCTGCAGCGGAGCCAGGGTCTGCAGCGGAGCCAGGGTCTGCAGCGGAGCCAGGGTCTGCAGCGGAGCCAGGGTCTGCAGCGGAGCCAGGGTCTGCAGCGGAGCCAGGGTCTGAAGCATTCCCAGGGTCTGCAGCGGAGCCAGGGTCTGCAGCGGAGCCAGGGTCTGCAGCGGAGCCAGGGTACAGAGCCCAGCAGTGTCCGCCCAGCCGCATTCTGAGAACCACTGCCCTTTCTGTTCTCCAGTCAGTTGTCTACCTGGTGGAGTTCAAGGCACCAGCAGCCTGACCTCGGCCTCCTGCCGGGCCCTGGTCTAGGAGGACACCTTTCATGTTCTTGCTCTAGAATCATAGGATGGTGCTGAGGAAAGGTTGGTGCTGGGCCATGGCCTTGGCATCAACATTTCATATTGATCCAGGTTATAGTTCAGGACCTGAGGACTGCCCCACCTTTCTCATCTTTGGTCTTGGTGTCTGACCCTCCTTGGTATGGTAATGCAAGAGACCTGCCTCTCTCGCCATGGCATCTATTCTGAGGGCTTCCTGCCCGAGAGAGGAAGCATCACCCCGGAGGAGAGAGGCTCTGCTGGCCCTGAGCAGGCTGACACACACCAACAAACAGATGAGGCAAGAAAAGAAAACCAACCTGCTTCCTGGAGCTGGGAGTCTTGCATTTACCTAAGAGGGCTGGTGCTGCTTCCGTCTTTGGAAAGCGAGAATGGAAAGAACAGTGAGAAGGCGGAAAAAAAAAAGGGCGAGCATATTTGTGTGAAATGAGAAACAAGCTGCTGCAAACTGTCACATCAAGCAGTGTGCTGGGAACAGGTCGTCGCTGACTGCTGCAGCACCTGAGCTAGTCTACAAGGACAGCCCCAAGACCAGGAGGCACAGGAATGGCAAGAAGGAATGGCACTCACATCTTCGTCGGAGTCTCCACCTTGCATTGTGCCCACGATGCGTTTGCTGGGCCTTCCTGAGAACAACAAAAACACGACATTATGAGATCCTTGGAAAAGATGGCAGGAGATGACATTTAAGACTTGCTTTCCCTTGGAAAGCTGGGGAAATACTAAAGTACATACTAAAAAAGGTACTTAAGTAAGTGCCAACTAATTAGGATGACCACAAATAATAATACATTTCCTGCACCCCTTTCCTCCTCATTTTGAGAAAGAAACTCACAATATAGCTGAGGCTGGCCTTGAACTCTTGATCCTGCCGCAGCCTCTACAGTGCTGGTGTTAAAGGTTTGTGCCACCATGCCCAGCCCTGCAAGTCTACTTTGAAAGACGAAAAGGGCAATAAAATTCAGTGTGTGACATTGTACATCTGTAATCTCAGCACTCAGGGCCTGAAGCAGGAGAATTGCTGGGAGCTGAAAGCTAGCTTGAGGTACAGAATGTGCTGTACCATGTCTCAACAACAACAAAAACTAATGAAAAGATAAAATCCGCATGGGCTGGCCAGATGATTCAGCAAGCCTAATCACCTGAGTTCAATCTCCAGAACGTATGTGGTAGAAGGAAAAAACCGAGTCCCAAAAGTTTTCTCTGGATATGTATGTGCCCATGTGTGCACGTACATGTGTTATACTGAATGAATGTAATAAAATTTACATACAAAAATTATACATGAAGGTTGGGGGTATAGATGAGTGGGAGAACATTTATCCATTTGCTTAAGGCCATGGCTTTAATCTCCAGCACCACAAAACCACCATGAATCAAGAGTGTCTGTTTGTCAGAAAATTAATTTTTTAAAAAAGCTGCTTAGCCAAGAACCTGTCGCAGACTGGTGAAGATCAGGAGATGTGACAGCTTACTGCAGGACAGAATACGGTGTGGATCCTGGAACACAGGATGGTGTTAGTGAGAAACCAGCAATGTCCTGACTATGGCCTCCTGAATAAAGTAGAATAGGAAGGGCGTGGTGGAAACCCTAGTCCTGCTCTTATCTCACTGGGAAAGCACCCAGGTTCTCCTAAGTATGTCGGTTATGGAATTTTCCTACACAAGCTTTCTCAGGTTGAAAAAGTTCCATTCTGGGTTGGGGATTTAGCTCAGTGGTAGAGTGCTTGCCTAGCAAGCACAAGGTCCTGGGTTCTGTCCTCAGCTCTGGGGGCAAAAAGAAAAGAAAAAAAGAAAAAGTTCCATTATGTTCCTAGGTTTAAAAAAAAAAAAAGTGTCTTTGTTTTTCAAGACAAGGTTTCTCTGTGTAGCCCTGGCTGTCCTGGAACTTACTCTGTAGACCAGGCTGGCCTTGATCTCACAGAGATCTACCTACCTCTTGGGATTGGGATTAAAGGTGTGTACTACCACCACCCAAAAATAAAGAATATTTTTAAAACACATCCTCTGAGTATTGAGGGGGGAAAGATCACTGAACTCCATTATTAGTTTACATGCAGTAGAACTTTCATGGTAAAAAGCTGTTGAAAAAGAAAATCTTAGTCGGGCGGTGGTGGCGCACGCCTTTAATCCCAGCACTCGGGAGGCAGAGCCAGGAGGATCTCTGTGAGTTTGAGGCCAGCCTGGGCTACCAAGTGAGTCCCAGGAAAGGCGCAAAGCTACACAGAGAAACCCTGTCTCGAAAAACCAAAAAAAAAAAAAAAAGAAAATCTTTTATGAACTAGTGTCTCCTGTGCTTGGATCTAGGTCTAAGTTTCCAAGTGAAAATGTTATCAGGGTCACTGCTGGCTGGGTCCAGGCAGTGAAGAGGGAGGCTGCTCATGGCAGGCCCAGAGACACAACTGAGCACTGTCTCCAGAAGCTTTTCCCCTGGGCCAGACAAGGTGCACAGAATTGCGGCATCTGGAGGCCCTTGCCATAGCTTTTAGAACTGGACTACATGATTTCACTCTGCAAGTACATAAGCAGGATTTGAATGAATCATTGCTTTTCTTAGATTAACACCTTTTTCCAGTGTTGGTTCCCATCCATCAAATGGGAGATGCACCATAAGCCTCTGTTTATGTCACGAAGCTGTGAAAAAGTAAAAGGTTAAAAAGAAACCAAAGCAGGCGATTGTCCAGGAGGAAGCACTCGTAACAAATGAAGAGAGCTGGGCCCAACATTAACAAGCAGCTCCCAACAAACGCTAACATCAAATGATGGAAAGATGACGACATCGCCTCTGAAATTCACTACTATAAAGCAACTCTCTCCAGTCCCAACATCTTAGAGGAGGAGGCAGCAGGGCTGTGAGTCTGAGTCCAGTCTCAGTTACATGATGAGATCCTGTCTCAAAAGACCAAAGTACCTGCTCCCTGAACATTAGCTGGGTGATGGGTAAGAAATGTATTTAAAGGCAAATCCAGGGCAATTGAGTAGCTATCAGTTGGGTATGCTGGCACCTGCAATCTGAGGACTCAGGAGGCTTGTGGTGCAAGGACTCTGAATTTGAGGCCATCCTGTGCTATATAGCATGATCTTGTACCAAAAAACAAAAACTAAAGTTAATAGAATTTTTGACATAAGAATCCCATTTGAGCTGGGTGGTGGTGGTGGTGGCGGCGGCGGCGGCGGCGGCGGCGGCGGCGGCGGCGGCGGCGGCGCACGCCTTTAATCCCAGCACGTGGAAGGCAGAGGCAGGTGGATCTCTGTGAGTTTGAGGCCAGCCTGGACTACAGAGTGAGATCCAGGACAGGTTCCAAAGCTACACAGAGAAACCCCGTCTTGAAACCGCCCCCCCCCAAAAAATCCCATTTGAAATGATGTACACTAAAGAAATACTCATATGCAGAAAGAAGTTTATACAAGAAAAATAGTGAAATTAAATATCTAAATATATACACAAATAAATTAAGGGTACACTAATGTAGTGGCATATGATCTAGCCATTAAAAAGAATAAAAAACCACATCTCTATTTACTGATACAGGGACGGTTACTGTAACAGGGCCCCAGACCTTAGCACAACTGACTCCATGGTGGAAGTATCATTCAGGCTGTAAAACCCAGCACAATAGACAGTAACACCAGCCAAAACTAAAACAAAGGTCTCATCCATCAAAGTCCATAGTTCTGGGAAAGTCTCTAAATGTACTAACCTTGCTTTCTGGCTTCTGTAGTTCTGCTTCTGGCTAACTGTTCTAATTAACTGAAGTATGCCAACACAGAACATGGTTTTTGTGCTTAAAGGTTCACCCTGAGAAAGGCTCAGTCCTACACTGAGATTCCAAATACCCAGTGCAGTTGCCAGCTGGCAAAAGATTTTCTATTGGCTTAAATCCATGTCCAAGCAGTCTTCTCTGGTATTCATCCCACAACAGTTACAATATATTTAATTTGGGTGTGAATGTAGTGCATGTGTGAATACAAATTCATGTGTGTTAATGCATGCATGTCTGTATGTGTACATGTGGACGCCAGAGGTTGACATCAGTGTCTTCCTAGATCACCCTCCATTTTTTTTTTTTGAGACAGGGTTTATCTGAGTAGTCCTGGCTGTCCTGGAACTCTTTCTGTAGACCAGGCTGGCCTCTGCCTCCCAAGTGCTGAAATTAAAGGTGTGTGTCACCACCATCTGGCTCCATATTATATTTTTGAGACCTGATTCAGTAAGACTGGCTGGTCAGCAAGCCTGAGTGATCCTCCTGTCTCCACCTCCCCAGTGCGAGGATTTCAGATAGGCATGGCAACGTATGGCTTCTTACCTGGGTGCTGGGAATCGAACCAGGTTCTCATGCTTGCACAGCAAGCGTCTTACTGACCGAGCCTTCGCCCCAGCCCCAGTGCACTTACTTTTCAGAATAAAAGTTAGTTATAGAATCATGATGCAAATCTGGTCCCAGTTAGGTTAAAGAATTTGCAGATGATCTTTTTGCCTACGTTTGACAGTATGTGTGTGTGTATCTTACATGTGCGTGGAAAGTCAATTTGTAAGGACAAAGCCCCTGAAAGCTAGCTATGACCCTCTAGATTGAAGTGGAACATGAGGAAGACCCCATTTTTAAAATGGTTTTTATGAGAGGAACTCATGTGATCCCTTCACTCTGTGTTAATTGCTTGGCCACAAGATATAACTGCACTGACCCCAAATGAGAACAATATAGAGCTCAGTTCCATAGGCCATTTATGAGGTATATGTGGGATACTCCAAGCCACAAATGTGAATCAGCTATTCCCAGGGTCACAGAGACGAACATTATAGGTGCTGAGCATGGTGGTGTGTGTGTAATCCCAACACCTAAGCGGTGGAACAGGAGGATCAGGTTCAAGGTCATCTTGAGGTACTTTGTGAATTCGAACAAAAGGACTGTTAGAGGCAATGATTACCAACAAGCAGTTTGAGAGACAGATCCTGAAGAATAAAATAAATGGACACAGGAATGGCTCCAGGGACCCTTCACAGGACCCTGCCAGGGACCCTTCACAGGACCCTGTGGACCTCATGCCAAGCAGCACCCCCCCACACACACACACTTTGCCCTTGGTGTTCTGAGTTACACTACCTTGCATGAGCACCTCCATGGCCGTGCGAGGCTTAGACAGCCGTCTCTCCTCCAGCTCACTATCCGATTCATCGTCCTCTTGGATGTCTATGTCTGAGTCATCATTACCTGACAGGGACAGCAGAGGGCAGAGGAAAGGAACAATTCTTTCATTACAGCCAAATGTCTCCAGTCTACGAAGACTCAGTGGAAACGCATCTACCTTCCTCAGCCCTTTTCATTTGTTAGATCTCATGAGACCCCTGGATTTTCTCAGGTTCTTAGTGAAGTGTTAATACAGATCATAATATGCTGTATTTGCTTAGAGCAATTTTACAAAGCAAAGAGAATATGGTCCAGATGCCTTAAAAGCTTTATGACAAAGGGAGTAGCTGGCTGTCAAGGTAGCTGGAAGCCCTTGGTGAACAGGGGAAGCCACCCTGTCCATTGCCAGGCTACGTTACTAACTCAAGAGCCTTGATCCTAACAGAGATAAAGAATGGAAGCTGGATGAAACAGAACAGAGCAGGGTGGAGAGGAGGGAGCCTAGGCCTGGGCCAGAGCGGGCTGTCCTGAGAAGGAAAGTGTTGAAGTGACTAGCTCACAGGACATTCTCCACTGCAGAAAATTCTAGTAGAAAGGCATGCACTGGGTGGGCTTGGGGCTCAGTGCGAGAGCATGTGCTTATCTTCTACAAAGCTCTGGGTCCAATCCCTAACACCACACACACACAACTAATTAGAAAGGCGGTTTTAAAATAAAGTTTATTTATGGGGGGGGGTTTCATGCATGTACTCTATAAAAGGCTATTTTCAGTGCAATCTTTTTTGTCAAGAGCAATCACTTTTTTGAATTAAAAATTCTCTCTCTCTCTCTTTCTCTCTCTGTGTGTGCTGTGTGTGCGCACGCGCGCGCGCGCGCGTGCATATGTTTGTATGCCACATGTGTGGGGAGGCCTGTAGAGACTAGAAGAGGATGGTGGGCTCCCCTGGAGTTGGAGGGGCAGGCAGCTGTGAGCTACCTGGTGTAGGTGCTGGAGAATGAGCCTGGGTGCTCTGGAGCAGCAAGAGTTCTTAGTCACTGAGTTATCTCTCCAGCCCCGAAATCACTCTCTACACATTTAGAAATACTTGTTCATAGTCTTTGTGTCTGTAAGCGGAACATTTTCTAGACAGAACCAACAGAGACAGACTATACTGGGAAGAAGCAGCTCTCACTGCCTAGAGCCTTACTAAACCCAGGGCGTGATGGGGGTTTGGGAGGGGGACTTGCAGGGTTCGCAGTCGCTGGCCTGACCGACTTAGAAGGCAGCCTGGAAACCCAGCAGCTGTTGGTCTTCCAAAGGCTCTGCTTTGTGCCTGCATGGGATAACTGTGTCCACCTGGGCACTAGGGGAAGGTGACTTGCTGTCTTTAGTCACAAGAAGAGCTGTGTCCTTCAGCTTGGGAGGGAAAGCCTGGAAGCTTGACAGTGCCTCAAAGAGTGTCCTTCAAGATCACCAGCACAATTTGAAAACTACATCTTCTAAAAGTCTTTATTCAGAGAACTGATCCATAGTAACATAATTAACAACTATAACACAAAGCCACCATTCAGTTTCCTTCTTATTTCATCCACAAAAAAATTATATTAAATGCAATATAGATTTTTTTTTTCAAGCACACAGAGGTTTTTATTAACACAACAAGCAAGCTTGGTTGGCCATCCAACATCCGACACAGCGGGTGGAGAACGGCCCCAAGCACTCACTTAAGGGGTTTATTTTTTTATTTATTTTTCTATCATCAGCTTGATGCAGTATAAATTCTTATCCTTCTAGTGAAATGTTTCACTGATACTTGTCCAGGAATTGAGTAAAACCAAAGCTCATTATAAGCCACAGTCATCCTAGGGTCCCTCCTGCTATGTAGCCTCCCTGGTTCTGTGGGTTGCAGTCTGATTGTTCTTTGCTTTATACCTAGTATCCACACCTTAAATCCCAGCACTCAGGAGGCAGAGGCAGGTGGATCTCTGAGTTTGAGGACAGCCTGGTCTACAGAGTGAGTTCCAGTACACAGAGAAAGCCTATCTCGAAAGACAAAAACAAACAAACCTAGAAGAAAATAGATTCTTCTCTCATACAATACATCCCAACCATAGTTTCCCTTCCCTCCACTCCTCCGAGCTACCCCCACCTCCCCAACCCATCCATTCCACCTTCATTTCCTCTTCAGAGAAGAGCAGGTCTCCAAGAGATGACAGCCAAACAGGACAAAACATGACCCAGTAAGACAAGGGGGCCCTCACATCGAGGCTGCACAGGCAGTAACCCAGTAGAGGAAAAGAGTCTCAAGAGCAGGCCAGAGTCAGAGACACGCCTGCTCCTGCTGTCCGGAGTGCACAGAAACACAAACCTAACAGCCCTAACACCTAGCGTGTACACAGAGGACTGTGCAGACCCGCGCCTGTCACTCCTGTCTCTGTGAGAAGGAAGCTTTCTGAGTAAATTCCAATGGCACCTGATACACCAGCTGTGAGAAATCGGCTTTCAGAGAATGTCTTTGCACCTCTAGTCAACAATGACGGATTTGTTCATGTGGAAGAGGTCAAACATCATCATTGTTCTTATCACAATAAAAAATCTGAGAGGAAAAACTAAAGAAAACAAAATGTTTTGTAAAACGTAAGTAACTGCCATAGGAATGTAACTTCCTGCATACCTGTCCCACGAACCTGCTGACTGACCTGGGTCTGATTCTCAGGAATTCACGTAGAGGTGGAGGGACAGAAAACCAATCACAGAGTTGTCCTCTGCCCTCAACATGCGCTCCACGGCACACTCACAGCTGCACACACACACACACGCACGCACGCACGCACGCACGCACGCACGCGCACACAGGGCAGAACCCTTACATCCACAGCACCTTCCTGAAGTGGACACGAGAACTTACTTCCACTCTTGAGCAGCCGCTTCTCCTCCTCCTTCAGCTTATTCTGCATTAGACGGAGAGTGTTTTCCGCTTCCTGTGGGGGAGAAAGACCAGATTCAGAACGACGGCCTTTGGTGGATGGTCTGACTCTGCACCACTGTGAATACTGCAGGGTTTGTCACACGGAGACAAAAAAAAAAAAAAAAAAAAAAAAAGACCTTCGGAGGTTGCTTAAGGGGACTGGAGAGATGGCTCAGCGGTTTAGGGCACTGGCTGCTCCTCCCCAGGACCCTGGCTCATTCCTTACACCCACACAGTGGCTCATAAACATCTGTAAGCACCAGTGCAGGGAATCTGATGTCCTCCTCATCTGGCCTCTGAGGGCACTGTACACGTGCACAGACATACATGCAGGCAAAATACCAATACACAAAACAGACACTCATCAGTTTTTAAAAACTTTTACAAGGTTTACCTAAGCAACCTGTGAGGTCCCTAAACCTGTGCTCTTGCTCTGCCATCTACCCAGCAGCCTGTGAGATGATGCTCTGGCCCCATCCCCTCCTCCCACTACCACTAGAACTGTGAAAGAAATGAGTGACACAACCCAAGGCCACCATGAGTGCCTGCAAGGGCAGTGGACACAGGAATGTGTCCAACACAGATAGGCACAGCTCTCTGCTCAGAAGAAAAGAAAGAACTGTTTCCATGTTTCTGCCTGTACTGTATACTACTCCAATCTAAAGATGCTAATGGACAGGTCAGGAGGGCAAGGTCACAAAGAAATACTGGTCTTAGTTCCTGGTGAATGGCCAGAAGGAGACAGTATGTCAGGTGTGTTGTCAAATGGAGCCCCGATTAGGATGGGCATGGTGACATGTATGGTACAGTCCCTGCACTCAGGACCCTGAAGCAAGAGGCTGGTCTGGGCAACACAGCAAGGCACTGGCCTCCCCACCCTCCAAATGGGCAAGCTTTGGATTCAAATACAGACTCGGAATCAATATATAAGGCAGAAAAGGAAGATACCAGATGTGAACTTGTGGCCTCTATAGGGACATGCACCCCTACACATGCACATACACATGTACACATAACACACAAACATGCACAAATGCAAACCACCAACGAAACTAAACAACTGGCTTTGAAGCTTTGTTTGGGATTGTAAGCATTACAAAATGCCCTTGTAGTAGGCATGGGACAGAGCAACGCAAACGTGGGCCCTTCCAGGTCACTACACAGGTCAGGTGACCATTTCACTTCCCACTGCCCAAACTCTGACAACACATCAAATATCTGACAACTAAGAATCCATGCTGTGTAGTCAGCAAAACAGAAGAACTGCTTCTTCTGCAGTCTGTAGAGCTGTATTTTCATACAATGACACATATAAACCGATACGGCTCAGAGGACAGTGGCACCCCAGAAGGGCCTGTCTGTATGGACGAGCCAGGGACTCACTTCAAACCTCTCCTGCTCCATCCTGTGATGGTCCTCAAGTTGCTGCTCCAGGTAAGCCAAGTTCCGAAATTTCTCTAGATAAATGTCATATTGCTTTTGCAATTCTTCCTCAATCTTCTCATACTCATCCATAAAGGCTGGCCTAAAATGAGCAAATAAAATAAAAAGTGAGTTAATCAATCTTAGGAGTTTGAAATTTGTATTTCAGAGTTTCAGCTTCCATCACTATGACTGTCTTTCAAATACGCATGAAACCTCTAATACACAAGGTCCTCCACTCTGATAACTGCTTAAAAATAATTCACTTTTCTCCTTCCTACCCACCAAATGAAGTTATGTTCTTAACCATGTATTCTTTATAAAAACCCGAAAAAAAAAACCCCTGAAAATAGAAGAATTATATAAAAAAATTACTTATAAACCACCAACTACATGCATTGGATGTAACATAATTTTCTCAGATTTTTTTTTTTTTGGTTTTTCAAGACAGGGTTTCTCTGTGTAGCTTTGCGCCTTTCCTGGAACTCACTTGGTAGCCCAGGCTGGCCTCGAACTCACAGAGATCCACCTGGCTCTGCCTCCCGAGTGCTGGGATTAAAGGCGAGCGCCACCACCGCCTGGCCCTTTTTTTTTTTTTTTTTAAGATAGGGTCTCATGTAGCCTAGGCTGTCCTGAACTCATGAATCCTGATCAGCTTCCTGAGTCCTGGGATTTAACATGTGTGCCACCATGTTAAGCCCCTTCCAGACTTTCCTAAATATATAGATAGAAATGAGTGTGTGTGTGCATGTATTTTTTTGAGACAGGGTTTTACTATGTAGCTCTGACTGGTCTGGAACTCTCTATGTAGGCCAAGCTGGCCTTGAACTCACAAAGATCTATCTACCTCTGTCTTCCAAGTACTGATATTATAGGTGTATATCATCATACCCAGCCAAGAATGTATATTTTTAATAAAAATTAAAAAGTAAATCTATTAGCAAGTAATTTTGTGGATTTTACTTCAATGGATTACAGGGTCCAATAAGGTTAACATAGTCATGTGCCACACACATTTCTCAAAATCAGTAGGTTATTTTTTATTTATTGATCTATTTGTCTGTCTGTCTGTCTGTCTATCTATCTGTCTGTCTATCTATCTATCTATCTATCTATCTATCCATCTATCTATCTATTCATCCATCTATCTATTTGGTTTTTCAAGGTAGGGTTTCTCTGTATAGCTTTGGTGCCTGTCCTGGATTTCACTCTGTAGACCAGGCTGGCCTCGAACTCACAGAGATCCGCCTGCCTCTGCCTCCCAAGTGCTGGGATTAAAGGTGTGTGCCACCACCACTTGGTAAATTAAACATATACATTATCTTAGTTGGTATAATACTCTCCTATGGACATGACAAAACAGTCTTCCACAAAGGTAAACAGGCTACTGAAAATGAGAGCTGTTTTAAAACAAAATAAAATTTAAAACCTGTAACATAAAGCCTATTTCAACTGGTTGGCTAAATTTTCTTTTTTCCTCTTAGGGTTAATTTTCTCTTCCCTTTCTTTTCCTTTCCTCCCTGCTCCTCCTGAGTGCCGGGATTACAGGCATGGGACATCATGTCTGGCTTTGTTACTGATCTTAGTGGGAAAACTCTGCTCTTAAAAAATATAATGAGGGGAAAAAAATATAATGAGGGGCTGGAGAGATGTCTTAGCAGTTAAGGGCACTGGCTGCTCTTCCAGAGGATAAGGGTTCACTTCCCACCACCCACCTGGCAGCTCATAATCTGTAACTCCAGGTGAATGGGATCCGATACCTTCTGCTGGATTCTGCGTCCACCACATGCACATGCACACAGGTATACATGCAGGGGTTGTATGTATACAACCTAAGACACAAGGGTCCCTTTAGCCCAGGAGTTGGGTGACTGAAACAGGCCCCCTGCCCAAAAAAATTTTTTTTTATTGAAAATTTCAAGGCATTTTCTGGATCTCTTTTCAGAAAAGCTGCTTCTCATATGGACGGAGGCTGCGGTCACCACCTTCCACCTGAGCTGAGTATGTTCTCTTCTCAATTTTATGTTCCCCGAGTACATCGCAGCCTGGACTTAGGTTAAGCCCTTGGCACCAATGTCCTGATAGGAATGTTGGGTGCCAGCAATCAACACAAACTTGTGGACAGACCTTTTCTCCTGCACAGCCCCCGAAACTCCTTGGGCCACTTTGATTGTGTCAGCTTCACTGAAATATTAGTTCTGGCTGCTGAGATGCTTGTCCATGGCATCAAGAGAACCCATGCCAAATGGAACACTTCACCAATCTGCAAATCATCCCTGTACAGGGGTCATTCTAATTCTATTGTTCCATTTAGTATATGTGCTGCCCGAGCACACACCTGAAACAGTTTTTAAAATAACACAAGGAGTAGGGAATGTGGTGGTTTGGATGAGAATGACCCCCATAGCCTCATGTATTTGAATACTTGGTCCCTAGTTGGTGGCACTGTTTGGGAAGGATGAGGAGGTGTGGCCTAGTTGGAGAGGGTGTGTCACTGGGGCAAGCTTTGAGGTTTTAAAGACTGTTCTATTCCCAGTGTTCTCTTTCTCCTGCTCATAGATCAAGGTGTGAATTCTCAGCTGTCCCTGCCACCACGCCTTTGCTCCATCATGGACTCTATGCTCTGACACCGTGAGCCCAGCTGAATGCTTTCTTTCTTTAGTTACCTTGGTCATGGTGACTTTTGCCACAGCAATAGAAAAGTAACTAAGACAGAGGATGAAACAGACAGGGAATGAGAACATTTATCTTTTAAACTAGAATAAAGCAACTTATCTATTAAAAAGGGCTTATAGGACACAGTGACACACGCCTTTAGTCCCAGCACTCGGGAGGCAGAAGCAGGCAGATCTCTGTGAGTTCGAGGCCAGCCTGGTCTACAGAGTGAGTTCCAGGCCAGCAGAGATACACAGTGAGATCCTGTCTTGAAAAACAAACAGACATGATTTAGGTCCTTAACTAGAATGAATTATGCTTTAGAGACGACTTTGTAAGTGAGCAGTGACTTCAGCAGAGGAAAGAGCAAGGTCCGGTGTGACTGGGAGGACCCTGGGTGCCTTGCCCTTGGTGCCTGCTGTTTGCCAGTGCTCACTCCCCTCCCAAGACTGTGAAAAGAAAACCAGAACACATTGCCGCCAAGGATGGACAATATAAACCAAGGAAAGAGAGGCGCACAAAGAAAATATGAGGCACACACAAGGTCCCGGTGACACAGGCGGTGTTCTGGGCCACTGTTACTCTACTCCCCGGGACGACGGCTGTTCCACTGAGGCAAAGGCATGCAAGATAACGTGCTGACAGGTGAGGATTCTCAAATCTATTCAAACCGAAAGATGGACATATGTGCTGTTTCAATTTCATCTATGGTAAGATTTTAGAAGGCCACGCCCAGTATTATTACCACCATCTGGATTTACTGTCTCATATTCCAAGAAACCACAAAAACTTTACAGAGGCTGCAGAGTTCAGCTATGCTGCAGACATCCTGGAAGCAGCACAGAGAGTGAGCGAGTACAGCGGTCTGCTTTTAGGACAAGCAGAAGAGAAATGCGACATGGGTCTCTGGGTGTGACGCTGCTTTTTGATGCCTGAACAGCTACTGGCGCTTACATTCTTTCAACCTTATTTCCGCCTTTCACAGACAAGCTCACTCTACCTGACACTCTGCAGGGTCTGCAGTCGCTTCCGATTTCTTTCCAGTTCTAATTTCCTCTTTTCAATTTTGGCTTCTAAGTTAGCTTCGTCAGAGGCCACATTATTGAGCAGGTCTTTAGTCTTCTGCACCTGTGCCTACATTGAACAGGAAACAGTGAGGTAAGTGCAGGGAGGGCTGTCACCTGACTCTAGGCGCAGAACTCCTTAATGCTTTGGGCAAGGCGACCCCACACAAACTATGCACAAAAGAAAACTAACCCCCCCCCCCCACACACACACACACTGCAACTTAGCTAACAAACTATTCCAGAGACAGGAGTGAAAGGAGGCCACACAGACAGAAAAACTGCCGTTCTCTTCACGAAAAGTGGGTGTTTCTGTGCACGGAAGGAAACAAAAGTCGAAAGAAGAATGTCCTAATAAAGACAGAGAGGCCTAGGATCTGTGTCCAGCCTGCTTGGTTAGGACTGATCAATTAGCACTGCCAGCCTGCCTTCACTTGGGCTGCTCCCTGGTTACAAAGTATCGACCTAGGGAATGGAGACACACACACACACACACACACACACACACACACACACACACACACACACACACACAGTTGGCTCAGAAGGGAACCAAACACAAAACCCTAAAAGTAAGTGGAGAGACTGCTTCACTGGTGGAGTCAGTGCAGAAGCGCCTCCCACAGCAGCAACTAGCTCTTCTGGTGAGACGTGCTTTGGAAGAGGGTCTAGGCACAATGGCCCGAAGCTCTGGGCTGCTGCCACCGCAGGGGTCACAGATGACTGTCTACAGTCACAGGCACTCCTGTCCTTCTAAGAGCAGGTTGGAGGGAAGGGGGCGTGGTGAGAACAAGTGGGCTGGCTTCAGTTCGCTCTGAGAAGCGGCTGCTGGGGGCCTGGCGTTCAGAGCACCAACTGAGCTACACAGGAATCGGGAGCACGACCTGGGTGTGTATGAACCTCCTCCCATGTTCTGACTGCCCAACCCTGCATGAAGGTCTTGATGGCTAGGCGGGATGCACTCTGGTACTCTGCACGTGCGTTAATACACCATAAAGGTTTCTTGGTTTGTTTACTGGCAGGTTTCTGCAAACCATGGGAGCCGCAAAGAAACCAGAATACTAGACACTCTCCAAGATTCTCAGAGATAGGGCATCTTTTGAAACTATAATTACTGACAGTGAATTTATGGCTTCATTACTTGGTGCAAGTTAACTAATCATCTCTGTGGAAATTTTTTGTGTGCCTAAGGATCAGTCTCAAACCCTGACACACTCTAAATAAATTTTTTAAAAAATCCAATACAAATGTAAACTCATTTTAATAGGAAGGTGGGTCCTTACTCAACAGTTTCTTATTTGTTTTTGTTTGTTTGTTTGTTTGTTTGTTTTTTGAGATAGGGTTTCTCTGTATAGCTTTAGAGCCTTTCCTGGATCTCACTCTGTAGCCCCGGCTGGCCTTGAACTCACAGAGATCCTCCTGCCCCTGCCTCCTGAGTGCTGGGGTTAAAGACATGTATCACCATCCCCTGGCTCTCTTTAAGATTGAAAGAAACATTATGCACATTGTATATGTTTGTGTGTGTCTATGAACATGTGAGTTCAGTACCCACAGAAGCCAGAATAGAGAGCATCAGATTCCCTGGAGCTGGAGTTTCAGGTGGCTGTGAGCTGCCATGTAGGTGCTGGAAATGTGCTCTTATCCTATCAGCCATCTCTCCAGTACCCTTAATCAACAACCTTTGCTGATAATGACTCTTCTCTGATTCAAAGTCACAGTGTAGCCTAGGGAATTGATCTAACCTTAAAGTCTGTTATCTGTTCCTCAAGTAAGAAAGATCAGTGTGTAAACAAACACTTCAGCTTTCTGAAACGACGGGCTGGTACTCACAATCCTGTCTAAATACCCATGCTGTCACTTTGCTTTTGCTTTTAGAATTACCAAGCATCAGAGGTAAATACTTTCTGCCAGTGAAGAGCTCACAGAGCTGGCCACTAAGGAGCAGACACTGCCCCGTCTAGAGGACCAGCTCTACATTCAGTGACGACAGCATGTTTGGCCATGTTCACTTGACTCAGTTAGAATACTGGCATGCATAAAATAAGGCTATTTACAGATTTTTAAGTTTAGAAATAATCATACATTTCAAGAAAAGACAGACTATAAGATAAAACACTTTCTCCTGATCTAAGGGAGGGGAAACTGCCAGTAACTGATGTCTAATCACCTTCAATCCTTTGCGTTCCTACTAAAGACATGAAAACCGGACATGAGCACAGCACATGGCCACTGTCACCTGTCAGGCTCAACCCTGAATCCCTGCTTGAAAGAGGGAACTGGCCACAGTCCACAGGAACCGCCATGGCAGGCTGCTGTCACATCCCTGTGGTGGTCCACAGTCCTGAGTGCTCTTCAGCCTTCCTTGGATTTCATGACCTTACTTTTTGGAAAGCATCAGCCAGTTAATTGATAGAATGCTTCCAGTCTGGCTTTGTCTGATGGATTCAGATTATGCATCTTTGGCAGGAATATCACAGAAAAGACTTCATCCTATGAGGTGTCATAATTTCAAATTATTTAATTATGATGCTTCATTTCCTCACTTGCTTTTTCTCTTTGTAATAATAAATATTGTAAAGCCAAGTGTGGTGGTGCGTACTTTAATTCCAGCACTCAGGAGGCAGAGGCAGGTGGACCTCTGAGTTTGAGGCCAGCCTGGTCTACAGGACAGCCAGGGCAACACAGAGAAACTGTTTTAAAAAACTAAAAAAGAAAAGAAAGTATTGTATTGGCAGCTTCCTTGAAGCATTTTTTAATTTGAGAATTGATTGTTTCCTATTTCACTGATCTATGCTATAAAATAAACTACTGTAATTCATTTATGTTGATGTGTAAACAGTCCCTGGTTTGAAGCCCCTCAGGTTGGCACCATGTCTCTCCTACAGACTCCAGGTAACTTTCGAACACCTCTGTTCCTCCTGGCACAGTAAGAAGTTCTAACTTCTCCTACCAGCCCTGGAACAAGCCACTTTTCCTGGGTCCCCTGGCTCTCATTAGTGGAGAATGGCATTTTAAAGACAGGGTCCAGGTGCTAGTGTACTCAGAGCTAAGGAAGTGTGATGGTAGATATGTACACAGAATGAATGATGTTCACATCTCTAACAGCACCTAACTGTCAGTGGGTGAGCGGGAAAGGACGGTGAACGTTCTACCCGTACAGTGCAGCTTAGAATGAAGGGCTCCGGTGTGGCTCAGTGGTAAAGTACTTATCTAGTCTATACAAGGCTCCGAGTTCTAAAGCCTTCTCTACACAGAGACAAAAAGTAAGCCTGGAAATCGTTTAAGTGCCCAGCAGCAAGGAATTGGCTAAATAAAATAGGATAATATTCATCAAAATCTTGAAGTAAGAACTGTTTAATTACTTTAAAACTGGTGAATTTTAACAACTTGATAAAGTGCTTTTACCTCGGAAGGGAAAAGCAGTGGCTATAATACAGGAACCCTGAAATACCCTCTGACTTTCCCCTAAGTCTCTCGCTTCTAGGCCCTGTCCTCCTGTCTGACGCACGAGGAAATCCTATTTTGTGGCGTCCCAGGTGTAAAAACAAACACAGCAGTGCAGTCTTACCAGGATATCTTTTATTGCAATTCTCATCACTTTTTCAGTCTCATTTATTTCTAGAGGTCTAGCAATGGCTTCTGTTCTCAGTTCCTAGGAGAGAGAAAGTAACTTACACATTTTGCAACAAATTCAGTTTTTAATTCCTATTAGCTGACAACTTTTTTTCTTGAGAGCCTTGCTGTTTCCTAAGATGTGCTTGAACAAGAAACTCCCACCCCCAGACTCCAAACTTCTGGGATTACAGATGTTCACCTTCATGTCCACTGATGTCCCCCCAAAGTATGTGAGATATATACATATATATCTCACTAATTCTCCAAAGTTTAACACAGTGCTAGGGACTATGGCTCACCATGTACGAGGCCTGGAATTCAATCTCTGACATAATAAAAAAATAAACAGCAAACTTTCACACTAGTTCACATCTCTGTATAAAACACCTCTCATCATCACCTTCTATAATGCCCTCCAATGCCTATGTGGGCTCTCCTCAGACTCTAAGTCTTCATTTTCAGCTCAAGATCCAAAGCCCAACGGCAAACATGGAATTAACATCCATTACCTTCACTCCTAAATTTGCTTCTGTTCAGATGGCGCACTCCATGAAGACTAACCACTGGACAGCTTGCTGTCTGTGTACCCACCAGCCCCTGAATCTAAGCTTCCGCTTCGGCTCGTCCCTAGCGTAGAATGGAAGTCGGCTATCACAACAGAATGGAAAAGTAACAGAGCAATGGAGGCTGACACACTCGAAAGAGGGCAAGGAAATCAAGTCTGCTTACAGTAAAACACGTCAGACGAGAATGCATGCTTTAATCACCCCCTGTGTGTACACACAAGGACGCCACTGCACTGTTCTTAACCCAGTGGTTCCCAAACTGCTGTTTTGTCAAAACCTGACGCAGACTTGTAGTATTAAAAGAGCCTGGACATGGGAGTTGTGTCCAGTGTTCAGCCAAGTCTGGGAACCATGCTTAACCAGCTGCTTTCAACGGAATAGATGGTGTACACTGCATGATTGACACTGGACAGCAAGTTAGCAAGTTTCATAACAACATCTTCCTCCAGCTACCCAGAAGTGCTGCTTAGATCACTGGCCACAGATCTTTGTTATAATCACCTGGGAAACATTTGACACTCCTAATGCCCAGGTCACATTCCATAACAGTGACACCAGCAGGAGAGCCAGTTTTATAAAGCTCGCTGGGAAGTCTGGGGCAGGGAGTCCTAGGAGCCAGGGGGTGAGAGGTGAACTACTGAGAACGATGCAGAGAAGAGGCACAGGAAGAGAGCCACAGCTCATGCCATGTGTCTGCCAGCCCCGAGCTAGAAGCTAAAGACACTAACAACCAAAGCACGGGAAGTGCCCTCCTAACCCAGGAGAAGGAGAATCGGCTTTCTCCAATGGAGTGACACTGTGTATGTTAACCACGCTAGGGCAGCCCTCATGCTCATGAGTAGTTGGCCAACACAAAATGGACTCCATGCTTTTTGTTTGGGTTGCCTTTTGCTTTTTAGACAAAAAAAAAAAAAAAAAAAAAAAAAAACCATGAAGTTGGGTATGTAAGGGAGGGGAGATCTGGAAGAAGTTGGAGGAGGGGAAAGAATATGATTAGAATATATTGTATGAAAAAATTTTTAATTAAAAAAAATTAAAACCAGTGGTGGCGCCAGTGTCCATTAGAATCAGGAAAGGATTCATATCCTATACCATTTCCTACACATTAACCCACTTAATCAGGTATAGTTGATTAAAAATTGGAAGATCTATAGGACAAGATGCAAAAGAAAACTTTCATTTCTTAACTGAACACTACTTACCCTCAGCTCAACCTCTTTGCCCAGCAAGTCATACAGAGACGCTCCTTTGGCAGTGATTTCGGAAGCAAGCTGTCTGGCTGCTTTCAAATCTGCAATCTGGAAGGAAAATTGCAAGTACAGAATCCTCATTATCCAACAGGCATTGAGCTGCCACTCTGTGAACCTCAATCATTTTCTTCCGACAGGTATATGACTACAGAGCATGCGTTTCAGCAGCCCTGTCTATTGCTGTAGAACTCAGGTCCTAGGACACGAACCTAAGAAACACTAAGTTCAAATGGGACCAATTTCAGGACATCTGGTCTCTCAGAAAGCCAAATGTGAAGTCAAACTGAATTCACAACTACGAGGGATAAGCAAAAGAATGCTTCTGTTTGGACCAGGTCTCTAACGTAAGGACCAAAGGGGCAGCCTGAGAGACACTCTACTGTAGCGTCCAAGGCCAAGGCCGTAGTCTTTCCAAAGAGCTGCTATGGCACCAGAGGAGGTCAGCTCTGCTAGTACTTAGAATCTCATGAGCCACTCCAGGGACCACTGGCAGGAAGATGATGCCAACCATGCTGACGATGACTCCGCATTCAGACTTTCTTAGGGTCTGCATGTCCCCTTCTTCCTCAGTGTGTTAAATCCCAGGGACTCCAAACCTCGGCAGGAGTCCTTGCTCTCTCCTTTTCATGAACAAGTAACCCTTGCCGTCTCTCTCACGTTAACCTGCCAGCAACAACTCGCCTTGGTAACTCTCAGCAGATTACTTCCTTCCCTTTTCTCTGGTCCCACCCGGTGTCCCCTCCACCTCCCATTCTAGCTTGTCCTCTTAAGGCCCAGGGTACCTCCCTCCAGCTGCTCCTACTTTTCCTGCCTGACTGGCAGCAAGTACCCACATTTCTCTCTACGATTTACCTCACTGTTTTCATTTCTCAACAGTGGTATGGTCACAGTTCAGTGTCTGACTTCTCCTTTCTGACAGACGCTTCTAACCCCACGGTTTGAATCCTGGCGTGTTGATGCCTTCGAACTCGCAGCTCCAGCACCACACACAAAGCTCCAGCACCACACACAAACCACTGGCTAGGCACACCCAAAGGGACCGACAGGCTTAACGCATCCGCAGCCAAACTCAGAACAAAAATCTCACTAGCCACACTGGCTAGCTTCATCTTTAAGTTACTAAAACAGTTAAATAATACTAGAGCTCGTTTTCTTGATTAAGCTAGCTACTTCGGCCAGTGGCTTCTGAAGAATACAGCCCAGATGCGGCCCTAGCACATCAGCACGTCAAATCTGGCAACACAGTATCTCATCTACCTCAATTCATACCCAGGCCCATAAAAATCTACCATTAAAACATGCCTGGATCTGGGCTGGTGAGACGGCTCGGCTGGCACAGAGGTGCTTGCCACCACACCTGCTGACAAGGACCCACATGCTGGAAGAAGAGAACCGAGTCCCAGTTAGCTCTGGCCTTCTTGCCCCCTGTGACTCTGTGTGCCTACACATAAATTAACTTTCAACCATGTCTGAACCTCGACTGTGAGCTCTGGTTTGTACCTGCGTGTGCAAGCACGATAATCACAATGCTTTCTGTGGCAGGCCTCTGCGAAGAGCCGTCATGGCACCAGACTGATGTGTGTGTGTTCTCAGCTGGGGTTTTCATTCCTCAGTTTCCTAGCTGAGCCTTGCACTTTTTTTTTTCTTTTTGAGACAAGGTCTCTCTGTGCAGCTTTTGAGCCTGTCCTGAAACTCACTCTGTTGTAGCCCAGGGCTGGCCTCGAACTCACAGAGATCCACCTGCCTCTGCCTCCCAAGTGCTGGGATTATAGGCATGTGCCACCATCACCCAGCCCCCTGAGAACCTCTTTAGTTGCTTCTGCTGAGGCCTTTTTATGGCAAGATGTGAGAAAGCCCTGAAGATAAACTTTCCCGTCCTAACACCATAGCCTAGTGGTTTTCCACTTTTTTGTTTTGTTTTGTTTTGTTTTGTTTCTCTGTGTAGCCCTGGCTGTTCTGGAATTCACTCTGTAGACCAGGCTGGCCTTGAACTCAGAATTCCACCTCCCTCTGCTTTCCGAGTTCTGGGATTGAAGGCATGCAACACCATTGCCTGGCTTAGTTTTCTCTTCTTGACCCTTCTCCCCATCTCAGATCTGTGGGATTTCCAGAGCCTTTTGTTGGGGACTCTGGTCCTAAACAGATAGGTGCCCATTCTATGGGCAGAGATGAAATGAACAGCTATTATTTCCTCTAGTCTGGTCTTGTGTACCACCAGTGAAGTGAAGGACAACTTAGCCTTCTCTGGCTTGCTGTTTCCGTAAGCTGCTCAGAGGCCTGGCAGCTCAGCGCTAAGTCAGCTCCACCTCCTATGTCCCTGGCTCTTACCTTTTCTGAGATGTGGACGTTCTAATCCCCAAGACTGGCCGAAAACTTTGGGGCTCAAGGGGCCTTTCAGCCTCAGCCTTCCAAACAGCTGAGAATACAGGGGCATGGCACCTTGTCTGGCTGAGAGGAAATCGAAAGCCTATATACATGTCTGCTGAAAACCCCACTGTCCACCTCAGAATGAAAGTCACGGCTTTACCTAGGCCAGAGCGCTTGCTTCCGCTCTTTCCTCAACTCTCCAAAGCACACTCTCGTCTTGGGACACCAGTTCCCACCCCTCCCTCTCACTTCTGCAGAGCAGGCATCTCCCCGGAGGCCCCACTGATGGCCCCATTTATGACAGTCCGGCCCTCACACACTCCATTCCCACACTGCTCTGCTGTTCTCCAGGGTACTGAACTGCATCAGACCTTCCACATCTTTATCTTTGCTCACGGTCTGATTCCTCCAGCCCTCTTGGTTTATACCCGTAGCCTCATTGCTTAAATACAATCTGATAAAATCAGGCTTTAAAACAATTAGATTTATTGACTTTGCTTCCATCCCCACACTAATGAGCACAAACTGTTACCACAGACTGGAGAATGGCCTGAGTCAGCCAGTAAGGAAAGGGGTGCTGCAAGTCACACCCCCCACCGCCAGCCAGTCTGAGAAAGGAGCACTCCCTAGGCACAGACTCCACCATCCTTACCTTAGGGCCAAGATCATCACACACACCCCACCGCCAGCCAGTCTGAGAAAGGAGCACTCCCTAGGCACAGACTCCACCATCCTTACCTTAGAGCCAAGGTCAAACTTGAATTTGCTGATATCCTCCTCTCCTATGTTAGAGCCCTCCATCCCTTTGGTCTTCATAGCATTATAAAGAACAGATGTGATCTTCAACAGTTCTTTCACGGCATACCCATCTGCTTGATAAAGCTTCTTAGTATTGAGTTTTATATGTGCCTTTGTGGCCTGTTTTGAGATAGACAAAGTTCTGTTTTGATGTTTTTCTTCAGACAGGGTCTTACTATGTGATCCAGGCTGGCCTGAAACTCACTATGTAGCTGTTGAAGCTAGATTCAAACTCTCAAGTCTCCTGTCTTATCCTTCTAAGCAATGGAATTACAATGTGCTCTACCATACTCTACCTCAAAGTTTAAGGCCCTTTTCAGGTATCGTCCAAATCTCATGTAGGTAATTTGAAAATGTCTCTGCCAGCAACTGATACAACTCAGTGGTTAAGGATAAAACATACTGTAAGTATCTCATATTGTGATAAAGTGCAACCTTGGAAAAAGACACCCAAACTACAAATGTGTATATATATTTGGTTTTTCGAGGCAGGGTTTCTCTGTGTAGCTTTGCGCCTTTCCTGGAACTCATTTGGTAGACCAGGCTGGCCTCGAACTTACGGAGATTCGCCTGCCTCTGCATCCCCAGTGCTGGGATTAAAGGCGTGAGCCACCACTGCCCGGCTCCAAATGCATATACCTTTGACCTAGTTATTCTAATTCTAAGAACTAACTCTAAGCATAAACTTACAGACAAAATGAAAAGCACAGGCTATTTGTAACAGAATTCTTTCAAATAGCAAAGGTGATAAACTATCTAAATACCTATACAAATATCATAATTGTGGGATATTCATGTAAGCAATATTAACTCAAGCATAAGAGAGGAAATTCTATATGCATTTGGAAAGTTCTGCAAAATATACTACTAAGTGAAAAAAGCAAGACACTACACAGCATGTGTAACAGGGAATATATATGCATATTATTATTATTAATATTTAATTAAGATATAAATATTATTGATATGGATGTATGCATTATGATTTGTTTAAATATGCATAAACAAACTGTGGGCTCAGTTTTAACTAGTGGTTATTGTGATTGGAACTCAGCCCAGGACAGACATGGCAGAATGGCAGAGAGTCATTTTACTCTGTATAAGTTCATAATCTAAACATTTTTGAACCATAAAACAGATTACTCATCCAAAAATAAACAAACAAAGCCAAACAAGCAATGAGTCAACACACACACACACACACACACACACACACACACACACACACACACACATATTTTGGTGAAATGGCTCCATAGAAAACTGGCAGTGAATGGTTTTAGAAAGCAAACAATACTCAATTCAAAAACCGTCCCAGGCAGGATTCATCTTTTTCTAACTTATTTGACAAGTCTATAAAACAACTGTGAACTAACCATGAACTGGGCAATTGCCTTAATGAAGAAAACTCGGTCTTGTTCGGTCTCAATGTCAGAAGGGATGTCAGTCTGCGGCTCATATCTGTCAGAAAAAACAAGCATGAGCCAATACAACAGAAAGTTCCTTAAAGTCAGGTGTGGGGGTGCAGGTCTATAATCTCAGCACTTAGGAGGCAGAAGCAGGCAGATCTCAGTGAGTTCCAGGCTAGCCAGGCCTATATAGTAAAACCTACCTAAAATATAACAAAGCCAAACAAAGCGACCAAACAAACAAGGCAAAAAAGGTCCATTAAAGAGAAAGTGGATGATTGAGTATTGCTACTCAAGGCAATATGATTAAGAAAAACTTCAAAAGCAAACAAAATACTCAGGGAGCAAATTCCAACCCAAGAATGAGATTAAGTGACAGAGCACACGATGGCTGAGTGGATAAACAGGCTTATTACCAAGCCTAGCAATCAGAGTTCAACCTCCAGGACTTACATAGTGCAAAGGGAAAACTAACTATTCTCTAACCCCACATGTATGTGGGGTTAGCATGAACCCACACATTTATGTGTATTCACACATGCTTAGCAGGTAAAGAGGCTTGCTGTATAAGCCTAGACACCTGAGTTCAATCCCTAGAAGGAGAGAATCAACTCCACAACCTTGTCCTCTGATCTCCACTCATACATGTGGGCCATGTGTGTGGAGACAGATGAAGATGTAACCAAACCAAATATGGGACTCAGACTACAAACTAAATCTATCTCAAACTTCCAACTCTTAAGAAAATAGCCAAGATTTTGACTCAGGCTGATAGCCCTTGGCCCAAGATAGACACGAGAGCTAAATAATTCACTTTAGGAAATAGCAGTTGCTGAAATTACTTATTTACTGATAATTCACCAAGGCTCAGAAGACTGACTCGCAGCCTGTATCTGTATAGTCTGAAAGGTAAGAATGGATTTTACATTTTAAAAGCAAAGAGAAGGGGCTGGCGTAGTGGCTGAAGAGCACACGCTGCTCTTGCCGAGGACCTGCATTCAGTTCCTAGCACCAATGTCCGATGGCTCACAACTGACTGTAACTGCAGAACAGTCAACAGATACATCATGTAGACTGAATTTTGTGTGTAACAACACATACAATATTTACTCTCTGGTTCTTAACACAAAAGGTTGCCAATCCTTATCATATAAGACTTTTAACACAATGAAAAATCTACATTATTTCTTGTTTTCGATTTTTAGTTTTTTATTTTTAATTATGTGTATGTGGAGGTCTGTGTGTAAGCATGTGCACATCACTACCGGTGCCCACTGATGTCAGAGGTGTGAGGACCTCCCACAGCTGGAGTTATACACAGTTGTGAGCCTTACAACATGAGTGCTGAGAATCAAACTCAGGTCCTCCGCAAGAGCAGTACATGCTCCTAACGCTGAGCATCTCTCCAGCCACATCTGCAAAACTTCTCCTGCAGTCTATTCTGAGTGTGCAAGGTCCCCGCCAAGTTGTGGTGAGGACAGTCACTTCCTCCCACGTTCTTTAAACTCTGGCGATGTCTTTCTTTCAATTTTTAAAATCTGAGAGAGGGTCTCTCACTACGTAGCCCTAGCTGTCCTGGGACTTGATATGTAGGCCACCAGCTTGACCCGGAACTCACAGATCTACTAGCACCATCATGTCTGGCAACTCTGGTGATTTTTCACAAGTTACAACTACGTTCACCCTATGTAGAGTGCACTATATTCTTCCTTTTGTATCACAACAGTTTCCAGTTTCCAGTTAGTGACTGAATGAAACCAACTATTCATGCTGAGATGTGAATAAAGTGCAGTCTAACCTTTTCACAAGCCACAGAAGCACTTCAGAGACGAGCCCAAAGTTGGGTGAGCGGAAATTCTCCATAGAAATATGTCGTGGGTATCCCAAGGCTCTCATCATCTCTGTGAAATCTGTCCAATATAAAACACAATCCAGTCAGTCCTGTCAAATGGCAACTCTTTGGAGAGTAGTTAATCTTATTGTCTCTGCTTTCTCTTCTTATTGGTTCTTCCCAACATAATGTCCACTCAAGGTGCCAAATCCATCAACTCTATAAGAGGAAAAGCAGGGGAGATTAGAATTGTCAGTATCTAATCCATCACCTGAAAAACACCTATGTTCAACAGAGTAGATTTTCTTCAAAGAAATGGGGCTTAGGGAATATCTGAGGCTTTAATTTCTATACAAAATAAAAACTACCTAGCTTCATAAAACATCATAAGAAAAAAATGTTGATAGTGGTTATTTATGGGAGAGCCTAGGTAGGATGAAGTTAAAGATTATATGTTGTTATATTCAGTGAGTATTTATGATTTTGTGACAAATTTTAAAGACCAGTTACCTCATATTCAGAGAAATTTTAAGAGAATGGTTGAACTATATGTAGTATTTAGATTTACTATAGAAACAGATTAGTAAATAGTAATATTCTAAGTTGTGAGCACCTGAAAAAAAAAAGCTACACTGCTTGAAAGAAAGCAGGATTTAGAAATGAAAACAACTACTGGGCGGTGGTGATGCACACCTTTAATCCCAGCACTAGGGATGCAAGGGCAGGTGGGTCTCTGTGAGTTCGAGGCCAGCCTGGTCTACAGAGTAAGTTCCAAGACATCTAGAACTACACAGAAAAACCCTGTCTCAAAAAACAAAAAACAAAACCCTATTTCAAAAAACAAGTAGCTAGGCACAGCGACCAGAAGAAGGATCCCTGTGATTTTGAGGCCAGCCTGACCTACATAGCAAGTTCCAGGCCATCCAGGACTGCTCAACGGAGACTTAGTCTTAAAACAAAACACAACAAAAAGAAAAAGAAACAAGGAAGGGTGCTGTAGCCCAGATGGCAGAGTGCTCGCTTGGTGGCCAGGAAGCTTTGGAGTCCATCCCCAGCACTGACTAAAATCCAAAATCAACTCAGGAGGATCCCAAGTTCAAGGTCATCCTCAGCTATATAGTGAGTGAGAGGCCAGCCTGGACTACATGAGACCCTGCCTCAAGAACAACACAAACACAAACAACAAAAGCCAGTGGAGTCCGAATCCTTCCTGCAGGGCGAGAGTGGAACCCGGAACCTGCTCGGGGCCAGTTTGCAGTTGACGTGAGGCAGCGCTGAAGAGTCTAGTCACCATGGAGATGAAAGACGGCTGCAAACTCCTTGTCACCTAAGAGGTGGCATCTAATCTTCTCCCCATCCTGTGCTGATCTGGCCAGCCAGCCCAGATACCAGGTGTGGGTGTGGAGAAACTTTCCACTGAACTCACCCGCCCCCACCTCCAGTGCAGTCTGCCTGCAGGTTCAAGTACCACCAGGCAGGGCTCTGCCAACCTCACACCTGTGTGAGAGAGATTTAGGAACTGTTGATGGAGGGATGTGACTCTATGGAGTGCTTGCCTAGCATGGGAAAGGCCTTGAGGTTGTAAGGTAATTATTACATGGCAAGAGATCCTGGAGCCCTCCACCCATTAACTCCACCCTTATGTATAAGACAGAGTGGGACTCCCTCCCATGTGTCCATGGAGATGCTCAGGCAGACCACACTGGGCTCAAATTCACTACATACTAAGGATGACTCTCCCCATCCATCTGCCTCTTCCTCTCAGGTGCTGGCAGTACAGGCCTGTGCTACCATGTCTGACTTCATGTAGTGCTGGAGACAGAATCCAGGGCCTAGTGCATTCCAGTTAAGATGCTACATTCCTAGACCTAGATGTGTTTACATTATTGAAAATATGAAGAACCCAGCATTCAGGAGGCAGAGGGAGCAGAACCCTATTGAGTTTGAAGCAAGTCTGATCTGCATAGTGAGTTCCAGGCTAGTGAAACCCTGTCTCAAAAAAGAAAGAAAAGAAAAGAAACTGTAAAGAAAGCTAACTACAGTCAGGTGGTGGTGGAGCACACCTTTGATCTCAGCACTGGAGAGGCAGAGGCAGGAAGATCTCTGTGAGTTCGAAGCCAGGCTAGTCTACAGACTAAGTTCCAGGACAGCCAGAGCTACACAGAGAAACCCGGTAGGTAGGTAGGTAGGTAGGTAGGTGGGTGGTAGGTGGGTGGGTGGGTAGGAGGGAGGGAGGGAGGGAGGGAGGGAGGGAGGAAGGAAGAAAGAAAGGAAGGAAGGAAGAGGAGGAAGGAAGGAAGGAGGAGAAGGAGGAAGGAAGGAAGGAAGGAAGGAGGGAGGGAGGGAGGAAGGGAGGAAGGAAGGGAGGAAGAGAGAGAGAGAGGAAGGAAGGAAGAGAGAGAGAGAAAAGAAAAGAGCACATCCAGAGGCAGGTGGACCTTTGTGGGTTTGAGGCTCACCTCGTTTACAAAGCAGGTTCTAATCCAGCTAGGGCTGTTGTTACACAGAGAAACCCTGTCTCGAAAAATCAAAATGAACACAACCAGCATTTCTGCGTTCCCACAATATGCTGAGATTTTGAACATGTTTCCCGGCTGTACAATGTCTACTCATGTTTCTTGAAGACAGCTATTCAAAACGTCCTGTTGACAATTCCAAATAACCTACTAGGACGATAAAGCAGAGCAAACTGCACCAGACTGTGGACTAGAAAGATGGCAGAAAACAAGTAGCAGTCTCCAGTCAGGCTTCGCCCGAACACTCCCTTCTGCTGAAGCGATCCCATCCCCACTTTAGCCAGGAACAGTCTCTCACACATCACCCAGTTATACAGTACTTATTTAAGGTAGACATTCTGAAATACTCTTCTTGAATACTCTTCCCAGCACATCATTACACTGTTTTAAAACACGATTCTCTCCCAGTTGATCCTAGTAGTTGCTACTCTTCTGCACCGAGGCAAGCTTTTGGGTCACACAGCTCCGTCACTCTTCCTAGCTGTCTGACCCACGAGAAGCTATACTCCTTGCAGTTAAAGCCAGAAACAGAACGTGTGAAATATAACACACATGACAGATGTTCTCCAAAGCGTAGTGACTAATATAAACGTGCCACTTCCCCACACTCTGCGGCAAAGTTCTCCTCAGTATTTGGCGACCAGACAAGCAGGATTCAAACCCCAAAACCGCTCGGCCTAGCTATTTCTTGCCCAAATGACTTTGACCTTCTGCTGCCTGTTTCTTCATCTCTGGACACAGGGCGTAAGAACTGCCTCGGAGTAAACGAAATAACGCCCACAAAGAGAAGAGTATGTGCCAGGTTATTAAAACAACAGCAACAAACCTCAAAAACGAACAACCAATGACAAAAAACTAGCAGCAACAGCCATTCACCCAGTCACCTCCTTGGTTTCAGTGTTTTTTTCTACAAACTCTAACACAGGACAAAGTCTCCATTTCCTATGACCTTTCTAATGTGGCTGCGAAAAACTGAGATAAAATGGGGTAAAACTAAACACGTTCAGTTCCTCAGCCGCTGGAGACACATTCCAAATGTTCTAGCCACACGCGGCCAGAGAGGGACAGAACTTTCCAAAGGTGCTGTAAAGTTCTGTCAGCCCCTGGCTAGTCTGGGGCTGGGGACCACCGCCCTGACCGGGTCTATGGCTCAGGCAGGGGAGCCCCGAGTTTCTGGGAAGCCCACGGGAAAGCGGGGTGCAGCCTTACTGCGGAGGTCGCGAAAAGACATGGTGCTTAGGTCCCCAAGAGCCCACCGGGGCGCCGCTGCTCGCCTCTCCGGAGTTTGCAGGCCCAGCGCTCGCCGGTCTCTATAGCAACCTGCAGAGCACTTGGACAGCGAGCCGTCAGGGCCAAACAA
The DNA here is from genome assembly GCF_049852395.1 of Peromyscus maniculatus bairdii. Lineage (NCBI taxonomy): Eukaryota > Metazoa > Chordata > Mammalia > Rodentia > Cricetidae > Peromyscus > Peromyscus maniculatus. The sequence goes on from NC_134859.1 coordinate 11,536,836, forward strand.
GACCGGGAGCGAATCGGTGCGGTGCGCGCATGCGCAGGACACAGACCAGCAGGTGGCGCTTCTCACCGTTGAGCGCTTTTGTCTCCTGTCTCGTTGTGGCTCTCATCGCCTCACTTCTATAGAGCGCACTATCTATCACCTTATGTGACCGAGGCTCCTTCGTATTTGTAAAAACATAGCTAAAGTAGCCGCAGACTGACGGGAACGAAGATATGGTACCCTCTGCAGAATTCGAGAACTGAACCCGGAGGGATTTCGTGTACGTACAGCTTGTCAGTCTTCCCGACAGGCCGGAAATCAGTATCAAGATCCGTGCGCCAGAGGTTGTCCTGGAAACTGGTTAATTCTGAGAAGGGAGCCACAGTGCTGGTGTGTCGCACCCCAGCGCGGTGGGGTCAGTCCAGACTCAGCAGGAATCCTCCCTGGTAGCTGCTATGAGTCGGGGACAACCGCGATAAAGGAAGACTGGGGAGAGAAGAGATGAGATGAGCCAAGAAGGGTGGGCGAAGAGGAAAGCAAAGCCCCAAGATGGGTAGGCGCAGGATGTAGAGGTGCCCTTGACCTGGACATTGTGGTACAGACCAGGAGTAGATGCTGAAGGACTTAGTATGTGGAACAGGGCCACACATTTGTGGCTAGTCCAACTTAGGTGACAATGCATTTGGACAGAGGGAATGGTCTTTGCAACAAATGGTTTGGAACAATGAGAAATCCACAGCAAATAAATGAAACTCCACTATTATCTGTATACAAAAACAATGGTTCATAAACCTAAATGTAGAACATAGAACTAAACTTTCTACAACGAAATGTAAAGGTTTTGTGACTGAGATGATTCCAAATTAGCTGTAATTTTTTATTTCCACCTTCAAGGCAAGAGTTCCAGTTTGTCCACGTGCGTAGGGAAAAAAATGGCATTATCTACACACTGCCTAACAACTTGTGAGGAAATGGACAATTAGACAAGTGTCACCCAGAACCGTCTTCTCAGCATGATTCAGATCTCTGCAGGTTTGTACCCCAAACCCTCGTTCTCCCGATCACAGATGAGGAAGCTGAGGACCCCAAAAGGTCACCCCATAGAATGACTTTTTAGCATGCCAAAGCTCAACTTTTTTGTGTCTTGCTCTAAATCTGAGGACCAGTGAATTTACCCTAGGTTTCTAGCCCCTCCCCTTGCCCTCCTCCCACCCTGTCCCAACCTGATACCATCCTCTCCCAAATTAAGGGACCCAAGAAGACTGGAGTCTTTACTGTGACATCATAGAACCAGTTGCCATGGGAGACCTGCAGACCCACCCCGTAGGCAGGGGAGAGCAGGCCCTGCTGCACACAAGGCCTGGCCACTCCTCCCCCACCATACTGGCCCTCCATGGAAGCCTTGGTCTGTGCATTCTCTGAGCTTCGAATAAGAGAAGGTGCCTGGCTGCAGGGAGGAGCAGTAGCAGAGATGCCATTCTGTCCTAACCTGGGCCGATCCTAGGGACATGCATGCTTGGGAGGGGAGGAACCCCCGATCTAGGCTGTACGACTGGGCCAGTCCTGTCCCCTTGTACCTACTTTGCTTATACTGGCACCAGCATACTCTTTCTAGGATAGAGGGAACAAAAGAGGGCTTGAGGTGCTGAAAGAGATCTCAGTGCCAAAGTCCTGGGCTTCTTAGGCCCCTCTGTTAGGGGAGCAAACAGGAGAAATGGGAATAGACAAGAACTGAGGCTGGGTAGCCTGGGCATGGGGCCTATCATATAAGCTGGTACCTGCAGTTTTTGCCCAGATGCTGGGCCCACTGGCCACCACCCTCCTGCTCTCTCTCTCTCTCTCTCTTGCAGATGCAGTGAGCTGGGCCCCAGGACGCCCCAGCCACCCTGACACACCACCCAACATCTATGAGGGAGGGCTGGGGGCCCAGCAGCAGCAGGGCCCCGGTGCCCAGGGAAGCAAGCCCAAGAACTTCCGATTGCGTCACCTCCGGAGCCTGGCTCTCTACCTGCCAGGCCACATGCAGCCTGCTGGTCAATGTGGAAGCCACTGGCTAGGCCGGCTCATGGCTGGGGGCAGCCTGCCGAGGCCTGAAGGCTCGGCCTGGCCCCTGGCCCTGCCACAGGGGACCTTGGGTCCAGGTAACAGCCATTGCTCAACCCTTCTGGAAGCCCAACTGCCCAGGGACAGCCTGGGAAATACAGGTGAGCTCTGTTAAGGCAGGACTGGAGACATGAGGGGAAGACTCAAGGGAACTCAGACGGGCCTCTTCCATTCCCCAGCCTTCTGCCAAGAACTAGGAAAGAGCAAAGTGGCCAGGACACACTAAAGTAATGGCATGCTCCGGGGGCCAAGATCTTGTTGAATTTTTCTATCCGTGTGCCCTGCTATTGATCCCGCACTGTGGATGTACACTCCAAGTCCTGTGAAATCTCAGGGGTGGTAGTATGCAGCTGGCACAGCTGGAGCCTGGTGGGATGTAGAAGTGGGGTGTAGATCTGGGACTCAGTTCTGGGTTCTAATCCTCGTTCTGTATCTTGATGGACCTTGGGCAGCTCTCCCTCAGTTCATTTTTCAAATGAAGGGTTCATGACATTTTCAGCTTGACCCACTGATGTCCCTTTCCCGACTAGTTCTTTCAAGAATGTAGCACAAGCCCTTCAATTGTCTTGAGGGTTGTAAGGTCCGGGGACACCAAGGTAGGGTTTCAAGTTGGGTCCCTGAGTGACTTCTCTTTCCTTTTTCCTCAGCTTCCAGTTCCAGCATGGACCCAGCCAAGGGTGTCCCCTCCCAGTCTGGTCCCCCTGAGGGCTTGGGACTCAGGCCCAAGAGGTCCTGGAGAGCCTTGGAGGAGACCATGTGTCCCTTGTGCAAGAGAACCCGCTCTGGGGCCTTGGAGAGGACATAAGGATCCAAAGTGCCAGGGCTGGGGACAGTAGGGGGAGAGTGGCCGAGGAGGAGGCGGCCAGGTTTACTGAGGAAGGGTTCAGTCCCAGCGGTAGCCTCCCCACTGAGATGGCCCCCATAGTTGCCCAGCACCAGACCTGGGCTAGTCTGGGGACAGTATGAGGGAGGGAGGAGGAAGTCCCATGGGAGGGACAGAAGAAATGGAAGCATACCCGTGCCCTTGCAGCCTGCCCAAACTCCGGTCAGCCACTTGTACCTGGGAGGCCAGGCCGAGCAGAGTCGGGTTCCTGAGAGGCCAGGGAGTCCTCAGGTCTAACCTCAGTAAAAGCCAAGGCCTACACACCTTCTTGTCTGTCTGTCATCAAGTCAACCCAGTCAAAACCGCCCTGCAGCCATTCAGGGGAGCTATCCTGGGGGTACAGAGAGTCATGAGCCAGGTCCAGGGAGGCTTTGTGGGGGAGCCCCTGAACATGGTAGCTCTGGAAGGCAGGCAGCGTCTCATTAGGCCTGAACACAGGGCATGGCATTCCAGGGACAAAGGGATGAAATGTAGGTTTGGTTTAAAGAGGGAACCAGGAGAGGACCAACCAAGGCAGGCATGTTGGCCTGGACCCCAAACTGCTCCTTTCGAGGGATTAGATGAATTTATGGCCCCACAGGAACCCATCAGGATGGCCACAGGCCTTCTTCCAGCTGGACTAGACTTCAGGTACCTGGATTTTGACGACCTTGGGTATTAACATTTGGTACTGGATCAAGTTTTTGTTGTAGGCCCATTCTGTGCCCTGGAAGATGTTTTGTAGCCTCCCAAGAATGCCAGCAGTACCCTCCTCCAGGCTGTGACCACACAGATTGTCTCCAGAGACTTACCCACTCTGGTTGGGAGCAGAGCCATGGCCTCCGTTGACCATGTGCCTGCATGACCCTTGGAGTCTTAGAAGCTATGATGGAGATGGGGGCAGAAGAGTTGGGGAAGAGAATCACACAGTTTCACACTTGGATCAGGTTCTAGCTCAGAGCTGAGAGCCAGGGTGTGGGTATGAACTGACAGGCAGCTGCTTTCAGCAGCAGACGCCTTCACCAGGCTCACACTCCTCTGCAAGACAGTGGCCTGCATGGCTGGGGCACCAGGAAGACTGCAGCAAGCAAGCTCCCAGCCCTCAGCCCTAGCCCAAAGCACCAAGTGTGAGAGCCAGCTACCAGTGACAGGACGAGACTAGTGAAATTGTTTATTTGTTTGTAATGAGACTACACACTACGATTCGTTCAGCCCTGGGCTGGACACTGCAGTAATTGGGAACAGGAGGGAAGAAAGACAGGTCGAGGACTTTGAATTGGATTTAAGACTATCCAAGTCAGAACCTTCTGGAAGACTCTTCCTTGACCACACAGGGCAGAAATTAAAATCACATGATCACCACTGACTGAAAAGGAAGGGAACATGGGGCTGGGCCTCAGCACACAACCAAAACCAGTCAGGACACCAGCCACCTGGGGCCGGCTCTGCTGAGGAAGGGGAATGCTTTTCCTGCCTTGGCCTTCCTGCTTTGTGAGGACCCTTCCCTCCCTGAGGCCAAGCAGCCTTGGGCTGGCTCTAGGGCCTGAGAGCCCTAATCCAGGAGATGCTGAGGGAGGGAAGCCTGTCAACAGAGCTGTTCCTAATCAGTCTGGCACAGTGAGAGGCTGTGAGGACGCCCTGCATGGGCACCTGTGATACTGCAGCAATGCTGGGCAGGCTCTGGGGGCACAGGAAGGGACGCTGCAGGTACAATCCACGGCACTGACAAGAGCCTCTGCCTCGGGGCTGAAGGGCCACAGGCACCAAATGCCCTCTACTCCCAAGGCCAAGTCTCATGAGTCCACAGTAGCAGAGATGCCCAATGCAGAGCTCAGCCTTCTCCTGTCTGCATTTGGCCAGTCCTTGAAGCTTCAGCTTCTAGAAGGATGAGCAAGGGAGGAACCCAGAAGCCAACAGCCCCCAGTTCTTGGCTCAGCTCCAAGTGCAGGTCGGCTATATGGAACTTGCCCGGATTCGACAGGCAGGATGATCCTCTGGACAACAGGACGCAGGGAGTAGGCGGCCTGAGGAACAAGGAACCGTCCATCTAACTGACTATGGTGAGGGCTGATTCCGAAGCTTTACGTTCTTGTGAAGGGCAAGACCCACTCTTTCACCCCAGTCTCCAGCCTTTCATGAAAAACTGCTTCCGCTGTCTAAGCCTCTTTAGGGCATTCCTATAAAAAAAACCCTGGCATTCTCTTTGCCGTGCCTCTTTATTCTAAGGTTCCTGTGTCTTCAGCGTCAAAGATGTCCATATTCTTTTCACAGCAAAGTTCAGTCCGTTCTGTAGGAAAGATGAAGGAGCAGGAGGCAGGAGAGGCCTGGCAAGACCTTTTCCAGTGAATGTAGCCAACACCTGCCAGGCCATTGGGATGGTGCCAGTGCATGGAGGCAGGACAAGGGCTCCAGGTGGAGGGAGAAGTTTCCAGAAGCAGGAAGACAGCCTGCAGGGAAGAGAGCAGGGCATGTGAAGGCACTGCAGGATGCTCACCCACTTCACCCTCTGGCCTGTGGGCTTCTGCGGAGCCAGGGTACACCAGAGCAGGAGCCCTTTCTCCAGCCCCAGTCTCACAGTGGCCAGCAGCCTCCCTGGAACTTAACACAAATGCAAGCACCTGGGTGTGTGCCAGTCCTCAATGTGGATGGCCAATGTAGCGGGCTCTGCAATACCCAAACCTCTTCCAGTTCTGCAATTCTCTGTTCTCTTGGCTTGGGAGACCAGCTCTCAGCAACCAAAATGGTTGCATCCAGGCAGAATCTTAACCTCATTTACAAGTTGTTGGCATGGGCTTTGGACAATGCCACATGGAGATGCCCTGGTGACGGCACTGGTGGTGAGAGCAGTCGTCTGGGTCACAGGTCACTGGTGCCTCTTGTCGGGTAAAGCCAAGTAACTGTGGGCCTCCAGTAGGAGCTGCTTGGCCTTTCTGTACCTTCCTAATGTTTGAATCACATGACACCATCATTTTAACAGGAAAAAAAAAATTTGTTCAGATCCTGGGGAGATGGCTCAGTGGTTAAGAGCATATGCTGCTCTTTCCAAGGACCAGGATTCAATTCCCAGGATCTACATGGCACAACTGCCTATACCTCCATTTCCAGAGACTCCAATGCCCTCAAATTCTCAAGAGATAAATTAAAAACATTAAAAAAAAAAAAAAAAAGTTATCCAGGGGCTGAAGAGATGGCTCCATTGGAAAAGTGATTGTTATATAAATATAAGGATCTGCTGGGCGGTGGTGGCGTATGCCTTTAATCCTAGCACTCGAGAGGCAGAGGCAGGCGGATCTCTGTGAGTTCGAGGCCAGCCTGGGCTACCAAGTGAGTTCCAGGAAAGGCGCAAAGCTACACAGAGAAACCCTGTCTCGAAAAACCAAATAAATAATAAATAAATAAATAAAAGGATCTAAGTTTGAGCTCTAGCACCCACATAAAATGCCTAGGTAGGCAGCTGAGAGACAGAAACAAGAGGATCTCCGAGGCTCGCTAGCTAGCCAGTGCAGTTAAATCAGTGAGCTACAAGTTCCGTGAGAAACCCTGTTTCGAAAGTAAGGTGGAGAATAATCGCCCCCACGTTGAGCTCCATGCTCCACCAACGTGCACACGTGGATGCAAATGTACACACACAGTCTAGGGAGGGAAAAGAGATCCGGCAAGTGGTGTGAGGCCTTTGGTCCCTTGCTCCTCCAAACGCTTCTGGACCCACTGTGAACTGCTCCCAAGTACCTGCCTAGAGACTCCCTGTCTCTATAAGCACCAGACTCCCCAGGTCCACCATCTGTCCCTACCTGTCGAAGACCAGCACACACTCTTCTCCTGAGCCAGCATAGCACCGGGCCTGCAGCTGGGGCAGGCCGACGGGCCGGCAGGTGGCCACCAGCTCCTTGCAAAGGACAGCAGAAGTCAGACAGACAGGAAAACAGGCTCCACAAAGTGCTGAGGACAGAGGCCTGGGGGAGGTCGCCCCAATGGCATCACATGGTCCGGCTGTATTGGATTCCACCTTTGGTGGAGATGCCGGACCATGGCAGAAAGCTGCAGAGCAGGCTGTGGGCCTGGCGGTAGAGCCTGTGTGGGATGGAACAGGGACTCAGGTTGGCTAGTGCCGAGCCCAGGTGCTGGATGTAGTCTGTAGGCTCTGTCAAGGAAGATACCAATATGGCCCCGTCTGCCTTGCCTGCCCACATGCAGCGTCCTTGGAGTCTGATCAATGACCCACAGCATTGTTCCCACGTGGCACACTGCACTCAACTGGAGGCCAAGGGCCTATTAAACCTTAGAAAATACTAGAAAGGCTCATTAAGTGGACTATCAATTTGGGAAATAATGCACAGTAGAGTCATATAGGACAATCACCATAAGGTAATTAACAAAGACCAGGGCAGGATCTATAAACCAAGTGTTCCTAGTTCTCCAGACGGAACAGAGCCCACCCCAACAAGGACACGTTTCAGCAGTGCTAACCCCTGGATGCCCATACATGCCTGACTTCATGTGAGCTGGGGCTATGGAGCTTGGGCAAACCTGTTTCCTGTTTTACTTCTCTCAAAACACCCACAGGTACATGTGGTGTATTCTGGGCTATTACCCATGGCTGCTGGGACATCTGGTTTTCTTCCTTCCAGCAAGGACACCATTAGAGGAGAGAATTGGGGGTGGGTGAATACACCTTCGATCATGCAACTCCATGAGGAAGGTCTGAACCCAAGTGTGTTCTGCCACTGTTTACTTTCTTCTCTGCATCACAGGCTGCATTGGGGGGGGGGGGGCACTTGTATCTGCTATGCTTACTGCTGACCCCTGGAACAGGATATGTTCCCTATTTCTTGAGTAGATGGATCCATCCTAGGCCCAAAGAATTAAAACCCAACCTTCCTGCTGGGCTGAAGCTGCCAGAAAGTGCCAATTTTCCTAATGTATGCAACCAATCAGGTGCATTAGACCTGCCCATACTCTGAGCTACTCAAGGAGCAACACTACAAGCTAAGCCAGTGACTGTCACCCGAAGGTGGCCACAGTTCCAGCTGACTTTCTGGTTCTTCTAGCCCTCTAGCCAGGAAACCACAAAGCCTTCTCCCTCCCTTCCAGAAGTAAAGGATATAAGATGGTCCAGGGAGGGTGGCCGCCATTGATGTAGAGGACGTAGGTGAAGCCATCTTTGAGGACCCCTCGGATGGAGTAATAATACGGCAGATAGTGATGCTGCTTAAAGTCTCTGTTTTCATAGAAGTTTATTGCTGTATTGTTGGTGGTGAGGACATGTAGGTAGATGGCTTTGCAGTGGTCCTGGGCAGTGGTTGAAATATGATCCTTTAAACTTTCTAGTAAAAGGGAACCTGGGGAGAGGAGAGGAAGGTTTCCCACAGCAGGGCAGTTAAGAGGACGTAGATAAAGGCACAGTTCTGCAGGAGTCTAGAGGGCTATGCTCCCAGACCTGAAACTAGTCTCTGGTCACCTCCCACTGTCCAAGTCCCTAAAAGATCCTAGCTAGAGACCCACATCCTGGGCCTTGGCTTGGCCCACCCTAACATCCACCCATCTATGACGTGCTGGAGTGTGTGAAGGGACTGGGCCCGAGATAACCACAGGATCTCCAATGACTTGGGGCAACAGCAGGATGTCTGAGAGGCATTTCGGTGAGGATCCAGTGATGATGGTGTGCCAGGACCCTTGAACCGGACCAATGACTCATTGCAATGAACGTTCTGTGAGTGGAGCTGATTGGACAAAAGGTGTCTGTGTGACACCCCAGAGCACCCAGTGCCACTAGGAGGAAGGAAGAGGTGAGAAAGACGGAGAAGCCAGGTGGTTTTTGTTTTGTTTTTTAGTTGACTTTTGAGGGAGGGTTCTTTTGGCGGAATGCTGCAGGGGTGAGGAGAGTATGTGAGGGATTGGGAGGTGAGCAGGATTGGGTACATGATGTGAAATTCCCAAAGACTCAATAAAGAATTATGTTTTCTTAAAAAAAAAAAAAAAAAAAAAAAAAAAAAAAAATCCTAGCCAGACAGAACCCATAAACTACGTATCACTGTGGACCACAGATGTATCCTGGAAGTGCTCTGGGTCCACAGAAGACACCAACCTTTCAGGCAACAAAAAGTGTAAACCAGAACCCAGAGGGTGTGAGAAAGGCCTGCGCTGAAGAAAGGACTTCTGCTCACTGCTGTGTGGTGGGGTAGGGTGAGAATCTGATGACCTAGAGTCTGACGAGTGCTGCAAAGTGCTGTCTCTCCAGCTGTTCATGGTCCTTGTTCTGAACTGAGGACATCTTGCCAGTACACACGACTGTGCCTGGCAGCACAGGAGAGTTAGGGAGGGCTACTCCTTCCCGAGGCTGTACTGGAGTTGTGGCTGATCTGTTCGTGACAGATCTGGGAGGGTGTAAACAAAGAAGGCCTGTGGGTGGGGCGCTGCACTGGGAGGACATTACCTGCCCCCACATTTGGACAAGGAAGAAGAGACGTAGGGTGAAGCTGTGAGCTGAAGACCTCAGAAGAAGTAACTGGTGTGGTGGGGGTTGATAACTGGTCAGGGGGCAGCAGTGGTTCAAGCCGTGAGCTTTCTGCCTCTTACCTATGCCGTGTTTTCTGAATTCTTTCACCACTCCCAGGCTTAGAATGTATGCAACTTGTGTATCCACAGAAAAGCTGGAGGCTAGAATATCTCCATCCTAAAGGGAAAGTCAGAGATAAAGTCAGGGCAAAGCAGAACCTATCAGGGTTCTGTGTGTCCACTCTCCATATCCTGACATGTGCAGCCACAGGTAGGAAGAGGCAGAGCACAGAGGACAAAGGACACCTATGATGGCCCATAAAACAAGAGGGTGCAGGCCCTGTTGGCAGAATGCTGCTATGGTGAGAATACACCCACGAGGAGCTTTGCTTTTTCTTTTTTTAAGGTTTTGAGACAGGGTTTCTCTGTGTAGCTTTTGGAGCCTGTCCCAGAACTCGCTCTGTAGACCAGGCTGGCCTCAAACTCACAGAGATCCGCCTGCCTCTACCTTCCGAGTGCTGGGATTAAAGGTGTGTGCCACCATTGCCTGGCTCCACAAGGTACTTTATGCCAGAACCAGTGACATTACAGTAAGAGACAAATGGCTGGGAATGGGGATGTAGCTAAACAGTAGAATGCATGTCTGGCAGACATAAGGCCACTGGTCTGATCCCACCACAAAAGGAAAACAAAAAAGAAAACGATTGTCCAGAGTGGTCACACATAGGTTGTCAACAAGCAGTGATACAGTTGCCATGACGCGAGACAGTGGACAAGTGAAAAGTTGCCTGACATTCATTTGTGTGTCGGAGTGAGCATGCATGTGCAACATCGCTGTGTAGAGGTCAGAGGACAACTTTGGGAGTTGGTTCTCTCCCTCCTCCATGTGGGTGCTGGGAACTCAGCCTCTCAGATTTTTACTGCTGAACCATATTCAAGTGCAAAGTTTTAAAGTTTATAAAGAAAAACATACTGTCCCTGGTGACTATGAAAAGCAGGTTAAGACAGCTATCCACTCTGCTCTGCTGCCCATGCTGGGCAGAGTGGCACACTGTGATGTACTATAGCATGGTACTCCATGAATATCTCTTGTAATGGACACATAATGCCTCCTGAGTCATGACTCTGACCATGAGGTTCTCATGTTATTCCAACCTCCTAATAACAAGAAAGATCTGCCATTTGTAAAGTTTTCTCTTCCAAGAAAGGATACCAGGCAACTTGGCTTTTCTGCTTCCCATTTACCAAGTAGATCCTATGTGTTAGGCATGTGCTGGACCAGGCCCTGCCCCTTGACCCTGCTTAGCTCTATCTACAGTGAACTTGGACATAGCAAACTTGGGGAGGGGATAAACTCACTGCTATAGTTAACAGAAGCCCTAGGCTACTGATGCTAGCCAAAAACCTAGACAAAAGAGAGGCCCCGAATCTGTGGAAAGGGTGAGCATAGTTAAGAGACCCTTAGGCTATATTCACGGTGGAAGTGGACAGTCACTAGGGAAAAGCCCCAAGGAGGGATCACGAGGAAACAAGGTATGGGCAAGTGAAACAGTATCCAATACAAGATAGCAGATCCAAGGGATACTGGCCCCTGCTTTCTCTCTATCTTAGCAATGAACAACGTGAGGCAGTGGCTCAAGAGGAAGCTGGGCTGGACAAAACCAACCAACAACGTGCCAAGATGTAATTATGTGTGAGATGGGGTAACCTTTAGTGGTCTGGGATCGTAGAGGAGATGTTTCTTCCTCTTCCACTAGGAATGGGACCCAGGGCCTCCTGCATATTAGGCAAGCACTCTGCCCCTGAGCTACAGCTCCATCTCACCTCCTGCACTTTTAAAGAAACAACCTCAAGCAAGCTGGGTGTGGGGTGCACACCTTGGACCCCAGCACTTGAGAGGCAGAGACAGGCAGATCGGAGTTTCAGGACAGCTGGCACACAATGAAACCCTGCCCCCAAACAAACAAACAAACAAATGGAAGGCAGGCAGGGAAGAAGGAAGGAAAAAGAGAAAGCAAAGGAAACAAAGAATAACTTCAAGCAAAACACAATCATTTGCTGGCTGATGGGATTCTCTTAAGTACATAACACTGCTCCATTGCCATGACCAAAATCACCAGAGACTTCTAAGGGAAATCAACCACAAAGAACACCGTTTACAGCTATGGCCTTCCAGTCTACACCGGAAGCAGTCACCCGAGTCCTTGAGGGTTCGGAGGGAGGTAAGTCTTTGAGTGGTCCATGAAATTGGATAAAAAGAAATACGTTTTCACTGATCCCTAACGGACTGGCACTTCTGTGACGACACCAACAGCACAAATCAGGCACTGTCACTTCGCACACCAGCGGGGCAGATTTCCAGTGTGTCACTTTGTTTGTTCCTATTTCAAAACGGCCACCTTTACCAAGTCCACTAGTAGGTCCTATTCGTTATTCATATTATTCCATGTACAAAAGCACATGCCACTGGGGCTGGAGAAAGAGTTCAGCAGTTAAGAACATGTATTGCTCTTGCAGAGGACCTGAGTTTAATAGTGGGCAGCTCACCATGCAACCCCATACAGACAGATATGTATGCACATAATTAAATAATAATTATAATAACTAAATCTTTAGAAGAAAAGTCCATGTAGCCACACCCACATATAAATGAACCCACTGGCTATCAGTGTTGTTCGCTGCTCTAATTCCTCAGGTCACAAGCTGCTGAGACACAAGCCAGAGCTGGCAATGTGACCGACCCTACTGCAATGTCCCTGTCCAGCTGCCACAGAGGCAGTCACTGTCGCACAGACACACCTCTTTATGTATTTTGGTCCTATTCTTTATCTCAGCTACTATCATCCCCACGATGGCACCTCTGTAGGTTGCAGCAAGAGAGAAGAACTTCTTGTTGGACGTGATGTCACGATACCATGAGTCTGGGTACCTGAGGGAGAGAGCACAGTGCAGTGAGTCACAGGGATCCGAGGCTGCCCGGCCTGCCAGTCTCTGGGAGCCTCACAGCTGTCTTCTCGGAGGAGCCACCGGTCCAAGTGGGACTTCTTTATGTAAAAGGGGAAAGCCCCCAATGAAACTGTCTCCACAGATAGTTCCTGGAGGGACAGCACAGGCAGCCTGCGTCTCAGTGTGAGCTGAGACTTCAGGGCCCTCAGTGACCCACGGACACCTGGGTAGTCTATGGAGGAGTCTGTGAGGACTGGTGAGATGGCTCAGCAGGTGCTGGTGTGTCAGCCAAGTTCAATACCCAGGACCCACACGTGGAGAGAGGACTGGCTGCTGCAAACGGTCCTCCGGGAAGGGTTTCAGCACTGAAGACCAGCAAGGTGATTCCAGGAAGAGCCAAAGTTCATGGGTACGCAGACTAGAGTTGACATATCTTTCTAGATAGGGGTGGGGACATGGCACACGGCCAAGGGGCAGGAGAGGCTGACAGCCAGGTACTTGAGGGGTGTCAGGTTACACTCAGTGTGGCTCTAGACAGCCCCACGGTCCTCAGCAGGCCTCACTGCTGTCCTTGCTGACACTCCCACTTCCTGGGACTCCTTTCAGAGTGGGATTACTAACTTCAAGGATAGTATGTTTATCTTACAAAGTACTGTTAGCCCACACTCCTAAGAAGTTGGCAACTTATGTATTTCAACAGAGATGCATTTAGGGGGATGTGTCCCTACTTTTCTGCTGCCACGGAGTAACAAGTGTAAGGCAAGGAGTCACAAAACACCAGTGACTTAAAGGACCTACTTAGCTTTAATGTTTCAAAGTTTATGTCTGTCTGTCTCACTAAGAAAATGCTTTTTCATATCATACAATAATCTAGACACAAGGCAAGTAAAAACACAGGAACCCATAGGTACTAATAATCCACTCTGCCTCAAAATGCTGAGTATTGAACTTTGGGGGCTCAGTAGATGATCCCCAGCAGTGAAGGTCCAGATGTAAACCTTTCAGGCCTCCTGACAATAGATCTAATTCCACTATTAATCTTGATCGTCAGCTTGATTAGATTGACAAGTGCCCAGGAGATTAATTAATACACCACACTTCTGAGTGTGTCTGCGGAGGCACTGAAACTACAGACTACTGGGAAATGTAGGACCATGGCAGGTGGGGCTGGCTGGAGGAAGCAGGTCACTGAGGCCACGCCCTTCGGGGCAATAAGCTTGCCTGTGGTCTTCTACTCCCTTTACTCCCTGTCCACTGTAATGTGAGCTGCCCACCCCCACAACCCTCTGCCACTAGAGCCTGAAACCTCTGAAATAGTGTGGAAAATAAACTGTCATCCTGAAGTTGTTTCTGTCCGCTATTTTGGTGATAGCAATGATGAAATTAACACACCCTCGTTCCAGAAGGGTCCTACTCTATACCTAGAAAGAGGGACTGCTATAGAGAGAAGCAGAATCTGAGCAGATTCTGGGCTTCACTGTGTTTTCCACCTTCAATCCATTAGTAGATAATATTCTTTGTCCAATAATCTCTATATGACAGTCCATGCTTCATTGAACCTAAGCACAGAAAAGGAGAATTCACCACAGGTCTTCGGATCCTTAATATGAAGGCTTCCATGTCAGAAGATTGAGGTCAAATAAATGTGTTATTCTCTTCTCCTGCTAACATGTCTTTTATTAAAGTGTTGGCCACGATTCTCATGAGGGGCAGGATCCTTTTCCTTCCTCTACAGTATACAGAGGTTTTTATCCTGGGCATATTTTTAAATCAAAGTGGAATATGGTATTTGTACTCTAGTCTGCTTTCACTTAATATTTGGTAAAAGAAAGAGGAAGGAAGGGAAGGAGTTTTGTCAATAAATACACCACTTTGACAGATTTTATTCCTGGATAACTAATGAACCTCTTTAAAGACAGGGTCTTTCCCACAGTCCATGCTGGCTTAAAGCTCAATATGTATCTCAGGCTGGCCTTGAACTCGATCTTTTCATGCTTCCATTTCCCGAATTCTAGCATTCCAACAACACTGCATTTTCACATATACATATCAATGTATCTTAACCAATTTCTTACACTGAAGTCGATCCTAAATTTCCTGGTTACATGCAGGCTTGGACATCTTTGTAAGTAAAATTTCTCAGCAGGACCTTTTAAGGAAGGTGAGCAGCGGGTCAGAATGGAGGCCTGAGGTTCACTGCCTAGTTTGCCATCTTGAGATAGCACCTATGGACCACTCTGGCCTGCCAGTCCCCCGATGCCTCCTCCAGTCTCAGGAACCACGGATCTGTGCCTCCCATCCACTGGGAGTCCACTGCCCAGCACTCACTCAATGGGGAACCAGTCGGCACACAGGTGCTTCACGGTGTCTATGTCATCGTGGCAAAGGAGGCGCAGGCTGACCTCGCTGAGGGCACTGGAAGGCACCACCTCTGTCATTCACACCTGTGGAGAGAGGAGACAGCATCACCTGCAGGCTTGCTCATCTGTTCCTTCTCTAAGTTAACCCGGGAGGTGGTGAGGTGGAGACCGCTAAGAGCTTCCCATGATGGAGAGGAAGTTCTTCTGTGGTTGCCTCCACTCTGCAGATGGAGAAGAGCTGATGGCCTCTAGTCTATGTCTCTCTCCTCTCCTCGTGAGCTGCACCCCACCCTTCAGCTCTCCCCTAGAGTGATCACAGCTCCTGCCTGGCTGGTCTTCCATCTCTTAACTGCTGCCCCTTCACTTGGAAGAGACAAATGATTCTAACAAGTCCGACTCCGGCCCAGTGTCAAAGAAGACATGGGCTCAGCAAACCCCTTCAAGCAGTCTGGTGGGTGGAACCTAGTGAATGATCAGATATTCAGGGCAAATGGCATTGGCTTCACTACCAGAGAGAAGGTCACATACTGCCTCTCCTCCATGTCTAGCAAGAGAAACTCTGAGACATTGAGAGTAACCAGATGCTGATGACTATGGGGAAGGGGGAGCTGAGGATCACACTCATGGCTATGCTGCCAGCCCTGTCTTAGTTAGAGACAAGGGCTCCCTAAGTTGTCCAGGCTGGTCTGGAACACACTCTGTAGCCTAGGCCTGGGGAAGTCAAGTGCTGAACTCTACCAAAAGGGAAAACAGCTGCTCTTTTTCTTTCAGTAGGAAGCAGGTAATTCAAAAGAAAAGGACTACACATTTATTCTATCTTTCTGGGAGGAACTGGTAGTTAATTTCCAGGGCTGAGGAGGACTTACAGAACAACCAGGTCAAAGCAGAAAGGCTGACACTCAGGGTCACCACTGTGGAATTTCCTCTCAGGAGGAAATCTCCAAGTCCAGTAAAGCTCCTCAAAGAGTGTGAGATCAACAGATGAGGGCTGCTGAGGGCCAGGTGCAAGGCGCAGACACAAACAAGTACTTAGCACCCAGGACTCAGTGTGCAAACAAGGACAGACCCCAAGCTAACAGGCCAATCTCTCTCTCTAGTGTCCTGTGCCTCCGGCTATGACCAGCGGGATACCACCCAAGCCTTTGGGGGTTCTGAAAAATCACTGGGCCTGAACCCAACCACAGCCTTCAGACCCAACTTCCTGATTGCAGTGGGCGCTGGGCATACAGCAATAAAGGAAATGACATCCCACAGACAGGTAACCTTTCACATCTGGTCTCTTCAAAAGGTCAGACACATTAAAGATACAAAAGTAAAAGAAAGAAAAAAGAAAAAGCAAATGGAAAGAGACAATCTAGAATCCAATGTGATGCCTAAACCTGTACCATGAAAAAGAAAATCAAACACTTCAATGGACCTTGAACACAGGCTGGCTGGTAGATGGGCGGTATATTATGAAACAGCTGTTCTTTTTCTTGATGAGGCAGAGGTCTCACAGGGCAAGGTCTTCTTCAGGAGATACATGCTGAAACATTTTGGAACGAGGTGTCCTGGTTTCTACTTTAAATGGTTTATGTGTGTGTGTGTGTGCGCGCGTGCGTTTTGTTTTGAAGTGTGGTGGGCTCACAACAACCCCAAGTCAATCCTGGGATCTCTGGGCCTCAAGGCAGCAGGGTCCTTCCACTGCTCAGCCAGGGCTTCAAGAAGATTCTAAAACCGATTCTGATACAAGCTGGAAACTTCTACAAGATCAGCCCCACAGCTTCCTCGCTGGCTTGTGCATGCTCCTCTGACATCCTCAACAGCATCTTTCACGCAAATGCCTCTCTGACAGGCTATAAACACAATGTGTGGACCACCTCCTTCACCTTCAACATTACCTTCATTTACAAACATCTGCTGCCTCCTGCTTTCCTCAAACAAAGCATGAGGCAAGATTACCCAAAGCTCCCCCACGAGCAAGCAGGAACCACAGGCCCCAAGTCCCCTGTGAGAGTCCACCCACTCAAGGTTTACTGATTCGAAAAAGCCAACACAAATAAAATGTCAGCTCCTTCCTTAGGAAACACACACTAGTGATAGAGAGAGGTCACTGTCTAGTACTACCTCAGTAGTATGGGCTCAGGGCCTAGAGCGGAGGGTGAAGGAAGAGTGAAGGAAGCAACAATCACTATTCACAGCTCGTTTGTTCAAATGAGCAGCTGCCTGTGGCTGAGAAGCCATCTCCATAGCTGCCTGTGCTGCTTCCAAAACCGCAGAGTAGGAAAGTGAGTAATTTTCAGAGTGACAAGAAACAAACACCCACCTCTCTATTTCCAAACCACCTCCCTCTTAAAACCCAAGCGTTCACGCTCCTAAGGGAGCCCATATCATATATATTGAGCACATATGATTTGAGACACATCTCTTCAAATGCAAAATGATACAGGAGGATTCCACCTGGAGATTCTAGAACTAGCTAAAATAAATTGATGGTACTAGCAATCAAAAACTATACAGAATGTGGCTGAGGGTCTGGCTCAATAGAGTGCTCGCCTATCAAGCACAAAGCCTTGGGTTCAATCTTTAGCACTACATGAACTAGGCTGGGTGATGCACAGTAACTCTAATCACAGAACTTAGGAGTGAAGACAGGAGAATCGGGTGTTCAAATCATTCTTGGTTACAGGGCAAGTTTGAGGCCAGTGTGGAATATATGAGGCTGTTTAAAAAACAACATACGACATTCAATCGCAGCGGCGGCCCACAGAGGTAGACAGGCCCGGCGGCAGAGACAAGCAGAAGCAGGTAGGCCTGCGGCGGGGGCCGGTGGAGGTAGACGGGCCCAGCGGCGGCAGCCGGCAGGGATATTCAGACCCGGCAGCAGCCGGCAGAGACATTCAGTCCCAGCGGCGGTCCACAGAGGTAGACAGGCCCGGCGGCGAAGACAAGCAGACGCAGGTAGGCCTGTGGCGGCGGCCTGTGGAGGAAGACGGGCCCAGCGGCAGCCTGCTGAGGTAGACGTGCAGCGGCCGACAGGGACATTCAGGCCCGGTGGCGGCCCCCAGAGGCAGACAGACCCAGCGGCAGCTGACAGGGACATACAGGCCCGGCGGCGGACCTCAGAGGTAAACAGGTCCAGGGACGGAGACAAGCAGACACAGCTTGGAACAGAGACGCCCCTAACCCCAACATCTGGGGAAGAAGCTATCTCCGTGGGTCAGAACCAGAACGAATCTGAACACTCCGTCTGAGGACAACCCAGGGCCCAGCTGCTGATCCTGTGAAACCCAACAACTTGAAGGTGTTGGTGAGACTACCCTGCTCAGCTGAAACCCATCTGGGAGAGGATTCAGATGCCTACAGTTTAAAGTCTGAAGAAACAATATCAGCTGAGGAGTTGACAAATGAACAAAAAGTGACCTGAGAACACAGAAGAAGGCGCTACCCAGACACCAAACCAGATCACCAGAATCATAAGTATATAATTCACCAATCGAAATCAGCTGCCCCTGAAGAAATAGCCCAAAAGCACCAATTTAACCAAGAACCCCTACTAAACCAAGACTAAAAATTAGAACAAGAGAGGCACTCTCAGACACAGACACCACCTGCACCTCACAGAGGAAGAGATGAGTAGGCGCCAGTGCAAAAATACAGGCAACAACATAAAGACCTATATGGCAACATCAGAACCTAGTGATTCTACACCTGCAAGACCTAAACATACCATGACAGAAGAAACAGAAGAAATCAACCCTAAAAATGACATTAAGAAGATGATAGAGGCCCTTAAAGAAGAAATAAAACATTCCCTCAATGAGGAAATAAAAACTTTCCTTAAAGAGGAATTGAAAAACTACCTTAAAGAGGAAATAAAAACTTTCCTTAAAGAGGAAATAAAAAACTCCCTTAAAGAGGAAATAAAAACTTCCCTTAAAGAGGAAATGAAAAACTCCATTAAAGAGGAAATAAAAAACTCCCTTAAAGAAATGGAAGAAAAAACGAACAAAAAATGGGAAGAAATCAAAGAAAGCCAAGAAAAAGCAATTAAACAGATGAAAGAAACATTCCAAGATCTGAAAAATGAATTTGAGACAATAAAGAAAACACATGCTGAGGGAATGCTGGAAATAGAAATCCTGACAAAACGAACAGGAACTACAGAAACAAGCATAACCAACCGATTGCAAGAGATGGAACAGAGAATCTCTGACACTGAAGACACGATAGAGAAAATAGATTCATCAGTCAAAGAAAACAATAAAGACAAAAAAGTCCTAACACAAAACGTCCAGGAAATTTGGGACACCATGAAAAGACCAAACCTAAGAATAATAGGGATAGAAGAAGGAGAAGAATACCAACTCAAAGGCACAGAAAATATATTCAACAAAATCATAGAAGAAAACTTTCCTAACCTAAAGAAAGAAATACCTATGAAGATACAAGAAGCTTACAGAACACCGAATAGGCTGGATCCAAAAAAAAAGTCCCCTCGCCACATAATAATCAAAACACTAAACACACAGAATAAAGAAAAAATATTAAGAGCTGCAAAGGAAAAGGACCAAGTAACATATAAAGGCAAACCCATCAGAATAACACCAGACTACTCAATAGAGACTATGAAAGATAGAAGATCATGGACAAACCTCATGCAGACACTAAGAGACCATGGATGCCAACCCAGACTATTATACCCAGCAAAACTCTTAATCACCATAGGAGGAGTAAACAAAATATTCCAGGATAAAACCAGATTTAATCAATACCTGTCCACAAACCCAGCCCTACAGAAAGCACTAGAAGGGAAAATTCAACCCAAAGAAGCTAAACACATCCATGAAAAATCAAGCAATAGATAATCCTACACCAACATACACCACAGAAGGACAACACAACACAACCAAAAAAATAACAGGAATTAACAATCACTGGTCATTAATATCCATCAATATCAATGGTCTCAACTCACCTATAAAAAGACACAGGCTAACAGAATGGATTAGAAAACAGGACCCATCCATATGCTGCATACAAGAAACACACCTTAACTCCAAAGACAGACACTACCTCCGAGTAAAGGGCTGGGAAAAGGTTTTCCAAGCAAATGGACCTAAGAAACAAGCTGGTGTAGCTATCCTAATATCTAATAAAATAGACTTCAAACTAAAATCAATCAAAAGAGACCAGGATGGACATTACATATTCATCACAGGAAAAATCCACCAAGATGAAGTCTCGATTCTAAACATTTATGCTCCAAATACAAAAGCACCCACATTCATAAAAGAAACACTACTAAAGTTTAAAACGCACATCAAACCCCACACATTAGTAGTGGGAGATTTTAACACACCACTCTCACCAAAAGATAGATCTACCAGACTGAAACTTAACAAAGAAATAAAGGACCTAACAGATGTTATGACTCAAATGGACCTAATAGATATCTACAGAATATTCCATCCTAACACAAAAGAATATACCTTCTTCTCAGCACCCCATGGAACCTTCTCAAAAATTGACCACATGCTTGGACACAAAACAAATCTCAACAGATACAAAAAAATTGGAATAACCTCCTGTATTTTATCAGACCACCAAGCCTTAAAGTTAGAACTCAATAACAACAAAAATTATAGAAAACCCACAAACTCATGGAAACTGAATAATACCCACCTGAAACATCAATGGGTCAAGGAAGAAATAAAGACAGAAATTAAAGAGTTCCTAGAATTCAATGAAAATGAAAGTACAACATACCCAAACTTATGGGACACTATGAAAGCAGTGCTAAGAGGAAAATTCATAGCTCTAAATGCACACATAAAGAAGATGGAGCAATCCCATACCAATGAATTAACAGCACAACTGAAAGCTCTAGAACAAAAAGAAACAAACTCACCCAGGAGAAATAGACGCCAGGAAATAATCAAATTGAGGGCTGAAATCAACGAAATAGAAAACAAGAGAACAATACAAAAAATCAATGAAACAAAGAGTTGGTTCTTTGAAAAAATCAACAAGATAGACAAACCACTAGCCAAATTAACCAAAAGGCAAAGAGAGAACACCCAAATTCACAAAATCAGAAATGAAAAGGGAGACATAACAACAGACAATGAGGAAATCCAGAGAATCATCAGATCATACTTCAAAAACCTGTACTCCACAAAAATGGAAAACCAGGAAGAAATGGACAATTTTCTGGATAAATACCAAATACCAAAATTAAATCAAGACCAGATAAACCATTTAAATAGACCAATAACCCCTAAAGAAATAGAAACAGTCATCAAAAGTCTCCCAACTAAAAAAAGCCCAGGACCAGATGGTTTCAGTGCAGAATTCTACCTGACTTTCAAAGACGAACTAATACCAATCCTCTTCAAAGTGTTCCACACAATAGAAACAGAAGGAACACTACCAAACTCTTTTTATGAGGCTACAATTACCCTGATACCCAAACCACACAAAGATGCAACAAAGAAAGAGAACTACAGACCAATCTCCCTCATGAACATTGATGCAAAAATACTCAACAAAATATTGGCAAACCGAATCCAAGAATACATCAAAACAATCATCCATCACGACCAAGTAGGATTCATCCCAGGGATGCAAGGATGGTTCAACATACGGAAATCAGTCAATGTAATACACCATATAAACAAACTGAAAGAAAAAAACCACATGATCATCTCCCTAGATGCTGAAAAAGCCTTTGACAAAATCCAACACCCCTTCATGATAAAGGTCTTAGAAAGAATAGGAATACAAGGAACATTTCTAAACATAATAAAAGCAATTTATAGCAAGCCAACAGCAAACATCAAATTAAATGGAGAGAAACTCAAAGCGATACCACTAAATTCAGGAACAAGACAAGGCTGTCCACTCTCCCCATATTTATTCAATATAGTACTAGAAGTTCTAGCTAGAGCAATAAGACAACAAAAGGAGATCAAAGGGATACAAATTGGCAAGGAAGAAGTCAAACTTTCACTATTTGCAGATGATATGATAGTATACATAAGTGACCCCAAAAACTCTACCAGGGAACTCCTACAGCTGATAAACTCCTTCAGTAAAGTGGCAGGATACAAGATCAACTCAAAAAAATCAGTAGCCCTCCTATACACAAATGATAAAAGGGCTGAGAAAGAAGTCAGAGAAACATCACCCTTTACAATAGCCACAAATAATATAAAATACCTTGGGATAACACTAACTAAACAAGTGAAAGACCTTTTTGATAAGAACTTTAAATCTCTAAAGAAAGAAATTGAAGAAGATATCAGAAAATGGAAGGATCTCCCATGCTCATGGATAGGTAGGATTAACATAGTAAAAATGGCAATCTTACCAAAAGCAATCTACAGATTCAATGCAATCCCCATCAAAATCCCAACACAATTCTTCACAGACTTGGAAAGAAAAATACTCAACTTTATATGGAAAAACAAAAGACCCAGGATAGCTAAAAGAATCCTATACGATAAAGCAACCCTTGGAGGCATCACCATCCCGGACCTCAAACTCTACTATAGAGCTATAGTAATAAAAACAGCTTGGTACTGGTATAAAAACCGACATACGGACCAATGGAATCTAATTGAAGACCCTGACATTAATCCATGCACATATGAACACCTGGTTTTTGACAAAGGAGCCAAAACTATACAATGGAACAAAGAAAGTATCTTCAACAAATGGTGCTGGCATAACTGGATGTCAATATGTAAAAGATTACAAATAGATCCATATCTGTCACCATGCACAAAACTCAAGTCCAAGTGGATCAAAGACCTAAACATAAATCCAGTTACACTAAACTTAATAGAAAAGAAGATAGGAAGCACTCTTGAACGCATTGGCACTGGAGACCATTTCCTAAATAAAACACCGACAGCACAGACCCTGAGCACAACCATTAATAAATGGGACCTCTCGAAACTGAGAAGCTTTTGCAGGGCAAAAGACACAGTCAATAAGACAAAAAGACAGCCAACAGATTGGGAAAAGATCTTCACCAACCCCACATCTGACAGAGGATTGATCTCCACAATATATAAAGAACTCAAGAAACTAGACATCAAAGCACTGAACAGTCCAATTAAAAAATGGGCTAAAGAGCTAAACAGAGAATTCACAAAACAAGAACTACAAATGGCTGAAAGACATTTAAAGAAATGCTCAACATCCTTAATCATCAGAGAAATGCAAATCAAAACGACTCTGAGATACCACCTTACACCTGTTAGAATGGCTAAGATCAAAAACACCAATGACAACCAATGTTGGAGAGGATGTGGAGCAAAGGGAACACTCCTCCACTGTTGGTGGGAATGTAAACTTGTACAACCACTATGGAAATCAGTATGGCGGTTTCTCAGAAAATTAGGAATCAAACTACCTCAAGACCCAGCCATCCCACTCTTGGGCATATACCCAAAGAATGCTGATACATACCATAAAGATACATGCTCAGCTATGTTCATAGCAGCACTATTTGTAA
This sequence comes from Peromyscus maniculatus bairdii, assembly GCF_049852395.1. NCBI lineage: Eukaryota > Metazoa > Chordata > Mammalia > Rodentia > Cricetidae > Peromyscus > Peromyscus maniculatus. Next base: position 11,560,084 of record NC_134859.1, read on the forward strand.
TAGCCAGAACCTGGAAACAACCTAGATGCCCATCAACGGAAGAATGGATGAAAAAAATGTGGTACATATACACAATGGAGTACTACTCAGCAGAGAAAAACAATGAAAGCATGAAATTTGCAGGCAAATGGATGGAACTAGAAAAAATCATCCTGAGTGAGGTAACCCAAACCCAGAAAGACAGTTATGGTATGTACTCACTCATTGGTGGATTCTAGATATAAAATGAACAATCAGACCACAACCCATAGAACCATAGAGGCTATATATATATAGCATGGAGGTCCCTAGGACGACTGTGGCATATAATAAATTTCAGTTTTACTCAATTATTGAAAAAAAATAGCCAAATGAATGGAAACACATGAACTATGAACCAAAGACTGAGGGGCTCCCAGCTGGATCAGGCCCTCTGAATAGGTGAGACAGTTGATTGGCTTGATCAGTTTGGGAGGCATCTAGGCAGTGGGACCAAGTCCTGTGCTCATTCCATGAGTTGGCTGTTTGAAACCAGGAACTTATGCAGGGACACTTGGCTCAGTCTGAGAGGAAGGGACTGGACCTCCCTGGACTGAGTTTACCAAGTCGATCACAGTCCTCGGGGGAGGACTTGTCCTGGAGGAGGTGGGAATGGAGGGTGGGCTGGGGGTAAGGGGAGGGCGTGGGAGGGGGGAGAATAGGGGAACCCATGGCTGATATGTAGAACTGAATGGTATTGTAAAATAAAAAATATATATCACAAAAAAAAAAAAAAAAAAAAATCTCCTACTTCACTGAAAAAATCTGCCACACACTCCAGGCCTGTAGGCTGAAGACAGGTGGCCCAACATTGCACAGGTACTTTGGGTGACTGTCCAGGCAGCAAGATGTCTCTGTTGTTAGGTAATGTTACACCTTTTGACAGAGATAAAGACTGGGTAGTTATAGTTGCAGTTTTCCTTAGTTATGATAGAAGGTAAATTAGGTATACAACTTTAGAATAGATAATGGAGTATTTTCTCAGAATTTGATAAATACAAATGGACTGAATATTATAAATGTAATTTGTACTTGATAATTGTTTTGTGTGTATAGTTTTACTATGTTAAAATTAAAACCTTTTTATTCAGACAAAATGGAAAAAAAAAAAAAAAAAAAAAAAAAAAACAACATACACATATGGAAGCCAGGTGGGATCATGCACATCTGTGACCCCAGGACTTGAGAGGCTCAGGCAGGATAATACTGAGTTTGAGAGAGAATGTGATACATAGCCAGATCCTATCTCAAAACATCAAACAGTACCAACCAGTCCCCATCCCCCAATCCACATAGACCTTGTTTATTAAGGTGCACATTTGACCACATGTTCGTTACATCTCTTATAAAAATAGCATCAGCCGGGCAGTGGTGGCGCACGCCTTTAATCCCAGCACTCGGGAGGCAGAGCCAGGCGGATCTCTGTGAGTTCGAGGCCAGCCTGGGCTACCAAGTGAGTCCCAGGAATGGCGCAAAGCTACACAGAGAAACCCTGTCTCGAAAAACCAAAAAAAAAAAAAAAAAAAATAGCATCAGATGGTGAGGTCCAGAGTCCAGACCCAATCTTTTACCTTTGAGTCAAAAATTCTCTGCATTTCAAACTAAAAATCTATCTAATTGTTAATTTATCAAATTTGTATGACAAAGTCAGGCTTTGCTCAGGAGACTAGAGCCTCAGCAATGAGTAGAGTTCAGAAATTGTTGTCCACACAGACGAGGGTGGCACACTGGGGTCCCCTTTACTATACACTCAACTACAGTTTGCTAGAGGAATCCCATGACAAAAAGTATATTAGTCAACGTGAGAGGTGCTCCCAACTATCTGGGAAGGGACACCACTTCCTTCTCCAACCATAGGGACCACAAGGAAAATAGCAGAAACCCTTCTCCTGCATCCTCCCCGGGAGTGTACCAAGACACTGGAGTTCCAGGAGAAGAGGTCTAAACAGTGTCTATCTGTTTGGCTGGTTGGCAGCTCTTTTCATGTTCAACATCAGGCTGCATGAGCAGAAAGAACAGGGGCCAGCTGAGGCCAGATGTGACAGAGACCAAACCCAGTGGCTGATCACTGAAGAGCTTTGGGCAAATCTGTCTTAGTTTGCTTTCTATTGCTATGATCAAACATTCTGACCGAAAGCAATCTGGAAAGGAAAAAGGCTTAGCTGGTTGACATTTCGGATGACAGACAGTCCGTGACTGAGGGAAGTCAAGGCAGGAGTACAAGCCAGGGGGAATCTGCAAGTGGGACCTGAAACAGAGACCATGGAGGGATGCTGCTCACTGGCTAGCCCTTCACAGCATGCTCAGACTGTTTTCTTGTACAACTTAGACCATCTACCCACGTGTGCCACCACCCCAGTGAGCTGGGCCCTCCAACACCAATCATTAACCACGAACAATCCCTACATACTTGCCTACAGACATCTGATGGTGTATCTACAGACTTGCCTACACAGTCTGATGGAGGCATTTTCTCAACTGAGGTCCTTCCCAGATGACCCTTGCTTGTGTTAGGTGACAAAAAAAATAAATAAATAAATAAAAATCTAAATAAGGCATCTCCTGTTCTTGGTACTGAAAAATAAGAGCTGGATGATGTGTTCTGTGCTGTGAGGTGCACGTTACTGGAACAGTCAGCACACACAGGAGGCGGCTTGTTTGGATGGAGCCCACAGACAAGGAGCAGACTGCTGGGGTCAAGGTAGGAACTGCCGGATGGAGTAAGTGCTCTCAGAATGAATTCCCAATTCAATTCAGTGGAAGGGTTTTGCAAACAAAACCACCTTCAGATAACACTCGGTTTCAGAAGGTGGGAATAAAAAGCTAGTGAGGTACTGTCGAGAGTGGTGGTGCAAACCCATCATCCCCAGCACTCAGAGGGCCAAGGCACACAGATGATGAGTTCAAGACCAACCGGGGTGCTATAGAGTTCTAGGCCAGCCTGGGCTACATTTCAACACTCTGTTTCAAAAACAAACAAACAAAAGAACCCAGCACTTGGGTTAGAGACTCAGAAGTCCAAGATCATCCTCAGCTGTAGAGAAAGTTTGAGACCAGCCTGGGCTACACAAGACACTGCCTAACAGACAGGAAAACATCTGCTTAGCATACTTGACCGACAGGGTCAGGAGTCAGGCTGGAATTCTTTAGGATTCATCCCACCTAAGAACTCTTCTGCTGCTGTCTAGAGAACAGCTACAAGAACCCTTCCAGCTGGTAGGGGCAGTGGGGGATGGAAATCTGGCTGCTCTGCTTAAGAAAGCATAGGACAGGGGTTTGGTTTCAGTGCCTCTGACCTGCATCAGGCCAACCCCCGCCTCATCAATCTTTCCATCTCTAATGGGGTTGTTTTTAAAAAGTGTTTTCTCTCTCCTCTGCTGTTTCCATTTATGTTGAACTCTGTATAAATTACCACCCGATCATGAAGTCAGCTAGTTGTTGTTTTGGCACCCGGAATCAATCCCAGGCCCCAGGCACCCTTTTTAATTGTACTGAAATGTGATTTTATTTGTATGTTAATAAATAAAGTTGCCTGGGGGTCAGAGCTAATGGCAAGCTAATAGAAACTGGGTGGTGGTGGTGACCGCCTTTAATCCCAGCTCTTGGGAGGCAGAGCTAGGTGATGTTCAAGGATACAGCCAACATGGAGACACACCCCTTTAATCTCAATACCAACCATAGAAGACCTGGAGGTCTGTACAGACGGGCAGTGACGAGGTCATGTGGTTGGGTTTACAACCAATGAGAAGGCAGAATAGAAAGTCAATAAAAAGCACAATCACACAGGAAGTAGGTCTCTTGCAGAGAGGTAGGACAGCAGCGGCAGTGAAGGGTAAGGTTTCTAATCTCAGCTCTTAGCTATTGCTCTGACCTCTTGGCTTTCATCTCTGAATCGGCTCTGTGTTTCTTATTTAAAGAGATGGATACATCTACACATTCTACCACTAAGCAGAAGCAGCAGCAGATCTTAAAGGACATCTTAAAAGATCATCATGCTCCTGTCTCAATTTTCCTCAATTACGGCAGATGTTACGTTCTCTGATACTCGCATTCGTATTATTTGAGCCTTCTGCAATGAGCTTGGGTTCTTTTGTTATCAAAAATACTTTTAGATACAGTGTGAAAATGCTGAACACATTTTATGTTAAAATAATCTCATGGGTTGTTTTAATTAATGACAAAGAAACCTTACAGTGTCTTCAGATTCTGAGTAGAATTAAGACCTACTAAGTGCTACAGTCGAAGAGCTGCCTTGTAAAGCCTGTCAACCTGTGCAAGGCACCTGGGCACTGATGCTGGAAATAACTGTTATAAATACAGATTAAAGCAACAGGAGGCACTTGGAGGTGGACTGCTGAGCAGACTTGCAAAAGCATCTTAAAGGGCTCCTTCGTAAACAGCAAAGAGCGAACACTAGTGGTTATACAAAATCCAAAATTAAAAGCTTTTACAAGTTTTAAGGTAATCACTTCATAAAAGGCTTTAAAAAAAAACACTCTCCTACTCTTAGAAGGAGAGGGATACTCTTGAACTACATGTGAAAATGCGTGGGTTGCAATTTGCCTCATTCACACAAGGCCCTCGCTCGGTTCAGTCCTTACCACTGCAAAAGAAAACAAGTGCAGGGGCTGGAGAGTGGCTCAGTGGTTAGGAGCACTGACGGGTCTTCCAGAGGACCCAGGTTCAGTTCCCAGCACCCTCACATTGACTTACAACCATGCTTATGTAAGTCTGTTTCCAGGGGATCTGACGTCCTCTTTAGACCTCTGCCAGCACCGCACACATGATGCACACACATAAGATAAAATAAATATTTTTGTAAGAAAAGAAAAAAAAAGTACAACAGAAGGCAGAATTAAAAATTCTGTGCTCATCCCACCCCCATACAACTGTTACTAGTTTCTTGTAGGTCCTATGAGGGGAATGATTTTCATAAGGAGAGGGTTTGTCTGGTTAGCAGCTGGTGGGCTGCACGTGTGCCCAGACTCTGTTCATTTGCTAGGTAGCGCACTTTGACACACTTCAGTGAAAGGTTCAAAGTAGAGGCCAGAGGATAAGGCAAGTAACCCGAAACTCAGGCAGGAAAGCGGCAGCACGTGTCTGACCCAGAGAGGAGTATCTATCAGAGCGCACGGGCGAGCCACTTCTGAACAGGTTACAAGCGCAGTTCCAGCAGGCCTCTTTCCGAGACAGAAATGTGAGCAGCACCCCACAGCACTTTTTGAATGCCATGGCAATGACAGAAACCCTATGGTATCAACATTTTCCAGAAAAGCACCCTTTAAGTACCCCCCAAATAAATAAAATAAAAATCACCCACCTATTTCCATGCCATTGTGCCCAAATCAACCCCGTTTCAGGAACAAAAGGGAAAAATGTCTTTTTGAGCCACAGTTTTGCTAGCAGTGTGTGCTAGTTAGCACAGGCTGGCGTCAAACTCTTGAAAAGAAGGGGAAAGGATTCATTTTTGTTTTATGTATGTGGGTGTTTCGTCGGCAGGTATGTTCATGAACTCTGAGGGGGCCTGGTGTCTTGAAGCCAGAAAAGGGCATTGGATCCCCTGGAACTGGAGTTCCAGATGATTATGTGAGTTACCACTCGAGTGTCTGAAATTGGATTCCAAAGGGGTCCTCTGCAAGAGCAGCAAGCACTCGTAATTACTGAGCCGTATCTCCAACCCCTGCCCCCCAATATCAAACTCTTGATTCTCCAGCCTCAGCCTGAGCCTTACCAACGCTGGGATTACAGGCATGAGCCATCACACCAGCTTCACTTTATTTAAAGATTTCTTTATTATTGTGTGTATACCTGAGGGTGTTTAAGCGCACTATATGGGTGCTCCGTGACCATGGAGGCCAGAAGAGGGCAGTAGATCCCCTGGAGCTGGAGTTTTAGGTGGTGTGAGTGGCCATGTAGGCTAGGAACCAAACCCAAGTCCTCTGAAAGAAAAGCATTCTTAACTGTGAGCCATCTCTCCAGTCCTTTTATTTCATTTTATTCTTTTGGTAACAATAACCACTCCACAAAAACAAACAAACAAGCAAACAAACAATAAAGCTGGGAGCTTTCAAAACCAGTCTATTTGCTTATGACATGGTCTTGCTATGTAGCCCATGCTTACTTGAAAACTCATTATATATCTCAGGCTGGCTTCAAACTTGTGACAATCCTCCTGCCTCCACCTCCTGAACACTAGGATTAGAAGTCTATGTCGTTATGCCCTATACAGCCTTTTAAAGCAGCAAAATACCCTCATCTTCTACGGAAACCAAGGCAACAGAACTCCCTCCAGTTCGTTCTTTGTCTCTACTTACAACACCTCCTCTTCCTCCGAACTCTGAATCTGTGTTTGGACACTTATTTCTAGCACCAGTGCTTAAAATACCATGCTATTCCTAGGATGCTGGCTTTACAATGCAGTAGTAAGGCTGGATGGTGGTGGCACACACCTTTAATCCCAGCACTTGGGAGGCAGGAGCAGGCGGTTCTCTGTGAGTTTGAGGCCAGCCTGGGCTACAGAGTGAGTTCCAGGGCAGCCAGGGATACACAGCGAAACCCTGTCTCCAAAAACCAAAATAATAAATAATAAAAATAAAAGTCAGTATTATGTTGCACGAAGCCTAAATGGTCTTATTATAAAAACCCGGGGCCAGATATTGGGGGAAATGCTGAAAGATCAGAGAGACAAAGGAATAGGACACACCACTTCTCACCTCGCCAACTTCACAAATCCTCTGACTGATTGAATGCCCGAGTCCTCATCAAAAGCTCTCTAGTTCCTGTCTCCTCACACCTTATAATAGCCCATCACTGCCTGGCTCTGTTTCTCTCCTAGACTGGATCAATCTCATGTAGTCCAGTGGCCTTGAACTCACAGAGATACAGACAGATCTCTGCCTCCCAAGTGCTAAGATTAAAGGTGTGTGCCACCACTGCCTGGCCTTTATGTTTAACTCGGTGGCTGGCTCTGTCCTCTGAACTTCAGGCAAGCTTTATTTCTTAGATTACAAATATCACCACAGTATTAAGAGTCTATTTTAGGATAAAATAGGTAGTTATCTACCTATAATTTGAAGAAACATTTGAAAATCTCTGTTGTAACACTCACAATTGAGTCTCATCACCCCCCACACACACATACACACAACCTCCTAGACAAGATCTCTCTATGTAGTCCTCACTGTCCTGGAACTCACTATGTAAACCAGGCTGGTCTTGAACTCACAGAGATCCACCAGTCTCTGCCTCTCAAACACTAGAACACAGGTGTGTGTCACCACATCTGGCCGAATCTCACCATCATTTTGAGGGTGCTTTCTCTCCTGGCCAGGTGGACTCTGACTGAGGTAAAGACATGGAAAGGGGGTCTGAGCTGAAACACAGGACAAAGTTACCTTATTTGCTGTCACTTTCCTGACCATCTTTGCTTGGACTCCACCTCAGTGTCACTGTTATGGTCCTGCCAACCTCTGGACTGGGGTGCCCTAGCTCCGTAAAGCACTGCTCAGCATTACCCTAGATCCCAAACCACTTTTGCAGGAAGTCCTAGCTCCTAGGCTAGATACCTTTCTTGTCACCCCATAAACACTGAGCAAGCCGCTTAGTGCTCAGAGAAGAGAGTAAACTCTTGTATGTTTGTGTTTGCCATTTAAACACATGGGCCAGTGAGCAGTGTGAGTATCGGGGCTTCAGACGGACCCTCAACTATCCTGCCAGCCAGCCTCCATCAGAGGCCATGCTAAGAATGTTGTACAGGTAAGGAAATCTGCCCTGAAGTTACCAACGTTACTTAAAACCATTTGCTGAATCCAATCCAGTGTTTGCTCTGGCCTGTAAGGACTCAAGTTCTAAAGACTCCTGTCTCCGTCTGTCTGTTCTCTGTGATCAGTGAGGGACTCTACCCACCTGAGCCGAGGCTGCCACAGCCATGCTGCACTAAGAGGTACATGGAGGCATTCACAGTCTCTAGGCACCAGCACAGGCCTGGTCATCCATAACCTGTGCTCTTGGTTCAGGGCCAAGATTAAAGATATCTTTAATCCCTCAGATCTGACATCCAGAAATCATCTTCCATTCCTGACAGAAGCATGTTGCTATGCAACTTGGACAAGTCAAATCTAGATACTCTCCATACCGTGTGTGGGTGTGGGTTAAACAATGACAAAGTTTCTTCAAGTTACAACTAAAGAGGTTAGAGATAGGACACACAGACTTAAAACATACACATACACACACAACCGAAATTGTATGTTTTGTGCTGGCTCTGGTGTGCTCATACCAGACCAGGCCTGATTCTGTGACAAGTTTTAACAATTTTCATAGAAACTCAGTCAGGGAAGCCTGACATGGAACTGTCTAGGTCTGTGAGTTGAAATTCTAGCAAACCACAACCTGTTGGAAGAGCACACCCAACTCTCAGGGGGTTTATGTCCTGCATATTGTTCTTGTTGCACACAAAACCCCTAAAAGAGGGAGATGGGAAGATTTACGCTTTCTGCCATGACCTGTCTACACTTGGAACGATGGTCCTTCAGGTTCCTCCAGTGTTTAATCCTATCCACACTCACTGAGTAGTGCACCAATGGGTGGGTTTGCTTCTCTCTGTGTGGACTTATTTGCTGGGTTTTTTTGCTTGTCTCAGACCCCCTTTTCCTGACGTTTTAACTGGGAACAGTCACAAGACTTGTAAACTTTCCTCCATGTCACATGGCTATGTGGACTCAAGTATTTGCATAAATGATTTCTGCTGGATTTTAGGCTTTCAGTACTTTGACAAAGGAAAACCTCTGTAACTGGCAACTTTCTCTCTTGATTAGCACTCTAGACGACACCACTGTGAGGCACACTGTTAGGCTGTTAGTCTTTTCTTTCAAGACCAAAGGGTGACAAGAATGACCCAAAAGCACAGGGCTCAAGCAAGGCCTTGGCAGAGTTAACAGATCAATAAACAGCCAAAGTTTATGTTTATTGCAGCCTGCGCTCCCCAAGCCTCGGGTTTTGACACCCAGCGGGGCAGGTGGGCATTTGCTGGAGATTCAGGAAAGGCCCGGTGTACCGCCCCCCTTCACGGCCCCGCCCCAATTTTCCCAGGAGAAGGCAAACAGCACTGGCCATAGATCCCCTCTTCTCCTTGGCAAGCGTTTCTTCCAATTCGGAGGAGACAAGCCAGAGTCGATTACGGAGGGTCAGCTTGGCTAGCAAAGAGAAATGGCAGGTTTCCATTTGCCGGAATGAAAAGTACTGCTGGAATGAAAAGACGCAGAGGAACCCCAAGCAGGGTCCTCGGCTTTCACGAGTGCAAGTAAGTCGGCAATTACCACCGGCGCAACAAGTCCCCAAAGAGAAGCGGGAGCGAGGCCAGACGACCAGACCCCTCACCTCCAGCAAACCCAGAGGATGCTGCCTTTCCGTTTCCAATTCCTGAGATCACTGGCTGAGCGTCCCCGAAAAGGCCAACTCCCGACGCCCCTCCGCGCCCCCGCCGCTGCCGCCGCCGCCGCCACGGAAACAGCCTGGGCGCTAAGAAGCAGGGCTGCGCAGGGGTCTGTGGAAGGAAGGACGCGCTCTCTGGGAAACCCGGCCTCCCAGTGCCCTCGGGGTCGCCGCTGCGACCTCCCCACCGCCCCGACTTGCACCCGCCGAGGCCTCGGCTGCCTCACCTCGGACGGGAGCCGGCGGCAGCGTACGGCGTCGCGGGGCTCAGCGCATCCTGGGGGAGCCGGGAAGCCAGACGTGGAACTGCGGGGCCCCCGCGACGGGTTATGTAACCGGCAGGGGCCGCAGCCGGGACGGAGAAGGCGGCCCCGCGGCACTTCCGCCTCTCGTGCTCCGCCGGCGGCGCAGCCCGGAAGATCATTGGTCGCTGCACCACGTGGCTCCGCCCTCACTGACGCCGACGCCACCATCTTTGGAGCGGGCCCCGCCTGCTGTCCCAGGCTCCCGGCTTGCCGGCTCCCAAAGCTGCTCGCACCGGCTGCGAAAGCACAGGACAGCCGCTAGCTGCTGAGCCGCCCTTGCTTGAGTGTGCGTACACGGGCAGCGGGCCGGGGTTTCTGCGCCCTTCCGCGATCAAGCGGGTCAGAGGAGCCAGGAGGCCTACCAGACGCTGAACGGCACGGGGGGCCCCGCCGCTGGCCTGTTCTTCCCTCCAAGAGGTTAGTAGACGCCAGCGCTGGTGATTGCAGGAAGCCCTGACTCAATGGCACCGCCCCGCGCTCGCGCTGACATCCTCAGAAGGGTGGTTCTGGGCTGTCACTGCAATGGGCAAGTGACGGTGGCTTTCAGGACGGGAGTAGGGGTTTGTATCCAGATGTAATCAAAGATAATTCAGTTCTTGTTACCAGGGAACTTGTGTTGACAGTTTGTCCTTTGCTTTCGGATAACTACAATGATCTACATAACCAAACCAAAACAAAAGAACAGAATCTGTACAGCTGAGGGCTAAAATAACCCTGAAAAGATGTAATTAATATCCAAGATAACACATCAAAATATTTTCGTGTCTCAAATTCTGTAAAACAGCACTATTTTTGAAACATCAAAGCCGTACTCTTTTAACATTTTGAAAAGTAAGGTGTTCCTCAGGATTTTAGAATGTGGGGTTTGCATTTGTAGCTAAATGGTAGAAGGCCCCTACCTTATGCACAGGGCTGGGTCCCATCCTCCACAACACACACAACTGTAGAGAAGGTGATAGAAATAACCACGAATAGTTAACTATCTTGCCTGTGTAGTATGGTGCATATGACTGGTGGGATTTTTGTAAAGCAACCAGTATTTATATTTTCTTTTTATGACAGTATAAGTTGTAGAATTTTTAAGGAAGGCTGGAAAGTCACTTGGACAAAATGAAGACTTAAAATGTACAACTTTGTAGACTGAAGTATGACAAACAAAAAAGCAGCTGTAATAAGCATGTTTGGACCCACTCAGGTCACTTTGAGCCTTCAATACAATTACACTTCATGTATCATTACTGAAACTATTTCTAATTAAACTTGCTGCAGAAAAATATTTAAGATTGATCTTGATGTGATCTTGGCACACGCCTGTAATCCCAGCATAGGAAAGCTGAGGCAAGAGGGAATGTGATGTATTCACCTTGTGTCACATTCTTGAAATAACACTGCTAAGACAGCAATGATAAAACTGTGTTAAATGTACACTCCATTACTCAATATTCAGATTTGAAATTTCAAAGTAAAAAGGTGAGGCTATGAAAAGGAAATTGCCTACTCCCCACTTCCTCCCTCTCTCTCCCATTTCCTACTTGCTAGAACGTAGTGGTAAACTCATTCAGTGACCGAGGAGAGGCAAACCCCTAACCTGCATCCTCATTACATTATCTGGGCTGGGGTTCAGCATCAGCATCACCTTGGAGCTTGTTAGAAATGAGAACGCTCTCAGACTGTCTCGGTCAGACTTGGTGTTTAACTCAGTGGCATCCAACAGCATTCACAGGTGAATGGGAGGACACTAAAGATAGAGAAACACACCTTGGGTTTGTAAACCTCCGGCTTCCAGGGTTTGAGAATAAACTGACAAAGCCTTGGCTGAGCAAATTCAAAGGTGTCTGTTGAGATCCTGTCTCATGTACGTGCATGTCTGAATGTGTACCTGCACATGTGTGCGCATGTGCATGTGTGCTTGTGAAGGCTCAGAGTTGATGTTAGAGGTCTTCCTGGACGGCTTTCCACTTGATTTACTGAAGCAGGGTCCTTCAGTGAAACTCGAGTTCACCAATCCCAGCTACACTAGCTGGCCAGCTTGCCATAGGATTCCTTCTCTACTTCCTGCGTGCTGGGATTACAGGAGACTGCAATACCTGCCCAGCTTTTATGTGTGCTCCAGGGACCTAAATTCCACTTCTCATGTTTGTGCAGCAAGTGTTTTATTCATTAGGCCATCCCCCAGCCCTAAAACCACTATTTTTGAACACCGATGAGGAATTAATTACTATCTTCCCGGAGCTTCCTATTACTAGATGTTGTAGTAAGCAAGTCTCACTTATCCTCTGGACAAGGTCAGCACTGCGGTACTGCAATGATAGTAAACACATCTAACTCCTAAAAACAAAACCAGAGCTACTCTCCCATGTGGGTGGCCTTAACCTGAGCCTTGCTTCCAGAGTCATCTACAAGGTTTAATCAGTTAATGTCACTCTGCTCTCCCCTGACTCACTGACTAGTTCAGCTAACCCTAAGCAGGACAAGGGGAGGGGGCATCTTCTCGCCACTGGGATTAATCCGAATCAGCACAGGACTAAGCATCCAAGACTGTGCCTTCTAGTTCATTTTCTCCTGATGTGTTTTTACCTAGCTCCTCCACTTCACTCAGCAGGCTACTAGCTTTGTAATAACCAGCCCCGCCCCCTTCAGTCTACTGAAGTGAGTCTGTTCCAGCTTGAACAAAGCTGCATCTCTCTCCTTCAGTTTCTCATCAGGAGCCCTGTGCTGAGTTCTGTTTCTTTTCCCTTTAGCTCCTAAGGACTTTATCAGGCATTTAATTGTTTTCCTCTGGCTTACTCATGGTTCCTCTCATGTCTGGCTTCCAGTCAAACAGACTGCTAAAGGTACTGCAGTAGGGGTAAGCTAGAGAAAGCAAGCTGCCACTGGCCCTCAAAGAGAAAGCCTTAATTCTGCTCAGCTCCCCAGCACTTCCCTAGCCTTGGAGACAGGGATAGAATCAGGCTTCTCTGGCCCAGGATCAGCAGCAAGCTTTCAACTACATGCTTAGGCTCTTTGCTTCTTCTCTGACGTCCCAAGAATCTCCAAAGTCAGAATCTCTCCAGAAGTTGAGGCATTTTAATATTCACCCTAGTTGTCCTCATGGTCCTTGTACTCTATCCAGCCCCTTGCTGAACAGAATCCAGTATTGCTCTCTAACTCCATCCCTAAATGATACTAAACTTCCTCTGGAAGGCCCCAGGCATGGCCTTACTTCAGATCTGTCTGTGGAAGGGAGTCAGTAGATGGACTGGGGGAGAGCAGAGCAGAACCGAGTAATAATGTTATTCTAACACTATTTAGGCATTGATGGGGAATATTGAAAGAAGACACATCTACATACTTTGATTACTGAGGCTGCACCACACACAATGAGGATTCACCGATAAACCCACCATAAGATAAAAATATCCTGAGCTAAAATGCATTAGGGGCTGGGGAGAAGGCTCAGTCATAAATGCTGGCTGTGCAGGGATGAAGAGCTTTCAGATCCCTGGCACCCACAGAAGCTGCTGCAGTGTCGAGTCTACAGCCAGAGCATGAGACACACAGGTTCCAGCGTCCTGCTGGCCAGCCAGTCAGCCAGAATGACAAGCTCTAGGTTCAGTGAGTCCCTGTCTCAAAAAACAAAAAATGAAAAACAAAAAAGGGTAGAGAGCCATAAGGTCACTGACATCTAACTCTAGTCTCGTATACCCACCTGTGCACTTGTACAAGTGCAGACACTCGAGTGCACTCAAGTGCGCGCACACACACACATATACACACTTGCGCGCATACACACACACATTAAAAGTTGGATGTGAGGCCGGGCGGTGGTGGTGCACGCCTTTAATCCCAGCACTCGGGAGGCAGAGCCAGGAGGATCTCTGTGAGTTCGAGGCCAGCCTGGTCTCCAAAGCGAGTTCCAGGAAAGGCGCAAGGCTACACAGAGAAACCCTGTCTCGAAAAACCAAAAAAAAAAAAAAAAAAAAAAAAAAAAAAAAAAAAAAAAGTTGGATGTGGTGGTGCATGCCTATAATTCCAGAACTTTGGGAATTGGAAGCAAGGAATCAGGAATTTAAGGTAATCCTTAGCTACAAAAGTGAATTTGAGGCCAGTTTGGGTTATATAAGATCCTCTCTCAAAAAACCAAAATAATAAAAAATGAATGTACTACATCTAACGTGCCAAACATCACTGCTTTGCCTACTTTAAATATGCTTAGAACACTTACATAAGCCTCTAGTTAGGCAAAAACCATCTCATGTAATGTGTTGGCCACCTATATCCAAACAGTCCTGGCAGCATAGTACACCGTAGAGTGCTGGATGATTGCTCTGCTCAAAGGGTTCACTGGGGGTGGTAGCACCTGCTGCCCAACACCTCAGGAAAGTATTGTACCACATATTACTAGCTTAGAAAACAACCAAAAGTTGAAGTATGGTTTCCACTAAATGTGAATGATCTACTATTGGAAAGCTAAAAAACTTATGTGGAGGCATGCTAAGTTGGGGACCGTGTGTATTTCTTTAGGAAAAATTCCTAGAATGTTAGTTAAAATTGTTTTTAATTAGCCACATTCTAACTTTGGAAACAAACCCAACTGCCTGCCAGGTAGGTTTACCAGTGACTCTACCTGCTGCAGCAAGGCACATGGCCAGTGCCTTTCCTAGACAACTTAGTAGGTTTGATTCTTTTTCTCAATTTCTTCTGGAGATAGGTTCTCATACAACCCAGACTGGCCTTGAACTTGTCATCTAGCCAAGGCTGGCTTTGAATTCCTGATCCTTCTGCCTCTACCTCCCAAGTACTAGTTTTATATAGATAGTGGCTAACATGCTCAGCTCCATTTTTTTTTTTCAATTTGAAAGAACCATCATATTTAAACTTCACTCTTTTTACAAACTTGTTCAAGATGTTTTGAGTCTGACTTCACACAAAGTGATTTTCTGACATTAAACCATTAAAAAAAAAGGAGAAGAAACAATGCATGTCTGTGGCAAACATTTTAGATAGAATTAAAGGATTCCCAGGGAAAATGTTTCCTCCTCTGACTCTACTACTAGAAGTCTCGGGTAATCGTGTTTATCATTTTCTTAGTATCTTTTCAGGGATCTTATTCTCATGGTAGAACACTGTCTTTTCAGAAATAAAATCCAAGTGTGCACTTGACTGGGATGACACACACCTGTAATCTCAGAACTTCTGAGACACGGAAACCAGGAACTTGAGACCAGCCTCTGCTTACTAACAAGTTCTAGACTAGCCTGGAGAACCACGAGACCATGTTTCAAAAACAAAGTGGGGCTGAGGAAATGGCCCAGCACATAAAGTATTTGCTGTTGAAGCCCAGGAACCTGAATTTGATCCTTTGAACCCGCATGAAAACAAACATAACAGGTGTGGTATGCCTATAATACCAGCACTGGAGAACCAGAGAAAGGTAGATCCCCGGGATTTGATGGCCAGTGAGCCTAGGTAACTTCACAAGGTCCGGGCCAGTAAAGGATCCTGTCTCCAAAAACCTAAACCAAACAAAAACGTGACAGCAGTTGAGGAATGTCATCCAAGGTTATCTGCCCTTCTCATGCTTACTTAGGCCAACACACAAGTGTAGACACACACACACACACACACACACACACACACACACACTAAAACAAAACAAAGTGCAAGGGTCAAGCTTTGAAGTTCAGTTCTTTTCCTCATTAACAGAGGAATCAGGCACTGTGGATTCAGAACACACTCTGCTTTGAAGAAGATTCATGTGATAAGGATTTCAACAAGTGTTTACTGTGAAAACAGTAGGATTTTTAGAACTGAGTATGAGTGAATATATAGTTGCCATGTTAAATACTCTGCTAGTCCTTCAAATGTATTCTTTTATTTTCTCAACAACACTGAAAGGTGCTGTCCTCATTTTGCAATGAAACATCCACCCAGGGCCTTTATAGTATGCTGTCTCAAACTTCTGAGTGCAGGGGTTTATAGGTATATACCACCACACCAGTCTCTCTCTTTTTGATGGGTTTCAGTATGTAGCACTGGCTGGCCCGGAACTCAACATGAAAAACCTGGTTGGCCTTGAATTCAGAGATCTGCCTGTCTCTGCCTCCTGAGTGCTAGGACTAAAGGCCTGTGTCACCATGGCAGACCACACTAGTCTTAAGTTATTTTTAATTTAATAAGATGTGATCTTTAGATGTTTAGATCTTCAGAAGGAAGACACTTGGCTAGAGAGAAAACTCCCATTCATACAGATTTTTCTATTGCCATTGATATTGCCATTGAAAGTGAGAATGGAAAACCTTGCAAATGATGGACTTTGTTAGCTTTTGTGTATGTGTCTGTGTGAGTGTATATGCACGTATATGTACATGGGAAGATGTTTAAGTGTTTTTTGTTTTGTTTCAGGAATTATAAGCTTGGGTTAATGTTTTATGTCACAGTTACTTAACACATTAATAAACAATACAATCATATTAATAGAGAAAAATTCAACATCCATTTATAATAAAAACTCAGCAGAATGGGAGTCTTTTGATATTACAATGTATTGGGCATCTCAAGAGCAATATAGTGTTATGGGAGTGGATTTGGATTAATTTTTAGTTGCATATATTAGGTAGCCAGGAAAAAGTTTATGAAGGAAACATAATTCATAATGGGGAAAGGAGATTATTCATATATTTAATACAAATGAGGCAAGATGGTGGTAGAAAATAGCAAGACAAGCAGTCGATAGTAAACAGTGCTACAAATGTCAGGAAATGGTAAAAGTGTGAAGGAGTAATATTTATTCTGTTTTAGAGACAGGTCTCCTGTAACCAGGCTGTCATCAAACTGTGGAACTGAGGATGACCTTGAACTGCTGGGTTTTCTGCCTCCACCTCAGTTTGTAATGCTTCGGTTAGAAGAGGGCACGCACATCACTACACCCAGTATATGTGGTGCTAGGGACCAGACCATGTCAGGCAAGTACTCTACTTACTTCCCATCTTTGTTCATCTTAGACTTTTTCTCTCATCTCTTACTTTATGCAAGTTCCAAGTTTTCATGTTTCATGATTTTTGGTCTGTTTGTTTGGCTTGGTACTTAACGTCTACAAGGGCTGAGGAAAAATTTTGTGTATGTGTGGTTTTTCAAGACAGGGTTTCTCTGTGTAGCCCTGGCTGTCCTGTAACTCAGTCTGTAGACCAGGCTGGCCTTGAACTCACAGGGATCCACCTGCCTCTGCCTCCCTAGAGCTGGGATTAAAAGGGTGTGCTACCACTGCTTAGAGGGCTGAGGACAATTTTGACTCACCCATTTTAGGGCTGACCTTTTCTCTGTTTAGATACTAAGTTATTACTTAGTTTCTGGACATTGGAATTTGCTTATATCTTTGTAATAATCAAAATATGGCTCAATATAAAGAGCCATAGCTCTGTATTGGGAGATTCTTAGCCCAAATGAGACATCCATGAAAAAAATGGCAAGCACAAAACAAGAGGAGAAAGATGATCACGTGAGTTGCATCAAGACATACCTTTGCTTTAAGGACTACGTACTGCTCTTCTTCAATGTATGTGTTTTGAAATGGTCTGTAGGGAAGTTTGTTCTTATTCTTTTGTCTGTCATTGAAGCATTTTTCTCTTTTATTCTGGGCCCTTAGATAGCCTCCTTAGCGATCCATTTCCAGACACCTTAGCTATCAGTAGATGTCCCTTGTAATATATGTTAGTGATTTGTAAGGTTTTCTACTTCTACTTTTTCTTTTCCCAGAGCATGTTAGATCCTTCTCCTGTGCCAGAGTACTGTACTGAAGCATGGTAGGCCAAACCCTAGTGAATCCTCAATCTTGATAAACTTGAGATGGATACACAACACAAGAAGAGTTAGCATGAATTATATGTATTCCATTGCCATTTTCAGTATGCTAAATGAAATTATGTTGGCTGCCATGCCTTTAATCCCAGCACTCGGGAGGCAGAGGCAGGTGAATCTCTGTGAGTTCGAAGCCAGGGTGGGCTATTACACAGAGAAACACTATATTAAAAAAAAAAAAAAAAAGGAAAGAAATTATGTTGGTGTTGGGCATGGTGGCACACTCCTTTAATCCCAGCAATACGGGAGGCAGAGACAGATCTCTCTATGTTGGAGGCCAGCCTGGTCTACATAGCAAGCTTCAGTGCAGCCAAGGCCACAGAGTAAGACCCTATCTCGAAAGAAAGAAAGTGAGAAAAACTGGGATTTATTCAGAATTTTCAAGGTACTAATCTTGTTTGTTATCCTCCTCCCCAAAACTCCTTCATAAACTGGCGATTCTTTTAACATTTCATATTTCAAATTATCCTCTAAATGATCAAAGAGAAGCATTATGGGCTCTTTGCAGTGGAGGACAGCCAAGTTAAAAACTGTCCAGTCTGGGTGGGTGACCGCGATGGGGGTAGTGAAGCAAGAGGATCCTAAGTGCAGGGCCCGCTGGGGCTACACAGTGAGTTCAAAGTTAGCCTCGGTCAACCTCTGTTTTAAGTAAAGTTTAAAAAGAAAGGATGAGGGAGGGCCTGGGTACAGCTCTGTGGTAGAGTGTTCGTCTACTGTGTGTGAAGCCATAGGTTCATCCTCAATACCACAGAGGAACAATTTAGGCAAAATCGTCCAATTAGTGGCAGTTCTGGCAAGATTTCTGATTTTGAACCTACAGTTCGCTACTCAGTGTTGGTTACAGGACATTTGCCGCTGGGGCGGGTCCTGCCAAGGAGATCGCTCGATGTCAGCCGCGCGCTCCACTCTCGCTGTTGGACTTCTCCTGGGGACAGCGCCTCGTGCCCCTCGAGTACTCTGGGCCGGACGAGCAACCTCGCTAACCTGGCCTGAACCGGGGACTCCCGTCCCGTGGCCCACAGTCCGGAATCGCAGGGCCGGGGCCCAGGCTAGGCCCGGGACTCGAGGCCTGCCCTTCTCCTCACCCCGTCCGCTAAACACCTCAGGCCCACCGCGCCGGCGCGTCCCCGCACTCTCCGTTTGGGAGTCACCGGGGCTCGGCGGCCATGGACTGCGCCCACAGAGCCCACCAGCAGGCCGGGCACTCACCCCCGAGACCCAGCCGGCGGAACCGGAAGCAGCTGCTCGTAGACGCTCGGGAATAACTACGTCTCTCAGTTGCCGGGTGCGAGTCTGGTCCTCAGGAAGCTGCTCGATTGGTCCATGGAAGAGGGCCCGCCGCCTTGGGAGCGCGCCGACCAATCAGAGGGAGCGGTGGCTGAGCCGGGGGGCGCGTCGCTTCCGGCGGTTTCCTCAGCTTCTGCGCGGGGAGCTCGGGAGCGTGGGAGTTTTGCGCTGGCCTCCGCCTCCTTTGTCGCGTCTCGGCTGGGCGTGGCTTCGTGCCGCCGGCCCGGCGGGGCGAGCCTGTCAGCGCTGGGGCTGCCGAGCGGGTCCCGGGCGAGGCTGTTTTGGAGGAAGATGCCGTCGCCTCGGATTCTCAAAGGAGCTTGAGGGTTTCGAGGAACCTGAGGGGGCGTGGAAAGGCCTGGCAGCCGCAGCGGAGGCTCTAGGGACTAGTCTCTCCCCTCGAAGTGTCCCCCACCGTGGGGACTTGAAGGAGGACCCCTTCGCTTCCCCACATGGCGTCCCCGCTCAGCACGTCAGATGAGCAGGTGAATTCTGTCGCTGTTTCCCCGCGGGTGCCCTGACCTCCTCGCCACAGGGTCGGACGCGCGGGTCCTGGCTCTGCCTCCTCAGGTAGCCCTTTCCCCGAGCTGCCTTGGTTCCTAGGCTTACCAGCTTCCTCATTTCGGAAGCACCAGATGGGGAGGAGAGCCCTGGTCAAGGGGTAACGGTTTCCCCAAGTGTCTTGCTGGAATGCTTCTCCCAATGGCAGCTTGCTGGGCTCCACACCTGTTGGACAGTGATGGCAAAGCCCAGGTGATTTTTAACCACACCAAAAGCGCCATGGGGTTGTAGGACCGAGAACGAGATCTTGAAGGGATGGGAGGAGCTGAGGAAGACAGACAAGACTGCCAAGGATGTAGGAAACTCCTGAAAACTATCTCAGGATTCTCACTGGACTGGCCAGTCTTTTTTTCTTTTTCCCTCTTTCTCCTCCTCCCTTACCTAAAGATTTCTCTCCCCAAGAATTGTTCACTCAAATTTTCAGGGAAGGCTACATTCTCACGGTGTACACTCGAGATTCTCACGCTTCTGTTTCAAAATTTATGTCCTCCCCCCCTACTTGTAGAATCCCTCGCTGAAGAATGTTTTACACCAAGCCTTTTCTTTTATTCTTTATTTTATATTGGTTTTTCGAAACAGGGTTTCTCCGTGTAGTTTTGGTGCCTGTCCTGGATCTCGAGCTGTAGACCAGGCTGGCCTCGAACTCAGAGATCCTCCTGACTCGGCCTCCCGACCGGCTCACCTTTTCTTTTTGATATGTGAAGGGGTTTAGCTCTTTTCAGCCTTCCTAGATTAGCACTCGAACTGACCTGCTAGCTTCTTTACTAACAGAGATCTCCTGTTCCAGGGACCACAGCTGTTTGAAGATCTGGATGTGTATTTTTCTCAAGAGGAATGTGTGAGTCTGCCTCCTGCCCAGAAGACCAACAGCAGAGAAGCCCCACTGGAGTGTTTTGAGGATTTGGACTTGATAGGTAAGACAGTTCTGCATTATGGAACTTTCATCAGTTCTAGGATGAGAATTTTATGACTTGTCCACATTGGTGGTGAAGTGGGACCTGTGTGTGAGATTCGTGTGTGTGTGTGTGTGTGTGTGTGTGTGTGTGTGTGGATTTATATGGCTATGGCAAGAATTTGGATGACGGAACAAGTTTCAAAGTCTGCAGTGATTTTTTTTTTCTTAGTGTGAGCGCTAGCGCACTTGCATGTGTGTGTGAGAGTGTGAAGGCCAGAGGTTGATGTCAGGTGTTCTCAGTCACTCTCCACTCTATTTACTGAAGTCTGACTAGCCAGCTTGCCTTGGGATCCCCTATCTCCACATCCTGAGTGCTGGGATAACAGGTGGGCTACAACATCTACCTGGCTTTTATTGGGTGCTGGGGATTCAAACTCCTGTCTTTAGTTTACACAGCAAACATTTTATCTGCTAAGCCATCTCCGGAGCTTTGAAGTGAGTTCTTAAAAGAAACCCAGTCTACAATGGTGACCTTGGTTTCACATACTATGGACCAATACTTTGTAATCTCTTGAAATAATTGTTGGAATCAAAGTAGTTTTACTTGAAAAACTTCATTAGTATAGATTATTGTCATTTGCTAAAGATTGGGAACTGATTTTCTCTTAAGGAGGTATTCTGACTTTCCCACTCAAGGAATATGGATGCAGTATCCTTATGCCTGAACAGACATTATGTCTTGTCTAGGGTTGGGTACCTAAACTATTTTTCATAATTCATGGGCTTATATTTTCTACTTCTGTTATGTTCATGTTCTTCTCCACCTTCTCTTGAACATGTTTATTTATATATTTGTTTATAGTTTAAAATGTATTATAGTATAAATAAATATATAGTATATTTTTAATAGCTCTTTTGCTACTTTCTTTGCTGATTTTATTATTCATTTGGTTTCTTGAAAAAGGGTCTCTATGTAGCCCTGGCTGTTCTGGAACTCCCTATGTAGTCCAGGCTGGCCTTGAACGCACAGAGAGCTACCATCTCTGCCTCCAAGTATTAGGATTAAAGGCATGTGGACATGCTAATTATAATCATCTGTATCATTTCTGGATCTATTTCTATTGATTGATTTTTCTCCTTGTTATGAGTTGTGTGTTCCTTTTCCTTACATGCCTGGCAAAGTTTGACTGGATTTTTAGACATTGATTATTTTATATATTTGTCTTGTATATTTTAAAGATTTATTTTATTTTTGTGTATATGAATATTTTGCTTTCATGTATGTCTGTGCACCATGTGTATGCCTGGTGCCTGGGGACATCAGAAGAGGGTGTTGGGTTCCATGGAACTGAAATTACAGACTGTTGTGAGCTGCCATGTGGCTGGGAATTGAACCCAGATCCTTTGGAAGAGCAGCCAGTGCTCTTAACAACTGAGCCATCTCTCCAGCCCCTAAAGATGTGATTTAAAAAAGAAAGAAAATCTTCAACTTGCAATTCGTTGAATCTGCAACTAGAGCCTATGGGTATTTTGTGATGGCTGTATTAGGGAAACTGTTTAACAGGAATTCTTTACCTGGGTTTAGGTTTTGTTCGCCCTCCTTGAGATAAGACAGTCACTGTCAGCAGTCTGTGCACAGCAGCTTTATCATGATCCTTCTTCCTTGAAGGACGAAATCTTAGAGACCCTCTAGGATATAGAACTTTTTAATAATTTTATGCTTATTAAAATAGGTGCTTATTAAAATCGTTTTCTTTTCCACTATGTCTAATCTCCATTCCAGTTTTGACTACTCAACTCCCATTTGAGATAATGAAAAATTCCTAAAACCTAAATAGACTAAACAGAAAAAGTACATTTCTAGGCACTGCCTACCAAGATTGTCCTCAGTACCCATCTCACCGAACCCTGTCTTAGAGTCATCCTCTGCTCCTTCTCTTTGCAGATTGACCTAGAACTTGCAGTCCACCCACACAGATAGACTTTTGATTTGGGGAAGCCAGGAGAGCCTGCTGGCTCCTGATTTTGTGTATTATTAGTGTCTGGGTAATACGCTAACCCATTTTCAGTTTCTGGTGTGCTGTGTAACTACTTTAACTTGTTCTTTCTCTAGTATCACTTAAAGGGTGGTGTCTGTGTTTTCCTTTTATCACCAGGAGGGGAAGACAAGACTGAACCCAGTCAGCAGTTAAGCCTAGAGTCTATGGAGCCTGGAGAGCTGTCCCTAGACACGCACTCCACTGCAGCACCCCTCGTGCATTCCTCCGAAAAGTCTGAGGATGACGTTGGAACACATGAAAGGAAAATGTCAGGCGGAACTTTGACTTGCAAGACCAAAGTTATAAGCCTCTTGGTCACCATTGAAAACCAAACCCCATTAGTAGAATTATCTCAATGTTTAGGAGTCAGAGCACTTTCTGATATTATTGAAGTTCCCTGGGAAGAACCCAAAAATGTGTACAAGTGTCCCGACTGTGACCAAAGCTTCAGTGATAACACATACCTTGTTCTGCATCAGAAAATTCATTCACGAGAGAAAAGGTACAAATGTAGTACCTGTGAGAAGACCTTCAGTCACAGAACTAACCTGAGGACACATAAGAGAATCCACACTGGGGAGAAGCCTTACAAGTGTACCAAGTGTGCTGCCAGCTTCCGGCAGCAGTCACACCTGTCCCGACACATGAATAGCCATATAAAGGAGAAACCATATACATGTAATGTATGTGGGAAAGGCTTTATGTGGCTTCCAGGATTGGCAGAACATCAGAAGAGTCATGCTGATAAAAAGTCTTATGAATGTGCTGACCGTGATCAACATTATTGTCAGGAAACAAATCTGGCTTTGCCTGAAAAAACAGGCTCATCAGACACCCCATTCCAGCACGCTCAGTGTGTGAAGAGCTTAGAGCAGCCCTCATACCCTGCTCTTCCTGAGAAGGACCATAAGGAGGACTCTAAGAACTGCAGTATTGACGATGAAGACTTTTTTTCATTCTCCAGATTCAAACCTTTACAATGTCTTGATTGTGACATGACCTTTCCTTGTTTCTCAGAGCTTGTTTCTCATCAAACCATTCATGACATGGAAAAACCTCATAAGTGTAAAACATGTGCAAAAACTTTTGCTTTAGAATCAGAACTTGCATCCCATGAGAAGAACCACATAAAGGAAGAACCTTTCAAATGTACGGTGTGTGGGAAGAGCTTTAGAGTGAATATGCATCTCATCACTCATAAACGAACCCATAGGAGAAACACCAAGTAAATACAAGCTTTTGCTACTGTGTGGGCTTTTCAGTATCTTTATGATGGGAAACACTTTATGTGTGGGGCACTATGCTAAGCAAGCACTTTACACACATTCCATGGAATGAAGGCAGTATTATTTATTACATCTGATTTAGAACTGAGGAGACATAGTTACACAAATGGCATGTGAAGCCAGGATTTAAACTCAGTTACTGATCAAATTCCATTTATATGAGCCAGAGAAACATAACTTGTAAAATTCAGTTTTTGACTGCTGGGTGGTGGCTTATGCCTTTAATCCCAGCACTTAGGCAGCAGAAACAGGATCTCTGTTAGGTAGAGGCCAGCCTGGTCTACATAGTGATTTCCAGGACAGCCAAAGCTACATAGTGGGACTCATTCTCAAAAAAACAAAACACAAAATAATTCAGTTTTTGTTAAAATGAAGTTATTGCTACAATTTTTTTAAAAAAATTTGGTTTCTAAGAATTTTAGGAAGAGGAAATTTTATTTATTTATTTATTTTTTTGCCAGTTCTGTATATGTAGTATCTAGGAAAGTGAAATGTTTTTATATTTGCTTTTATACTTTTCTTGTTAAAACTATTTCAGTGTAATGTTTATGTGGAATATTTTGTTTTAAATGTGAATTTCTAGTTTAGGACTCCATATAAAGTTACCAAATGGGCCAACTTTGTTTTGTTTTTTTTTTAAGTGTGTATGTGGGTTCTTGCTGTGTAGCCTAGGCTGGCCTCAACATCATTATTTTCCTGTTTCCATCTCCCAAGTGCTAGGATTACTGGTATGTGCCACTATATCCAGCTAGTTAACAACTGGATGACAGTATTTATGGATTTCCCATTTTCAGACCTGATGGCAGGGGCAGGTCCTGACATTCTCTAGCAGTTAGACTTTGGTGGGGTATACTTGTTCCTCCCTAAGGGGATTTGCTTTTAGATTTCCACTGAAGCACACTCCTGGCTGGTTATATAGTTAGAACTACTTTTTAGAGAGCATGCTAAATAGTGTGGGTATATTATTTTGTATAACCTTCAAACAAATCTGAGAGAAGGGATTATCCATGTTTTATAAATAAACTGAAGCTTTCAGAGGGTAAAGTCAGTACTTCATTAAGCACACAAAACATCACACTGTGATGAGGTTGATATCTAAATTCAAGGGTTCTGTAATTCCTGATGTCATGCATTTTGTGACACCACTATCTGTTGGTATTTGTGCCAGAAGTTTTGGAGACAGTGACACTGGACAGGGAGGGGAATGACAGTCATCATGGAGGCTGCCCTAGGACTTACTACCTGAAGCCTAGTATGTCCTTATTTTTATCCAAAGCTTGATTTCATTACTCTTAAAAAAGCAACAGAAGACTCTCTATTGAATTTCTTGTCACTATATCAAATCAGAGATTTTTTTTTTTTCTATTTTGAGACAGGGTTTTTACTGTATTGCTCTGGCTGTCCAGGAACTCACACTGTAGACCAGGCTGGCCTCAAACTCAGAGATCTGCCTCTGCCTCCTGAGTGCTGGAATTAAAGGTGTATGCAACCACAAACTGGCTAGAGATTTTTTTTTTATTATAACATTTCCTGTCCATCTCCAAAGAAAAAATATATATAGGATTATTGAATTTTGAACCAAAATAATTGATAACAAATATGCCTTTAGGTACTGGTATTACAGATAAATATTAGAACAAAATATTGTCATTGTTCTACACTATATGACAACCAAAGAATGTTTTAAGTATACATTCTTACAGAACTACACTTTACAACAAAAGTGATTATATACCTATCAGTAAAACTATCTATATGGTCTTTTGGCTAGTATGCAAGTATGATTTCATTTTATCTAAATGGACTGTAAAAAATATAATATTTACTAAAACGGAATTACTGCTAGGAAATTTCATGCACAAAATATAAAACCCTCTTGAGGGTCAGTGGCTAAAATGTAGTACCTTCTAACAGAAGAGCAGGTTGAGAATTTTATGTACAAAAAAATGCCAGCCATGCGACTAAGCTCTTAATATTTACTAGAGGCGGGATGATCACTGTTGTTGAGTGAGAAAAACTTAAGTCAACAGCCTTGCCTCATCTGTCGTCCCTTTCCTGGAGAGCACTATTTCAACTTATCCACAGTTGAGACTGTGTGGCCTGTATGTCAAGGTTAGACTTGGCTGTTTCTCCACATTTAGGCTATAAAGCATCATTGTGTCAGGATTTGGGGCCTCACATTTAAATTGGCCTTCTGGTCTCCAGCCTTTGGTCAAAGATGCTTTGAATTGTACTGAAAGGTAGTCTCAAGTCTTTAGCTAACTCTAGGATATAACGGTGGTTGATAACAGCAACAAGAGCATTAGTTTCCTACTCTTCTGCTTCTCAGAGGGGGAACTGGTATGCCCTTATCAGCTCTCATATTTGAGTGAAGACTGAAGAATGGGGAATGGAATTGGGCGGGGGGGGAAGGCCCTTACTAATAGGGTTGGTACAGAAAGGTATTGGAAGGTACCTGGACAAAATGTGGCTAATATAACAAATGGAAGTTGTCAGACACACACCCTTTTTTTTTTCCTTCTAAGAAAATACAAAAGGTGAGTTTTATGCTGCACATCTTAACATGGAAACCCACACTTCTAGTTAGAGCTCTATTCACAATTTATCTCTCAGTGTTTGTAGTTTTCTGCATTCTCCAGATTTTGAAAGATTACCCACAAAAGATGAGAAAAAAGGCATTTTTACAAAAATCATTACTATATGTGAGAGTAATTAAATGGCCTGTGGTGAAATATTATTAGTGACTGGTTTGCAGAAAAAAGGAAAATAATGAATGTTAGTTACTGTGAAATAGGTATATTTTTAGTTATTTTTTTTTATTGTGTACTTGTTCCTAAAAACATTAGTAGTATGTCATTCTCAAGCTGCTCTGCCCCTAAGGAGTTGAAGGAAGAACTCTGTGTGCCAGTGGTATTTGGGCTATTTTTATGATAATGGCTTTTTCATCCTCCTAATTATATTGCCAACTAGAGTAGATTCCAAAAGATTGGTTGCTCTTAACCCAGGATATTAGCAAGTCATGTTAGGTGCTAATAACAATTATTGGATACAGTTCATAAAGGGATAAGAAAATGGAATGTAAGAGTCTATTGCTATGAATGGTTAGCTAACTACATATTGTAGGAGGGATGTTGACTCTATGAAGTGGAAACTTGGTACTGAAAACATGAACTCAAACTTCATGGGTTTTGTTGATGCTGTGATGAAAATGTGACTAAAACAGTTCTTTAACATAACTTGGAACTTGGGGATACCAAGTTCTGTTAAACTGTCATCATTGATGACAACAACATTTCCCAGTGGAATTTAGATGCTAGTGTTTGCACTTTGTATTTAGGTGATGTTAGATTTTGTTGTTGAAGGAGTTGAACTCAAAATATTTTGTCTAGAATTGTGCTGCTACAAATACCAATCTGTTCATATGTCCCTGTAACCCTGAAGACAGCTGGCCCAGTAACCCAGGCAGTTAAATGGCCTTTTTGTCTTTGATGCCTGAAGTTCCATAAAATTAAGTAGTAGTGTTCTGGTGACTGTAATGTAAGATGCCAAACAATCTGAAAAGATACATTTTGCTTTAAATAATCTCTAATTTATTGTATATGTATTCAAAGGGAGGTGTAGGTTATATAGCTTCTTTAAAAAAAGAACCTATTTTGAATGTTGCAGGGATCTCATTAGGAAACTGCTTTTGCTTTATTTGTTTAAAAGGTAAATTATGTTTAAGTGTGTATATTTAACTGTTTTAGTCTTGTATATTATGAGAACTATTTATGTGATATAAAAATAACTATTACCTATCTTTCCAAGGCTAACTACAGGTGTTTTGTCCCTTTGAATTGAGATCCTTGTCTGCAAGAACTGTCTAGGGAGAAAGGGAATACAACATATTCATTTATATAAACTTATGAATATTCTACTATGTCTAGTTATTTTGATGCCTAGTTAATAGGTTTTCTGTGTGTACTTCTGTTTAACGTTTCAGCTTACTGTTTTACTGTTTTTGATGAATTCTCGTTGGTCTTAGCTCTAGATTGAAGTTTCTAAATTGTGATTGTGCGTATCTGATGTGCAATTTATCATCCAATAAATGTTATTTTTATGATGATGGCAAGGCTGTGAACTTTTAAAATGTATTCTTCAGTGATTTTAGGTTGCAGTAAAGTTAAGGCTAATTCGAAAAGGCTAATTGGATAGTAGTTTAGAGAATGTGAATGAATTACCTTACCCACTTGATAAAGGAAACAACATGTCTTGTTCACTGGAATTCAGTGTAAGGTTCCAGCATTATTTTAAGACAGCACTAGATGTCTACCTACCTTCCAGTCTTCAGTAGCAGTATAGGACCAAGTATCTCTAGCTCCACCGGGTAGCGGTTGTCTAAACAGACCCAGCTGGGAAGGAATATGGTAAGTGGTTTTTCCTTTTGGTTTCCGGTGGCCTCGAAGTGATCCTAGGCTGGCTAAGCAGCTACCAGCAGTACAGGTTGGAACTGATGCTTACCAGATGCTATTTGCCTCACCAGGCGGGCAGGAAGCCGGAAGCTGAGGTCACTTCCAGTGTCCACTTCCATCTGTATTTTGCACACTGCCCTGGCTTTTGGGGCTAGGTATCTAGCGGTGGAGTTTGCTAAGGCATTGTCTGCCCTGTGGCCACCCAGCAACTCTAGGGTCTCAGCAGAAACTAGGCTATGGACAGAGATGTGAGGTTAATAACTGAGGTTATTCCGGGCTAAGTCTGAGTGCGTCTGTGCAAGGGTAGTGCGTTGAGGCTATAAAGACCTCATCTCCATGCTGCAATGGAGGCAAGGACCATGTTGGACCAGAGGAAGCAGCTTTGTCCCCTCAGCTTCTTGCTTGCTCTGGGTAGAGCATTTTCTCTGGAACCTACGTCAGCAGCTTACTTTTGCTACATCTGCTGCTTGATTGACTTTGAGATTGTTTTTGTTACGTTGCCCAGACTAACCTTTACCTCATGTCCTCAAGCTGTCCTGATCCTCCCGCATACCCCTCTAGAATAGCTGAACTGGAAGCACAGCTAGTTCCTTGGAGCATTGTACTATCTAATGTGCTTCTGGTTAGTCACAGTGTGTACTTGGCTCACCTTGAGTAAATGGTTTCCCCTGAATGATTTTAGTCACGTGTATGATGGCACTGACTTATCTGATGTCAGTCCAGTTTTCTCCTCTCTGTTGCACTCAAGTCCAGTAGTCAAGTACCTGAGATATCCTCCTTTGAACATTTTTGATAAATCCAAATACCTGTCCAAAACTGCGCATGCATTTAGCCTCTGCCTCCAGCACATGGTACGCCATCCACACAATTGCACCTCCTCTTCCTCCCCTCCCACTGTGGTTCCAATGTTTGTCTCCCAAAATTCATATGCTAGAATCCTAGCTCCAAGAGGATAGTATTAGAAGGTGGGGAACTTTGGAAGGTAATTAGGTCATGAATGTGGAACCCGTATTTAGTTCTGAAGTTTAGAAACTTCAGAGCAATAGCCAGCACTTTCCACCTTAGAGGAACCTTCAAGAGGTAGCACACACCTTTAATCCCAGCACTTGGGAGGCAGAGGTAGGCGGATCTGAGTTCAAGGCCAGCCTGATTTATAAAGTGAGTTCCAGGACAGCCAGAGATACACAGAGAAACCCTGTCTTGGTGTGTGTGTGGGGGGGGGCACGATCTATAAAATGGCCCTTTCCAGATATGGGGTCTGCCAGCACACTAGTCTTGTACTTCCCAGCATCTAGCAATGTGAAAAACATCTCTGTTGTTTATAAGCTGCTCCAACTCCTCATCCATTCTGCCATGAATTTCTATGAATGATACCTCAAAAACATTTCTTAATCCTGTTGGGGAAGTAACTCAGTGATAGAGTGCTTATTTAGTATATGGGAGGCTCTGTGGTGGGTTCTAGCATTACAAAGCAAAAACTAAACCAAAGAGGCCTCCCCCCCCCCCAAATATTTCCCAAGCCTGTTTCTCTACATCTCCTTACCTTTATCCAACAGCAACTAAATCTACTCAGTGAACTTTATCCATTAGTTAACTAAAATAGTCTGGTAACATCTGATTATGTCACCATTCAACTTGACACTTTCCACTGACATTCTGTCGTCTTTAGGATAACATCTAAGGTTTTCAATACAACCATTCCTGTCATTCCTTGACGCCCCTGCTGTCTAGCTACATGTGGATTTCCAGTTCAATATACCAATTTCTTCCTTGAATATTGTACATATATCTCTTTCAGGGGAGGAGAGGTTGGGCAGTGCTGGAGATTGA
Source organism: Peromyscus maniculatus bairdii (assembly GCF_049852395.1). Classification (NCBI taxonomy): domain Eukaryota; kingdom Metazoa; phylum Chordata; class Mammalia; order Rodentia; family Cricetidae; genus Peromyscus; species Peromyscus maniculatus. Next base: position 11,590,024 of record NC_134859.1, read on the forward strand.
CCTTAGGGCCTCATACATTGCTAGGCAAGCATTCTCAGTTCAGGCACTATTTATAGAAAAATATGTCACGAAAGGGAAGTTAGTCTCACAGAATTGAGTATAAGAGAGTTTCATAGGATACGGAAAACAAAAACAAGGGGCCATCAAGATAGCTTTGGTATGTCAGGGTGCTTGCTGTGAAAGCCTGGAGATCTAAGACCTAAGTTTGATTCCCATAATTCATATAACGGGGGAGGGAGAACCAGTCCCACAAAGTTGTCATCTGACTCCCACATGCACAAAACACGGAGACACGGAGGCAGGAAGATCAGAAGCTCAAGACAGGACAAGCCTGCGTCTTCACAAACATGCTTGTGTCCTCATACATCCCAGCTATCCCTGGTAAAGGCTTACGGGTAACTTTCATGTTTGGATATTCTTCTTGGTTGCCCTGAGTTGTAGGTGCTACAACTGGCCCTGGATCAGCTGGCTGTGGGGCCTGTGGTAGAGACTTAACTGTGAAGTTGTTTCATCTTTTCTGAGTTATAGTTCATATAATAAAATTCATCCTTTAAAGTACACAATTAAAGTTTTTTTTTTTTTTTATATTCACAAGGTTGTGTAACAACAGTCCCCAAAAGAAACATCAGCAATCACCCCATACTCTACCCTCACCATAGCCTTTGGCAATCACTAATCTATTTTTGTCTTTTGTATGTGCCTAACCAGACATTCCACATACATGAAATCATACATGTATGAGCTTTGACACTTGGTCTCTGTCACTGAGCCTGTTTGTAGGTGCACACATGGTGTAGCATATCGGTATTTCCTTTCTAAGGTTGAATAATACTCCCCTCCAGACGGGCCACATGTTGTCTCTTCATTCTACGTATGTTCTCTCTTGGGGTACGTACCCTGTAAATCTTTTATGTGATGATACAGCTTGGAAGAGTCAAGCCGCAAGTGGCATTGTTCAGTATAGACCTAAATCAGAAAAGCCACCCAGAATCTGTTCTCTAGACATTGCTCAAACCCAGAATACCTCAGTCAACTCCACTGATGTGCTTCTCAGAGGCCATCTTCTGTACTTCAGGATTTCAGCAGCCTCACTGAGAACACTACCCAATACTTTTGATCCCCAAATTGACAGTACAGTTGATTTAAAAACTGCCAGGCACAGTGGCACACACCTTCAATGGGCTTATGGGCTAGAGAAGAATCAGGAGTTCAGAATCATCCTAGGCTACATAATTCAAAGCTAGCCTGGTTTATGTGAGAGTGTATAAAAATCTGTGACAGTTTGAATGAGAATGGCCCCCAGACCCTCATCTATTTGAATGTTTGCTTTCCAGTTGCTTGGCTGTCTAGAAGGATTAGAAGAGGTGGCCTTGTGGAGAAGGGTGTCACTGGGAGTGAGTGGGCTTTGAGGTTTCTCTCCCTCTGTCCCTGTCCTCTGCCTGCTGCCTTTGGATTAGATGTAAACTCAGCTTCTGCTCCAGGCCATGCTTGCCTGCCACCATGCTTCCACCATGCTGGAAATGGACTCACCCTCTGAAACTCTACACAAGCCCCCCATTAAATGCTTTCTTTTATAAACTGCATTAGTCATGGTGTCTCCCCATGGCAATAGAACAGTCACTAAGATAGAAACCCCAGAAAAAAAAATAATAATGTTTTGTTGTCAGATACTCAAGAGGCTGAGGCAGGAGGTCTGCTTGAGCCCAAGAGTTTGGGGTCAGCCTAGGCAACACAGAGAAACCCCACCTCAAAACATCAAGCCATACTAACCAAAGACCCAATAAACTAAAGAAACAAACTATAGGGCTGGAGAGATGGCTCAGAGGTTTAGAGCACTGGCTGCTCTTCCAGAGGTCCTGAGTTCAATTCCCAGCAACCACATGGTGGCTCACTACCATCTGTAATGAGATCTGGCGCCCTCCTCTGTATACATAATAAATAAATAAATCTTAAAAAAAAAAAAAAGAAACAAACTATAACTCAGACCTATCCTAATTGGCTGGCTGGCTATGAGATGTGAGCTAGAGTATTTGAATTCTGAACATTGTGGTTTTCTTCTCCCTAAAATAGCAACAATAGAAAAATAATCTCCAAGTTTCCTAAATTAAATGAGTTCAATCCCCATGACTGAGGAAAAAAATGTCTTGTATGCCAAGTACTTACCAACATCTGTTGCTTATGAAGTAAGCAATACCATCTTTATTTCAGTGGGAACATGTTTATTCCAAAGCCGAAACAGCAAAACTATTTCAATAGATACTTAAATTTCCCTTAGGAACTGTGAACCACACATGGTTGGCACAGGGAAGTCTGAGGAACTGGTATAAATTGTGTTCCAAGGATCCTAAACTTAATTCACAGGAATGTCAGGCTGTTTTACTGGCAATTAGGAAATTGAGAATTTGGTCCCTTGGATTTTGGCAAGTGACAGCTGTTTCCATTACAGATGTGTCCCAGCACTCCACTGGTTAAGACAGAAGAATTACAGATTTGAGGCTATCCTGGGTTACACAGGACTTTGTATCAACCCCCACTGCAAAAGCAACAATTTTACGAGAGTGTATTACAAGCTGAGCACTGGTAGGGCACACCTTTGATCCCAGCACTCTGGAGGCAGAGGTAGATGGATCACTGAGTTCAAGGCCAGCCTGGTCTACAGAGTAAGACATGTCCTTCTAGGATATCCAGGGATATATAGAGAAACCCTGTCTCGAAAAAACAAAACAAACAAGAGTGCATTACAAAAGAATGGGAGAAACTGTTTGCAAGTCATACATCTGACAAGGATATCATTCCAGAATATTTAAAGAATTCTTACAACTCAGCAACAAAAATGGCAAAGAATCCATTTTAAAAGGGCCAGAGAGAGTTATGGTGGCTCACACCTGTAACCCCAGGACTCAAGCCTGAGGCAAGAGGATTGCTGCAAATTCAAGGCAAGTCCAGCTGCCCTAGCAAACAGAGAAGACTGTCTCAAAAACAACAAAAATAAAAGGGGTTCGGAAACAGAGGCAGCATTTTCTCAAATGCATGGCTGGCCTGAGCTACATAGTGAGTTATAGGCCAGCCATGGCTATATAGCAAGACCCTGTCTCAAAACACCATGGGGGAGGGAAGTTTTGAAGAGCTATTTCTTCAAAACAAATATACATACAATAAACAAACACACCATTAGTCATTAGGGAAGAGAAAATCAGGATCATGACACACCACTTCACATTGACTGGGGTAACAATAATCAAAAGACAAATTCCAGGAACACTGGACATGGTGACACATGCCTGTAATCTTGACCTTGGGAGGTGGAGAGAGGAGGATCAAAGAGTTCAAGATCATCCTCATGTAGGATTGTGAGTTCTTTGCCAGCCATGAGACCTGTCTCAAAAAAACAAGATCAGTAACAAAAAGACAATAATAAACTAGGTTGAAGGTATGGAGAAACGAACTCTGGTACATTGCTGGTTGAAATGTAAACTGTGGTGTATCCACTTTGGAAAGCAATTTGGTGTTTCCTAGAAAAGTTGAACAGAAAATTATCACATGGCCTAGCAATTCAACCTTTAGGCATGTACCCAAGAGGAATGAAACATAAAAACTTAAATATTAATGTTCATAGCAGCATTATTCTATTTACAATAGCCAAAGTGCAATTACACAATGTTCACCAATCAGTGGATGAACTGAATGCCCTTCATACAATGCAACACTACTAGGAAATAAGAGGAATAAAGTCCTGACACGTGATACAATGTGTATGGACTCTACAATACTATGTTCTAGAGGCACAGGGTGTGACAGGAACAAGGAATGATTGCTGATGTTTAGAGTACTTTCTCTGTGATGCTGACAATGTCCTAAAATGACACTGTGACGACAGTGCACAGCTTTGACCACTGAACTGTATACTATAAATGCGCAAGTTTTCTGGTATGTACAATACTTCAATGAAGCATTAAAAAGGAAGCATTTTAGTTTTAGGAACAGAGGGAAATTTTTACAGTCTATTGAACTGTGAGGAGTCACTGCCAATTGTACCGAGAGGGACAGTTGTATTCTGGGATTGGTTTACACCTTATCTGCTGTAGATGGGAAAATGATCTTTAGATGTATAGACCTCCACTATTGTCAATGCTTCCTTTCTCCTTGGGTCTTCCTGGGGGTAACTCAGGGATCAAACACTGAAAGCAGGAGTCACCCCTAACTTGACACCAGTATGTTCTAGGCTGGACCCAGAAATGTGGCAGAACCAATGGGATGCCTAGGAGCAAGAGTGGCGTGTGATTCAGGAGGGCCAGAGTTAGACAAGGTTAGGCAAGATGGAGAGTCCAAGAATGTACTTTGAGGATGAAGGGGCCATGAGTCCAAGAAGGCAGGAGGCTGCTATCGAAAAAGTCAAGGAAACTGATCCACCTCTCAGAGTCTCCGAAAGGAAAGCCCCACCAAGGTGATTTTGGCTGAGTGAAGCTGACTTCAGACTTCAACTTGCAGCAGTGTAAGAGAGGTTTGTGTTAGGCCACCAAGTTTGCATCATTGTTACAGCACCAACAGAAGACAGATGCAGACATGACCGAGGCAGAACAGGGAAGGGTATGTGTGTTTGGCGGTGATGCTGTTGCGGTGAGAACTATAACGGCTCCAGCCAGGAATTGTATGTGGGCTGGGGCAGAGGTAAGGGCAGGCTGAATATTGAAGATAAAGGCCGTGACTTGGTACTGATGTTTTTAGAAGAATAGCCACATTCTACTATTTGTACACAAGTAATACATCTTATCTGCTTGAACTGGGAAAGAGGACGGCTTGCCTAGGGTGATGCTGATTGGGTTCTACTTCCTACTTTGAGAAAACAAGAGTTTGGCATAGGATGGTGTCTCAGACCCAGTTCTGAAACTCTTAACATTTTATATAAATATAGTGTTCTGTCATTTTAAAAAATGCTCTGGAGGTACTTATCATAAATTAGCCTATTTCAGTAATTTTTCTGGAGTCACTGAGTTTTGTAACCATCACCATAATCCAATTGTGAACACTGAAAATGCCAGTCACAGTCTTAAAGCTAATGGCTTATTTGAGAAAGAACAGGCAGAAGTTCCCTGTCCACCAGAACAGAAGAGCAGTAGCTGCTTCTCCCGGTGGCTTTTCCTTATATTTTGGGCTGGAGTTGCAACATCTTTTGTAAATCAAAAGAACTTTGATATAAAAGGATCCCTCGAATACAACTTTTTAAATAAAAGTGCCATCTACCACCCAGTGGTGGTGGTGCAAGCCTTTAATCCCAGCACTTGGGAAGCAGAGGCAGAGAGATCTCTGAGTTCGAGGCCATCCTGGTCTACAGAGTGTGTTCCAGGACAGCCAGGGCTATGTAGAGAAACCCTGTCTCAAAAATAAATAAAAATTAATTAAAAACCACCAACACTAACAATAAAAAGTTAGTTTCAGAAAGGCTATTAGTGGACTTCCCAGTGGATGTTTTCTTGGAAAACTGCTCAAGTGTGCACATGAAAACAATTGTATTTTATAAGACAAAGCAACAAGGAGAATTTAATTAAGGATTAATTAATTAATTAAAACCACTTGTGGCTCATCCTCATTCTGTTCGTGTGACTCATCCTATTCCTCAGTAACTAGTCCCCACTGCAGTGACTGCAGTTCTCTTTGTAGACAGGCCCCATCAGTATTCATCCATCACTCCCCACGGGTCAAGAAGACACTCCGGGACTTACATGCAAGTAAGGGAGAGAAAAGAGGCCCTTCCCTGGGACTCTAAAGCACCTAGTATCTGTTTAGTCCCCGTGGTGGAGCCTGTGGTGCTGGTGCAGATTGGAGCTTTGGCGAAAGCTTTTCCCACACAGGCTGCACTGGTAGGGTTTCTCCCCAGTGTGGATTCTCTGGTGCAGTTTCAGAGTTGACTGCCTCCCAAAGCGGTTTCCGCACTCCCCACAGATGTAGGGCCTCTCTCCCGTGTGTACTCTCTTATGCCGTTTCAGTTCTGAATTCCAGCTGAAGCTCTTCCCACAGTCATCACATTTGTAGGGTTTCTTGGCTGAGCGGGCTGCCTGGTGACTAAGACATTGCAGAAGGCTGCCCAGGCTTCTTCTGCCTCCTTTGCTTTTCTTTAATTCTCTCAGTGGATGACCTCTGAGGGGGTTGCTGATATATTCCAGTTCTCTGCAATGTCTCTGGTAGTGAGCAAATGCCTTCTGAGCATTTGGGGGTCTGGCCTGCCTCTGTGACAATCGGGGTTCACTCATGTTCAGCCCTCTTGGCTCAGGGCTGTGCAGACTACCCCCTTTAGGTCTCCCGGGTGACACTGCATGTGTCTCTGCTCCTTTTGCCCCCTCCTGTTGTGGGTTTTCCTTCTCACTTCTCATCCTGGAGGCCTCTATAATTAGAAATAATGTGCTTCATTTTCTGAACTTAGAAGAAAGAGCTTCAGCAAAAGAAGTATGAAGTATGTTGTGAGCTTTGTCAGGGTAGACAGCCTCTGTGTGAAGTATGTTGTGAGCTTTGTCAGGGTAGACAGCCTCTGTGTGAAGTATGTTGTGAGCTTTGTCAGGGTAGACAGCCTCTGTGTGAAGTATGTTGTGAGCTTTGTCAGGGTAGACAGCCTCTGTGTGAAGTATGTTGTGAGCTTTGTCAGGGTAGACAGCCTCTATGTGAAGTATGTTGTGAGCTTTGTCAGGGCAGACAGTCTTCTGCTGGTAACATACAAGCATCAGACTCCTCTGGACCCAGAAACAAGAGGCTCCTCACCCTTGACATTGGTGAGTTAGGATCTCTGAGGGTTAGGCCTGGAAATCTGCACAGTTAACTAGTTCCTGAGAGTGTCTCTAATTTATAGTAATGTTAGGAACCAAATTATCCTTCTGTCCTTCCCATTTCTAGGAAAAGATATAGGAAAACAGGAATAGCAAGGAAAAAACAAGCAAACAAAGAACAAAAGACATCAGAATGAAGTCTTGACAATGAGAAGGAAGACAGCTGACATGTTTATTTACTTATTGACAGCATCTACTGTATTGCCTAGATTGACTTCAAATTCTAGGGCCTATGTGACCCTCCGAGAAGTTGGGACCATAGACATGTACCACTGCGCCTGGCTGAAGGTTAAAATTCCAATACTTAAAATAATTATTTGAATAAATATCCTTCCCTCATGTGGACAAAGATTAACAGCTTCCTTCACTTCAAAAGAATGATAAATCCAGTGACTGTGGTGTTTTTCTCAGCATGATGTTGACAGCCTAGGTGTTTAGAAACTGGACTATAGAATAGATATGGATCCTAATGAAAGAAACTGTCCACCTTCTGGCAGGACTGAGGATCAAGATGGATATGAGATAAAATGGACCAGGGAAACTGGAGAATCAGCCATAGCACTATCAAGCAAGACCTTGAAATGGAAATGTTGTTTTCATGAACTGCATACACCATTCAACATGGCACCCACCAGGCAGATGTGACTGTCAAGTGTTTGAAACAGAGCTAATGTGACTGAGGAACTGAATTTTGAATTTTAATTCATTTAAAATTTAATATGGAGTTCAAATAGTTATTGCCAAATGATTTTCATCAAGGTTTTGTTTTGCTCATTTTTTGAGAGAGGATCTCATATATCCCAGGCTGGTCTCAAACTTATTATGTAACTGATGATACATATATGATCTTAAGCTCCTGACCTTCTGCCTCCTCCTCCCAAGTGCTGAGATTACAGGCCTGTATCACCATGCCTGGCTTCATCAAGGTTCTTAAGAAAAGTTCAATGAGAAAGGAGTCATTTTTCAGTAAATGACCCTGGCTTCAAAGAATGAAGTTAGATTCCAGTCTGATTGAATGCCTACCCCTACATTTATGTGTTGACAATCTCTAGCGTAGTAGTAGTGGGGGGTGACTGGGCCATAAAGATGGAGTCCTCATCAATGGAATTAGTGCCCTTGTCAAGCAGACGGAAGAAACTTGTTTCATGTTTCTCTTTTCAGTCACATGGGGACACATGGCAGACGCTATCAGTCCTCCTTAGTCACTGTAGCTGCTGGTACCAACTGTGGACGTGTGTGTGTGTGTGTGTGTGTGTGTGTGTGTGTGTGTGTGTGTGTGTTGGAATGTGTGAGAACGGGGCAGATGTGTGTGTGTGTGTGTGCTCGTGCGTGCGTGCGTGCCTGCCTGCCTTTGTAAGGCAGAAGTGAAGAGACAGAAGATATCAAGTGTCTTGTTCTATCACTCTCTGCCTCAGTCTCTTGAGAGAGGGCCCCTCACTCACCCTGGGGCTAGATCCTTCTGTCTCCTCCCACCATCCCCCAAGGCACTGGCAGTACAGGAGCATACAACCAGGCCTGCTTTTCTTTTAGGGGGCACTGGGGATGTGAACTCAGCAAAGACTCTTACCCACTAAGTCAACTCCCCAGCTGACCTTGGACTTAACTTTTGAAACTGTTAACAATAAATATGTTATTTATTGTCCAGCCTAAGGGACTTTGTTATAGTAACTTTGGTAACATATACCAAATGTCACATACAAAAAACTAACTCAAAATGAACCAAGGTTCTAAACACAAGAGCTAAACGTAACTCTTTAAAGAGAACGTATCTGTGACTCTGAACCATTTGATTGGGCAATGGTATTTTAGCTATGCCACCAAAAGCCCAAGCAAAGAAAAGTATTAGAGACTATCGACGGGAAAACATCTGGGCTGGTGAGATGGGTAAAGGCAGCTGTGGCCAAGTCTGATGACCGGAGTGTGACCCCCGGGACCCACGGTGGAAGGAGAGACCCGAGTCTCCAAAGTTTCTTCTGACTCCCACATGCATACAATATACATAAAATAAGTAAAAATGGAGTAACAACTTTACAAAACATTTGTGCTTTATGGAACACCATCAAAAACTGTAAGGATAATTCACAGAATGAGAAAGAAAACATTCATGAATTATCATCTGTGAGGTCTAGGATCCAGAACACGTATTTTAACTCTTAAACCTCAACAAAAAAAATACAAATACCCCAAGTTAAAAATGGGCAAAGTATAAGACTAGAATTTTTCTATAAGCTGGGAGTGATGGCAAAGACCTACCATCACAGGATTTAGGAGGTGAAGAATGGAGAATCAGGAGTTCAAGTTCAGCTTCAGCTAAGTAGTGGTTTTGAAACCAGCCTAGGCTACATGATACCCCAGAATTAACAAAAGACAAGATATACAATTTTCTTTTTAAAACGTCATATTTATTTTGAGTGTGTGTTGGGGGTGGCTACTTGTATGACCGAGTATGTGTGGTGGTCTGAGGACAGCTTGCAGGAGTGACTTTCTCCTTCTATCATGTGGGTCCCAGGGACTGGACTCAGGCCGTCAAGCCTGGTGGCAAGTGCCTTTCCCCACTGGGCCAAGATATATAATTTAATAAACATATGAAATAATGCTAGACATCATAACTCATTAAGGAAATAACAATCAAAACCTCAGGGGATAGTCCATCATCATAATAAAACAACTGGGCACAGCGCTAGCAAGGACGTGGGCAAGCACCCTCACACTTGGTTGATAGGAGCCTCAAACGGTGCAGCCACTTGGCAAACTAATCCAGTAGTTCTTCCAAAACAAACAAGCAAAAACCCAAACAGGCTGAGCATGGTCATGCACGTCTTTAATCCCAGCATTTGGAAAGTAGTGGCAGGTGGATCTCTGTGAGTTCAAGGCTAGCCTGGTCTACATGAGTTCCAGACCAGTCTGGGCTGCATAGTGAGACTCTGTCTCAAAAAAAAAAAAAATCAGTTGTCATAATTTTAAAAGGTGGGATCTGTCCAGGAAAATGACTTGGTAAGTAAAGGCACTTGCTACTCAAGGCCAGAGACCTGAGTTTGACCTCCACAACCCAAATAAGGGTAGAAAGAAAGAAATAACTCCACAAAGTTGTCCTTTGACCTCCACATGTGCACTGTGGTACACAGGCCCCTACACACACACACACACACACACACACACACACACACACACACACACACAAATAATAAATTTTTAAAAGGTGGTCATATGCAACATGCTTGCAGAACCATGAGATGCTATGATGGAAATAAAGAGTTGAGGAGAGGGCCCAAGGATACAGTGTTTACCTGTCTCGGTCAATTTGGGGACTGGTTCCTGGTAGAAGGGATATTTCCCCCCATGATGGGGACTCAGCTGGTCATGAGATCCTTCCCAGGAAGGCCCTTCCAGAGAGTTCTCTTGAATATCTCTGCTCGAAGTTTGAGGTTCAGAGTCTGGAAGTTCTTGTTCTACAAGCTGAGCTCCTGTTTTCTCCAGGAGCACCTTTTGCCCTCGCATGCACACGGTCACCTAGGAAAAGGGGTATCCATTAAGTCTCCATTCCTTGACAGACTGGAAGCAACATGCCACTCACTGCTAAAGAGTGATCGCTTTACCCTGGGAAGTCTTGGCAACGACCTGGAGTTCAAGTTCAGCGTTTATAGACACCACCAAGACCTTCAAAGGAGGTGAAGGGAGGACATGCAGAATGAGAGGGGTGGGAGTGCTTCACACAGCCTGGGGCCAGGGTCCTCAGAGGAGAGCTGGCGAAACTATCAGGACCAGCGATGACAATGGCCCCTCCCTCTGCCATTCCCACCCTACACCCCAACCCTCTCTACTTCTGCTGGAGATAGGCCCGCTGGGCACAGAAAGGAGTCTGAGAAGGGGCCGTTGAAAAACAATGCAACTTGGTAGGTTTTTCTGCTAAAGAGGCCCAAGGTACTCAGATCTACGAAGACAAACCCACTGTTCCCTCACCCACTGTTCCCTCACAGTGCCGCTTTCCAAAGCACATCTGACTTGCTTCCTTCCGAGGCTCCAGCTGGGGTCTAACTTAGGGAATAGGAGGGTGTGGGGCAGCAACCCCGGGGGACTGAGCAGAGACGTCCCCATCAAAGACAATGTGGCAGACCCTTCACTGGAACAAAGTCCACGGAACTTCACCCAAAATTAGTTTCCTGTCGAACAGACTAGACCTGTTAGCTAAGAATTCTGATTGTAGCAAAACTTCAAGACGAATGGGTCAGGGAAGATCTGACAGTAGATTCCAGAACCTTAAAACTCCTCTTCTAAGGCCATGAGATCTATGAAGGAATATCTTAGTCTTCTACCTCCTCCATGGGTGCCAGTGGCTGGGTTTTCTGAAACCCTGTTACAACTTTTTTTTAGGGGGCAGGGGAGTTCCTGGAGGCTGGAAACAACTTTTGAAGCCATCCATTCCTCTGGAATCTTTAACTAGCTAGGGAGCACGAGACTCTACCTCAAACACTACCTCAAAAGACAACAAAGAAATCCTGGGACCCACAAAAAAAGGACCCTCCTTACCCACTGCTTTGGTTTTTTGGTTGCTTTGTGCAAATCTTCCACCAGCGTCACAATCTCCTTGCTGCTCATTGGGTATCGATGCCTGACCTGCGCCTGGATCTCTGGAGGTAGGATGACCAGAAACTGCTCCATCACTAGGAGCTCCAGAATCTGCTCCTTCGTGTGTAGTTCAGGCTGCAGCCACTGTCTACAGAGCTGTCGAAGGCAGGAGAGCGCTTCCTGGGGTCCAGACACTTCTTGATAACAGAAGTGTCTGAAGCTCTGGCGGGAAAGCTCAGGATCAGCGCAGGCTTTTTGCTCAGGGGGCCCACGTTTCTCTTCCAGCTTCATTATTATGTGTCTTTCTTGCTTGTCAGAATCCTCAGTGTGGGTACTCAAAGTTATCTCCATCTTAGCTGCCATTTTGGGGGCTCGGGAAACAATGTCACTCTAATCATAAATTGATCAAGTCTTCTGGGTCATTGCTCCGGAGAAATCTCTGAAGCTAGAAAAATGGTAGGAACGAAGCCCCTCTGGGAGGTTAGGGATGGAAGGACCGCAATGACATAGCTTTCTCATTTGCTAGCCTTTATGCCAGGCTCTGAAGACAAGATAGTTCCTGGCAGTGGGAAGAGTTGGTCAGTTTATAAGGAGAGAAGTCATAATATTCCAAATGGGCACTGGAGGGAATATTTTATTTTGGTATCTGGCGAAACGCACGACACGATCTAACAGGCTGATAGAGGAATCCCCAGGAAAGTTCAAGCTGTCTTGTGGATAGCTCGTACCAACTCCCCAGCATCCTGCAGACTCCGAGTCCAAGTACCTCTGAGAGCAAAAGCGCAGTCAAGCGAGGCCACAGCGCGCCAGGGGTAGCGAGTGCGGCTCCGCGGCCCAGCCAGCTCGGCCTGGAGAAGCTGCAGCAAGGGGGCGCGCAGCTCTACCGCAATGCTGGGAGTCAGCTCCAGTAGCCACCTGCGACGATCTGGAGCGGCTCAGAACCCAGCCCCGCCAGCGGGCTACCACCTCTCCGGAGACTGGAGACGGGAACCCCAAGAGCACGGGCTGGGGGCGGGGCCGGAGCCGGGCCGCGGAGACGCCCACTGGCTGAGAGAGCTACCCACGGGAAGGCCCACCTCTCCCCTACGAGATTGGGCCTCTGGAACATTGTCAATTGTTTATTGGATACTTGATTCATCAATCAGTCGCAGTGCCTCCCGGGAGTCGTAGTCCAGTGGCTAGTCCAGGCGCATGCGCAATGTTCTGCCTAGTGCCCAGACAGTTGACTATATCGGTTAGTTGGTTGGGAGAACTTGGGGGAGCAGAAGGTCGAGGGGCTCGAGTGAGTCCTCCGCCCACTTGTTCGCGATGTGGAGGGCTTCAGGTCAGGCCTCACAATGGCCGGGAGACGCTCCTCTTAGGACCCGTCTGTGGGAAGATGGGAAGGTGGATCCAGGCACTGAAGGAACACACCTTGAAACCATCACTGCAGAGTAGGGCCTTGATTGACTTCTCGGACCTCACCTCTAGGGTTTTTCCTACTCTCTTGGTCTAACTCTCGCACTGACTCAGTGAATGCTTAAACAAAGTAGTGTGCCCATTGCAGAGACTGTCTTCAGGGTGTGGGGTAAAGGCTGACAACCTGACACCATCTACAATATGCAAGGGCATTGATCATCTCCACAATCAATGAATCAATAATTTAGTGATGAACGGATCAAGGGGAGTCATTAAACCAGGAGAGCACCTATTACACTTTCTTCAGTTCCACAGGTACAGGATATGACAGAAGGTGTACGGCAACTACAATTTAATTCTATTATTGAAGATCAGCATTACCTTTTTCACAAACTTCTTTATATGCTTGAAGACATTAGACTTTCTCCCCATATATTAACAGCTTAACCTTTTCAAAATGCATTTCTTCTATGATTTTTTGCCTTTCTCCCACAGCTTTTACTTTAAATTTATTTTTATGTGTATGGGTGTTTTGCCTGCATGTATGTCTGTTAACATCTGGTGCGCATGAAACCTAGAAGAGAAGGTTGGAGTCCCCTGAAACTGGAGTTATAGATGGTTGTGAGCTGCCACATGGGTACTGGGGATCAAATCCAGGTGTCCTTGGATTTTCTTTTACTCTAGCCCCATGTTGGAACCCCAAAATGTTGTTGGTTGTTCTTTCACTCTTAGCTCTTTAGGCTCTTTGCGGGGCCCGCCAACCAGCTCCCAAATAAATCACACACAGAGGCAAATTCTTAATTATAAATGCCTGGCCTTAGCTTGGCTTGTATCTAGCCAGCTTTTTTTTTTTAAGCTTATCCTGTCTACCTTTTTCTTCTGGGCCTTTTCCTTTTCTTACTTTTATGTATCTTACTTTCATTCTTACTCTGTGGCTGTCTGTGAGGCTGGGTGACTGGCCCCTAGCATCCTCCTCTCCTTTTTCTCTTGTTTCTTCTCCCAGATTTCCCCTTCTATTTATTCTCTCTGCCTGCCAGCCCCACTTATCTTTTCTCCTGCTTTGCCATCCAGCTCTTTATTAGACCATCAGGTGTTTTGACAGGCACAGTAACACAACTTCACAGAGTTAAACAATTGCAACATAAAGGAATACAACACATCTTTGCATCATTAAATAAATGTTCTACAGCATAAACAAATGGAACATTTCTTAAAATAACATTCTGTAATACCCAGGTCCTCTGGAAGAGCAGCCAATGCTCTTAATAGCTGAGCCATCTCTCCAGCCCCTTTTATTTTTTACTCACTTTTTTTTATAGAAAACTTTTTGTTGTTTTAAGATCTCACAAGGTAGCCCAACTTATAATCCTCCTTTCTCAGCTTCCCCAGTGCTGGGATTATAGGTATATGCTAGGATGCTCTAGAAAACTATTTAATTAATTTTATTTTATTTCTTAAATTAATTTATTTCTTGAGGATGGGAGGTAGCCCAGTCAGTATAGTGCTTGCCACACAAGCATGAGGATCCATGTGAAAAAACTGGATGTGGTAGTGAGCTGTTATAATCCCAGTGCTGGGGAGGTGGAGGGAGGGCAGGTGGATCATTGGAACTCCTTGGCCACCTAGCCTAGCCTAGGTGCTAATTTCCAGGCCAATGAAAGACCTTGCCTCAAAATAACAAAGTATACAAACAAAACAAAACAAAAAACAAGAAAACAAAAAAACCCAACCAAACAACAACAACAACAAAAAACCCACGAGGGCTGGAGAGTGGTTAAGAGCATTTGCTGTTCTTCTAGAGGATTGCATTGTATTCCCAGCACTGTCTCGGGCAGCTCAAAACCATGTGCATCCAGGGGATCCAACACCTCTAGCCTCCAGTGGTATCTGAACTCCTGCACTCCCACACTCCTGCACACATATGTACATACTTACATACAGACACATACACCTACATATAATTAAAAATAATAAATCTTTAAAAAGTTTAAAAAGCAGCCAGGCATAGTGGCGTATGCCTTTAATCCCAGCACTCAGGAGGAAGAAACAGGCTGATCTCTGTGAGTTCAAGGCCAGCCAGGTCTACACAGTGAGTTCCAGGACAGCCAGAGCTACATAGTGAGACTCTGTCTCTGAAAAACAAAAAACAAGAACATCCAAAAAAAGTTTAAAAAGCAAGTAACAAATGAAAACCTAATCAATATGTCTACTGAGAAAGTGTTTAAAAATAATTCCTGACCTTCTGCCCCAGCAACAGGGGTTGGAGAAGGGGATTAGGGGGGTGTGACATCAGGGTCACAGGGTGTGGGGGGAACGACATCAGGTGAACAGCTCCTGAGAAATGACCTCCACAGCTGATCTTTGGCCTACAAAAGCATGTACAAATGCATAGGTACACAGAAAGTTTTAGGTAAAAATTCAATAACAAAAATTAACCAGTATAGAGTGAGCAATTACAGTGTTATTTACATAACCACTGTATCTAGTTATAAGTCATTCTCATTACCCTGAAAGAAAACTTTGTACCTGTATCTGGTTCCTATTCTGTCTGAATTGACCTGTCCTCACATAATATTCCATTGTACAGGTAGAACAAAGTTCTGTGTTTCTATACTTTTATATCTTTTTCCAGGAAGCAATTTGACTCGATATATATTTCTAGACCACTTTAAAGTCCATTCCTGACCTATCTACTTAGTTGAAAATGGCCCCAGTCAGTTGCTAAGTAAATCCTGAGTTCAGATGTAGAAGAATAAGAATAAGTCCTTACTTCTCACCTTGAAGAAAAATCAACTCCCAATGGACCTTAACATAAGATCTGAAACTGAAAATGCTGGAAGAGAAAGAAGAGAAGACATGCCTAGAGGTAGGCATAGGTGCGATGCTTTCGGAGAACACTCCAGTTGCTCAGGAAATACCTGAAATGAAAAAGTGAGGCAGCTGCCAATCAAACAACACGACCAAAGTCACAACTGTCTTGACAGCAACACCTCCCAGATGCTCGGAAACCTCCAGTCCAGTCTCGGATAGTCCATGGAAACTTCCATTGAGGTTCAGGTGCCCAGAGAAGACTTCATTACAGCTAGAATGCCCCCGCTGTCACGACCACAGACAGCTGCAGCTTTAGTCAGGGCTGCTCCAGGGACCCTGTGGTCTGAAAGGAGCTCCTCCCAAGCAGGGACGGCTATGATGTCCCTGGGGAGGGGGTCATCTAAACATGGACTTAAGTACGCTGCCTCACTCTCTTTGGAAATGGTGGTGCTGGAGTTGTAGTTGCTGCGGAATCTTCGCAACCAACTCACCCCCACCTGGCCGTTGTTGGATTCTATTCCTGGCAACAGCCACAGAGGCTGCATTGGAGGGATCTGGCGGCTGCCAATCAAATACTCTAGCCCTCAAGACAGCTACCAATTTTAATTAATTAATTAATTAATTAATTTATTTATTTATTTATTTATTTATTTTTATTTATTGCAGAACTAGGGATTGAACCTAGAGCCTCATGCATTCCAGGCAAGTGTTCTATTATACCACTGAGCTATACACCCAGTTTCAATCATTTTCTTTTTTAATAACAATTTTTTTCTTGGGACTTTCTGTCTCTCTGTCTCTTTGTCTCTCTCTTCTTTCTGTTTTTTTGAGACAGGGTTTCTCTGTGTAGCCCTAGCTGTCCTGGAACTCACTCTGTAGATCAGGCTGGCCTTGAACCCAGAGATTCACCTTCCTCTGCCTCCTGAGTGCTGGGATTAAAGGTGTGATCCACCACCACCCTGCTGAGAATTTCTTTTTTAATTTAATTAATTACGTTTCATGTATTTGGGTGTATTGTCTGCACTTATGTCTGTGCACCCCATCTATGCCTGGTGCCTATGGAGGCCAGAAGAAGGCATTGAATCCCCTGGGTGGGACTGGGGTTACAGATAGCTGTGAGCCGCCATGTGGGTTCTGGAAACCAAACCCGGGTCCTCTGGAAGAGCAGCTCCTTGCCTGCTGAGCTATCTCTTCAGCCCCACTGTTGATAACTTCATACTGTGGACAGTAAAACATGGTCATATTCAGCCCTCAACCATCTTTAAGGGGAAAAGAACAACTGGGTGTCATGGAACACGCCTCTAATCCATGCACTTTGAAGGCTGAGGCAGTAGGATTACTGTGATCTTAAGGGCAGCGTGATCTACAGTGTGAGACCCTATCTCAAAACAACAAAAAGGACAAAATCATTAGGAATTCTTTACAACAGATACCCATGATGCCCTTATTTCCCAATTATAACCAGTTAAGTTTTTCTCCCCCAACTCCTGGTCTTCCTACTCCAAGTCAGTTTTAAGGTATCCCATACTTTCCAGAAGGAAGTTCTGCAGAACTTTGAAACCTTTAAAGAATGACTGTTTCCCCCCTATATTTCTTGTAGTTATTTCAAAACTCAAATGAATTGACCAGAGGACAGAGCTCCCCATCTCCTTGGCATTACTACTCCCATGAGTCAGCCGAGTTCTGCTTTCTAGATCAGCTTTAGGAGCTTGGGCACTGTAAGCTTGTCTCTGAGAACTTGATCTGATGAAGTGTGCTGATCAATATTTTGTGCATTCAAGATGATACAGTTTGATGAAATCACCAAAATAATATTAGTTGGCTCATTCTGGAGACATACTGACTATTGCTATGGGCAGAACTGAAAAATCAGGTTGTTGCTTTGATCTTAGCTAGAGAAAAAATTCAGGACAGGTTAATATTGTTAGTTTTTTTAAGGGCAATTCTGAAAATGTAGAAGGGGAAATGTATCACTGTTCCATTCTATCTGAGGAACAAGACCCCCCAAGCCAGAAAATGTGAAAATGGTCTGCATGGAAAGTTTAGTTCTCACCATAAAAAGGAGACTGCCAGCAAATAATATACTTTCATTCACTAAGCACTTATGGAGCATATACTTTGTAATAGGCTTGTGTTTCAGATATGGAAAATGAAGATACTTTGAAACTACTTCTAAAACCTATGGACTTCCCTTTTTCCTGGTAATGTAGCTACTACACGATTGCCCCATATTAGCCTGGCTTCTGTCTGGGCACGGGATGTGTGAACAGTGGTGGCAGATGACGCTTTTGGCCGTTCTAGTAATGGGAAGAGCCATATAGGTGTTACAATTCCAATATATAAGTTTCTTGAGGTAAGTTTTGTCCTAAACCAATCGCTGGGTCCCTGGAGCAGAGGTGCTAGAAGACTGAAACTCGAAGCAGAGGACATGCTTTATGGATGGGTTACCCTTGGGCTCCTACACTTGGATAATTTGGCGTATTCGACAATCCAGCGACCAGACTCGTAGCAAACCCGACGGCTCTGGCTGTTAGCTGGAATTATTTAAGTAAAGCCAAATCAGGGCCTTTTGGGTGAGCACTGAAAGGCAAATGGCCTTGCCTAAGTTTTCTCTTTAATTATTACATTAGATAGAAGACAAACTTGGATGTGGACATACAGAAGAGGGTAATCAGGTGATGGAGGTAGGAAGCATGATTAGTTAGCCTGTAGTATTGAGACTAGACAGAGAATTGAATCAAGATGATGAATGGCAAAGATATAAAGATGAATTCTATTTTCATCTGAAGTTGATAATGCAGGGTCTGAATTCATGGGATTATAGTAAAATTTTCCAAGAAACTTCATGTTTCTTTCCTTAGGAAGTAAAAAAATTCAGTAGAAATATGTTATAATAAACATGGACATCAGAGACAGAGACAGTGAAATAGGTCTGGGCTAGGTCAATAACCCCTGGACCAGCAACAGTACATATCTACCCTGTTATCTGTAGCTCACAGTAAATTTCTGGTAAATAAATACAGAACGTCTCAATAACACTAACCATCTTCCAAAAGTGTAGTATTGTCAGGACCATGCCTTGACTTTGCCGAGGACAGAGCTTCTCAGAAGAAAAAGAATGCAGGGCAAAGAGGCAGCAGAGATAAAGAAGACAGCTCTCTCCTCAGCTGGCTTCTCTTCCCTTCCCCAGCAGCCTTCCCAGGGCCCCCTTCACCTCTTTGTTCCTTAGAGTGTAGATGAGCGGATTCACCATGGGTGTGACCACAGAGTAGAAGAGAGAAATGAATTTGCCCTGGTCCTGATTACTGCTCTTAGCTGGAAGCAGATACCCATAGATAGCCGAGCCATAGAAGAGGAAGACCACTACCAAATGGGACAGGCAGGTATTGAAGGCCTTCCGACGTCCCTCCACAGAGCGGATCTTCATCACTGCCTGAGCGATGAAGCAGTAGGAGATCAGGATGATGCTTAGCGGGACAGCAGTGAAGAAAGTGCAGACACCATTGAGCACAGCCTCATTGAGGCTCGTGTCTCCACAGGCCAATTTAATCATGGCGGGTACCTCACACAGGAAGTTGTCCACCTTCCGGTGTCCACAAAATGGGAGCTGCAGAGTGAATGTTGACTGAATCACAGAGTTGCCCAAGCCCCCCAGCCAGCTGATAGCAGCCAGCAGCCAGCAGAGCCGTGGATTCATGACGGTCATGTAGTGCAGGGGTCGGCAAACTGCCACATAACGATCAAATGCCATCACCACGAGCAGTATGCACTCAGTGGCCCCCAGCCAAAGGAAAACATAGAGTTGAGTTACACACCCACCATAGCTGATGGTCTTGTCTGGCCCCCAGAGATTTTTCAGCATTTGGGGCACTGAGCTGGTAGTAAAGGCAAGGTCCAAGGAAGAGAGGTTGCTGAGGAAGAAGTACATGGGTGTGTGGAGCCGGGCATCCAGACGGGAAAGCAGGATGATAGTCGAGTTCCCAAGCAGCGTCAACAGGTAAGAGGAGAGGATGACTGCGAAGAAGAGCATCTCCAGCTGCGGGTGGTCAGATATCCCCATCAGAATGAAGCTCCCAGAGGAGCTGTTGCTGTCAGCTTCCATCGCCCGAGTCACTGGTAGCCTGCTCTGGAAAACTGCTGGGGGCAAAGCAAGGGAAGAGGCAGCTACTGCTCAATCTGCATCCAGAATGTTCTTCAGGCTCCACAGTTAAGTAGCAGTCGAGCCTTTCCGGGCACAAGCTTTCATGTGATCCCTGGCTGTCAGATGAGTTGGGATGTCAAAAGACCTAGCACAGAGATGAAGGAGTCTCTTGTGAAGACAGACAACAGAATTCAGAGCAACAGTATGGCAGGGCAGAGGGGAACTGGCAGGTTTGAATTAGATGCAGACATTCCCAAAACACAAATTCCCTCAGCAGTTTTTCTATGCTCTGGTCAGGGGGAAACGCACTGAATTTGGAAAATCTCTCTAGACGTTTCTGATAAATTTCTTTCTCAGGCTGGAGAGATGGCTCAGCAGTTAAGAGCACATACTGCTCTTGTAGATGACTCAAGTTAGGTTCTTAGTACCCTCATCTCACAATAGCCCATAAATCCAGCTCCAGGGGATCTGACATCCTCTTCTGGCAACTGCACTTACGTGAACATTCCACCCCAAACACCTATATACATAATTTAAAATAAAGTCTTTTTTTTTTTTTTTTTGAGACAGGTCCTCATTATGCAGCCCTAGCTAGACTGGGAGTTGCTATGTAGACCAGGCTAGCCTTGACTCACAGAGATCCCATGTGCCTGTTTTCTGAGTGTTGAGATTAAAGGCATGTGCCACCATGCCTATCAAAAAATAAAATCTTTAAAGAAATTTATTTTCTCTCTCTTTGATAGTCCTCCCTTCTCAAGTTAAAAGTCCTGGTCTGGAAAGATCCTCATGTGTCTATCAAATGACAAAAACAATGAGATGACCGGGAGCTAAAGCATTGGTTGCTCTTCCAAAGGACCAGAGTTCAATTCCTGGCCCCCAGCTGGTGGTTCACAAGCGTCTGTAACTCAAGCTCCCGTGGATCTGATGCCATCTTCTGCCCTCCGTGGGCACTGCGTGCATGTGGTGCTCATATACATGCAGGCAAAGCACCCACACAAACAAAGTCGTTTTGGATTTTTGTTTTGTTTTGTTTGAGACAGGGTTTCTGAGTGTGTGTGTGTGTGTGTGTGTGTGTGTGTGTGTGTGTGTGTGTGTGCAAGCACATATCTGGAGGTCAGAGGCCAACCTCAGGTGTCATTCCTTCTCAGATACCTTCTATCTTATTTTTGAGACCCGGGGCTTATTGATGAGGCTAGGTTTGCCAATCAGCATGTCCCAGGGACCCGCCTGTCTCTACTCTCCCAGTGCCGAAATTCCAAGTGTACATCCCCACACCTGCCTCGCTTTCACGTGGTACTGGAGCTCAGTCTCAGGCCTCGTGTTCATATAGAGAACACTTGACTCACTCAGCTATTTCTCCAGCCGCAGGGAAGGAATTATTAAAAACTGCTTTTGAGGTGAGTGTTATGCCCAGATTGTGACCCCCCAAAGAGACCACCGAAGACCTTGGATGTCCAGAATGCAACAGCAAGGTTTATTCTGCAGATACAAGTCTCCTTCCCACCTCCCTGCTGTGAGTGAGAGATTTCGAAGAGCCTCCCTGGAGACTTGTAAACTTAGAAAACACCTTACTTTTGCATTCTGTACCTAAAGTCTTCAGTGGCGGCTTTGGGGACTGTGATCTAGGCCAGGCCAGTTTCAAGTCCCCAGAAATGATGGCGCCAGCCCCAGGAACAAAAGAACAGAGTCAGGATGTCTGATGGTAACCAATTAACCACGAGATGCCCCTCTCCAGAGATAACAAGACCAGACCCCGGAGATGAGTTGAAAAACTCCTGACAGGGCAAACAGATAAGATAAAATAAAATAAAGTCCAGGCCCGGAAAAACTTGACCAATCAAGGATGGACCCGTACTAACCCCCTCCCCTCTAAGAAATTTTATGGGTTTTGCCTATAAAAACTAACTTCCCCAAGAAAGAGGTACTCCTCCCTGCCTCACTGTATTGGGTGTAGGAATGAGTCCCTGTCTAGACTTGTATCTGCAGAATAAACCTTGCTGTTGCATTCTGGACATCCAAGGTCTTCGGTGGTCTCTTTGGGGGGTCACAATCTGGGCATAACAGTGAGCAGAGCCTTTCTAGCGAGTCAGGGATGACAGAGTGTCAGAGCGTCTTCCATGTCTAACACTAGGAAAAGGATTGCTTCTCCTTTTCTTCTAAGAGAACTGAGGCGTTAAGTTATCCTGACTCTCTGGAAGTTCTTCCAGAGGCTTCCCTTCCTACACTCCTGTTGAAGTATCTACTGCTGCACGGGGGAGGAGCTGATGGGCCCTGCTCCCTGATGTCACCGCTGTGGGGACTGTGACTGTGGCTGCTCCCGAGTTGTCCTACCTCCTTCCAGTCTCCACTCTGCACCTACTGAGCAGTTGCAGCCTTGAGATACAGATGAAAAGGAAAGGACAGGCTGTTGCTAGCGTGGGGAAGCTAGTGGAGTTCCAAAGAAAATACCAGACTGCCTAGATTCCTGGCCTGAGTTTAACAAAGCCTCGGGCTAGGGAAGTGTACCCCCAGGGTTACCTCCAGTAGCCCTGTTCATCAGGCCCTTTCCCCTCTCCCTTATGGGGTGTTTTCTTTTGGTTCCTGGTTTCCTTCCAATTTGGGAGTGTTTTATTTTGTTTATTTTTGAGATGGTCTTATGTAGCACAGGCTGTCCACACCTCATCATGTAGCCAAGGCTGGCCTTGAATTCTAGGTCCTTCTGCTTCTACCTCCCAGTACTGGGATTATAGGCATGGACTCCTATGCCTGGCTCTAATCTGGAAGTGTTAAATTAATCCAGACTTATTTGCATTTAGGAAGAGCCCAGTGAGGGTAATATTGAACTCTCCATTTTGGAAAGGATGCCACTATGGGTGTTTTTGTTTTGTTTTTGAGACAAAGTCTTTTTTGTGGTTATTTGTTTTTTGTTTTTTGAAACAGGGTTTCTCTGTGTAGTTCTGGCTGTGCTGGAACTCACTGTTTAGACCAGGATGCCTCCCAAGTGCTGGGATTAAAGTCGTATACCACCATGCCCATCTGAGACAAGGTCTTATATAGCCCAGTTGTCCTAAAATTATATAATCACAGATGGCCTTGAACTCTTACTCTGCCTTCTGAGTGCTGAGATCACAGGCATGTACCACCATGTGTGGTTTTTATGCAATGCTGGAGCTTGAACCCAGAGCCGAATGCAAGCTAAACAACAGATCTACATCCTAGGCCTGGATGTGCCATTTATGGTATTTAGTCACAGAAGCACAGGGTACAGGACCCGTCGGGATAGATGTAATTTTTAGGAATAGCTTACATGAACTACAGATGGTCCTTGCCTTTGTCTGTTGATGAATTTAGTTTGAAATGCCACATAGGAGCAGCTCACAGCTGTTTCCAACTCCAGCTCCAGAGGGTCCGATGTCCTCTCTGACCTCCGAGGGCACCTGCACAGATATGAACACATCTGCTGTGAAATGGCATGGGAGAGGCCTTGGCAGGTTTGAACTAAGGTGCCATGCCAGCGGCGGCCAAGGGGGCACAGTGGAAACTTACTCACACCAGGCAGGCACCGCACCCACGTGGAAAGTTTTATTATTAAAGGAGAAAGGGAGAAGGGAAGGGAGGGGGAGAAGAAGAGAAAGAGAAAGAGGGAGGGAGGGAGGGAGGGAGGGAGGGAGGGAGGGAGGGAGAGAGAGAGAGAGAGAGAGAGAGAGAGAGAGAGAGAGAGAGAGAGAGAGAGAGAAGTAGGGGGGAGGAGTTTTTTCCTCTTAAAGGGGACTTCATGTAGGATGACATCAGGATGCTGGGCAGGCCCTGGGGGGCGGTTCAGAATGCTAGCAATATCAACACACACACACACACACACACACACACACACACACACACACACACACGATTAAAAATAAAAATGAATCTAAAATAAGTGTTACATGCTGAGAGAAGCAGCCAAGATTTATTTCTTCAAAAGAATCTTGGGGTTGGGAGTGTAGCTCAGGGGTAAAGTACTTGCCTAACACACACAAATTCTGGTCTATTCCCAGAGGGGCAGGAAGTGAGGAGGGACAACATGGGACCTTGTATTTTTTTGTTCTTTCCCCCTTCCCCAGCTTCCTGCCCATTTCTTTTCCTAAACTTCACAACTCTCTTTTGCCCACCTGTGCATTAGCTTCTGCCAAGTCTGACATTTGGGCGTGGCTTTCCTGTGTGCAGAAGTTATCCTGAATGTGGGTGCACGTTGTCAAAGTCCAAATGTTGCACTGACGTTATCCCAAGTAAAACAGGAGTGGAATCATTCGAAATGAAAAACACAACAAAAAACCCTAGGCAGATGTCATGGCAAAAGCCTATAATCCTAGGATTTGATAGATGGAGGTGGGAGGGTCAGAAGTTCAAGGTCATCGGTATCTACCTAGCAAGGTCAAGGCTAGACTGCACTGGGGAGACCCAGTATCAGGAAGGAAACAAAACCAAAAACAAACAGCTAACCAACCAACCTAATTCTGTACTCCTAGGACTACTAGAGTTTTAAAGTGTGTCTTATTTTTATTTATTTTAGAAATTTTTTTTTTATTTAAGAAATGGATGATGGTGATAATCCCAAATAGCTAACTTGAACCTGACTAATTTGAATAACCTAGTCTAAGTTAATATTATCTTTAATTGGTCAGAATGAATATATGTCTTTCAAAATACATTACTATTATGAAGGAAAGGCAGGCAGGAATCACAAAACAAAACAAAATCGTTTTTTTCTAGAAGGAATGAAGTCTGCATTAGAAAGCAAACAATTGTCCAGTCCAAAAGAAACCGGGGAAATGTCTACCGTGGTGTCTATTAGCAAACCATGCTGGCTTCCATCTCCCTGGGTACTAGTGGCTCTTCTCACCCTGCCACACCCTAAACTTCTCCGGCTCACCGGCTTCCCTTCCCCCTCTTCTGGTTCCTGTATACCCTGGCGGTTTAGGTCATGCCCTCCCTCCACCCTCTTGCTCTCTCTCTCTTCCTCCCCACACCCCATCTCTCTCCTCTCATGGCTGGGTAGATTCATGGCCATGGTTAGTCTACTTTCTCTCCCTGCTCTGGACCCTCCCAGATACCTCTGGCTACGCTCACCCTCACTATACCTTGGGGCCATCATATCCTCACTTTATATACCCATCATTCTATAAATAGAAAGATTTAGGTATTAAACAGAGGAAAC
The DNA here is from genome assembly GCF_049852395.1 of Peromyscus maniculatus bairdii. NCBI lineage: Eukaryota > Metazoa > Chordata > Mammalia > Rodentia > Cricetidae > Peromyscus > Peromyscus maniculatus. The sequence goes on from NC_134859.1 coordinate 11,614,928, forward strand.
ATTCATTTTCTTCCCTAAATCTTAGAGAAGGGAGAGTCTGGGTCCTAAAAGAGATCAGTTTAAGACCAATAAAAGAAAAAAAAAAGTTCATTATTAATAGTAAACTCAAAGAAATGACTCCTCCCAAGTAACATTTCCATTTTAATATTTAAATTTAACCAACAGTTACAATGGGTAGTTAAAGGAGTCAGTCTATTTGGAAGGGAAGATTAGTGAAGTTTCATTAAAATTTGTATTTTATTCTACGGTGGGTGATAAAATCCTTGGTGTCAGCAAGAAGGCTGAGTGGGTAGAGGCCTTGCTGCCAACCCTGAAGACCGAGTTTGATTCCTAGGACCTACATGGTAGAAAGGACCCACTCCCACAAGCTGTTCTCTGACTTATGCATGCACACAGTAGAATGTGTTCTCCAAAATAAATAAATAAATAAAAGTTGGGGCTAAAGAGATGGCTCAGTGGTTAAGAGGATTGTCTGCTCTTCCAAAGGACACGGTGGCTCACAACCATTTGTAACTTCTGTTCCAGAGGTTCTAACATCCTTTTCTGACCTCTGCAGGCACCGGGCATGCATGTGGTGTACATACTTACATGCAAGCAAAACATCCGTATACATAAAGTAAAGGTAAGTTTTAAAATCATATTTGAAGGGAGCTTGAGCTAGCCCATGTAGCAGTCCTAAGAACTCTGGGTTTTTTTTGTTTTTTTTTTTTAAGGTAGAGGGCTAAATGCACGGTGGTGCATCAGATACCTAGGTACATTCAGCACTGAAAACTCAGGATGCGGACGGCAAGATAAGACTGCTTTTTTAGGAAATCTCCAGGTTAAACTGTAAGCAGTTTGCAAAGGGTGTCCCCAAAGAGAAGCAGGCAAGAGGACTGTTCTGAGCGTGTCTGCTGTGTGTAGCTTTAGCACTCCTTACTCAGAAGGTCATTCCTGATTTGATATTTGGAAGTGAAAATGGAGAACATACTTTTTAGAGAAGAGAGTAGGAAGAAGTCCTGGAAGAGAGGCCAGATGTTATGGGTAATGGAGGGTTTTGTTTTCTCTTTGTCCTGGGAACGTCTTCACTACTATAATAGGATTGTAAAGACCCAAGCTGCTGAGCAGTGCTTCGTGCTTTATAACAACGGACTGAGACTTAGGAGAAGCTGTGATTGGACATTCTGAGAGTCCAGTTGCTAACACAGCAGACTTCCTTTTTGCCCAGCCACGGGCCTGCCAGGAGATTCAGCACCCTACCTTTGATTCTTGCTGCCAGAGGACTCTGTAACCAGGGCCAGCTTTACAATCCAAAGGGGACTATGATGAGGGGTGTGTGTGTGTGTGTGTGTGTGTGTGTGTGTGTGTGTGTGTGTTCTATTGCTATTATTTTTTATTCTTTCCCAATTGTCTATGGATGATTTTTGCTAAAGGGTTTTGAACAGAGCCATGTTAAAAATTTCCTTTTCAGTTCAAATACTTTTCTTTTATATCTCTTCCTAGTTGTGCACCTCTGTACTTCTAATCTTTCTCCTAAAGGAAACAACACAGCCTATTTAAAAACTTTTATCACTTGCTCTCTCCTACCAGTTTTCCCGCATCCCCTCCCCCCCTTTGTCTCTCTTATACTCTGGATTCTCCAATAATAAACTGAGGGATTGCCTGCAGAACTCTACCTGTGACTTCAGAATGCCCCATTCTTCAGCTGGTGCTCAGGGGATGGAGAGGACCAGCATGTGAGTTCAAAGCACAGTGCGGGTTGTCACGGAGCCCTGCACGGAGCCCTTGGCTTTTAACCTGACACTTATCTTGACCTTCTGAGCAGCCTGGATCTGCCACCCAGAGGCCTGACTCATGGGGCTGATACTAAACCCAAGAGGCGGGGTGCCTCAGTCCCCCCTTATCCATACAACTCCCGCCCCAGGCAATTAGCACATAGGGCCTGTGTGGCCAGAATACAGGAAAGAGGTGTCCCTGAAGAACCAACTCAGTCTTTCATCTGACCTCTCTCCCCAAACACAGAGAACTAATTGAGCTGGAAAGAAGAACTGTGTCCCATAAATAATTAGTGATTACATACAGTTTCTTTTTCTTTTTTTCAAGCTATTTCTTAAAAATACTTCATATGGCAAAGGGAGCCAGATGTCTTACCCCACTGACAGAGAAACAGACAAAGCATAACGGAATCCTGTGTCTGACCTGGTGTTAAGTAGGTCCTGCCCAGTGAAGGCTTTTCTCACTAGGGCACCAACAAGTCCTCCTGTGTGTGAGATGTACTTTTGAGATTTTGGTCAGGACCAGGAAACTTACACACATGTACTGTGCCATGGAAAAGCAATAATTTTCTGACACCACTACAGAAACTTTTGGGATGTAACTGGGAACATGGCTAGGTCATTAGCTGTTATAGAAATTAAATTACTCCACAAACAGATGAGAAACCTCATTCATTCAAGGAATGGACACTGGGCTGAGGATGCAGCTCAGTGACACAGACTTACCCTGCCTGTGGAAGGTCCCGGGGACAATCCTCAACACTACAGGAGGAAAAATGCTAAAAATGTACAGCGGAGGAATATAGCATAAACAAGATTAGCCTGACCCCTGCCCAATGGGATCACTGTCCCGTGCGCAGACTGCAGCATCTCAGAATGCTAAGCAATATCTGTCAGCTTCTGCTGTCAAACATGTGCTCAGTAGCTAGCAAGCATGATCACAATCACCAAATAAGCATCTTTCAGCCCTTTGTACAAAAGAGGAACTAAATCCGGACAGTTCTATGTAACTTATCTAAAGGCAAATGGCTAGCGACAGAGTCATTAAAAGAAGGTCTATAGGGCTGGGGATATGGTTCATTTGGAAAGTGCCAGCCATGGAAGAATGAGGACCTGAGTTCATATCCTCAGTACCCACATTAGAAGCCAAGTGTGGCTGGGTGGTGGTGATGAACACCTTTGACCCCAGCATTCAGGAAGCAGAGGCAGGCAGATCTCTGTGAGTTTGAGACCAGCCTGATCCACAGAGCCCAGGACAACCAGGGCTACATCGAGAAATCCTGTCTTGAAAAACAAACCAACCAATCAAACAACCAACCAACCAAACAAACAAACAAATAAACAAAAAGTCAAGTGTGGAGGATGGAGAGATAGTTCAGCAGTTAAGAGCACTTATTCTTCCAGAAGACCCAGGTTCAGTTCCCAGCACCTACATTGTGGCTCACAACCATCTGCCACCCGAGATCCAGGAGATCTGATGCCTTCTTCTGGACTTTGTGGGTACCAGGCACACATGTGGTGTACACACACACACACACACACACACACACACACACACACACACACAGGCAAAACACTCATACACATTTAAAAAAATGAAAGAAATCTAAAAATCCATAAAAAATTTTAAACTGGGCATAGTGGCACACACCTTTAATCCCAGCACTCAGAAGACAGAGGCAGGTGGATCTCTATTAGTTTGAGGCCAGCCTGGTCTACATAGCAAGTTTCAGGACAGCCAGGGCTACAAAGATAGAGCTTGTCTCAAAACTTAAATAATAATAATAATGAAGTTTTAAGTTAAAAAAATCCAGTGTGGTTATGTTCAGCTATGACCTTGAGGGAAAGCGTTGCAGAGATACGGAGATCCCTGAGCACAATGGCCAATCAGTCTGGCCAGTTGGTGAGTGCCGGATTCAATGAGGGACTCTCCCAAACTCTAAGGTGAAGATCAACCGAAGAAGACAACTTCTGGACCACTACACTTGCATACACATGTACCTGTATGTACATATAAGACATACACATACTCTACATGCACACATATACACGTTGATGGTTCACATTATAATCCCATCACCCAGGAAGCAGAGGCAGGAAGAATATGAACTTTGGGTCAGCCTGGGCTTCATAGACAGACTCTGATGAAAAACAAAAAATTAGGTTCATTTGACTCTAGAGTCCATATTGAGAAGAAACTGGAAAATGTCTATGTCCATCGTCAGGAAATTCAATAATATGACACTTGTACAGAGTCTGGTGTACACTGTCATTGTTCTCTGCGTGACAGAACTTCTATCAGTGAATTATTATTTTATTTACTTTTTCAACCTTATTTCCAATTTCTACTCTCATTCTTCTGTATCCACTCTTGGGTATCTACTCCATGGACTGTGTTTGGTGTATCAGCATTTAAATATATACATTATTGTAGGATATTTGTTTTACACTGTGTGAAGCTGTGTCGCTGTGATTGGTTTAATAAAAAGCTGAACGGCCAATAGCTAGGCAGGTGGGGTTGGACAGGACTTCAGGAGAGAGAGGAACTCAGAGGGATGAATCTAGGCACAAGAGAGATGCCAGGGAGACAGAGGGAATTGGACATACACAATGGAGGCGAGGTAAAAAAAAGCCACATGGCAAAACATAGATTAATAGAAGCAGGTTAATTAAGTTATAAGAGCTAGTTGGAAAGAAGCCTAAGCTAAAGTCCAAGCTTTCATAATTAATAATAAGTGTCATTATTTGGGAGTTGGCCATCCCCAAGAGTAATCACCACAAGAAAGTCCTACTACGATATGTACCTCGATAAAACACACAATGTCTTGCACTTGCGAATGTTTCTGTTTATCATAACAGTGTTGTGTCATTGCATCCCTTCTGCTCTTACTCTCAAATGCCCTGTCCACTGTATTTTCATTTTGCTTTGAAAGACACTTACATTGTAGTAGTTAATTTTTTCTTTTAAAAATATTTTTAAACATTTAGTTACATGTAAATGGGATGGGGGCTGAATGCACATGTGAATGCAGGTTCCCACAGAGCCCAGGAGAGGATATCAGATGCCCAGAGCTAGAGTTAAGCCTATTCAGCTGTGAAGTAATTGATGGATTAACCCACTATGAGTTTGGCATCCTCAAGTTCCAATCATTCCCCCCAAACCCATTAGCTTTTACATAGCTTTAACATAAAGGCCTTTCAGATTCGTATTGTGACAATCAGCAGTGATCAATGCATGTGTATGGCTCACTGTATAGGAGGCTTGTTAGCCTGATTTCCACAAGGACAGTCATTCTACATCCTGCCAGAGGTGTACAGCAGTTCCAGCTGTTCTGCATCTTCTCTAACATCTGGTATTGCAGTTTTTAATCATGGCCATTATAACACATAGTTCATTCTGTTTTAAGTTTACATTTGCCCAATAACTGATGAAATAGTACAAACCACTGTGTACGTATTTGCTATCACCACACCCATTTTGGTGAGTTGTCTGCTATCACCTTTTTTTTTTATTTTTGACTAGGTCTCATGTAGCTCAGGCTGGCCTCAAACTCACTATCAGAATTTTCCAAGGGGCCTTCCCTAAGAAGATTCCTCCCAGAGTCCTGGGGAAGACATTACGTCTGGTGTGGGGTTATCTGAGAGAAAGGAATCTATGTACACCATGCTCTTTCGTCCATTACGTTATTTCTCTAAGACAAAATTCTATCTATACAGCTTTATCTCCATACTCACATTCAGCTCCTCTCTGTCCCTTCTTTTTCTGTCCTCCCATAGTCTAATAATAACTAAGCTCTTATGCTCTCAATCTCATCTTTGTCCTCTGTTCCTACATCCTCCATCTTTCCTACTTCTCCTCTCCTGAGCCAGTCTGCCTTACCATCTACAGAAACTCTGCCTTGTTCTCACACAACTCTGCTCAGACCAGGAATCCTGCACCACCTTTCACTCCACCTGGAGATGTAAAAATCTCCTTTGTTTTGAGTCAATTGCTCTGGAAGGCTGTTTTACCCATCTAGGAAAGGAAGATCTGAGCTTTATTTGCATAAGAAACAAAGCTATGCATCTATAGTCCACCTGTCTCCTAGGCTCTGTAGGGGTGTTACCTAGGAGATCAGCAGTATGTTTGAGAAGTTTATGCTTTTATTATATGGCCTAGTAGTATATGAGTGCACAAGAATTTCATAGCAAGAAAAAGCTGAATATTAAAAGCTGAATAACATCAAATATTTCTTGATAAATGGCTTCCCTCTAGAAAAATTCTTTGACTTTTTTTAGGTATAGCTTTAATATATACAGCTGAATCTCTATAATATATTCTTGTGGCTTGCAGCAACTCACCATGTAGATGAAGCTGGCTTTGGATTCCTAATCACTTTACTTCTAATAATTTAGTAGTCACTTATAATTCTTTTTTGTTTCATAATTTAATATAAGTAGAGCCATGTAGTACCTATCTTTTTATCACTCAGTATAATTCACTGTGAGGTGATCTCTCCAACTTGTTTCATGTACCAATTGTTTATTGTTTTTATTACTAAGTGTATTCCATAGAATAGATGTACCAGTATATTTAAATATTCATCTATTGCATGACATTTAGGGTATGTTCCACCTTTATTATTAATACAATTATTATGGACATTCATGTTCTAGCCTTTGTGTGAATATGTTTTACTTCTCTAGAACAAATGCTCAAGTTAGGATGGATAATCTGCATGAAAACTGTAGTGGTTTGAGTGGGAATGGCCCCCATAGGCTCATATATTTGAATATTTGGTCCCAGTTGGTGGACTGTTTAGGAAGGATTAGGAGGTGTTGCCTTGTTGGAGGAGGTATGTCACTGGTGTGGGGTTGAAGTGTCAAAAGCCCACTCCTGGCCCAGTGTCATCCTCTCTGCCTATAATTTTTGGATCAGATGTGAACTCTGAGCTACTGCTCCAGGGCCATGCCTGCCTGCTGCCATGCTTCCCAATATGATGATCATGGGCTAATCCTTTGAAAATGTAAGCAAGCCTCAAATTTAGTATTTTTATAAGTTGCCTTGGTCATGATGTCTCTTCAGAGCAATAGAACAGTAACTAAGACAAAAAGTAGGCCAAGCCTTTAAGTAGAAGTGTAGAACATAGTTCTGTTGGCACAGACTTTTCATCCCAGCTACTTGAAGGATAAGGCAGGAAAATTACAAGTTCAAGACCAGCTAGAACCATAGAGAGAGTTCAAAATCAGCCTGAATAACTTAGTGAGACTCTTTCTACCTCTAAATAAATAAATAAATAAATAAATAAATAAATAAATAAATAAATAAATAAGAATGACTGGGGATTTATCTCTGTGGTAGAGTGCTTATCTAGCATATGCAAAGCCCTGGGTTCCTGAGTTCCTGAACTACAAAATATATTTAAAGTAGAGGAAGAAGAAAAATTGGAGGAGGAGAGAGAAGTAGTAGCTTGGAACATTCATCTGGACCCCAAACTCCTGGAAAAGAGGAGCTGAACATTGAGTTACAATTGGTCATGCCTACCAGAAGAAATCTATACAATACCTTAAGGATAGGGTCAGTGAACACATTTATGCTTTGGAATGATAGTACATCCCCAGCTCCATCGCAAAATGTCTCTGACACTCAGAAACTTTCCAGGTTTCCCCTGTGTGTGTCCTCATCTGGCTCTTCACCTGCATCCTTTAAGATCCTTATAAGCTGACAAATGGAAGAGTTCCATGAGATATCCTAGCACATTACTGGACCCAAGGGGTTTGTAGGAACCTCCAGCTTGCAGCCAATTGGCCAGAAGCCTAAACAACTTCTGTATAAATTCAGGGAAATAATACGGGTGTCCATTTCCCAATTGGCATTCAGCATTATGCTGCAAATTCTATCAGGAGTAATTAAGAATAAGGACCGGAAGATGGCTCTGTAGTTAAGAGCTGTGCAAAAGATGATTTCTATTCCTAGCACTCACATCAGGAGGCATGCACATACCTGTAATTCCCACTACAGGAGGTCCAGCAGCCAGGAGAAACTGCATGCATGTGTGTTTAACACACACACACACACACACACACACACACACACACACACACACACACACAAGAGGGGGTAGGAGAGAGAGAGAGGGAAAGAGAGAGAGACAGAGACAGAGACAGAGAGAATGTAAGTGTAGGGCTGGTGAGATGGTTCTGGGGTAAATGTGCTTGCCACCTAAGCTTTAAAAACCCGAGTTTGGCCGGGCGGTGGTGGCGCACGCCTTTAATCCCAGCACTTGGGAGGCAGAGCCAGGAGGATCTCTGTGAGTTCGAGGCCAGCCTGGGCTACCAAGTGAGTTCCAGGAGAGGCGCAAAGCTACACAGAGAAACCCTGTCTCGAAAAACCAAAAAAAAAAAAAAAACCCGAGTTTGATACCCCGCACCTGCATGGTGGAAGGAGAAAATGAACTCCGTCAAGCTGTCCTATGTCCTCCACATGTGCTCTATGGTACACGAATAAATAAATAAATAAATAAATAAATAAATAAATAAATAAATAAATAAATAAATAAATAAATACAGTCAAAAACAAATTTTAAAAAGACATGACTACGAAAATGACTGCTTACATATTCATGTATAAGTTAGGGTTTAATATCCAGAAAATAGTTCCCTTAACATGTAAAATGACAATTCAGCTTAAAAATTAACCAAGGGGCTGGGGACATAGCCCAGTTTTACCCTTGACTTGGGAGGTAGAAATGGGAGCATCAAACATGCAAGGCCATCCTCAGCTACATACTGATTTGAAGGCCAGCCTGGAATACTGAGGTTTCCTTCCTTCCTTCCTTCCTTCCTTCCTTCCTTCCTTCCTTCCTTCCTTCCTTCCTTCCTTCCTTCCTTCCTTCCTTCCTTCCTTTTCCTTCCTTCCTTCTCTTCCTCCCTCCCTCCCTCCCTGTCTTTCTTCCTTCCTTCCTTCCTTCCTTCCTCCCTCCCTCCCTCCCTCCCTCCCTCCCTCCCTCCCTCCCTCCATGCCTTCCTCCCTCCCTCCCTCCATGCCTGCCTGCCTGCCTTTCTTTCTTTCTTTCTTTCTTTCTTTCTTTCTTTCTTTCTTTCTTTCTTTCTTTCTTTCTTTCTTTCTCTCTTCCTCTCTCTCTCTCTCTCTCTCTCTCCCTCCCTCCCTCCCTCTATCCCTCCCTCCCTCCCTCCCTCCCTTCCTTCCTTTCTTTTCCTTTCTTTGTAAGCAAACTGGGAATTGGAGAGATGGCTCAGTGGTGATGTGTGCTTTCTGCTCTTGCAGAGGACCCAGGTTTGGTTTCCATCACCCACATAGTCGCTCATAACCATCTGTAACTGCAGGATCAGTGGATCTAATGCCTATTTTTGGCAAGGGCACTAGGTCCACAAGTGGTGCAAAGACATACATGTAGACAAAACATATAAAACTTATAAACATAAAATTAATAAAAATTAAAAACGGGCAAATGATTTAGATAGAAATTTCTTCAACATCAGAGAAACAGCCAATAAACACCGGAAAGATGTTTGACATATCAGGAATGGGGAAATAAAACATAAAATGCTATAAAAAAATAACACAAAATAAGAAAACAGTAATTGCCAGTCATATAGAGAATCAGAAACTTCACGCACTGTTGGTGGGACTATAAAACAGTTCAGCAGGTTTTTTTGTTTTGCTTTTTTTTTTTTTTTGGTGTTGTGTTTTTAGATTTATTTATTATGTATATAATGTTCTGTCTGCAGGCCAGAAGAGGGTACCAGATCTCATTAGAGATGGTTGTGAGCCACCATGTGGTTGCTGGGAATTGAATTCAGGACCTCAGAAAGAGCAGCCAGTGCTCTTAACCGCTGAGCCATCTCTCCAGCCCACCAGTTCAGCAGTTTTTAATATGGAATTGTTACATGTAGTAAAAAGAATTGTAAACAGACACTCAAGCAAACACTCCCAGAAGCATTATTATGGAAATACTATACATAACAGCTAAAAGATGGAAACAATCTCAAATGTATCAATAGACGAAGGATAAGCAAATTATGTTACATCAGTAGGATGGAATATTACTAACACATTCTACAGGTGGATGAACCTCAAAAACTCAGCACTGAGGGAAAGAAGCTGGAACAAGAAAATCATATCTGTCTGTGGGAATAGTAGGAGATCTCCAGTCACCAACTATGATTGCAAGTGTGAGATAACTCTCTAGTGAGTATGGAATTTTCTTTACAGATGATTAAAATGTTTGGTGAATAGATAGTCATATAACATTGTGAATATAAATAAGGTCATTAAATTGTTTACTTTGAAATAGTTAATTTTGTCTTATGTCAGTACCATTTCATAAAAAAGTTACATATAAAAATTAATTGAAAGAGGTTGACTGGCTGCTGGGCGGCATTGGTGGCACTCAGGAGGCAGAGCCAGGAGAATATCTGTAAGTTCGAGGCCAGCCTGGTCTACAGAGTGAGATCCAGGACAGGCACCAAAGCTACACAGAGAAACCCTACACAGAGAAACAAAAAAATAAACAAACAAACCAATCAATTGACCGTATATATGTGGGCCTGTTTCTAGACCCTTTGTTCAGATTGTTTCAATGATCTGTTTGTCAATTCCTGTGTGTCAAAACAATACTATATTGTTTTGATTAAGGTAGCATTAGAGAAGCTGGGTGGTAGTGGTGCACACCTTTGATTACCACTCTCAGGACGCAGAGGAGGCATATATCTGTGAGTTCGAGGCCAGCCTGGTCTACAGAGCAAGTTCCAGGACAGCCAGGGCTACACAGGGAAAACCCTGTCTTGAAAAAACAAAATATAAAAAGTAGTGTAATTAAGCAATATGTTTCCTTATAATCAATTCTTATTTGTCAAAACTATAATTAGGTTATTTGTGTTACTTCATCTTTTCACCTTGCCTTAGATACATTGATCAGTCTTGGTAGAATTGATGTATATGATGTTGAGTCCTTCCAATTTCTGGACATGGTATATATCTCTGTTTATTCAGTCTCTTTGACTTCCCGATCAGTATTTCATAGTTCTTGCTGGCCCCATTCTCATGTTATATTTATACCTCTCTCATTTTTGAAACAATTATAGATAGTACTATTTCTTTTTCTTCTTCTTCTTCTTCTTCTTCTTCTTCTTCTTCTTCTTCTTCTTCTTCTTCTTCTTCTTCTTCTTCTTCTTCTTCTTCTTTTTTCCAAGACAGGGTTTCTTTGTGTAGTTTTGGTGCCTGTCCAGGATCTCACTCTGTAGACCAAACTCACAGAGATCTGCCTGTCTCTGCCTCCTGAGTGCTGGGATTAAAGGTGTGGGCCACCACTACCCGGCTGATAGTACTATTTCTAGTCTACAGAAATATAACTATTTATTATCCATATATTCTATATTCTGGCTAAAATGACTAATTAGAGAAATCTTTGTAGACTCTGAAGATTTTCTACATTGACAACCATGTCATTTGTAAAAAGACACATTCTTAGCCTTTCCCTTCCAATTTGTTTTCATTTCCCCTTGAATGATCCCACTGAGACTTCTAGCACTATGTTAAGCAGGGCTAAGATTGAGTTGTTCTTTCAGAGGGATTACAGCAGTCTTTGATATTAGTCTATCAGCTACAGCTTTTTCATAGAAGACCTTTTACAGGTTGGAAATGTTCTATTCTTCTCCGAGTTTATGTAAAGTATTTTTAGATCTATTTATTATTGTGTGTGTGAGTGTTTGCCTGTATGTATGTACTTGAACAATATGCATTCAGTACCCACAGAAGAGGCTATTGGATCCCCTGGAACTAGAGTTACAAATGGTTGCAATTCACAATGTGGGTGCTGGGAATTGAACCTGAGTCCTCTGGAAGAGCAGACAGTGCTCTTAACCTCCAAGCCATCTCTCTAGTCCCTTGCTTAAAGTTTTAATCAATTTAATTTAAATAAATCCCCCCCAAAAAAGTAAAAGCCGGGCGGTGGTGGCGCATACCTTTAATCAGGAGGCAGAGGCAGGCAGATCTCTGGGAGTTCGAGGCCAGCCTGGGCTACCAAGTGAGTTCCAGGAAAGGCACAAAGCTACACAGAGAAACTCTGTCTATAAAAACCAATAAAAATAAAAATAAATAAATAAATAAATAAATAAGTCATACTTTTCTCTCTACCTTCACTACAACATGATTCTGAGTTGTGAGTTGTGTTAAAATGAGGTTAGTTCTGATGTTCTTTCCATAATCACGGAGTGGCTCTTCAGAGTTGTCCAACAGATGCTATATGCTGCATATTGTCCACATTTTATAGCTATTTTTAATGTAATGGCAAAGGTAATGAAAGCATGCACACTCTCTCTTACCCAGAACTAAAACTTCAATATTATTAGCTTTTTTCTGCCTTTCCATTCCTTACACATTGTATTTCCTTTTATGTTTTAGTATACTAGCTAGAACACCCAATAATGTTGATTAAAACCTACTATGAGCAGGTAATCACAATACCACCATCGGGGGAACCGAAGTGGGAGGACAAAAAAAAAAGATGAGACTTAGTAGAAGGAAGTTAGGGGTTAGCAAGAAGACTTGCCATGCCTGGAGACCACATTGTGGAAGAAGAGAAACGACTCCAAATGTCTCTCCTTCGACTTCCCCGTGCGCACCACGAATGTACCGCCCACTACCGTCTTAGTTACTTTCCATCACTACGCTAAAACACCATGGCCAAGGCAACTTGCAAAGAAAGCATTTAATTTGGGGCTTATGACTTCAGAGGGTTCAAGTCCAAGACCATTACGGTGGGGAGCATGGCAGCAGGCAGTCAAGCATGGCACTGAGCAGTAGCTGAGAGACATCTTGAGGCAAAACCACCAGGCAGAGAGAGACAGATACACACTGGGAATGGCATGGGCTTTTAAAACCTCAAAGCCCACCCCCAAGTGACACACCTCTTCTGGCAATGCCACACCTCTTAACTCTTCCCAAACAGTTCCACCAACTGGGAACCAAGTATTCAAATGTATGAGCCTGGGGGGGATTTTTACTCACACCATCACACCCCCAAAATAAAAGGTGATAAAAAGGAAGTGAGGAGATGGGGTATTCTTTTAAAGACATTATTCAGGACTGGGCCTGTGGCTCAGAAGTCGAGTGCGTGCCCAGGATGCCTGAAGCCTCTGCTCAGCTCCCTACCAAAAAATAAAAGTCATCTGAAGGGAATCCTGGGACTCCAGCCCCTTCCTTTACTTCTCTGCTTCCTGTTCATCACAAGCCCAGCAGCATTGCTTCACCAAGCGCTTCCCACTGTGATGTTCTGCTTCACCGAAGCTTCAAAGTGACACTTCACATCACGCTGGACAGAATTTGGTCACAGCAGCTGTTATAGTTTGAATTTGAGATGTCCTCCCAAAAGCTCATAGGTTGAGGGTTTTTGAAAATGAATGGATCCAAGGGCTCTGACCTAATCAGCGTACTAATCCCTTCATGGGTTTCTAATACGATGGTGTTGGAAGGGGGCAGCAAATCGGAGTTGGGCCTGTTTGGAGTAAGGAGGTCAGTTTTCGTTTTGTTGTGCTGTGTTTTACCGGCCCTGACGTTTCCTGTTGCTCTACTCCCTGGATGGCATGAAGTGAAGAGCTTGACTGCTCCATGCCCTGCCTCCCTCCGCCCCCCCCCCCCCCCCCCGACTTCCTGTCATGCCATGAGCTCAGAAACAAGAGTGACTGCTGGCCAAGGATGGAAACCTCTGGAATTCTAAGGCAGAATCTACTCTTCCTCTGAATTTCTTTTGGGTATTTGGTCACAGATGAAAAAAATCTAACACAGCAATGGAAACAATAGACCATGTGAAAGACCCTAACCCTTCAGGCTTACACCCCCCAAGCCCCAGGAGAATAAGGAACTAAAAAGAAAACTAGTTCCAAGGGCAACCTGACTAAGCCATTATTCAACCACCCCTGCCACAATGTAACAATGTAAAGAGATCTCTGTTAAGAGATGCACTCAACTGTGACTGGAATAATTGCAAGTGTTCCAGGAAGGACCACTATGACCTTTGTGTAAATTCTACTCCCGCCCTGATTAACCTCCCCCCTTGAGGTTTCAGGAAAAATGTGCATGTGGACGTGACTGTACCCACCCTGTGATCAGGCCATGATCTTATGAAATTAGCCTCTAGACATAAATCAATCGAAATGAAATTGTATGGGAATTGTAATCTTATGGCTTTTGTGGGTTTTTCCTTTAAAAGTACCCATGTGATTGCAATAGGCGCGACTCTTGCTCTCAGGACAAGAGTAGCCCATCTGTACAGTCGCTTCAATAAACCTCGTGCTGTTGCATCAACTGGACCGGAGTCTGGGTTCTTGGAGTGCCCACTCGAGAAGGTAGTACCCTGAGTCTGGGGTCTATTACATGGACCTGAGGTTGGGAGATATTAGCTCGTAAAGTACTTGTCCTGCAGGCAAAAGAGCCCTGGAGCTAGCTGGCCAGAGCCCCTCAGTCTCCAGCTCCAGGTTTAGCAGGAAACCCTGCCTCAAAATATAAGATGAACAGCAATAGAGAAGGACACTAGACACCAACTGCTGCCTTCCATATGCATGCTTGCACACTCACACGTGCACAGGTGCATGTGCACACACACACACACACACCACATATACATATCACACAAACACATATACATACACACAAAAAGATGGAAGTCATAGATCTCGTTTTTTGTCTTTTTTTTTTTTTTTGAGCTGAAGACTGAACCCAGGGCCTTGCACTTGCTAGGCAAGCACTCTACCACTGAGCTAAATCCCCAACCCCCATAGATCTTATTTTAAAATTAGTATTGGTCTAAGATTCCTGTTGTTTTGTCAACAGAAGCCTATCAGCCTTTATTGTCACTACTGTCTAATTAGATCTCATTTCTTTATTTTACTTTATTTTTTACTTCTATTTATGTGTCCGTATGTGTCCATGTGAACATTTGCTTTGGGTGTGTGGGAGCCCAAAGGGACAGAAGACAAGAGCAGACTGCTCTGCACTGGAATGACAAGTGTTTATGAGCCATGCAATGTGGGAGCTGGGGACTGAACTCGGGTCTTCTGGAAGAACTGAAAGTACTCCTAACCTTTGAATCATCTCTCTAGCCCCCTCCCTTTTAAAATTAAATTTTACTTTTTGAAAAAGTGTGTGTGTGTGTGTGTGTGTGTGTGTGTGTGTGTGTGTGATTGTGATTGTATGCCATGTGTGTAGGGAAAAGGGGCCGGGGAAAGAAGACCCTGACCCTGCCTTGACCCAGAGGGCTGGAGACTTGGGAGTTCCTGCCTCTGTGAGTCTGGCCATGCTGTACTTCCCCACTAGCCCACTGCTCATGCCCCAAAAGCCTAAAAAAATTGGCCCTCTCTGCAGAGTGCTCCGCTGTCTCTCTTTCTTTTCAGAGGCAGCCACCACCTTGTGTTTCTCCCCAGTAAACCTCTGTGTGAGGTTGTTACATGGTGTGAGTTTGTGAATTTCTTGGCTCCCAGTTGCTAAGATATCTTTGTGCCCAAAAAACCCTTACATCTGTATTGTGACTCAGATAGGCTAGCCTTTAAGGTGTACCGTGAGGGAGATGAGAAAGCATGAAAACAAAAATTCCTGAAGTTGGCTAAGGCCTTTCAGCCGGCCATTGCACCTGCCCAGGCTCCTTATCTCTCAAAGCCCGAGAACCTTCAGGTCCCTGCTTCAAATGTAGTTAAGAGGGGCACTGGTCCTGGGCCTGCCTGAACCCTTACACACCACCTCGACCATGCCCCAGGTGACATCAAAAGGAACAGTGACCTGTTGATTGACCAGTTAGGTATAATAAAAGACAAGACCTGACAACTCTAGACAGATCTACAAAATGTGAGGAACAGCTTGATGCCTCTGGCTGATGGATAATTGACAGTCCAATTGGATTTTGCCCTTCTTAACTCCCCTTGTCCTCCTTTTCCTAATGCTATTAATTGTACCTTGTCTTATAAACTTGTCTAGATTTATTCAACAACAAATTTATAAGAGTTTTTTTTTTTTTTTTAACCAGATCTTTAACCAGTCGCTATTGCAGGATTATCAGCTTCTAACTATGGGATCAGAGGCCTGTGACACTCAACTATTCCCTGACTGTGAAGATTAATTGATGCCTCCATTGAAAGAGTTTTGAAGTGAAAATGCCTCGGTTACCAAGATAACCAGGCACCAAGGAATGCCACAAAAACCACACCATGCAACAGACCTCATGTTGTGCCGAGGTCGCAAGACCATCAAGCAAGACCACCACAGAGCTGGTAGCTGATAGCTGATAGCTGATGCAAGCACACAGAGGTTTTTTAATAACAAAACAAACCAACAAGCCTGCTTGGTCCCTATTCCAAACACCCGACACAGCGGGTGGAGGAGGACAGCCTGGAGCACTCACTGTAAGGGGTTTATATAGGAAAGGTTTATATGCAGCTTGGGATTGGATGAGGGGGCTAGGGGTGAGGCAGTTGATAATGCAGGGTCTGAATTCATGGGATTATAGTAAAATTTTCCAAGAAACTTCATGTTTCTTTCCTTAGGAAGTAAAAAATTCAGTAGAAATATGTTATAATAAACATGGACATCAGAGACAGAGACAGTGAAATAGGTCTGGGCTAGGTCAATAACCCCTGGACCCGCAACAGTACATATCTACCCTGTTATCTGTAGCTCACAGTAAATTTCTGGTAAATAAATACAGAACGCCTCAATAACACTAACCATCTTCCAAAAGTGTAGTATTGTCAGGACCATGCCTTGACTTTGCCGAGGACAGAGCTTCTCAGAAGAAAAAGAATGCAGGGCAAAGAGGCAGCAGAGATAAAGAAGACGGCTCTCTCCTCAGCTGGCTTCTCTTCCCTTCCTCAGCAGCCTTCCTAGGGCCCCCTTCACCTCTTTGTTCCTTAGAGTGTAGATGAGCGGATTCACCATGGGTGTGACCACAGAGTAGAAGAGAGAAATGAATTTGCCCTGGTCCTGATTACTGCTCTTAGCTGGAAGCAGATACCCATAGATAGCCGAGCCATAGAAGAGGAAGACCACTACCAAATGGGACAGGCAGGTATTGAAGGCCTTCCGACGTCCCTCCACAGAGCGGATCTTTATCACTGCCTGAGCGATGAAGCAGTAGGAGATGAGGATGATGCTTAGCGGGACAGCAGTGAAGAAAGTGCAGACACCATTGAGCACAGCCTCATTGAGGCTCGTGTCTCCACAGGCCAATTTAATCATGGCGGGTACCTCACACAGAAAGTTGTCCACCTTCCGGTGTCCACAAAATGGGAGCTGCAGAGTGAATGTTGACTGAATCACAGAGTTGCCCAAGCCCCCCAGCCAGCTGATAGCAGCCAGCAGCCAGCAGAGCTGTGGATTCATGACGGTCATGTAGTGCAGGGGTCGGCAAACTGCCACATAACGATCAAATGCCATCACCACGAGCAGTATGCCCTCAGTGGCCCCCAGCCAAAGGAAAATATAGAGTTGAGTTACACACCCACCATAGCTGATGGTCTTGTCTGGCCCCCAGAGATTTTTCAGCATTTGGGGCACTGAGCTGGTAGTAAAGGCAAGGTCCAAGGAAGAGAGGTTGCTGAGGAAGAAGTACATGGGTGTGTGGAGCCGGGCATCCAGGCGGGAAAGCAGGATGATAGTTGAGTTCCCAAGCAGCGTCAACAGGTAAGAGGAGAGGATGACTGCGAAGAAGAGCATCTCCAGCTGCGGGTGGTCAGATATCCCCATCAGAATGAAGCTCCCAGAGGAGCTGTTGCTGTCGGCTTCCATCGCCCGAGTCACTGGTAGCCTGCTCTGGAAAACTGCTGGGGGCAAAGCAAGGGAAGAGGCAGCTACTGCTCAATCTGCATCCAGAATGTTCTTCAGGCTCCACAGTTAAGTAGCAGTCGAGCCTTTCCAGGCACAAGCTTTCATGTGATCCCTGGCTGTCAGATGAGTTGGGATGTCAAAAGGGACCTAGCACAGAGATGAAGGAGTCTCTTGTGAAGACAGACAACAGAATTCAGAGCAACAGTATGGCAGGGCAGAGGGGAACTGGCAGGTTTGAATTAGATGCAGACATTCCCAAAACACAAATTCCCTCAACAGTTTTTCTATGCTCTGGTCAGGGGGAAACACACTGAATTTGGAAAATCTCTCCAGACGTTTCTGATAAATTTCTTTCTCAGGCTGGAGAGATGGCTCAGCAGTTAAGAGCACATACTGCTCTTGTAGATGACTCAAGTTAGGTTCTTAGTACCCTCATCTCACAATAGCCCATAAATCCAGCTCCAGGGGATCTGACATCCTCTTCTGGCAACTGCACTTACGTGAACATTCCACCCCAAACACCTATATACATAATTTAAAATAAAGTCTTTTTTTTTTTTTTTTTTGAGACAGGTCCTCATTATGCAGCCCTAGCTAGACTGGGAGTTGCTATGTAGACCAGGCTAGCCTTGACTCACAGAGATCCCATGTGCCTGTTTTCTGAGTGTTGAGATTAAAGGCATGTGCCACCATGCCTATCAAAAAATAAAATCTTTAAAGAAATTTATTTTTTCTCTCTTTGATAGTCCTCCCTTCTCAAGTTAAAAGTCCTGGTCTGGAAAGATCCTCATGTGTCTATCAAATGACAAAAACAATGAGATGACCGGGAGCTAAAGCATTGGTTGCTCTTCCAAAGGACCAGAGTTCAATTCCTGGCCCCCAGCTGGTGGTTCACAAGCGTCTGTAACTCAAGCTCCCGTGGATCTGATGCCATCTTCTGCCCTCCGTGGGCACTGCGTGCATGTGGTGCTCATATACATGCAGGCAAAGCACCCACACAAACAAAGTCGTTTTGGATTTTTGTTTTGTTTTGTTTGAGACAGGGTTTCTGAGTGTGTGTGTGTGAGTGTGTGTGTGTGTGTGTGTGTGTGTGTGTGTGTGTGTGTGTGTGTGTGTGTATATGTGCACGAACATATCTGGAGGCCAGAGGCCAACCTCAGGTGTCATTCCTTCTCAGATACCTTCCATCTTATTTTTGAGACCCGGGGCTTATTGATGAGGCTAGGTTTGCCATTCAGCATGTCCCAGGGACCTGCCTGTCTCTACTCTCCCAGTGCCAGAATTCCAAGTGTGCGTCCCCACACCTGCCTCTCTTTCACGTGGTACTGGAGCTCAGTCTCAGGCCTCGTGTTCGTATAGAGAACACTTGACTCACTCAGCTATTTCTCCAGCCGCAGGGAAGGAATTTTTAAAAACTGCTTTTGAGGTGAGCAGAGGAGCCTTTCTAGCGAGTCAGGGATGACAGAGTGTCAGAGCGCCTTCCACGTCTAAGGCTAGGAAAAGGATTGCTTCTCCTTTTCTTCTAAGAGAACTGAGGCGTTAAGTTATCCTGACTCTCTGGAAGTTCTTCCAGAGGCTTCCCTTCCTACCCTCCTATTGAAGTATCTACTGCTGCAAGGGGGAGGAGCTGATGGGCCCTGCTCCCTGCTGTTGCCGCTGTGGGGACTGTGACTGTGGCTGCTCCGAGTTGTCCTACCTCCTTCCAGTCTCCACGCTGCACCTACTGAGCAGTTGCAGCCTTGAGATACAGATGAAAAGGAAAAGAATAGGCTGTTGCTAGCGTGGGGAAGCTACTGGAGTTCAAAAGAAAACACCAGACTGACTAGATTCCTGGCCTGAGTTTAACAAAGCCTCGGGCTAGGGAAGTGTACCCCCAGGGTTACCTCCAGTAGCCCTGTTCATCAGGCCCTTTCCCCTCTCCCTTATGGGGTGTTTTCTTTTGGTTCCTGGTTTCCTTCCAATTTGGGAGTGTTTTATTTTGTTTATTTTTGAGATGGTCTTATGTAGCACAGGCTGTCCACACCTCATCATGTAGCCAAGGCTGGCCTTGAATTCTAGGTCCTTCTGCTTCTACCTCCCAGTACTGGGATTATAGGCATGGACTCCTATGCCTGGCTCTAATCTGGAAGTGTTAAATTAATCCAGACTTATTTGCATTTAGGAAGAGCCCAGTGAGGGTAATATTGAACTCTCCATTTTGGAAAGGATGCACTATGAGTGTTTTTGTTTTGTTTTTGAGACAAAGTCTTTTTTGTGGTTATTTGTTTTTTGTTTTTTGAAACAGGGTTTCTCTGTGTAGTTCTGGCTGTGCTGGAACTCACTGTTTAGACCAGGATGCCTCCCAAGTGCTGGGATTAAAGTCGTATACCACCATGCCCATCTGAGACAAGGTCTTATATAGCCCAGTTGTCCTAAAATTATATAATCACAGATGGCCTTGAACTCTTGCTCTGCCTTCTGAGTGCTGAGATCACAGGCATGTACCACCATGTGTGGTTTTTATGCAATGCTGGAGCTTGAACCCAGAGCCGAATGCAAGCTAAACAACAGATCTACATCCTAGGTCTGGATGTGCCATTTATGGTATTTAGTCACAGAAGCACAGGGTACAGGACCCGTCGGGATAGACGTAATTTTTAGGAATAGCTTACATGAACTACAGATGGTCCTTGCCTTTGTCTGTTGATGAATTTAGTTTGAAATGCCACATAGGAGCAGCTCACAGCTGTTTCCAACTCCAGCTCCAGAGGGTCCGACGTCCTCTCTGACCTCCGAGGGCATCTGCACAGATATGAACACATCTGCTGTGAAATGGCATGGGAGAGGCCTTGGCAGGTTTGAACTAAGGTGACATGCCAGCGGTGGCCAAGGGGACACAGTGGAAACTTACTCACACCAGGCAGGCACCGCACCCACGTGGAAAGTTTTATTATTAAAGGAGAAAGGGAGAAGGGAAGGGAGGGGGAGAAGAAGAGAGAGAGAAAGAGGGAGGGAGGGAGAGAGAGAGAGAAGTGGGGGGGGGGAAGAGTTTTTTCCTCTTAAAGGGGACTTCATGTAGGATGACATC
Source organism: Peromyscus maniculatus bairdii (assembly GCF_049852395.1). NCBI lineage: Eukaryota > Metazoa > Chordata > Mammalia > Rodentia > Cricetidae > Peromyscus > Peromyscus maniculatus. Next base: position 11,635,563 of record NC_134859.1, read on the forward strand.
AGGATGCTGGGCAGGCCCTGGGGGGCAGTTCAGAATGCTAGCAATATCAACACACACACACACACACACACACACACACACACACACACACACACACACACATGATTAAAAATAAAAATGAATCTAAAATAAGTGTTACATGCTGAGAGAAGCAGCCAAGATTTATTTCTTCAAAAGAATCTTGGGGTTGGGAGTGTAGCTCAGTGGTAAAGTACTTGCCTAACAAGCACAAATTCCTGGGTTCTATTCCCAGAGGGGCAGGAAGTGAGGAGGGACAACATGGGACCTTGTATTTTTTTGTTCTTTCCCCCTTCCCCAGCTTCCTGCCCATTTCTTTTCCTAAACTTCACAACTCTCTTTTGCCCACCTGTGCATTAGCTTCTGCCAAGTCTGACATTTGGGCGTGGCTTTCCTGTGTGCAGAAGTTATCCTGAATGTGGGTGCACATTGTCAAAGTCCAAATGTTGCACTGACGTTATCCCAAGTAAAACGGGAGTGGAATCATTCGAAATGAAAAACACAACAAAAAACCCTAGGCAGATGTCATGGCAAATGCCTATAATCCTAGGACTTGGTAGATGGAGGTGGGAGGGTCAGAAGTTCAAGGTCATCGGTATCTACCTAGCAAGGTCAAGGCTAGACTGCACTGGGGAGACCCAGTATCAGGAAGGAAACAAAACCAAAAACAAACAGCTAACCAACCAACCTAATTCTGTACTCCTAGAACTGCTAGAGTTTTAAAGTGTGTCTTATTTTTATTTATTTTAGAAATGTTTTATTTATTTAAGAAATGGATGATGGTGATAATCCCAAATAGCTAACTTGAACCTGACTATTTTGAATAACCTAGTGTAAGTTAATATTATCTTTAATTGGTCAGAATGAATATATGTCTTTCAAAATACATTACTATTATGAAGGAAAGGCAGGCAGGAATCACAAAACAAAACAAAATCATTTTTTTCTAGAAGGAATGAAGTCTGCATTAGAAAGCAAACAATTGTCCGGTCCAAAAGAAACCGGGGAAATTTCTACCGTGGTGTCTATTAGCAAACCATGCTGGCCTCCACCTCCCTGGGTACCAGTGGCTCTTCTCACCCTGCCCCACCCTAAACTTCTCCGGCTCACCGGCTTCCCTTCCCCCTCTTCTGGTTCCTGTATACCCTGGTGGTTTAGGCCATGCCCTCCCTCCACCCTCTTGCTCTCTCTCTCTTCCTCCCCCTACCCCATCTCTCTCCTCTCATGGCTGGGTAGATTCATGGCCTTGGTTAGTCTACTTTCTCTCCCTGCTCTGGACCCTCCCAGATGCCTCTGGCTACGCTCACCCTCACTATACCTTGGGGCCATCATATCCTCACTTTATATACCCATCACTCTATAAATAGAAAGATTTAGGTATTAAACAGAGGAAACATTCATTTTCTTCCCTAAATCTTAGAGAAGGGAGAGTCTGGGTCCTAAAAGAGATCAGTTTAAGACCAATAAAAGAAAAAAAAAAGTTCATTATTAATAGTAAACTCAAAGAAATGACTCCTCCCAAGTAACATTTCCATTTTAATATTTAAATTTAACCAACAGTTACAATGGGTAGTTAAAGAAGTCAGTCTATTTGGAAGGAAAGATTAGTGAAGTTTCATTAAAATTTGTATTTTATTCTACGGTGGATGATAAAATCCTTGGTGTCAGCAAGAAGGCTGAGTGGGTAGAGGCCTTGCTGCCAACCCTGAAGACCGAGTTTGATTCCTAGGACCTACATGGTAGAAAGGACCCACTCCCACAAGCTGTTCTCTGACTTATGCATGCACACAGTAGAATGTGTTCTCCAAAATAAATAAATAAATAAAAGTTGGGGCTAAAGAGATGGCTCAGTGGTTAAGAGGATTGTCTGCTCTTCCAAAGGACGTGGGTTCAATTCCCAGCACCTACACGGTGGCTCACAACCATCTGTAACTTCTGTTCCAGAGGTTCTAACATCCTTTTCTGACCTCTGCAGGCACCAGGCATGCATGTGGTGTACATACTTACATGCAAGCAAAACATCCGTATACATAAAGTAAAGGTAAGTTATAAAATCATATTTGAAGGGAGTTTGAGCTAGCCCATGTAGCAGTCCTAAGAACTCTGTTTTTTTTTTTTTTTTTTTTTTTTAAGGTAGAGTGCTAAATGCACGGTGGTGCATCAGATACCTAGGTACTTTCAGCACTGAAAACTCAGGATGCGGACGGCAAGATAAGCCTGCTTTTTTAGGAAATCTCCAGGTTAAACTGTAAGCAGTTTGCAAAGGGTGTCCCCAAAGAGAAGCAGGCAAGAAGACTGTTCTGAGCGTGTCTGCTGTGTGTGGCTTTAGCACTCCTTACTCAGAAAGTCATTCCTGATTTGATATTTGGAAGGGGAAATGGAGAACATACTTTTTAGAGAAGAGTGTAGGAAGAAGTCCTGGAAGAGAGGCCAGATGTTATGGGTAATGGAGGGTTTTGTTTTCTCTTTGTCCTGGGAACATCTTCACTACTATAATAGGGTTTTAAAGACCCAAGCTGGCCGGGCAGTGGTGGCGCACGCCTTTAATCCCAGCACTCGGGAGGCAGAGCCAGGCGGATCTCTGTGAGTTCGAGGCCAGCCTGGGCTACCAAGTGAGTTCCAGGAAAGGCGCAAAGCTACACAAAGAAACCCTGTCTCGAAAAACCAAAAAAAAAAAAAAAAAAATAAAGACCCAAGCTGCTGAGCAGTGTGCTTCCTGCTTTATAACAATGGACTGAGACTTAGGAGAAGCTGTGATTGGACATTCTGAGAGTCCATTTGCTAACACAGCAGACTTTTTTTTTGCCCAGCCACGGGCCTGCCAGGAGATTCAGCACCCTGCCTTTGATTCTTGCTGCCAGAGGACTCTGTAACCAGGGCCAGCTTTACAATCCAAAGGGGACTAGGATGAGGTGTGTGTGTGTGTGTGTGTGTGTGTGTGTGTGTGTGTGTGTGTGTGTGTGTTCTATTGCTATTATTTTTTATTCTTTCCCAATTGTCTATGGATGATTTTTGCTAAAGGGTTTTGAACAGAGCCATGTTAAAAATTTCCTTTTCAGTTCAAATACTTTTCTTTTATATCTCTTCCTAGTTGTGCACCTCTATACCTCTAACTTTTCTCCTAAAGGAAACAACACAGCCTATTTAAAAACTTTTATCACTTGCTCTCTCCTACCAGTTTTCCCGCATCCCCTCCCCCCCTTTGTCTCTCTTATACTCTGGATTCTCCAATAATAAACTGAGGGATTGCCTGCAGAACTCTACCTGTGACTTCAGAATGCCCCATTCTTCAGCTGGTGCTCAGGGGATGGAGAGGACCAGCATGTGAGTTCAAAGCACAGTGCGGGTTGTCACGGAGCCCTGCACGGAGCCCTCGGCTTTTAACCTGACACTTATCTTGACCTTCTGAGCAGCCTGGATCTGCCACCCAGAGGCCTGACTCATGGGGCTGATACTAAAGGACCCAAGAGGCGGGGTGCCTCAGTCCCCCCTTATCCATACAACCCCCGCCCCAGGCAATTAGCACATAGGGCCTGTGTGGCCAGAATACAGGAAAGAGGTGTCCCTGAAGAACCAACTCAGTCTTTCATCTGACCTCTCTCCCCAAACACAGAGAACTAATTGAGCTGGAAAGAAGCACTGTGTCCCATAAATAATTAGTGATTACATACAGTTTCTTTTTCTTTTTTTCAAGCTATTTCTTAAAAATACTTCATATGGCAAAGGGAGCCAGATGTCTTACCCCACTGACAGAGAAACAGACAAAGCATAACAGAATCCTGTGTCTGACCTGGTGTTAAGTAGGTCCTGCCCAGTGAAGGCTTTTCTCACTAGGGCACCAACAAGTCCTCCTGTCTGTGAGATGTACTTTTGAGATTTTGGTCAGGACCAGGAAACTTACACACATGTACTGTGCCATGGAAAAGCAATAATTTTCTGACACCACTACAGAAACTTTTGGGATGTAACTGGGAACATGGCTAGGTCATTAGCTGTTATAGAAATTAAATTACTCCACAAACAGATGAGAAAACTCATTCTTTCAAGGAATGGACACTGGGCTGAGGATGCAGCTCAGTGACACAGACTTACCCTGCCTGTGGAAGGTCCCGGGGACAATCCTCAACACTACAGGAGGAAAAATGCTAAAAATGTACAGTGGAGGAATATAGCATAAACAAGATTAGCCTGACCCCTGCCCAGCAGGATCACTGTCCCGTGTGCAGACTGCAGCATCTCAGAATGCTAAGCAATATCTGTCAGCTTCTGCTGTCAAACATGTGCTCAGTAGCTAGCAAGCATGATCACAATCACCAAATAAGCATCTTTCAGCCCTTTGTACAAAAGAGGAACTAAATCCGGACAGTTCTATGTAACTTATCTAAAGGCAAATGGCTAGCGACAGAGTCATTAAAAGAAGGTCTATAGGGCTGGGGATATGGTTCATTTGGAAAGTGCCAGCCATGGAAGAATGAGGACCTGAGTTCATATCCTCAGTACCCACATTAGAAGCCAAGTGTGGCTGGGTGGTGGTGATGAACACCTTTAATCCCAGCATTCAGGAAGCAGAGGCAGGCAGATCTCTGTGAGTTTGAGACCAGCCTGATCCACAGAGCCCAGGACAACCAGGGCTACATAGAGAAATCCTGTCTTGAAAAACAAACCAACCAATCAAACAACCAACCAACCAAACAAACAAATAAATAAAAAGTCAAGTGTGGAGGATGGAGAGATAGTTCAGCAGTTAAGAGCACTTATTCTTCCAGAAGACCCAGGTTCAGTTCCCAGCACCTACATTGTGGCTCACAACCATCTGCCACCCGAGATCCAGGAGATCTGATGCCTTCTTCTGGACTTTGTGGGTACCAGGCACACATGTGGTGTACACACACACACACACACACACACACACACACAAACACACACACGCAGGCAAAACACTCATACACATTTAAAAAAATGAAAGAAATCTAAAAATCCATAAAAAATTTTAAACTGGGCATAGTGGCACACACCTTTAATCCCAGCACTCAGAAGACAGAGGCAGGTGGATCTCTATTAGTTTGAGGCCAGCCTGGTCTACATAGCAAGTTTCAGGACAGCCAGGGCTACAAAGATAGAGCTTGTCTCAAAACTTAAATAATAATAATAATGAAGTTTTAAGTTAAAAAAATCCAGTGTGGTTATGTTCAGCTATGACCTTGAGGGAAAGCATTGCAGAGATACGGAGATCCCTGAGCACAATGGCCAATCAGTCTGGCCAGTTGGTGAGTGCCGGATTCAATGAGGGACTCTCCCAAACTCTAAGGTGAAGATCAACCAAAGAAGACAACTTCTGGACCACTACACTTGCATACACATGTACCTGTATGTACATATGAAGACATACACATACTCTACATGCACACATATACACGTTGATGGTTCACATTATAATCCCAGCACCCAGGAAGCAGAGGCAGGAAGAATATGAACTTTGGGTCAGCCTGGGCTTCATAGACAGACTCTGATGAAAAACAAAAAATTAGGTTCATTTGACTCTAGAGTCCATATTGAGAAGAAACTGGAAAATGTCTATGTCCATCATCAGGAAATTCAATAATATGACACTTGTACAGAGTCTGGTGTACACTGTCATTGTTCTCTGCGTGACAGAACTTCTATCAGTGAATTATTATTTTATTTACTTTTTCAACCTTATTTCCAATTTCTGCTCTCATTCTTCTGTATCCACTCTTGGGTATCTACTCCATGGACTGTGTTTGGTGTATCAGCATTTAAATATATACATTATTGTAGGATATTTGTTTTACACTGTGTGAAGCTGTGTCGCTGTGATTGGTTTAATAAAAAGCTGAACGGCCAATAGCTAGGCAGGTGAGGTTGGACAGGACTTCAGGAGAGAGAGGAACTGAGAGGGATGAATCTAGGCACAAGAGAGATGCCAGGGAGACAGAGGGAATTGGACATACACAATGGAGGCGAGGTAAAAAAAGCCACATGGCAAAACATAGATTAATAGAAGCAGGTTAATTAAGTTATAAGAGCTAGTTGGAAAGAAGCCTAAGATAAAGTCCAAGCTTTCATAATTAATAATAAGTGTCATTATTTGGGAGTTGGCCATCCCCAAGAGGAATCACCACAAGAAAGTCCTACTACAATATGTACCTCGATAAAACACAATGTCTTGCACTTGCGAATGTTTCTGTTTATCATAACAGTGTTGTGTCATTGCGTCCCTTCTGCTCTTACTCTCAAATGCCCTGTCCACTGTATTTTCATTTTGTTTTAAAAGACACTTATATTGTAGTGGTTAATTTTTTCTTTTAAAAATATTTTTAAACATTTAGTTACATGTAAATGGGATGGGGGCTGAATGCACATGTGAATGCAGCTTCCCACAGAGCCCAGGAGAGGATATCAGATGCCCAGAGCTAGAGTTAAGCCTATTCAGCTGTGAAGTAATTGATGGATTAACCCACTATGAGTTTGGCATCCTCAAGTTCCAATCATTCCCCCCAAACCCATTAGCTTTTACATAGCTTTAACATAAAGGCCTTTCAGATTCGTATTGTGACAATCAGCAGTGATCAATGCATGTGTATGGCTCACTGTATAGGAGGCTTGTTAGCCTGATTTCCACAAGGACAGTCATTCTACATCCTGCCAGAGGTGTACAGCAGTTCCATCTTCTCTAACATCTGGTATTGCAGTTTTTAATCATGGCCATTATAACACATAGTTCATTCTGTTTTAAGTTTACATTTGCCCAATAACTGATGAAATAGTACAAACCACTGTGTACCTATTTGCTATCACCACACCCATTTTGGTGAGTTGTCTGCTATCACCTTTTTTTATTTTTGACTAGGTCTCATGTAGCTCAGGCTGGCCTCAAACTCACTATCAGAATTTTCCAAGGGGCCTTCCCTAAGAAGATTCCTTCCAGAGTCCTGGGGAAGACATTACATCTGGTGTGGGGTTATCTGAGAGAAAGGAATCTATGTACACCATGTTCTTTCGTCCATTACGTTATTTCTCTAAGACAAAATTCTATCTATACAGCTTTATCTCCATACTCACATTCAGCTCCTCTCTGTCCCTTCTTTTTCTGTCCTCCCATAGTCTAATAATAACTAAGCTCTTATGCTCTCAATCTCATCTTTGTCCTCTGTTCCTACATCCTCCATCTTTCCTACTTCTCCTCTCCTGAGCCAGTCTGCCTTACCATCTACAGAAACTCTGCCTTGTTCTCACACAACTCTGCTCAGACCAGGAATCCTGCACCACCTTTCACTCCACCTGGAGATGTAAAAATCTCCTTTGTTTTGAGTCAATTGCTCTGGAAGGCTGTTTTACCCATCTAGGAAAGGAAGATCTGAGCTTTATTTGCATAAGAAACAAAGCTATGCATCTATAGTCCACCTGTCTCCTAGGCTCTGTAGGGGTGTTACCTAGGAGATCAGCAGTATGTCTGAGAAGTTTATGCTTTTATTATATGGCCTAGTAGTATATGAGTGCACAAGAATTTCATAGCAAGAAAAGCTGAATATTAAAAGCTGAATAACATCAAATATTCCTTGATAAATGGCTTCCCTCTAGAAAAATTCTTTGACTTTTTTTAGGTATAGCTTTAATATATACAGCTGAATCTCTTGAATCTCTATAATATATTCTTGTGGCTTGCAGCAACTCACCATGTAGATGAAGCTGGCTTTGGATTCCTAATCACTTTACTTCTAATAATTTAGTAGTCACTTATAATTCTTTTTTGTTTCATAATTTAATATAAGTAGAGCCATGTAGTACCTATCTTTTTATCACTCAGTATAATTCACTGTGAGGTGATCTGTCCAACTTGTTTCATGTACCAATTGTTTATTGTTTTTATTACTAAGTGTATTCCATAGAATAGATGTACCAGTATATTTCAATATTCATCTATTGAATGACATTTAGGGTGTGTTCCACCTTTATTATTAATACAATTATTATGGACATTCATGTTCTAGCTTTTGTGTGAATATGTTTTACTTCTCTAGAACAAATGCTCAAGTTAGGATGGATAATCTGCATGAAAACTGTAGTGGTTTGAGCGGGAATGGCCCCCATAGGCTCATGTATTTGAATATTTGGTCCCAGTTGGTGAACTGTTTAGGAAGGATTAGGAGGTGTTGCCTTGTTGGAGGAGGTGTGTCACTGGTGTGGGGTTGAAGTGTCAAAAGCCCACTCCTGGCCCAGTGTCATCCTCTCTGCCTATAATTTTTGGATCAGATGTGAACTCTGAGCTACTGCTCCAGGGCCATGCCTGGCTGCTGCCATGCTTCCCAATATGATGATCATGGGCTAATCCTTTGAAAATGTAAGCAAGCCTCAAATTAAATATTTTTATAAGTTGCCTTGGTCATGATGTCTCTTCAGAGCAATAGAACAGTAACTAAGACAAAAAGTAGGCCAAGCCTTTAAGTAGAAGTGTAGAACATAGTTCTGTTGGCACAAACTTTTCATCCCAGCTACTTGAAGGATGAGGCAGGAAAATTACAAGTTCAAGACCAGCTAGAACCATAGAGAGAGTTCAAAATCAGCCTGAATAACTTAGTGAGACTCTTTCTACCTCTAAATAAATAAATAAATAAATAAATAAATAAATAAATAAATAAGAATGACTGGGGATTTATCTTTGTGGTAGAGTGCTTGTCTAACATATGCAAAGCCCTGGGTTCCTGAGTTCCTGAACTACAAAATATATTTAAAGTAGAGGAAGAAGAAAAATTGGAGGAAGAGAGAGAAGTAGTAGCTTGGAACATTCATCTGGACCCCAAACTCCTGGAAAAGAGGAGCTGAACATTGAGTTACAATTGGTCATGCCTACCAGAAGAAATCTATACACTACCTTAAGGATAGGGTCAGTGAACACATTTATGCTTTGGAATGATAGTACATCCCCAGCTCCATCGCAAAATGTCTCTGACACTCAGAAACTTTCCAGGTTTCCCCTGTGTGTGTCCTCATCTGGCTCTTCACCTGCATCCTTTAAGATCCTTATAAGCTGACAAATGGAAGAGTTCCATGAGATATCCTAGCACATTACTGGACCCAAGGGGTTTGTAGGAACCTCCAGCTTGCAGCCAATTGGCCAGAAGCCTAAACAACTTCTGTATAAATTCAGGGAAATAATATGGGTGTCCATTTCCCAATTGGCATTCAGCATTATGCTGCAAATTCTATCAGGAGTAATTAAGAATAAGGACCGGAAGATGGCTCTGTAGTTAAGAGCTGTGCAAAAGATGATTTCTATTCCTAGCACTCACATCAGGAGGCATGCACATACCTGTAACTCCTACTACAGGAGGTCCAGCAGCCAGGAGAAACTGCATGCATGTGTGTTTAACACACACACACACACACACACACACACACACACACACACACACACACGAGGAGGTAGGAGAGAAAGAGAGGGAAAGAGAGAGACAGAGACAGAGAGACAGAGAGAATATAAGTGTAGGGCTGGTGAGATGGTTCTGGGGTAAATGTGCTTGCCACCTAAGCTTTAAAAACCCGAGTTTGATACCCCGCACCTGCATGGTGGAAGGAGAAAATGAACTCCGTCAAGCTGTCCTATGACCTCCACATGTGCTCTATGGTACACGAATAAATAAATAAATAAATAAATAAATAAATAAATAAATAAATAAATAAATAAATACAGTCAAAAACAAATTTTAAAAAAACATAACTACGAAAATGACTGCTTACATATTCATGTATAAGTTAGGGTTTAATATCCAGAAAATAGTTCCCTTAACATGTAAAATGACAATTCAGCTTAAAAATTAGCCAAGGGGCTGGGGACATAGCCCAGTTTTATCCCTTGACTTGGGAGGTAGAAATGGGAGCATCAAACATGCAAGGCCATCCTCAGCTACATACTGATTTGAAGGCCAGCCTGGAATACTGAGGTTTCCTTCCTCCCTCCCTCCCTCCCTCCCTCCCTCTCTCCCTTCCTTCCTCCCTTCCTCCCTCCCTCCCTCCCTCCCTCTCTCCCTTCCTTCCTCCCTTCCTTCCTCCCTCCCTCCCTCCCTCTCTCCCTTCCTTCCTCCCTTCCTCCCTCCCTTCCTCCCTCCCTCCCTCCCTCCCTCCCTCCCTTCCTCCCTCCCTCCCTCCATGCCTTTCTTTCTTTCTTTCTTTCTTTCTTTCTTTCTTTCTTTCTTTCTTTCTTTCTTTCTTTCTTTCTTTCTTTCTTTCTTTCTTTCTTTCTTTCTTTCTTTCTCTCTTCCTCTCTCTCTCTCTCTCTCTCTCTCTCTCCCTCCCTCCCTCCCTCTATCCCTCCCTCCCTCCCTCCCTTCCTTCCTTTCTTTTCCTTTCTTTGTAAGCAAACTGGGAATTGGAGAGATGGCTCAGTGGTGATGTGTGCTTTCTGCTCTTGCAGAGGACCCAGGTTTGGTTTCCATCACCCACATAGTCGCTCATAACCATCTGTAACTGCAGGATCAGTGGATCTAATGCCCATTTTTGGCAAGGGCACTAGGTCCACAAGTGGTGCAAAGACATACATGTAGACAAAACATATAAAACTTATAAACATAAAATTAATAAAAATTAAAAACGGGCAAATGATTTAGATAGAAATTTCTTCAACATCAGAGAAACAGCCAATAAACACCGGAAAGATGTTTGACATATCAGGAATGGGGAAATAAAACATAAAATGCTATAAAAAATAACACAAAATAAGAAAACAGTAATTGCCAGTCATATAGAGAGTCAGAAACTTCACGCACTGTTGGTGGGACTATAAAACAGTTCAGCAGGTTTTTTTGTTTTGCTTTTTTTTTTTGGTATTGTTTTTTTAGATTTATTTATTATGTATATAATGTTCTGTCTGCAGGCCAGAAGAGGGTACCAGATCTCATTAGAGATGGTTGTGAGCCACCATGTGGTTGCTGGGAATTGAATTCAGGACCTCAGAAAGAGCAGCCAGTGCTCTTAACCACTGAGCCATCTCTCCAGCCCACCAGTTCAGCAGTTTTTAATATGGAATTGTTACATGTAGTAAAAAGAATTGTAAACAGGCACTCAAGCAAATACTCCCAGAAGCATTATTATGGAAATACTATACATAATAGCTAAAATGGAAACAATCTCAAATGTATCAATAGACGAAGGATAAGCAAATTATGTTACATCAGTAGGATGGAATATTACTAACACATTCTACAGGTGGATGAACCTCAAAAACTCAGCACTGAGGGAAAGAAGCTGGAACAAGAAAATCATATCTGTCCCAGGTTTATAATACGATGGTGTTGGAAGGGGGCAGCAAATCAGAGTTGGGCCTGTTTGGAGTAAGGAGGTCAGTTTTCGTTTTGTTGTGTTGTGTTTTACCGGCCCTGACGTTTCCTGTTGCTCTACTCCCTGGATGGCACGAAGTGAAGAGCTTGACTGCTCCATGCCCTGCCTCCCTCCCCCCCGACGTCCTGTCATGCCATGAGCTCAGAAACAAGAGTGACTGCTGGCCAAGGATGGAAACCTCTGGAATTCTAAGGCAGAATCTACTCTTCCTCTGAATTTCTTTTGGGTATTTGGTCACAGATGAAAAAATCTAACACAGCAATGGAAACAATAGACCATGTGAAAGACCCTAACCCTTCAGGCTTACACCCCCCAAGCCCCAAGAGAATAAGGAACTAAAAAGAAAACTAGTTCCAAGGGCAACCTGACTCAGCCATTATTCAACCACCCCTGCCGCAGTGTAACAATGTAAAGAGATCTCTGTTAAGAGATGTACTCAACTGTGACTGGGATAATTGCAAGTGTTCCAGGAAGGACCACTGTGACCTTTGTGTAAACTCTACTCCCGCCCTGATTAACCCCCACCCTTGAGGTTTCAGGAAAAATGTGCATGTGGACGTGACTGTACCCACCCTGTGATCAGGCCATGATCTTATGAAATTAGCCTCTAGACAATAATCAATCGAAATGAAATTGTATGGGAATTGTAATCTTATGGCTTTTGTGGGTTTTTCCTTTAAAAGCCCCCACGTGGCTGCAGTAAGGCATGACTCTTGCTCTCAGGACAAGAGTAGCCCGTCTGTACAGTCGCTTCAATAAACCTCGTGCTGTTGCATCAACTGGACCGGAGTCTGGGTTCTTGGGGTACCCACTCGAGAAGGTAGTACCCTGAGTCTGGGGTCTATTACATGGACCTGAGGTTGGGAGATATTAGCTCGTAAAGTGCTTGTCCTGCAGGCAAAAGAGCCCTGGAGCTAGCTGGCCAGAGCCCCTCAGTCTCCAGCTCCAGGTTTAGCAGGAAACCCTGCCTCAAAATATAAGATGAACAGCAATAGAGAAGGACACTAGACACCAACTGCTGCCTTCCATATGCATGCTTGCACACTCACACGTGCACAGGTGCATGTGCACACACACACACACACCACATATACATATCACACAAACACATATACATGCACACAAAAAGATGGAAGTCATAGATCTCGTTTTTTTGTCTTTTTTTTTTTTTTTTTTTTTGAGCTGAGGACTAAACCCAGGGCCTTGCACTTGCTAGGCAAGCACTCTACCACTGAGCTAAACCCCCAACCCCTATATATCTTATTTTAAAATTAGTATTGGTCTAAGATTCCTGTTGTTTTGTCAACAGAAGCCTATCAGCCTTTATTGTCACTACTGTCTAATTAGATCTCATTTCTTTATTTTACTTTATTTTTTACTTCTATTTATGTGTCTGTATGTGTCCATGTGAACATTTGCTTTGGGTGTGTGGGAGCCCAAAGGGCCAGAAGACAAGAGCAGACTGCTCTGCACTGGAATGACAAGTGTGTATGAGCCATGCAATGTGGGAGCTGGGGACTGAACTCGGGTCTTCTGGAAGAACTGAAAGTACTCCTAACCTTTGAATCATCTCTCTAGCCCCCTCCCTTTTAAAATTAAATTTTACTTTTTGAAAAAGTGTGTGTGTGTGTGTGTGTGTGTGTGTGTGTGTGTGTGTGTGTGTTTGTGATTGTATGCCATGTGTGTAGGGAAAAGGGGCCGGGGAAAGAAGACCCTGACCCTGCCTTGACCCAGAGGGCCAGAGACTTGGAAGTTCCTGCCTCTGTGAGTCTGGCCATGTTGTACTTTCCCACTAGCCCACTGCTCATGCCCCAAAAGCCTAAAAAAATTGGCCCTCTCTGCAGAGCGCTCCGCTGTCTCTCTTCCTGTTCAGAGGCAGCCACCACCTTGCGTTTCTCCCCAGTAAACCTCTGTGTGAGGTTGTTACATGGTGTGAGTTTGTGGATTTCTTGGCTCCCAGTTGCTAAGATATCTTTGTGCCCAAAAAACCCTTACATCTGTATTGTGACTCAGATAGGCTAGCCTTTAAGGTGTACCATGAGGGAGATGAGAAAGCATGAAAACAAAAATTCCTGAAGTTGGCTAAGGCCTTTCAGCGGCCATTGCACCTGCCCAGGCTCCTTATCTCTCAAAGCCCGAGAACCTTCAGGTCCCTGCTTCAAATGTAGTTAAGAGGGGCACTGGTCCTGGGCCTGCCTGAACCCTTACACACCACCTCGACCATGCCCCAGGTGACATCAAAAGGAACAGTGACCTGTTGATTGACCAGTTAGGTATAATAAAAGACAAGACCTGACAATTCTAGACAGATCTACAAAATGTGAGGAACAGCTTGATGCCTCTGGCTGATGGATAATTGACAGTCCAATTGGATTTTGCCCTTCTTAACTCCCCTTGTCCTCCTTTTCCTAATGCTATTAATTGCACCTTGTCTTATAAACTTGTCTAGATTTATTCAACAACAAATTTAAGAGTTTTTTTTTTTTTTTAACCAGATCTTTAACCAGTCGCTATTACAGGATTATCAGCTTCTAACTATGGGATCAGAGGGCTATGACACTCAATTATTCCCTGACTGTGAAGACTAATTGATGACTCCATTGAAAGGGTTTTGAAGTGAAAATACCTCGGTTACCAAGATAACCAGGCACCAAGGAATGTCACAAAACCCACACCATGCAACAGACCTCCTGTTGTGCCGAAGTCGCAAGACCACCACGCAAGACCACCACAGAGCTGATAGCTGATGCAAGCACACAGAGGTTTTTGTTTTTTTTTTATAACAAAACAAGCCAACAAGCCTGCTTGGTCCCTATTCCAAACACCCGACACAGTGGGTAGAGGAGGACGGCCTGGAGCACTCACTGTAAGGGACCCTTTTGTTGAACTCAGAATACATACATTCAGATTTATTGTTCTAGTCCTACTCTCCTCTGAGGTCAACTTCTGGTCAATTTAGAGGAGGCAGGGGAGTGTCTCTCAAGATGTCTACTGATTTTTCCCTTTCACTCTCAAAAGAGATTTATTGAGGAAGTGGGCATGCAAAATGGCTACCTCTAAGTGGGGATGGAAGCAGCAGCAGCCCAGGTCATGATGGCAGGTTTTATGGGAGGTATGAATCATGCACATAGGGAAAATATGGCAATGGTGGCAATGATAGAAATGTGTCGCATTGGCCATTAGTGAAAGCAGGGCCATTGTCACTATGTCATTGAAGGTGGAGGTGGAGGAGCTCCTGGTTCCAGAATGTGGGCAGTTCTCAGTTGACCAGTACCCATACAACAGCAAGTAGTTTAATGATAACATCACCCTTTCCAGACCCCTGATTAGCTATCAGTAGTAAACAAAAAAGGGAGGAATGTAGGGGAAAGGGGCCAGGAAAAGCACCCTGACCCTGACCTGACCCAGAGCTCCTGAGATTTGGAAATTCCTGCCCCTGTGACTCAACTTTAATGACCAAACAATGTGTCTGGCCATGATGTACTTTTCCATTAGCTCACTGTGGATGCTCCAAAAGGTCTTTAAAAGCCCACCCTCTCTGCAGAGCCCTCTGCTGTCTCTCTTCCTGTTCCGAGGCAGCCACCACCTTGTGTTACTCCTCAATAAATCCCTTGTATGAGGTTTGTTTCATGGCATGATTTTGTGGTATTCCTTGGCTCAAGATTGCTAAGATACCTTTGTGAGTACAGCTCTGAGGGGAAAAGCCTCCCCAGCAGAGGTTTGCAGCTCTGAGAGGAAAGGCCTCTCCAGTGGAGGTGTTGCGGCTCTGATGGAAAAGCTTTCCCAATGGGAGGCGTTACAGCTCGGAGCTGGGAATTGAACCTGAGTCCTCCGGAAGAGCCACCAGTGCTCTTAACCACTGAGCCATCTCTCCAGCCCCATCTCTTTGGTTTTTCAAAGTTTTCATTCAAAAAGTTGTTTACTTCCTTGAGTAGGATTATTTCAAAGGCTTTTTAAAGTCAGTACTGAATATGTTTTTCCAATTTCTAACTCACAGCTTTTGTTATTGGTATATAAGAAGGAATGCTATAAGATTTTGCACATTAATTTTATATATTGCCACTTTGTTCAAAGTGCTTATCAGTTCTAAGAGTTTTCTTATGGAGTCTTTATTTTTTATTTTGGTTTTTCGAGGCAGGGTTTCTCTGTGTGGCTTTTGGAGCCTATCCTGGAACTCACTCTGTAGACCAGGCTGGCTTTGAACTCACAAAGGTCCACCTGCCTCTGCCTTCCAAGTGCTAGGATTAAATGTGTGCACCGCCACCCTGCCCAACTTTTTTTTTTTTTTTTTTTTTGAGGCAGGGTCTCTCTACATAGTTCTGGCTGTCCTGGAATGCTGTGAGCTGCAGAAATATGAAGTATTTTCCTGCAGTGAATTTCTTGTGTGCTATTGTAGTTTTCCCATTTGATTTTTTCCCCAAGAACTTCTAACAGTGTGGTTGATCATTTACTGGGCACAACTTCTCCTATACAATTGGAGTATTTGTTTGATAACAGTCACACAGTCAATACCTGTTTCCCACAGCCATCTCCAGACAAAAATATTTCATCTGAGATACTTCTCAAACATTCAAGGATAGATTGCAGATAGATAAGCATTTAGACTGCAGATAGATAAACATTAGTGTGCCCTGAGCTCATCTCAAAGATAAGAGAAGATAACCTCACCAACCTTAAATCTTTAACTCCCTACCTCCATTAGCCACTCTCCTTTTGGGTTGTAAATGAAAGTCTGACAGTCACTGCCTGGTGTAAACTCTGACCTGCTTTTATGACCCTGAAAGAATTCAAGCCTTGTGACCTTGCTTTGGCCAGAGAATGGCTGATTGTATGTGTATATAAACTGGAAACTTCAGAGACTTGGGGGAGAATGAAGATGGAAAGAACTAAGAACAACGAGAGAACAGCAGAAGGGACAGAGAGGAGCTAAGTGTGAGAACAGAAAAGAAGCTGTGTAGATAGGTTTGACTGAGAAGAATAATGTGAATGGACTAAAGAGCTCCATATGCTTAGATTCATTTGACATCCCTCAGATTAGATTCCTAGCCACTTGTAGCGTCTTCCCCTGGACTCTGGGAGAATTCTCCTCAGGGTGGGTACCTGGGGAGTATTCAATACTGGAACTCACTCTGTAGATCAGGCTTACCGTGAATTCAAAGAGATCCTCCTGCCTTTTTTTCTCTGCTGGCTTTTGGGTTAAAGTCTATTGGGTCAGAATTTGGAACAGATCCCTGCTTATCTCATAGCTCCATTTTTTGGGAAATATATATTCACTTGTTTATGTTGAGGTGTTTCTTGAACACAAAAGTAGGTGCATCTTGCCTTTTAATCCAATCAATTGATTTGTATTTTTTGATTGGAACACTGAGATCATAATATTCAATATTATTATTGAAAGGTATGTATTGTTGGTTAAATGGCACACTCCTGGCTGGCATGCTGGCAGAGGTGAGTGCTGGTCGAAAGAATCACAGGCCATAGTTACCTTTTTAGAGCTTTATTGGGGGGAGAGCGGAAGAGAGGAGGAGAGATAAAGGGAGAGAGAGGACAGATGGAAGGAAGGAGCAGAAAGGAAAGAGAGGAGCCCTGGACTTCCCTTCTGGACCAGAGGTGTCTTTGCTGATCATCAGCTGACTGTAGATATGTCTTTATATCTGGGTTCTCTGGTCTCCTCATTTATGTGATTGTTTTTAATGACACCCTTGGGGTTTTTTGTTTATTATAAAATTGTATTATAACTCGATGTCATAAAAAAAAAAGAAAGGAAAGAGAGGGACGCACAGAGGGCCCACCCGCTTTTTAGGCTGCGACGCCGTCGCATGCTGATGATGTAATTAAGGACAGAATCCTTACATCCCAGACTTTCGCTTATTATAAAAAAAAAAAAAGCAGGTAGATGGGAATAGGGGCGTTGTTCCTCTCAAAAACTGCTTCCAGCTGACTTTTGGATGTCGGTTGGCTCTTGGGGGAATGGAGAAGGGGAGTTTTCCGAGGTAGACAGGCGTTGTGAAATGCTGTCTGTCATCCGTTTGCTCCGGAGGCATGTATCCCTGTAGGTTGGTGTCACCTAGAAGGAAGGCGGTGGCTAGAACCTTGATGTATGCATCAGCAATGCACACCTCTGTACCCACGATGGGTCCCTGAGTGATAGAAGAGCTGGGCACACAGATGTATACACTGATGATGCACACCTCCATACCCTCAATGGATCCCTGGGTGATAGAGGAGCTGGGCACACAGATGTATACACTGAGAATGCACACCTCCATACCCTCAATGGATCCCTGGGTGATAGAAGAACTGGGCACACAGATGTATACACTGAGAATGCACACCTCCATACCCTCAATGGATCCCTGGGTGATAGAAGAGCTGGCACACAGATGTATACACTGAGATTGCACACCTCCATACCCTCGATGGATACCTGGGTGATAGGAATCTTCACCAGGTGACAGGTGGAACTGAAATTTCAAAGACATGCTGATCTTCCTGGGACTTGTGACAGGACTGGAGTCTCCTGGGCCCACTGTTCTCACCAAGGTGAGCGACAGTAATGTCATGGAGGCCGTGAGATGGCTTGGTTAAGTAAGAGCTGCTGGGGACAATGCCTGGGACGCACATAGTGTAAGGAAAGAACTGATCCCTGCAAGTTGTCTACTGGCCTTCATGTGAGCATACTTGCATACACATGCCCCACACACATAAATAAATAAACACATACATACATGTAAATGGTATGGAAAGAGTAAGCAAACACATTTAATTCTGCCTGATAGTGTTGACCTAGGTAGAATGGTAAACGTGGGAATGTTGAATCCTAGCCCTACTTCCTCTTGCATTTAGTTCAGAGAGTGAATGCCAGTTATGTAACCTTGGTAAGTCAGTTTGTTCATCCCTGAAATCATGATTGACATAATGAGCTTGGAATGTGAATTCATTAAGATTCTTTCAGAAGCAAGTAACGTAAACCATAAAGAAATACATTAGCTCACATAATTGGAGACCCGGGTAGAGGACGGCTGAGTCAGTAGGGACTTCTGTGCTGCAGCCACTGTTTTCCAGCTCTGTGGCCCTTCTCCATCCTCACACAGCAATCGTGCTAGGGCTGCAGCTGTCCCAGGCTCACACAGGTGCACGCTCATGTCTGGATGAAGAGGGAGTGTGCTTTCTGTAGGCTTGTCTTTGAGGGAGAATTTTCCCCAGAAGCTTTTGCATACTCTTTCTCAGGTGATATTGGTCCAGGTGTCATAAAACACTCCTTTCTGCATAACTAATAATTATATAGTTAGTCTTTCCAAGGAGCTGAGTGAGATATACCTGAAAATAGTCAAGGTTCTGTTAAGAAGGAGGCAGGGGGAAAGTGGATATTAGATAGGTAGCTAACCAATGTACACTATGAGTGATGGTAACCATCCAATAAATAGCAGCCATAGATTTAATGTCATAATAATCCTTTAGAGGCATGACTTTCTATTCATGCTATTTTAAAAAAGTGATTAATTTACACTGAAAATAGTATTTACAAGGCAGAGAAGAGGAAAAGAGACTCTTGCCATTGCTACAGGGTTCACTTACAGCTTTCTGATAGCTGTACTACTCTGGGGTTGATGTTTGTGATGGTTAATTTTTTTTGTCAACTTGACACAAGCTAGGTCATTGGGAAGAGGGATCCTCAGTTGAGAAAATGCCTGTAAACGTCAGCGCTTACTTATCAAACCAGGGTCTCCTGATATATAGTCAGTGAGAATTGAAATCAGGCTGTGTTGGAGGGGTCTCAGCAACACTGAGGCTGAGACAAGTTTATTGCAAGCAATTAGACCTTTTTTTTTTTTTTTTGGTTTTTCGAGACAGGGTTTCTCTGTGTAGTTTTGCGCCTTTCCTGGGACTCACTTGGTAGCCCAGGCTGGCCTCGAACTCACAGAGATCCGCCTGGCTCTGCCTCCCGAGTGCTGGGATTAAAGGCGTGCGCCACCACCGCCCGGCGCAATTAGACCTTTTATCCCCTTATCAGAAACAAAGTACAATGGCGGTTGCCAGGGATAATACATTGTGCCAGAATACACTGATGTTTGCCAGCCATATAGGATACACAAGATGAATGTCTAAGACTACTTGTCCAGCCAAGCTTTCATACGCTTCACTGACTTCAAGGGAACGCAGAGACACACAGGTGGCCGGAATGCTCCACTCCCTGAGGGAATGCTTCGGTTTCTCAGGAACTGAAAGCACACAGTGCCCCAGGAGCCACAGACGCTAACCTGAAAAACCTTTGAAGCATGCCTCTTAAGGCATCCAGACCAGGCGAACTCCATGATTCCCTGAAAATGTCCCCATCAGATTGACCTGTAAGCATGCCTGTAGGGCATTTTCTTGACTGATAATTGATGTAGGAAGGCTCAGCCCACTGTGGGTGATGCCACCCCTGGGCAGGTGGTCCTGAAGTGTATACGAAAGCAGGCTGAACAAGTCAGTAAATGGCATTGCTTCATGGTCTTGAGAATTCATTTCAAGTACACAAGAGCATCAGAGTGCTTGGCTCATAAGCTGATTTAGGTTCTAGAGAAAACAACTTTGGTTGAAATAAGTAGAAAAGAAATGTTTTGTGAAGAATATATAGTTGCTCACTAATGGAAATCTGAATTGGAGAAGATACAAGACATAGGAGCTGAGGAAGCAGGGACCACAGCTAACGACAAACCACAGGCAACCCAGCATCAGTGGCATGGGTCTCTGCAACACCTCAGATGTCCATACCGCTGAAACAGATTCTGGATACTACTTTCCTGCTGGATGCAAGTCTCGAAGGCAACTGGGAGACTTGCATGGTTATAGCTCTCGGCAGTGGGATGCTCATAGGTGTTTCAGCAATTCTGGAAGCTCTATTGGAGGAACTGAAATGCAATATCCACGAAATAGCAAAGGCAGAAGGAAGGGCAATAACCAGCTGGAGAGAGAAGAAAGTGAGTTCAATACTAGATACACTGGACGGGTGGTGGCACACGCCTTTAATCCCAGCACTCAGGAGGCAGAGCCAGGTGGATCTCTGTGAGTTCAAGGCCAGCCTGGTTTACAGATCAAAATCCAGGACAGGCACCAAAACTACACAGAGAAACCCTGTCTGGGGTCGGGGGGGGAGGGGGGGAAGAATACTAGATACACTGAAAGTCAGAGGGATCCAGAGGCTCAGTTAGAAGTTTGCACACAAAACTCAGAAGATATATTAGGTGTATTCAAGTATACACTAAAATTGATGTTTAGCCATGTACTATCTAGCATAAATCTAATTTAAAGTTTAAAAGGAATATATGAAGTGCTTCATATATGCTACCTCTTTTGTGCCCAGGACCCAAGACCCCCAAGCAAGACCACCACAGATCCATTATCTGATGCAAGCACACAGAGCTTTTTAATAACCAAACAAGCAAGCTTGGTCGGCCATCTAACATCTGACACAGAGGGTGGAGGAGGACGGCCCCAAGCACTCACTGTAAGGGGTTTATATAGGAAAGGTTTACGTGCAGCTTGGGATTGGACGAGGGGGCTAGGGGTGAGGTAGTTCTTTGAAGTTACTGCCTAAAGTATAAGCATGAGGTTACAGATGGCTAACAGGATTCAGGGTATCTGCAGAGACGTACATTTTTACTCCCTATGTCCTGCTTTTGCTGAACCCAGGATATATACATTCAGATTTATTGCTCCAGTCTTATTCTCCCATAAATTCAATATCTGGTCAGGTGAGTCCATTACTCCCCATATCCTGTTTTATCAAGTCCAGGATATATAGATTTATTGTTTCAGCCTTATCTTCCCATGAGTTCAACTTCTGGTCAGTTCTAAAACTGCTGGTCAGCAAATACCTTTAGAGGAGGGGCAGGGGAGCATCTCTCAAGATCGCTACTGATTTTTCCCTTTTACCTTGAAAGACCCTAGCCCTTCAGGCTTACACCCCCAAGCCTCAGGAAAAGAGAAACTTCAAGCACCAGGAAATGAGAAACTAAAAATCTAGTTCCAAGGGCAACCTGACTCAGCCACTACTCAATCACCCCTGCCACAATGTAAAAATGTAAAAAGATTTCTGTTAAGAGATGTGCTCAACTGTGACTGGGATAGTTGTAAGTGTTCCAGGAAGGACCACTGTGACCTTTGTGTAAACTCCACTCCCGCCCTGATTCCCACCCCCCTGAGGTTTCAGGAAGAATGTACCTGTTGATGTAACTGTACCCCCTCTGTGATCACTCTGTAATCAGACCATGATCTTGTGAAACGAAACTGTACGGGAATTATAATCTTATGGCTTTTGTGGGTTTTTCCTTTAAAAACCCCCATGGAGCTGCAGTAAGATGCGGCTCTTGCTCTTAGGAGTAGAGTTTGCCCTTCTGTACAGAAGCTTAAATAATAAAACCTCGTGCTGTTGCATCAACTGGACTGGAGTCTGGGTTCTTGGGGCGCCCACTTGAGACCCTAAATTTTGGGACCCAACAACCTCATTTGACATTAAGAATGGAATGAAGTACATGGCATACCCTCATCGTACAGTTGGGGAAACCGGCATCTGGAGTTTAAGCAATGCTCAAACTCACTCAGTTCACTACTACCAAAGAAGTGCCTTCAGATCTGCCTGGGAAGGTTTGGGCAAACATCACTTCATCGTTATAAAGAAAAAAATTACAGTAGCAGGAGGCTGAGGCAGGAGGATCATGGTGGAAAAAAGACAAATATGAGCTACATAGTCTCAAAAATAAAACAAAAAGTAGAAATAGTCAAGTCAATGAGAAATAAGTAAGTTGTAGCTTGTAAAAATGTGTCATTGATAAAATTTGTAGGTATCAGTATGATTAATCTAAAAAAGTAATAAGCAAAACAATTTCAGAATGTGACATACAGTATATCATTTATGGGAAACTTACATGCTATGCAAAAAGCAATACTATTCATTAAGTAGAAAATATTGTATGCATATCAAATTCATGGCAGCAGTTGCTGAATAATATTCCACTGTGTGTGATATAGCACATTTTATTTATCCATTTAGAAATCAGTGAACATTTAAGCTGTACATAGTTTTGACCTACTGTGAATAATGCCGATTACATTTTAGGACAAGATATTTTTGTTTTTTCTTTGACACACACTATCACTCTATAATCTAGGCTGGCCTTGAAATCACAGAAGTCTCTACCTCAACCTCGTGAGTGCTGGGGTTATAGGCATAAGCCACCATGACCAACTGTGCAGGCCCATTTTTATGTAGACATCTTTTCCTTTTGGAGAGGAATGGAATGGTGGGGTAGCAAAGGAGGAAGCTCTCTCCTTACAGGGCTTTCTCCCCACCTCAGTGCTAGGGACAGAGCCCAGGGGCTCACACACAATTAGACAACGGGGTTCAATTTGAAGCCACACATCCCTCAACCCCTATATTTAGCCTTTTAAGCTTCTGGACCGTTTTCCACCATGTTTACATTTCTATTAGCAGTGTATGAGGGTTCTGATTTCTCCAATACTGTATTATCTTTTATTATACCATTCTAGTTTCTGTGACGTTTCAATGACTTTGGTTTGCACTTTCCTGGTGACGAAGGATTTTGAGTCTTTCTGTATGACGTTTGGCTGTTTTATGTATTATTTTGAATCATTTTAGTATTTTGTTGTTGAAAATTGGTTTGTCTATTATTATTTTTTTTCATATAGTTTCTGTTAATTTTGTGGCACTAGGGCCTTTGGCTCACTAGGCAGGTGCTCTCCCAATGAATTACCCCGTGTCCCTCCCACTCCCAGCCCCCTTTTGAGGCAAGGTATCGTCAGATTATCCAACAAGGAACTGAATATTATAGCAGGCAAGACTGGAGCTTGTGATTCTCCTGCCTCAGTTTCCCAAGCAGCCGAGAGTACAGTCGTGCACTACCAGGACTAGCTCACATGGTTTTTTGTTTGTTGAAGGTGCTAGAGATTGAACTCAGGGCCTTGCACACTCTGAGAAGCCTTTCTACCACTGAACCACATCCTCTGCCCATCACATGGTTCTCAATGTTGATACTGTGACAACCTTTCTGATCTTGGGGGGCTGATTGTAGTGGAAGTTTGGGACATAGAAAAATAAATAAATATTTTTTTCAGTGAGAAGTCTATTTTTATCAGTGAGAAGTCTATTTTTATCTTTTGTTTATAATTTATAAGCAATATAATTAGATGTTCTCACAGTTCTGCAGGCTGGAAAGCACAAGATCAAGGTGCCAGCAAGTTGAATCATCTAATGGGCGTCTTTCTGTTTCCAAGATGCTACCTTGATGATTCATGCTCCAGAGGAAGGGAACATTGTATGCTCTCACCTCGAAAGGCAGGAGGGCAAGCTGGTGATGACTTCATGGTCTCATTACCTCCCATTAGCCCTTGCCTCTTAGAACAGCCAGTGGCTACATCTGACTTTTGGAACTAACACTTGGATCATAGTGTAGAGTCACAGCCATGTGGCACATGGTATTTCAGCCAATCACAGAGCACTTGCATGATTGTGGCCCCATAAGATTATGTAATCTAGGCACACTAGAGCCACCTGATGTTTGCCCAATGAGAAATCACCTAACAATGCATTTCTTAGAATCTATCTCCACTGTTAGAGGACCAACAATTGTATCTACTAATGGGCTGAAATGCCTACAATTTTCTTAAGAGTTTGTTCTGTAAGGCTAGAGATGGCTAAGTGGCCACTCTTCCAGAGGACCCAAGTTCAATTCCCAGCACCCACATGGCCCCTCACAACTGTCTGTTTAACTCCAGCTCCAGAGGTTATGGCATCCTCACATAGATATATATGCAGGTAAAACACCAATGCACATAAAATAAAAATAAATAAATTATTTTTTAAGAAAGAGTTTGCTTTGTGTCTCAGTGTCTGAGAACTTAATAATCTAATTGTGTATGTGTCTGTGTCTGCAAGACTTTTTGAAAAATCTTTTTTGGTATATCTCTCAAACATGAATACTTAAGTCTACTCTAAAAAAGGTAGAATCTAAGCCAATTCAATCAATCCCTTTTTAAAAGTTGAATAACCCATATGTAAAATTGGAGAAAGATGTTTTCCTTATTCCATTTTGGGAAAACTGAAAGTGAAAATAAGGTGCCATTGGAAACTGACCAGGAAAAGCAGATTGTTATCAAATGAAATGATATAAGTATCATACCTATTATTTATTTAAACAGCATAATGAAGCTTAGAAAATGTCCTCCTCTTCTTCTTAAACCCAAAAATTTTTCTTTAGAATCCTAAATAAAAACAAACCGTTAAAACCAACCAATCAACCAAAGCCCAAGACTATAATATTTGCAAATATAAAAAATCAAGACCTAAAACAATGCCTACCCTATAGACAAGCTCAGTAAATTTTTTAAAAATGTTGAATAAGTGAATCAATATGCAGAGTACATATCTTTCAGGAAGTTTTAGGAAGTAAACATCCTTAGGCAGAGTAAAACAAGAAACCAGTCTTGAGCAAAGTTAGTATATATTAATTTGGGGATTACAGAAGGTAATAAACACAGCACCAGGAATTTAGGTTGCAGTGGACTCTTGGTTGGCTAAGTAGGTTTTTATAAATGGTAACTCATAAACTATGATAAGTACTGACTGGGCATAAAGAATCTTCTAGAGTGGTTTGTATGATGATTCTGGACTAGCAGGGCACTGGGTATTAAAGTACAGAGAATTAAGGGCTGGAATGCACACTAACCCTAAAGGATAGGCGAGTTCCTCATTAAGAATGAAGATATTGAATTTCCAGGTCGTCTTTCTTCTAAGAAGTCACACAAACACGACAGACAAATGTAAAAAGGGGAATAATGACGTAGGAGTAGAGGGAGGTGAATTCCAATGAGATTTTAGTTTAAATACTCATTTATACATCGTTTTTAAAAAGATACTTAACACCAGTATAAGCGGATAATGAGAAATTATTCTGAGTATATACTAAGCTCTTGGAGACTTGCTCTATGTACAATGTCATTATTTTGTTCTTTAGGCTTCCAGGAAACCAATAATAAACCAATGCTCCTGAACTCTTAATGAATGAGTCACTCTGGGGCTCATTAAAAGTACAACAGTAGAACATGTAGTTTCAAGTCATTAATAAGTTGCTCTGGTGATCATTACAGACAGCTAGTATCCCTTCTGGGAAACCCTCATTATGAGACATTTGGGATATCTGGTGTTCTCATAAATTAATACCCCAGGCAGGAGGCCAAGAGGGTCCTCTTACAAAGCCATCTTGAGAAGTTACAGGTCAAGTTTTGTTGTACTCTAGGGTAGCTAAAGGCTGCCTTTGTTCTCAGTCTTGTCCCTGTGGGAAAGACAGTTCTGTCTACTGAGAACTCCTTCTCAAAGACCGTTTAGGGTAGAGGTTGTCAATACCACTTTCCTGCTTATAAATGGAACTATTGACAGGTCAGTGTGTAATGTCTGGGGTTTGCTTTAAACACCCTAATGCAAACAACACTCTCACAACAAACTAAAACCATTAACACTGAAGAGGATAAATTAAACGAGATTGCAAAATATTGATAATTTTGAGACAGGGTGCCACGTCAATGTAATTTTTGAGGCATCCAGAACATTCATTATACTACCTTTATGTATGCTTGATAATTTTTATTTCCAAAAAATATTAGATAGCTATTTAAAAAGGATTTTTCATCTGTATATTAAGTCAGTTATTGCTCTATGTATTTATGGGTTCTTTCGGGTATAAATGAACAGAAGTTCCTATTCACATTAACTCTAACAATAAGTGGAGTGTACAGAATTCACATAGCTGTGAAGTCCAGGGCAGGCATAGGCCTTAAGGATGCTCTGTTCAATGACATAGCCAAGGACTGAGTTTCCATCCTTTGCTCTTCCTTCCTTGGCATTGGCTTCATAGTAAAGCTTAGGTCTCCTAACTTCAAGAAGACTGTCACTGGTTGCTGGGCTACTTACATGTATTATCTGGCATGAGCTGGATTTGTTCTAGCATTCCTAATATCAGTCTAGAAGGGAACAGCTTAAGCCACATGCCTAAACTAAAAACCCTGTTTCTTAAACTGTGTTTCACAACCCTACATGGGATTAATGAAAACCACTAGTTCTAAAGTTTATGTACAAAGGCAAAAGACCAGAATATTGAAGAAAGTTGGAAGGCTGATATCATTGAAAAAATGAGCTCAAAATGATTCACAAGCTTAAATACAAATTACAAAACTCCTAGAAGATATGAGAAAGGTCTAGATTAAATTAAAAACTCTTCTCTTGGGGCTGGGGAAGGGCAAAGTTGGAAAATATTTGCTGCACAAGGATGAATTGGGTTCCCAGTACCCAAGTTCAGGACTGACAGCACATTTTTGTTGCTGTTACTGGTTTTTTTTTTTTTCCATAAGGTCTCTCTTAGTAGCCCTAACTATCCTGGAACTCCCTATGTAGTCAGGCTAGCCTCAAACACACAGAGATCTGACTGCCCCTCTACACCCCTGTACTGAGATTCAAGGTGTGTGCCACCACCTGGCTATGGCAGCACATGTTTTAACCCCAGCACTGGGGAGGCGGTAGGTACCTGGGGCTTGCTGCTCAACCAGCCTAGCTCAATTGATGAGCTCCAGGTTCAGTAAGGGACCTTGTCTCAAAAAAACAAGGTAGAGAGTGATTGAGGAAGACACTTGATATTGACCTCTAACTTATACAAGCACACAAAATAAAATGAAAACGAAGCAACAAGAACAAAAAATTACTTCTGTCGACCTGCCCAGCCCAGTGAGAGTAAGTCTCCTTGAATCCAAAGAGATGCCAAAGACGAGTGTGTGTGTGTGTGTGTGTGTGTGTGTGTGTGTGTGTGTGTGTGTGTGTAGTAACCAGGGGACTCCAGGGGTCTGAGCTCCAGTAGTACAAATAAAGCACTTCTCATTTTTAATTACTAAATCAAGTGAAGTATGAGCACCATTTACAGTTAGCTTAAGCAAACAGTACAAGAACAGCAAGGCAATACACCTGGTGTTGTCTTAGAACCTTTGGTCATGTAAAAAACAAACCCAAGAATATTCCTCCCGGGGCTTTTCCTTTCCCACAGAGATAAAATGGACACGCCAGAGCATTCCCTTCAAGTCCTTATTTTCAAGCGTATTCACTTAGAGTTTGTGCAATGTTTTTCTAGAAGGATGCCTTGTGGGAAGAGCCATCTGCATTCTTCCCTATCCATAGATCACAGTAAATCCACTGCTTTCTTACACAGGCTCCCACAACCTCTGTAGATGTATCCAACCGTCTTATTAAATAAGAAACACAGAACCAATGTAAAAGAGAAAGCCAAGAGGTCAGAGCTCAGAGTTAAAATCTCACCCTTCCTCCTGCCGTGGTTCCAGCTTCCCGAAAGAGAGCTATTTCCCTGTGTGTAAGTCATTTCATAGTCATTCTGCCTTCTCATTGGTTGTAAACCCAAACACGTGACTGCCTCGTCACTGTCTGTATGTATAGCCCCCCCCCCAGGTCTTAAAGGCATATGTCTCCAATGCTGGCTGTATCCCTGAACGCACAGAGATCTATGGGATTAAAGGCGTGCGCCACCACTGCCACACTCTGTCTATGGCTCTAATAGCTCTGACCCCCGGGCAACTTTATCTATTAACATACAATCAAAATCACATTTCAGTACAATTAAAATACCACCATAAACCTCCTTTTGAGTTGTTGGTCAGGAGGGTCCAAGAGACTCCCCAAACCGTACAGGTTTCCGCCAATGCCCTTGGTTGCCTCCCAGAATTTGAAGGTGAGACTGTATTGCTGAAGATACCAGAAACTTCAGATACAGGACTTGGAGGAATCGAGCTGGATCTGACCTGGAAGCCTCCTACCCAAGGACCAGCTCTCACAGTATCTGAAGGTTCTATGCAAGCTGCCAGGAAAGAAAAGCAATCAATGGTCCTCCCCAGCTGTAAGGCAACACTAAGTCAACTCAGCAGGCTGCGCATGCGTCTAACAACAATAAAGATGGAAGTCATGACTTGGAGAGGGAGCGGGAACCGCAGGTAGAGGAGTCGCAGAGGAGAAAGGGAGGAGTGGAAATGATATAAATACAGTGCGCGTGCTCAAAAAAGTTTAAAGACGCCCTGAAAAGACCGTCCAGACAATGAGAAAACACGGCACAGATTAAGAAAATATGCCCATCAAAAATATATGTAATAAAGACTGTCATCCAAACATACTGAAGTAAGTCAGTCTCAAGAGTCATAATAAAAACAAATGCCCCATTAAAACTGTCAAAAGACCTGGATAATTCACCAAAGACACAGATGACAAATAAGTGTACAAAGAGATGTTAGCATCTTATATCACTGGGAAACGAGACACCATACACACCTGTTAGAAAAGCAAAGACACAGAATGCTGTCAACACAACTTTGGAGAGGAGGGGAAGCATCTTTTGCTGGTGGAATATAAAATGGAAGAGCTATTCTGAAAAAGTTTGGTGACGTCTGACAGAATTAAATATACTTATTATGTAATACATAATGTTTCATTGCTTTTACCCAAATTAGTAGAAAACTTACAAATACACAAAACCTGTACAAGAATATTTACAGTAGATATATTCATAATTTCTGAAACCTAGAAACAAACAATATATTCTAAATAAGTGAATAGATCTACTGTTACATCCAGACAAAATATTATTCCACACTTAAACAAATGAGCTCTTAAGAAATCAAAAGACGTAGGGAGGTCTCGGGACGTGGTTCAGTTGGCAGTGTCCCCGCTGAGCATGCACAAAGGCCTGGCTCCATCCCCGGCACCACATAAACGGGGATTGGTAGTGCACATCTGTAGTCCCAGAACTTGGAGAACTCGGGAAGGGCAGGCAAGAGTAGAGTTCCAGGTCATTCGAGTTTCAGGGAAGGGGAGGAAAGAAGCGAGAGAGGGAGGGGAAAAGACAGAAATAAAGGGAGCGATGGGGAGGGACAGGGACTTTCTGCCAAGCCTGAAAACTTGAGCTCAACCCCTGGACCCACATAGTAGGAGAGTACTGACCCCCCCCCAGGTTGTCCACTGTGGCACAGGTGGCAGGGGAGGGAGGGTACACACATATACACAATGATTATTATTTTTAATATACTAAGCAGAACTGCTTGTATTAACCTGGGAGAAGTGAATCCTTCTGAATCAGTCTGCAGGATATGTCTTCATGTCATTTTTTTTGTTGTTGTTGTTCGTTTGTCTTTTCTCCAAGACAGGGTTTCTCCATGTAGTTTTGGTGTCTGTCATGGATCTCATTCTGTAGACCAGGCTGGCCTCGAACTCACAGAGATCCTCCTGGTTCTGCCTCCCGAGTGCTGGGATTAAAGGCATGTCCTCCTCCTTCTTCTTCTTCTTCTTCTTCTTCTTCTTCTTCTTCTTCTTCTTCTTCTTCTTCTTCTTCTTCTTCTTCTTCTTCTTCTTCTTCTTCTTCTTCTGTAAGCTCTTTTTTAACTTTATATTTATTCCATGTGCATTGGTGTTTTGCCTGCATGTATGTTTGTATGAGGGTGTCTGATCCCCAGAGAGGCAGTTGTGAGGATAATTGTGAGCTGCCATGTGGGTTCTGGGAATTCAACCTGGGTCCCTTGGAAGAGAAGCTAGTGCTCTTAACTGCTGAGCCAGCTCTCCAGCCTCCTCAAATCATCTTCCAAAAGAGGGATATACAGCTTCTAGTTACCTGCCAACACCACCCAGTCAGCGGCTCTGAAGCCTCCACCTTCTAATCTGTGTAACAGTGATGCCTGCTGCACCACTGGACAGCTGTGAGGAGTGGGAGAACGTTTTACTGACCAGGTGACATGGGATCCAAATTTGCTCTAAGTTGGATTTCTTTTATTCTTTGCAGAAGTGTAAAGGATTTATTAGGTCAGCATTCCCCTAAGTGGTGCTCACAGAAAATTGATCTGTAATGTTAGGTGTAATATATCACATACTAACATGGATAAATAAGGCCAGCAAATACAGCATGTTTATACTCTTCCTCCATCCCTTAGGTTCACTCTATACATTTCAATATAAATGCTCCATGTTAACTGTGGTGCACATCTATATATAATTTCAGTACATGGCTGACTGAGGCAGCAGGCTGGTGAGTTCAAGGCCAGATTGGGCTACCAAGTGAAACTGTCATAAAAATTAATAAGTGATTTGAGAATTCCTTCTACAACAAAACATTGATATTATTAAATTCATTGGTACCAAACACAGCTGATTGTGGGACTTTTTTTATACAAAAAAGATTTTGTTTGATTTTTAAGATTATGTGTATGTGTGTGTGAATATGAATATATGCATGTGAGTCCAGGTGCCCCCAGATGTCAGAAGCTTCAGATCCCCATGTAGCTAGAGTTACAGGTGGGTATGAGCTACTCCATGTGTCCTGGGAACCAAATTCGGGTACTCTAGAAGAGCAGTGAGCACTCTGGACAGAGCCATCGTTCCAGCCCCAGACTATTTTATTCTTGATATGCCTCTGTACATGTCATAGTGTTCTCTGAGTACCAATTAGGGACCAACTGAAGTGGCCAGATTCCAAAGATCCTTGTCTATCCCTTGGTGTTGAGAGGTTCTGTGGAAGAGGGGGGCAATTGCTCGCAAGCCCTCAAGTCTGTGTGAGCATTTTGGCCCTTGTTACTGCTGAGTCCTGGATAGCCGGGATGGGGCTGGCAGGGTAACGAACCCAGGGTACACATGGAATCTGGTTTTCTCCTCCAGAGTAAAGCGAGGCAACGTTTGCACAGCTCGAATATTTGCATAGCTGGGACGATGATCCCTGATGAGTTCAGGGTCCCCTTCTCCTCAGGACCCACTTGTTCTGCTTTCTCATCTCTTCCGCTGGACAAGACCAGGACACATGGCCACCACATAGCAGTCACACACCTGATACCCGCGAAGGGACATCACAACTGACGCTCAAGTGGCCGTATCAGTCTCTCCTGTTTGACAGGTATGCTTAGCTCTTGAGTCAGGCTTGTGCTCGACCTTGCAGTCAAGGCTGGGAAAGAAAGCTGCGAACTTCCCTCTCAGTTTCTACATTCTAACGGGGATGACAGCCCAGACAAAGTACACAAAGTAATTAACCGTTAAGTTGTTGAAACATGCTAGAAAGAAATAAAAGTAGTGTTCAAAGTGATAAATACAGTGTCCTAGTAGGAAAAGGAAAAGGGAGCCACTCGATGAACTGTTAGGATGGACTTGGTGAAAGTCTTGGTTTTGGAATGTGGCGCTTTGAAGATACCCAAGGGAAGACTTGAATTGGAAGCTCTCTTAATTCAAAGAATAAAACTGGCAACATAAGCTCCTTGAGGAGGGAAAACAGTTTTTGAACTATAAAAATGTTTACTTACTCCAAAGAAATACTATCAGGGAAAATGCAGACTTAAGACTATCTTAGGAGGCTGGCAATGCAGCTCAGTGGGCAAGGTAGGTGCCAAGCAAAGCCTGGTGACCTGGGCTTGTTTCCTGGAATCCATTTGAGGTGGAAAGATGGAACTAACCCCATAAAGCCATCTCCTCACTTTTATACCAGCATGCATACACTTCTCTACACATTAATATTTTGTTTTTAAAGGGTATTGCAGGCCAGCTGCAGTGGCACAAGCCTGTAATCACTCTACTTGGGAAACTGAGGCAAGAGTTCAAGACCACCATGGGCAGCATATGGCCAGTTTTAGGGAAAAGAAAGCCAGACATGGTGATATATGCTTATAATCTTAGCAATCAGCTAGAATAAGAATCAATAATTCAATGACATCCCTTTATAGCAAGTTTGAGGTCAGCCTGGGCTACAGAAGACCCTGTCTCAAAGAACTAAAACCAAACGCACACATATATACAATAAATAAATAAACAAACAAATAAATAAATAAATAAAAACACGCCCTCTTTTGAGGAACCAATCTAGAAACAAATGGTTTCTGAACTAGAAAAGGACACAACACAATGTCCCCAAGGTTGGTTACCAGGGGTAAGACACTATCTACTTACACTATCATCCTGCCTTCACACCCAAGCTGCGCGATAACCAATAAACTCGCTAACGGAGGGGTACTGAGAAACCCCTGTACAACACTGAGACTCAACTTCCTCATCTGTAAGGCCAGGACGAGAACTGGCCACAAGGCTCAGAGTGACAGCGCTTGTTGAGCAAGCCCAAGGGCCTGAGTGCAAAAGTTAGCCTATCACTTCCACACTCTCTGTGCAAAAACGGGCATGCACCCCCCAACACATTGTCATCACCTCCATTTTTAAAAGAGTTAGAAGAGACCATCTCTTTAATCTCTTTCCTGATACACACAAAAGCTGACAGAACCATACAAAAGTCACTGTTATATTAAACAGCTGATTTATAAAACCCACAATCTGTGAGCTGTATATTCTATTACCATTATTATAAAATGTGAAGTTGTAGTTCAAATATTGTGCCAAAGAGGCTCAGATAGATACAACCTAAGAACTTTCAGTGTGAGATAAAACATGGATGTCGATTTCTCAACTTCAGAGCCGAGCTCTATTTGGTGACTTTCTTCAGACTGAGGACACTGGACAAGCGTCTCTTCCTTGGTGGAGTTTCTGGTGTCTGAAAAGGCTTGGCCATCTACTGAAGCTTCTCTTGCACATATCACATGTGTAAGGCTGCTCACCGGTGTGTGGGGGAGTTCTGACTGAATTTCCCCCCCACATTCCTGACATGAAAAGGCTTTTCTCCTGCATGAGTTCTTTGGTGTGTGTGGAGATTTGTGTTCTGACTGAAGCTTCTCCCACACCATGAACACTTGTACGGTTTTAGCCTTTGGTGTGGTGCTAGGTGCTTACTAAGGTCTGAGCTCCATCGGAACCTCTTCCCACACTGCTGACACCGAAGAGGCTTCTCTTCAGTGTGAATCCTCTGGTGTTCAACAAGGTCAGAGCTGACTCTGAAGCTTTTCCCACACTCCTGCATTGAAAAGGTCTCTCTCCTGCACATCTTTCTCGTGAAGATCCATGAGTCTCAGCAGCTCTTGTGCCCATGTTGAAAATTTCTTTCTTTTCTTCACTGGACAGTCTTGTTGGCATTTCCTTGCTCTGTGTGTCTCACTAGGATTTTGTCTGACTGTTGCTTTCTGGGAAACTGTCACTCTGGGCTTTTTTTTTTTTTTAATTTTTTTTCACACTGCACTGGTGTTTGTGTCTCAGAAAGAGGTGCAGGCTGGTGACTTTCAGTGTCAACTTTCTGCTTCAGCCCTGGTGGAATAAACACAGGAATCAGCCGAGAAAAAGGAAGCCACAGGAGCAGAAATCAAAACTCAATTATTTTCAATGCTTAAAGATCATGACATTGCCAGGTGTAGTGGCACACGCCTTTAATCCCAGCACTCAGGAGGCAGAGGCAGGTGGATCTCTGTGAGTCAGAGGTCAGCCTGGGCTACAAAGGGCGTTCCAGGACAGCCAGCACTGTTACACAGAGAAATCCTGTCTTGAAAAAAATTAAAACCAAACAAAAAAATCATGAAACCATCTCTCTCTCTCTCTCTCTCTCTCTCTCTCTCTCTCACACACACACACACACACACACACACACACACACACACACACACACACAACTAAACTAAAGTAGAGGACCAAAATATTGAAGGTTAAGACCTTGTAAAGGCTCACACCAAGGCCTGTCTCTTTTTTCTCCCCGAGTGTGATTACCTGCAGGAGATTCTATGGGACTGTCTTTGGAGTCTGAGGAACCTTGAACCCATGGCTCTTCTCCTTGTTCCAGAAAGGAAATCACCTTGGGTCTATCTGAGCACAGATAATGCTGTAAATGGAAAAAATAATTTAAGGGCTATAAATTAATTCTAGGCTACTCAAGAAGAAAGACCCTTTTATAGTGTGTTATCTCAGATGACAGACTTCTATATCCAGAGTTATGTTTACCAAAGTAAATCCCAATGTATATCAATGCAAAGGATATGGGAAATGAGAAGCCAGTGTACCTGTCCTCTTCTGTCACCAAGAAATCACTACATTTAACCAAATTCCAGGGGTTGTGAGGAATACAGGCAGGTCAGAATATTTTTCCTAAAGTATTTTATTATTTTTAATGGGGTGGGGTAGAGTAGAGTGCCCATGGAGGCTAGAAGAAGGTGTCAGGCCCCTTGGAGCCAGAGTTCCAGGCAGTCAAGGCTGCCTGGCATGGGTGCTGGAGATTGAAGCTGAAGTCTCTGGAAGAGCAGTGTGAGCTCCTAAACACCGTGCCATCTCCCCAGCCCAAAAACTGGTTTTCAAAAAGATTTATTGTACAAAAGAGAGAGAGCTGGGTGGCACATGCATAAATGATTACTGTCATAACTACAGTTCCTTATTTTGTTTTTATTTATTTAGCACTAGGCCCAAGGACAGATTTCTATTTTCTACAAATCACTCTTTTGTTTTGTTTTCTTTGGGTTTGTTTTGGTTTTGGTTTTGGTTTTTGGAAACAGGGTTTCTCTGTGTAACATCCCTGGCTCTCCTGAAACTCACTTTGTAGACTAGGCTGGCCTCAAACTCACAGAGATTCAATTGCCTCTGCCTTCTGAGTGCTGGGATTAAAGTCATGTGCCACCACCACCGCCCGGCTTAATTCACTCATTCTTAATGTTACAAAATCATTGTGTGCCTTGGCGGGAATGGGATGAGCACCCCAGCATACATGTGAAGGCCAGAGGACAACTTCGGAGATCCAGTTCTCTCCTCCATCCTTATGTGCGCGCTGGGGAACTGAGCTCCGGTTTTGAGGCTTGCTCAGAAAGTGCCTTCTACTGCTGCCTGCCCTCCGCCACTCACTCTTTCATGTCCAGCTAGAAGAGACACCAAAGCACTTGATGAACATTTTTATCCAGTATGAGAAGTTTTTGTCATTCAATATTTGAGACAGGGCATTATACTGTTAGCCCATGCTATTCTGGAACTCACACTGTAGCTCAGGCTGGCCTCAAACTTGGAGCATCCACCTGCTTCAGTTTCTAGGTAGTAGAATTATAGGAGTCAGTCACCATGCCTGGATTATTAACTATTTCAATAATTATTCTAAGTGGCTGGGAGAGGTTAAATCCAAAGTAAAACAGGTACACAGGGCCCTGATTTCAATACTCAGCACTCAAAAGAGATGAATACTTATTGGGTTGGTATGATATGATAGATCCTTTACTGAGGATATAATGGTGAAGTCCAAGTTTGTGATTTCATAAGACTTGTATTCTGGTAGGGTGATGAGGCGATATATTATTTAAAAAAAAAAATCTCAGAAATGTTAGAAAGTGATGTTGAAAAACCTAAACATGACAAGAAGGAATTCTAACATTTTGCTCTTTGAAGCCTATTTCAGATAAGGTTTTATAGAATTCTTTGAGAAAGTAGTATTTGAACAAAAAGCTCAACATGGTCTTTGCCATATGGAAAAAATGTATGCTACACAGACAAAAAGTGAATGTAAAATGAGTATGGCAAAATCAGGAAGCTGGAAAAACCACAATGTGACCAAAGAAGACTGGGGCACGGATAAAGGAGATAAATCACACCATAAAGGGCGCTGGTGCCCTGGGAAGGAACATAAATCATATTCTTCATTGAAGAACGCAATACAGCAGAGCTGGAGAGAGGGCTGGGACATAGAGAACTTGCTGCTCTCTTGGATAGGACCCGAGTTCAGTTCCCACCTCAGACAACTCCCCATCACCTGTAAATCCAGCTCCAGGAGATCCAACACCTTCTTCAGGACTAAAGGGCTCCCTCATTTGTACTTGGACACACACACACACACACACACACACACACACGTACAATCAGCAGAGCGCTTGCCCAGCATACCCTAGTTCCAATCTCTAGCACTGAGAAAGAGAATTTGGTTTCTATCTCCTTAGCCAAAGCCAATATTCTTCATTCATCATAGCTCCAAAAAGCAAAATTCAACTTTTTCCCTAAAGTGACCCAAGACGGTCATGATCTCTAAAATAGTAGACTGAGTTTTCCTATGTGTTTATACTTCAGGTCCTACCTTAAGTGCCCTAAAGAACAACAGAAGTGATTTAATCTATCATTTTTTAAACTAACTTTCCCCATCCCCACGATATCCATCATCATCATCCCAGTTCACTGTACATGACCAAGGTTTCCCCTCACCCCGTTCCTCACTTCCCCCGAGTCCCTCTGCGGGTATTCAACCAGGGTCTCCGCCTCTTCAGTGCTCTACGGATGCTGCTTCTCTAGCTGAGATTGCACCTCCCTTGGCAGAATGGTCAGAAACTGTTCTAGCACAAGCAGTTCCAGAATTTGCTTTTGAGTGGATCTCTGGTCTCAGCCACAGGCGGCATAATTCTTGAAGCTGGCTGACGGTCTCACGGGGTCCAGCCGCTTTGTGATAACTGAAGTTCCAGAAGTGCCAGCAAAAGTTCGTAGGTATAGCACTGTCGTTTTGTGAGATGGATTTTTTACTTTGGTCCTCTTTGTGTCGGGCTCCCTGGGATACCATAAAGCCTTGATCTGAGGGTCCAAATACTCAACCACTTTCAGATTCACCATCACCAATTGACACTTCACAGGGGCCACCCTTGACAACTGAAGCACATGTTGGTCTGGCTTAAAATCCAGTGAAAGAATCTTCTTCCTAAAGGCACCAAAGACAGAGGAGAAGGGAAGTGCACGTCAACAAAAAGTCACGATGATCTAAGATTTGCTACTTAACGAAAGAAAGCAGAACAGAAAAGGTCCTGACTTGTCCCCCTTTAACGTAAACTACTATAGGCTAAAGAGATGGTTCAGCAGTTCAGGGCACTTGTTGTGCTAGCAGAGGGCCCCAGAATGACTGGTCAGTCACGGGGCAGCTCACAGCTTCTGTAAATCCAGTTCCAGGCCATCTGATGCCTTCTTCTGACCTCCACTGGTACCAGGCACACAGGTGGTATACATACATATGTGTAGGCAAATCTTTAAAAGATAATTTAAAAATCACCAGGCTTTTGTTTCTCTTTTATGTCTACGGGTGTCTTGCTTGCATGTGTGTATGTATGTTTCTATATCACTTGCGTGCCTGGTGCCCACAGAGGGCGTCAGATCCCCCCGGAACCAGTTATAGATTATTGTGAGCCTCTTTGTGGATGCTCAGGCCAGCCAGAGTTACAGAGTGAGACCCTGTCAGATGGGGTGCGGGGTGCGGTGAGAGAAGAGAACAAGAGAGGGCAGGGATGGTGGTTAAGGTGTTATTTTACTGGTTTAATATTTCTTCGAGGGCTATTTAGAACTGTGCGTGAGGTTTTGTGGGCCTCCTTTCTTTGAGGTGAACTGAAATGTTGCCCAACATGTTACGAGCATTCAAATAAATGGTCAGTTTCTTGTGGTCCACCGGGGCTCTGGAGGCACGGAGCCTCTTCCTGCCTTACGCATCAACTTCTGAGACTACACTGGCCAGTCTTCGCACGCCAGCAGTGGTCAGGTAGCAGCGCCAGCGAAGGCAGGGAAGTTTCTCCAGGGCCGGGGCAGATGCTGCGCTGCGGTCCCCGCGCCGGCACAGTGCAGGTGCAGATCCGGGCGAGCCGCAGCCGCCGCCCTGAGTTGCCCCTGCGTGCGGAAGCCAGCGCCCGGCTTCGGGGCCTGACCGCTGCCTCGCTTCCGCCAGTTCCCGACCCGGTCGGCTGCCTCCCCGGACCAGGTCACACGTCCCGGGCACCTCCGAGAGCCGGGCTTTGGGAAGCCGCTTCCGGTTCGCTCTCGGGCGAGCCGAGCGGGGAGGCCAGCGCCGCCCAGCCCCGCGCAGCACCCGCGCTAGCCTTCCCGCACAGATGTCACCCTTGCCTTCCAGAGGGTTTGAGCGCGCGCTCTACCGGAAGCGGAAATGGTGTTCCCGAGGCTTCGGTGTGTCTCCCCTTACCCTTCGCCGAAGGTCTGTGCTTGTGCGAGCATCCAGGGGGTTAACGCCACCGAGTTTCCCGACCTGCGGGAGCCTAGGGTAGCCGTGCGCACTGACGGGCAGGAGGGCCTCGCCGCCTCGCCTCCAGGCCAGCCCAGCGGAGCTTTGGGCTGGTGTCCGGGCTCATCGCGTGGTATGGCGGCCGCCCCTCCGTAGGCTGTGCTCACTGTCTGGGCTCCTCTTCATGCTCCAGCTGTGCTCCCGGGGCCCTTCCCACCTTCCTTCGGGGACCATGAATGTTTTGAATGCCTACGGAGTCGCGTGATGCTTTCCTCCTTACTGATTTTGTTTTGTTTTTGTTAGATCTTAAAATTGCATTTAGGAAAGGAAACAAGGGTTTGTTTTGCTTTTGAGCTTTCTAGGGAAGTTTCTCTGGAGGTAAGCTTGAGGTAAAAATGAAAATTGTTGGAGTCCGTGAGAAGTCCCATAAAAGACCACCAGTCACATATGCAATCAGCAAGAGCATTTAATAAAAGTTCCAGTATGCTGGGGTCAAAACATCTGACAGAGTGGCAAATGGTGACCCAGAGAGAAGCTCGCAGGCTCCTTTTAAAGAAGGATTAGGGGAATTTCAGCTATGGTTCAGCTATAGGAAGTGATTGGGTATAGATCCCCACTGGTACAGGAATCATTTTGTGATTGGCTCGTGACATTTGGTCAACAACTGTGGTTGTGGTGTTAGGGGTCTGTTTGCTGTGTCAGGGGCCTGACTGAAAATAGCAAAACAGTTCCTGCTTGTGGCCAGGTAGGACCCTGATTGGCTACCAGACTGGACGTACTTTCTGAGGGTCCGATTAAAGGCAGATAAGAGTCAACATAGGATGGTGGGGTAATGTGGGGCAGAGGTTGTAGCAAACTGGCCCCTGGAAAAAACAAACAAACAAAAGACCAAAAAAACAACAACAACAACAAAAAACTATCGGTTAGGTTCAGTCCTGTTCTAAGAGGGGATGGCCGTTTCAAAAATGAGATGCTGTTTTCTTTTTGCTCTGCTATGGAGTGTTTAGATAGAACGAGGCATAGATCTTGATCCTTTCTAAGCATTACAGATTAAACAGACACTAATGAGCATGTTTGTCACTTGAGTATGTCAAAGAACATCCTCCGTAGAATCTCAATCTGATTGCAACTTACTTTCTTTTTTTTTTTCTTTTCTTTTTTTTTTTTTTTTTTTTTTGGTTTTTCGAGACAGGGTTTCTCTGTGTAGCTTTGCGCCTTTCCTGGGACTCACTTGGTAGCCCAGGCTGGCCTCGAACTCACAGAGATCCGCCTGCCTCTGCCTCCCGAGTGCTGGGATTAAAGGCGTGCGCCACCACTGCCCGGCGCAACTTACTTTCTTAAAACCTAGTTATTGCTCCCAGTCTCAGAACCAGTGGACCACAAAGCTTTTAGTATTGAGATGCTGATTGCTTTGCCCAGTGTTGAGCATATAATTAAAACTATTAAGCCAGGTGGTGGTGGTGCATGCCTTTAATCTCTGCGTTCCGAGGCCAGCTTGGTCTACAGAGTGAGTTCCAGGACAGCCAGAACTACACAGAGAAACCCTGTCTCAATAACCACTATTAACTGAATGAATGAAATGCTCCAACTATTGTCCTTAGATATCGCTAACAAGCCTTAGTCATAACATAAGGAGAACACTGATTAAAGGGAGAAGGTTAAAGAGACCCTGTGGGCAAGAATCGAAGCAGGGCACAAATGGCGTGTAGGACCAGTGATAGTTTTCACGGTATGAAGTTTGGTGCCACAGTTGCTTGTCCTTCCTGTGGAAGCTACAAAAGTTACACCTTTTGATTCCACCTTCCTTTGGGCTCTGTTTCAGAAGTAAAAGTTATACTGAAGAAAAATTAAACTCTGAAATACAAAACATGTGTCATTTAATATCCTGGTGTAAATTTAGGAAAACAAATAAAAGGGCAGATTTTTAAAATTCCAGTACAATATTTTGCAAACCTTATAGATTCCTATGTAAGAATTACATAATTCTGAAGATTAGATAAGATCCTAAATATGAAAGCATTTCATTAAATCTGTATCTAGAATACTCAAGAAGATCTGAGAATGGAAAAGCGCCACTAAATGCTGTTGCCTGTTTACAGATTGCTCTGGGGACTTAGTGACACCCGAAGCTCACTGCTGTTTTGGCTGAAATAAAAGTTAGATTACAGTCGTGTGGACAGCATACTAAGCTGTCTTCACTTAACAGTCTACTCTATTTCCAAGTTCCTGCTACCCAGATTCCAGTGTCAGGATCCTTGAGGCTTGTAGTCTCATTAAATAGATAAACTTGCTCAGACAATGCTATATTTAGAGCAACATGAACACCATTCTCTTTTCTTTCTTCCTTCCTTTCTTTCTTCCTTCCTTCCTTCCTTCCTTCCTTTCTTTCTCTCTTTCTTTCCTTTTTTTTTTTTTGGTTTTTCAAGACAGGGTTTCTCTGTGTAGATTTGTGCCTTTCCTGGAACTTACTCTGTAGCCCAGGCTGGCCTTGAACTCACAGAGGTCCACCTGCTTCTGCCTCCGAAGTGCTAGGATTAATGGCGTGCACCACCACCGCCCGATTCCCATTCTTTTTTCTAATAGTGAGGTAGAATCAGGTTGTTCATGAAGAGGAGAAGCCGCACTGCACCTCTGCTAAACACAGTCACTCTGTCATTGAGTCTGTCACACTTTTCTCAAGTATCCCATTCTCATCTGTTCTTGTGGGAATGTCTCTCAGTTGCTCCCTTCTTTATTTTGTCCTGTTCCCTGTGTTGAGTTAGGGAAAATCTGCAAGTGTCCCCGTTATTCCTGACTGGGGAAGGAGCAGAGAGCTCTGAAGATTTTGGAGCTTGATCAGATGTCCTGTCTTGCTCTCATTCTTTGTGTCTCTTGTCCCTCTCATTCACCGGCCCTCCCTTCAGGTCCCTGTAGAAGACCCTGCTGGCCAGGGCAAAGGTGTGATCTTGAGCTGCAATTGACTTTATGGATGGAAGCAACTTGAAGAGAGTCCTGTCATTTTTGAGAAAGCGAAGATGAACAGGATAAAGGGAATTTCCAAGATTAAGATCTACAATGTGAATAGTGCATTTTGTTTTTAATTTTCTTTTATTTTTATTTTATTGCATTGGTGTTTGTCTGCATGTATGTCTGTGTAAAGGTGTCAGATCTTGGAGTTACAGACATTGGTAAGCTGACATGTGGGTGCTGAGCATTCAACCCGTGTCCTCTGAAAGAGCAGTCAGTGCTTTAACCACTGAGCCATCTCCCCAGCTCCAAAGGTGCAGTTTTTAACTGGGCGAAGAACTGGGGTGAAGTAAAACAAATAGCATTAGGGAGTGCATGGGAAAATCTTTACAAAAAGGAACCTGTCTTGACTATAGAGAAATTTCTGAGAAAGGAGCAGAGCTAGAAAACAAGCTGGAGGATGACAGGGGGTGGTTAACTGGAGGCAAGGAGAAAAGGTTGTCCCCTCAAGACAAAAGGCAAGATCACAAAGGAAGCTGTCCAAAAGAGGGGAGCTGAAAAGCAGCCTGCGGAATTAGGTTACCTACTGTGAAAGACAGTTTGGACTACCTTCTTCACTGACGCCACACCTGAGTGTCAGAGATCCCATTTCATAGTCCAGCATTCCAGTGGGGCTCTCTGGAGAACTCTGACTCGGTCTGCCATCCAGCATCCAGGACCACGAGGAACCAAGAAGGCTGGCACATCTGGATCTCGGGTCTTAAGGGCTCCTGTCCTGGCCACACCCCAGGGGTAGCTCCTAGGTAGGCATGGCAGTTACTGGCTGCCTCACTGGGGTGGTGCTTCAAGGTCAAGGCTGGAACAGCTACCCACTACAGTTGTTTGGACAGGGTCTTACTACATAGACCTGGCAGACCTTCAGTTCACAATGTCTGCATGCCTCTGCTTCCTGAGTGCTGGGATTAAAGGTGTGTGCCTGGTGAGTTTTTTTTTTTTTTTTTAGATTTATTTATTATGTATACAGTGTTCTGCCTGCTTATATCCCTGCAGGCCAGAAGAGGGCACAGATGGTTGTGAGCCACCATGTGGTTGCTGGGAATTGAACTCAGGACCCTTGGAAGAGCAGTCAGTGCTCTTAACCTCTGAGCCATTTCTCCAGCCCCGCCTGGTGAGTTTTTAAAATGCTTTCAGAACAAAGATTTGATGCTGTGTCAAGATAATCCCCTGTAGTTCCTACTGAGTTTACCAGGTTCTTAGCTGCTTTTCAACACTCAGGATTTACTTTAAAATCTGTTTTTGTAAAATTTTTCTGTTATACGCCAGGCGGTGGTGGCGCACGTCTTTAATCCCAGCACTTGGGAGGCAGAGCCAGGCGGATCTCTGGGAGTTCGAGGCCAGCCTGGGCTACCAAGTGAGTTCCAGGAAAGGCGCAAAGCTACACAGAGAAACCCTGTCTCGAAACCCCCCCCCCAAAAAAAAAATTCTGTTATACAACTGGATTTTAAACTGTTCTTTGAGACCTGGTAACTAACCTGGGTGTTCAACAACCACACCCAAGAGACCAAAATCAGTAAGGACAAAGGTGCTAAGAAGACATGCAATATGCTGGTCCTTGCTGTGTTCTTACTATGCCGCCAAGGTCAGCTCTGTTCTAGGAGACTGGACAATGAGACATCTCTAAAAGTGTTAAGGCTCCAGGAAGACACCTACCCTCCTGATGAGCGAGGCCCTGGGGACCTAGATGGACTCTACGGGGTGCGTTCTACAAAGGAGGGGTCATTGCAGAGGGAAAGCAATATGGTCATTAGAGGAGAACTAAATGAGCAAAGGACTCCACAGGGCCTAAATGGGCCCCAATCGGATTAATTTCTAGCCACCTACATAGTCTTAACACCCAATAGGGAAGCACAACCAAAGATAATTAAAATATTACAAAATAGGGGCTGGAGAGGTGGCTCAGTGGTTAAGAACACTGGCTCCTTTCTCCTCTCTCCTCTCTCTTCAGGTGACCCGGGTTCAATTCCTAGTATTCATGTTAGTTCACAATCATCTGTAACTCCAGCCCCAGGGGATCTGATGCTGTTTTCTGGCCGCCTCAGGTACCACATGCACCTGTGCACAGGAAACACACACACACTCTCTCTGTCTGCCTGCCTGTCTGTCTGTCTCTGATTCAGCTTACCATTTTCATGTGATCCACACCCATACAGCTATCTGGAGAGACAGGTCTCTTCACTGTTCCTAATACTTCATTAAACATGCCACTGAGACTCTGACCTGACTACAGCCATCTGGCTTCTAATGGGTGGCAAGGTCCACCAAAAGGATGACTCTGATATTTTGGGTAACAACCAAGCTTGTCTGATCAACAAGCCAAACAGTGAACTTGGCCTCCACTCCAGGGTGTGCTAGTTCTCAACACTCTCCTTTGTTGTAGCTGGAGGGCTTCTCTCCAGGTTCCCCAAGCCCCGCAGTCCCACAATCCACTTATAAAATAATCACTCAGACGCTTATATCACTTATAAACTGTATGGCCGTGGCAGGCTTCTTGCTAACTGTTCTTTTATCTTAAATTAACCCATTTTTATAAATCTATACCTTGCCACGTGGCTGGTGGCTTCTCAGCGTCTTTACATGCTCTTCTCCTGGCGGTGGCTGCAGTGTCTCTCCCCTCAGCCTTCCGCTTCCCAGAATTCTCCTCTCTCCTTGTCCCACCTACTTCCTGCCTGGCCACTTGCCAACCAGTGTTTTATTTATATATAGAGCAATATCCACAGCACTTCCCCTTTTCTTCTTTTTTTAAAAAGGAAGGTTTTAACTTTAACATGGTAAAATTACATATAACAAGACAATTACCGAGCAAGAATTATAGTTACAATATTAAAGAAGATGTCCTATCTATCTTATATTTGTGAGTTTAAGGTTTTATATCTAACTTATCTTTTATCATAACTGAGGAAATTACAACTATCTAGTTTTCAACCACATCAAAGACCTGAGAAGGAACATAATGGTCCCTGAGAAATGGTAGATGGATGCAAGCAACTTTCGGGAATCTTGCAAGAGTAGACCAAGACAGCTGGCAGCCTGGACAGTCACCTAATGTTTCTCAGCATTGTTGGTGCATTCAAATTGGCTACAGGCCTAGAATATCTGACAGACCATTTTCAGAAGCAGGAATTTTGAGAGACCATCTTACCCTGTCTTGGCAGAGTACAGTGGTCACTTTCCTTGTGTCCCGCTTGTCCAGAAAGGACAGCATTGCATTTGTACTGTCAGCCATCAAGGCAAGGGCAGTTCTTTGCCCAGTAGGCCATTTTGTGCCAAAAAGACAAACTTCCAAATGGAAATGTCTTAGAAGCCCAACATTTTCTCGGGATCAATTGGTGCAGCCAGGAGCAATTGTGTCTCACATCAACAGAATTTTAAGTTATTTAAATGCCATATTCTCTAGGTCTATGAAGTGTTTGAAGATTACCTATCTATCTGAAATATATCTATGTATACCTAGAAAACTTAACTAACATGGCTACAGATATGATTATCATAGATGACTAATTATTAATCTATTTTTTAATTATCCATTACAATTTTAAATGAGTTACATAAACATAATACCTCAAACAAGAATAGA
The DNA here is from genome assembly GCF_049852395.1 of Peromyscus maniculatus bairdii. Classification (NCBI taxonomy): domain Eukaryota; kingdom Metazoa; phylum Chordata; class Mammalia; order Rodentia; family Cricetidae; genus Peromyscus; species Peromyscus maniculatus. Next base: position 11,680,458 of record NC_134859.1, read on the forward strand.
AATATATATATACACAGTATAACAATATTAACTTCAAGTTTGTATCAATAAACTAAAATCCATACCAATGTAAAACATTTTAAACAAGTTGTTCTTTAAAAGTAGGTTAATTAATCTATCCTTTTATCTTATCATCTCTATATCCTCCTATATATCTATATTATGTCCCCTTTTCTTTTTTAGAAAGAGATCACATTTATAATCAACCTGTCTTAAATAAAAATATTGGTTTTTCTCTGTCCCACACCAGAGGGCTCTTCTGATTTGGGACACAAGAATCTCTTAACTAATTTTTTTTTTTTTTAAGCAATATGTCTGGGTTTAGAGGGGGAGTGAGCCAATTCCACCTCTAAAGCCAGCTTGGTATATTTGGGAATTTGGGCGTAGCATCTCTTACTACTTCCTGCTGGAGGGGGCCGCTGTATCTTATGGGGATGCAAAGAAAATTTTAGACCTATGGGGTAGTCCGTGAGGCTGTATTGTTTGAACCAGTTGCCTTGAAACCGTTCTGGATGCTGGATCATCTGGGCCATGGTGTCATCGGAGACCTTTCAGGGGGTCTTGGCTGTTGAAACCTGATGTATCTTAATCTGGAACAAATCCACAGCCTCTGGCTTTCTGTGGAAACAAAAGCAGAATCTCTTTTCCAAAGCAACATATCCTTAAATCCAAATTTTGAAGTGAAGGTACCTTTAAAATATACATTTTGGCATAACTCAACAGCTTTTGTAATCAAATGTTTTTTTTTCAGTTACAAATATCAAAGAGAACATAATCCAGATTCTCTGTGTGGTAGCCATCTTTACGTGGCTTATGTTTTATATTACCTCGAGCCTATTGCTTTAAACTGCATCCTTCTGAGCCTGAAACAGCGCTGTGGCTGCTGGCTCCGCCCAGTTCAGCTTCCCAACATGGCAGTGGTACGTTTTCCGCCAGCTCTGGGAGTCATCAAGTCTCAGAAATAGTGGGTCTAAGCTTTTATCAAAGCAGCGTGTAGCCCAGAAACCTTTTTTTTTTTTTTTAAATACTAGTAAAGACTAAATCTACCGCATAGCATAATGTGCCCCTGGCAGATGCCTCATTCCCGCCATAGTGCCGGTCAAACGCACCCGCCAGGAACCCGCCAGTGTTCAAACCTGCGTCTTGCGCTGTCTAGCTGCCCGTATGAGACAAGAAGCAGGAACCTGTTTTTGGCTCTGTTCAGAATTGGTTATTAAATATTCTCAGGTTTAAGGTGGAAACTCGTGCCCCACGTTGGGCGCCATTTGTAGCTGGAGGGCTTCTCTCCAGGTTCCCCAAGCCCCGCAGTCCCACAATCCACTTATAAAATAATCACTCAGACGCTTATATCACTTATAAACTGTATGGCCGTGGCAGGCTTCTTGCTAACTGTTCTTTTATCTTAAATTAACCCATTTTTATAAATCTATACCTTGCCACGTGGCTGGTGGCTTCTCAGCGTCTTTACATGCTCTTCTCCTGGCGGTGGCTGCAGTGTCTCTCCCCTCAGCCTTCCGCTTCCCAGAATTCTCCTCTCTCCTTGTCCCACCTACTTCCTGCCTGGCCACTTGCCAACCAGTGTTTTATTTATATATAGAGCAATATCCACAGCACTTTGTCCTAAATCTATTTCCCCAAGGAAGTCAACAGGTCGGACTTCACAGCTGCCACCCACCATAGGGACCGTGAGAGCTCAGGAAACAAGCTGTTGCTCCCCGGATCCTTAACAGTTTTCATCCAGCCACTCCAAATTCTCAGAGCCTCTTTGATTGTCTTGGGAATTCTTCAGACTTTATGGTCCACTTCTAAAACTGGTTCTGCCTGTGGTCAGTCCGGTTCTGAAAGAGCCCTCTGCACATCTGTATCAATCCCTACTCCAAGGCTTGGGGACACTGTAGAAGAGGGGATGGAGAGAATGTAAAATGCTCTCCACTCTACAGCCTGTCAAGCACAGAGCAGCTATGCGGAGGGAAGACGGGCAAATAGACTTCACTCAGACCTCAACATAAGGGACGCAATCGTCTGCTCGGTAGTAGATTCTTGTATAATATTAGCGGGACCAGCCTTAATATTATACATCCCAGGGGCTCAGGAGAGAGAACTACTAACAGCGAGGACTATTTTCAGAAAATAGAATCTCAGCACACCGAGCTCTATAGTCCACTTGCTTTAATTCCTCTGGCATAACATCCTTTATACACAGCTTCAGTTCTGTTCTCATGTCTAGCTTCTTTCTTGCCTGGTTTCTCTCTATACTTATCTATTGCTACCTCTAAGTTCTATCTTAATTCTCTCGTCTTAACTCTGCCTCATCTAGGTCCTTTACATCTTGTTCTTACCCAGCTAGTACTTCCCCATCTGACTCTTCCTCATCTTCCATCTCGTTCCTCTAGTCCTCTCTTCTAGCCCTTTAATCTAGTTCTTCCCCATCTGTTTGTTCCTCTCAAGTTCTTACCCATCTAGTTCTTCCATTTTCTTTTCTCTTCTCCATCCCCTGTGCCCTGTAAGTCCTGGTATTTAAAGCCAGGCTTCCAGGGTCAAACGGAGGGGTGATAAGAATCACATAGGGAGGCAATAACCGTTAATTATCATTTGCAACCCCAAAGGGAAATGAATTAACTAAAAGCTAAATTTGGGTAATATCTAAGAAGAGGGAATCTTATGTACTCAACTATAGTCTTAAATGTGATTGGTAGAAAATGTTAAGAATCTATAAGTGGCTAGGTCAATGGGAGAAAATAAAACTGTCTTCTTTTTTTTTTGGGGGGGGCCCTCAGCCTTTGGTTCATAGTTCATAGTTTCCATTCATTTGGTTATTTGTCCCTGTGCTTTATCTAACCTTGGTTTCAACAATTCTCGCTCATATAAACCCTCCTCTTTCTCACCAATCAGACTCCCAGCGCTCCAAAACTGTCTTCTTTTTTCCTGTGGCTTCTATCTGTCCAATCTATCTGCCGTTTTTCTGCAGGGTGGGGGAAAGTGTGCTCAGTCGCTAGGCAACCTGTGTACAGCCTCTGTGTACATCTGTGTAGATGCCTCTGTATGGGCGTACATGGGCTGCAAAGAGGGTGCCTAGAGAAATTCAGATAAATAGAGCTTAAGCTTTAAGGTGTTTACGCAGAGAGTGGATACAAACGGTGAGAAAGAAAGTTAGCTCAAGTTATTTATGCTAAGATAAGATACTAAAAAACAAGAGATAGTGTCAGGACATAAACAACTTGTAAATAGGGTGCCTTTAAAATGATTGGTTGGTTCCTTCACCCTCTCCTAGGGTTCTGAGGTTTTCTGGTATAAAGGAAGCTGACTGCCTATCAATAAATGAGTTCTTGCTTGACTTGACTCCCCGCTGCCTCTGATTGTCTCCGGGTAAGAGGGAGCAAGGGCGTGCACTTGCCTTTCCTCGGTCACCTCTTCACAGATGACCTAAGTTCCCGGTGGTGCAGGTCCCCACACCTGTGGTGATAGTTAAAGGGAGATCTGGAACTAGAGGTAAGGTTTGGGAAAGGAGGAAGTAAAGCTTAATTGGCACATCCGCCAGGCCTTCTCAGGTAGCCTGGACGCTTAAGTCAGAGAGTACAGAGGTATCTCTGATAAGGCAGGGGGGCTGGAGAGATGGCTCAGCGGTTAAGAGCACTGACTGCTCCTCTAGAGGTCCTGAGTTCAATTCCCAGCAACCACATGGTGGCTCACTACCATCTGTAATGAGATCTGGCGCCCTCTTCTGTACACATAATAAATAAATAAATCTTAAAAAAAAAAAAAAAAGGCAGTAAATTGGGGGTGGGAGATGTTGAGGGAGGTGTATGGGGGGGTGAGGGGGTAGACATGATCAAAATACATTGTATACATGTGTGAAAATCTCAAAGAATAAATAGAAAGGGCTGGGAGATGGCTCAGTGTATAAAGATACTTGCTGTCAAACCTGACAACCTGAGTCCTAAGATTTACATCGCATAAGGACAGAACTGACTCCCAGACAGGCGGGCAGGCAGACAGACACACACACACACTCACAAACTATTTCAAGGATCCCACATACTCCAAGTCACCCACCTCAGCCCATTCAAAGCACTTTAGAGTAGGCCTTTCAGACAGACAGACCTCTTACTAGACCCAGAGACTCTGCAGGTTTTGGTCTATCACCACTGGGGCTACAAGACAGGCTGCCACTGAGTATCAGGACCAAGTACAGTACCGGGTACAATTCCAAGCCAGCTCTGCCTTTTTGAGGTCAGCTCTTCACATTAACTGGGGAGATTGGTTTATCTTGAAACTCCCCTACAGGGTTAAAGGCCACTAGAAGCTGTCTGGACCATACTGTTAAGTTCTTCTCACATCCCCAACTGCAGTTCAATTAAAAGGCCTGTCACCACATATTCATTTGTACAAAGTTAAGGATGTTCCATCCCTAGAAGCTCAAACAGCCTCTTGGAGATCTTCATCACTTCAAGCCCCATCTCCAGACCCTAGTGAGTAACCAAAGGGCTGAGCTCATCACTTCCCTTGAGTTTTAACCTCCGCCTCATTTCCTTATCTCACTGTTACTGGGCTTCTCATCTCCGCCATCACTATTACCATACTCTTTCGTCTGTCTTCCTGAAATCACCTAACCACTGTGACCTCTGCTCCCTGCCTTTACTTCTGTTCACAGCGCCTTTTTTATTATTCTATTCTGTGTCTAGCTCCTGCTTACTTAACCTTTTAGTATGGTTAGCGTCTTCCAGATTACTGGCTAGTACACTCCAAAATGGGATTATCTTTCGGATATCAACTATTGCCATCAACACTCATATCTGTCTCTCACCCATGAGGGTCTCATGACTTCCAAACAAGTGTCACAGTCCAGGGTTCATCCTTCTTTGTTAACTAACCCTGCCACCTCCAAAATCTGACTCAAGCCTTTTATTTTGACTTAAGGCCCCATGACCCTAAAACAGATTAAAAACACCTATTAAGCCGGGCGGTGGTGGCACATGCCTTCATTCCCAGCACTCTAGAGGCAGAGCCAGGTGGATCTCTGTGAGTTCGAGGCCAGCCTGGGCTACAGAGCAAGATCCAGGACAGGCACCAAAATTACACAGAGAAACCCTGTCTTGAAAAAACAAAAACAAACAAACAAAAAGAACACCTATTAGCAGCCCCCTATCTCCAACCCCTTCTGAACTCTGAAATAGTTCCAGAAGAGATTTGTGAGGCTGTGGATATAGCCCAGGTGGTAGAACATGACAAACATGTTTGAAGTCTTGGGTTCGATCTCATCACCACATAAATTGGGTACGGTGGTGATGCGGGTCTGTTATCCCAGCATTTGGGAGGCAGACAGCAAGATCAGAAACTCAAGGTCATCTTTTGCTACACAGCAAAATAAAGGGCAGCCTGAGCTACATAGAAGTTATGAGTTACTATCATTATTGTTATTTTTAAAGATTTATTTATTTGTTTGTTTGTTTATTTGTTTATTTATTTGTTTATTTATTTATTTATTTATTTATTTATTTATTTATTTATTTATTTATGTATAGTGTTCTGTCAGCATGTATGCCTGCTGGCCAGAAGAGGGTGCCAGATCTCATTACAGATGGCTGTGAGCCACCATGTGGTTGCTGGGAATTGAACTCAGGACTTTTGGAAGAGCAGCCAGTGACCTTAACCACTGAGCCATCTCTCCAGCCCTATCATTGTTATTATTATTATTTTGAGACAGGGTCTCATTATGTAGCCTTGGCTAGCCTGGAGCTATACAGACCAGACTGGTCTCAAACTCAGAGAGATCCACCTGCCTCAGCTTCCCAAGTGCTGAGATTAAAGGTACACACCACAAATGGCTAACTTAGGCTCTAATTGTCTAAGACATCACAGGGTACTGTGGCAGGCTCTAAGCAACCAGGATCTGATTGTTTAAAAGTAGAGGATTTTGTTTTTTAGATGTTTTATACAGAACTTAACAGAGAAAAATAACATTGTCACTGGCTGCCCTTTTTAACCCTTAATTCTAGCTTGCTCAGCTTATAGCACTATGGAACCTGGCTTGATTTTATTTATTTATTTATTTATTTATTTATTTATTTATTTATTTACTTACTTATTTATATCTGTCTAGAATGACAGTAATTATCTCTAGCTTGCCCCCTCTTCAGAGAGAGACTTGCAAGCCAGGGTTAGAGCAAATGATGGAAATTGGGGTTGTTCTAAGTAGAACATGAGGAGTAGCTATTTCCTCAGAATGGAAACATTCTCTCCTGGAGAGAGAATGGAGCCAGTTAATACTCCAGATGTTAAGGAGGATGAAAATGAGCACAAGACCTGAGTCTGGGCCCTAGTACCCACATAAGAAGCCAGCTGTAGTGTCAGCATCAAGACCGGCGGATCCCTGGAGCTTGTTGGTCAATCAGCCAGTCAGCCTGCCTAGCCTAAATGGTAGGTAAGCTCCAGGCTCCACTGAGACAGTCTCCAAGGTGGACGGCTCCTGAAGAATGACACCGTATGTCCTCTGGCCCCAAACACCCATACGAAGTTAAAGAAACTCTAGGCTCAGGAAACTCTGTTCCCATCTGACAGACATTTGTTTACATCTGCCCAGGAAAAGGCATATAACACACCACCACCAGTTAGACCATGTAATATCTGCATAGGTAATTTTATGAGGTGTGTGTGTGTGTGTGTGTGTGTGTGTGTGTGTGTGTGTGTGTGAACAATCCAAGCAAGCTGCATGGTAGTACAGCAATTGTGTACCACTCCACCCGATTCATGGCACTGGGAGCCTTACCAGCCCTGCCCTACTCCATAAGCCCAGGACCCTGCTCCTACTAGAGCAGATCCTTCACTAATATCTAGTTAATCTACATTCATCTCCTCCCCTTCCCTTACTTCATACTCCCACTGCCCACCTCCTATGGAAAAGGCCCACAAGATAAAGGGAGAACGTGAAAATGATTTTTTTTAAAGTTGGCCCAGAAAACCAAGCGTTTGCACACACTCATCTGAGCCAAGAGCTGGGGTAAGAATAAGGATTGCTTTGACAAACTGCTGCTAAAAACTGTCCACCATCCTGTCCTCCAAAAGAACAGCCAGTTAGACAGCTTCCTCTGGGGATGATTAAGATGGCTTCCTGGCATCTGATTTCCTGGTCCTAGAGGGTTGGGATCTAACTCTCTCAAAAGATAAACACTATTATGACTCCTATCTCAAGCCTACTTTCTAAACATAATGTTTTACTTCTGAATAATTGTGCCCTTTTTTAAAATCTCTGCACCGTTAGTGATCAATAGCTGTTGTATCAAGACCATGATTCGATTCCCTCCTGGGAACCAGTTTTACAAGACAAAAATATCCTGTCTTTAAAAAGCCTGATCTATGAAGATCCAATGATGAAGTCATTACTTTTGCATACTAACCTAAACACTTAAAAAACAAAACAACAACAACAACAAAAAAACCAACCGACTTCACAGGAACACAGCCTCCTAAACAGACCTGCAAACATCTTTACCGCTATAAAAAGGGAAAGGATAATTTTTGCAGATCCTTCATCACCCTGGCCACCATTCACTTAGGCCTCACCCTGCTAGCACAGAACAGTCCAACCCAAGAAAGGCATCCAATACCTTGCTTCAACCGATCTACTGCTACTTTTCTTAGAACCTACAGGAAAGAGCAGTTTGTCTGAAACACAAAGGCCCTCAATGAAGACTCATACATACTCATGTTTCCTGGGAGACATTTATTATAAACCTTTCAAACATTTTCAACAGGGAAAGACATAATTCCTAATTTCTTTAGGATCTGTTTTTGTTTCTGAGGAATCATGGAACCTTCCAGAAACACGTCTCTAGAGCGCTATGCACCTTTTTAACAGGTGGAAGAAAGTCTCAATCTCCAGAAAGGTAGACTGCAACCACATATCCATTTAATCTGTAACATGCTGGGCTCACCTGCAGATTCTATCTTATGACTTCCTATGTCTCTAGTCCCCTTTTTTCTGAGGTCACCTTATATGATAATGAGCACTCCTGCCAAACTACTCAGAGGAGTAGGTACTGTAGTGTTAGAATTAGACTGTCCGGGACTTCCCAGCCAGGGCCTTGCAAAAAGATGCAACTTAAAATCAGTCATGTTGACCTTCAACTGGTCTCCCAGGAGACCTAGCCCTTCTTCTTTGGTCTCAAGGGCCTCAGGAGCCCAAACTCTCCTGCTAAATGTCACAAATAAGGAGGGAATTGAAGTCACTTGTATTCCCAAAACTGTTGGAATACTAGAATCAGTACAGCACCCAAACCATACCTTAGTCAAAATAAAGAAGGTGGGTGCACCTGAAGGCAGGATGAACTTCATAGATAAGTGGCCCTGAGCAGGTTACCTCCAAGAACTTCAATTCTTACTTCTGGAAACTTGAGTTTTAAGCTAGTTCTTCACCTCTGCACCTCCCTTAAAATAAGTTCCAATTTCTTTATATTAATTACCAGCAAAATACACTACATGGGCAGAGAATACCAGCTCTGGATAAGATAACTTTCTGCCAAAACTAGGGCAAAAAGAAACCCCATTGTTTCTAACCAGTGTGAGTTCCCTGATGACTTGTAAGGCGTGAGCTCCGAGAGAAGCTTTCTCCACATTCAGAACATTTATATGGTCTTTCTCCTGTATGGGTTCTCAGGTGACGAATCCGGTTGGAACTGTGAGAGAAACTGTCTCCACACTCATGACAGGTATAGGGTTTTTCTCCTGTGTGAATTCTCTGGTGCCTGATTAAGTTAGATCTATGAGAGAAGTTTTCCCCACAAAGGTTACACTTATATGGTTTTTCTCCTGTGTGTGTTCTCTGGTGTCTGGTAAGGTGCATGCCCTGCCGGAAACTTTTCCCACAAGTTGAACATTCAAAGAGTCTCTTCTCCACTCTGTGGGCTCCACGGTGTGTAAGAAGGGGGGCACCACCATTCACTCCCTGTCCACACTCAGGGAGAGGGTCAAGTCGCTCTTTCTCATGGGTTCTTTCATGAATGACAAGATGTGAGCTTCGAGAGAAACTTTTTCCGCACTCACTACACCGGTAGGGCCTCTCTCCAGTGTGGATCCTCTGGTGCCGAAGCAGGTTGGAGCTGTGAGCAAAGATCTCCCCACACTCTGGGCACTTGTAAGGCTTCTCCCCAGTGTGTGTCCTCTGGTGTCTGTGGAGGTTGGAGTTACAGGAGAAGCTTTTCCCACAGACACTGCACTGATAGGGCTTTTCACCTGTGTGGGTGCGCTGATGGCGGGTGAGGTGGGTATTTTGACTGAAGCATTTCCCACATTCAAGGCACTTATGGGCTTCCTCCCCAACATGTGTTCTATGCAGTGACAGAAAATGTGGGTGCCCACCAAAGACTTCCCCACACTCTCCATCCATGCACAGTTTTTCTGCTGCATGTATCCTCTGGTGCCTGATGACGTTTGAGTGATTAGAAAAGTTCTTGCCACATAAGGGGCACAGATGAAGCTTCTTGGGCTGTCCCTTTGGTCGGGCCAGTCCTCTACAACCTGTGGTTCCCATCAAGGACTCCTCTACTGTGTCCTCGGGGGGACAGTCCCAGTGTCCTTCTTCTCTGTTATCAGCTCTTCCCTGCTCAGGACTCCAGGGCATCTCCCTTCTGGCCTGGCCAGGCAGCAGTACTGGAGGATGGGTACTTTCAGGAGAAACAGACTCAACACTTCTTTCTGGGTTCTCAAACTTTTCTACCCCTAGGAAGAGAGAGAAAACAAACCTCTAGATTATTTTACAGAGGAAAAAAGAAATCTCTACATGCCTTTCATGTGAGAGGCCCTGAGAAAAGAGTTCGAGCTCAGTTTCCCACCCTGACCTTGTCGGGAAAGCATGCCAGAGAAGCACATGGAAACGAGGACTTGGAGCTCAGACTCGTCTTGGAACTCCCTTTTGTAGGCCCCACCCTGCTCTCTGACCAGCTTTTACCCTTCTGGTATGGACCAAGGCTGAGACTAGAGTGTCCCGAGTGAGCCCCAGAGTTAGAATCTCCTCAGATGTACAGCCACATTCTTCCCTTGTCTGGCTGAGTGTGCAGGAGACACTGCCACTGTCCCCAGTGTGCCGCACTGGCCATGCACTCAGCCCCCACAATGTCACACACACCTTGGGAGCCCTTTAAGCCTTGTTTGGCTCCACTTCTCACCTGGAACTGGTTCTCTGGGGCTCCCGCCTCCCTTGTAGCTCGGCACACTGGGGTCCCACGGTTTCCCTTCTTGTTCCGCCTGGGTGCTCAAGACCTCCTGACCGGGAATGCAAGACTCTGTTCACAATGAAAGAAACATCACCACACTCTTCACCACACGGAGAAAACAGCCTTGTTCCCTGCCAGCAGCAGAGAACCAACTCCCCCTAAGTCTAACATGTATTACTGGAGAAACACACCAAACCATTCCCAGCAGTTACTCTATAGAAAAAAGAAATTAGAGAAGACTATGGGGTTTTTAATATTTTCAAAAAACTTGAATTTTTAAAAATGAGAATATACAATTTGTAATTCAAGTAACTATAAAATGAACACAGGATGACCACTGCTTTGAGAATCAACTTACTTTAGTGAAAGAGTTGGCTACTTGTAGATGGAGCTAAATTTAACTGTAAAACTCTAGAAAAAACCATGAAATCAACTGGAAAAGAACTCAGGCTCTTAGAAGACCATGACATTAAAATGTGTGAGTCCTCCTGTGCTGGGCTAAGGAAAAGCAAACAGCTCACTTGACCTCCAGCAAACACTGACTCCAGCAGAGGCTCATCTCCACCAACCACTCTCTGGTCAGAGTGGCACAGCAGTGGAAAGTGAGGCAGAGCCCAGGAGGTGGTCTCAGGAAGGAAGCAAAAGCACTACAATGCTGCACAACACAGTTCTAACCAGCTCTACACAAACATGGTGGACGAAAACAGCCGCAATGTGGCATCTTCCTGGTGTGGGCTTCAATATAACCAATCATACTGCACACACGGCCTTAGTCAGATTGCCTTCAACTTCTTCTTTTTCTTTTTAGAGACAGGTGTACCCTGGCTGTCCTGGAACTCACTCTGTAGACCAGGCTGGCCTCAAACTCACAGATCTGCCTGCCTCTGCCTCCAGAGTACTGAGATTAAAGGCGTGTGCCACCACTATCTGGCACCTCCAACTTTTATTATGAGAATTCTCATATACACAAGCAAGCTGAGGAATTATGTAATATTTACATATATCCCACCTACATATCAGTTTATCTTATTTTATTGGCATCATAATTTTAACCTTTTTACCTTTGTTCAACACACAGATGTACTTTAATGAATGTATTGTCTAGCCTACTTGGCATATACAGTGTTCCAAATCTACAAGTCCCTCTTCCCTTCCTGGATTTTTACAGGCTAAGAGAGCTAATAAACTGGTATATTGGTGCCAGCACCCGTGGACTTTCTGTCTCTGGTAAGAAGTCTAGATATTCCAACGGAGCACAGAGGGCATACATGCAAGTAACATACATGCAAGTAAGAAGGTAGAGCACCGAACGTGTGTGACGTGGGCCTGTGGTCACTGGCTAGGCTCTGTGCTGCCCTTGCAAGTCTCTACAGCTCAGACTCTGCCTTTAACTCCAGCAACGGAAGTACGGCCTAAGGATGCCACAAGTCTATCAACTGCCACTTGGCAGATGTTTAACTGACCCTAGTAGGAGAAACTTTCTGTGTGTGGGGTGTCTCTTGACAAAACTAAGAGCTCATGTACAGAAGGAATGTGTGTTCTAAGGAGCAGGACACTCTGGTCGTAAATGCCATCATTCCAGAAAGAGAAGTTCTTACCTAGTGTGCCCACATTCTCATAACTATCTTGCACCATATCCCTTGAGAGAGCTCTCTTACTAGGATCCTGATGGCCCCACTCCTGAGAGATATACATTGCCATGTCTTCGAAGTTCTCGGGCAACTGAAATAACACAAGATCTCCTTTAGCATCACATGTAACAGGAACAATTCAAGCTGAGTTATTGTCAAAGGGATAAAACCAGGAGTGCCAAGACCACATCACGGGGGAAGAAGGGTCCCAGGCCTATAAGTGATGGGTTGAAAAGACAAAGAAGCTAAGGGTGATATCTGATCAGAAAGAAAAGATCCTCCTAGTAGCTGAGGGGCACCTCCCACCCCAAAAGGAGAGGAGAAAAGGAGGATTCTGGGGAGAGGCAATGAGAACTTCCACATCACCTGGGACCCAGTCATATCCTTATCTTCCATATTCCCTTCAGGAGGAAAGAGAGAGAGCCAGGGAGCAGATAATGCTGAAGATGACAGAAATCATAATGAGAACAGTAAAACTAAATTTCGGCAACCCACAGATTATTACAACACAATATGCATTCCCCAACACCCAGCCTCAGTTTTCAGACTGACATTACACAAACAGTATCAACAGGTGTGAAGAGGGTCTGAAGACATGGGATGGGCTTTCATCCCAGCAACCATGTTCTAACCACACACATCCCCACATCAACCATCTAACTATAAACTGCCAGTGCTGTACACAAAAGGGCTTCACTAAGAGACTACCCTTTCCTCCCACCTAACCCTCACGGAACCCACACCACCAGCTGTAGGTTTTCCAGACCACATCTGAGAACCTTAACTTCAATTCTTCCTCCTTGGCACCTGTGCTACATTCTACTAGGGTCAGGGCAACCCCAAAGTCCCTCCTCCCTCCCACCTGCCCAGGTAACTGCCCCTCACCCCTCTCCTTTACAGCCTGGGGGTCCCTTTGGGGGCTGGGGTCTAGCAGCTCCTGCAGCCTGGGGCCAGGGCTTCGCTCAGTCTCCATTGGCTCCAGCTTGAAGCTCGGTGACTCTCCTGCTGTCTCCAGTGGCAAAGGCTCCTCCAAAAGTACTTCTGCTCCCCGCCCTTGGTTTGTGACCTGGGAACCAACCCACATCACTCAGCATCACAACCGGGCTGACAGAAAGGAAATTAGTACAGGATTCTTAGGACACGCCTTCAACAGAGACCCACAGACCATCCCTTTGGTCTTTGCCAAGAGGATGGTTAATGCTAAGGACTTTTTAGAGTGTATGTGACAGAGAAAACGAGGGGCGGGGGGGCTGGAGCATGAAAAAATGAGGGTCCACAGCCAGCGCACACCTCAATATACTCTTCTGATACATCTCACTTCTTTCTGCTCGCTCGCTCTCCCCGTTCCTAGATGCTTCCATTCACTATTAGATAAGGTGAACTTATCCGGCAGTGACCAGAAAGCCTCAGTGCTTAGCTGATTTTGAAAGGTCAATGAACTGAGATCCAACTCTGCATCGGAGACTGTTGACTAAGGTATAGTGGGTATTAACCACTAAGTATAAGCCTGAGGTGGTGGCATGTGCCTGTGGTAATCCCAAAACTAGAGAGATTGAAGCAGGAGGATTGCCTCGAGTTTAAGCTTGGGTTACATGTCTAGAACCTGCCTTTTAAAAAGAGCAGAGCCAAGCATGGTGGCACACGCCTGTACTGAAGAACTCAAGAGTTTTGCAAACTGAGCTCAGAGGATCACCACTGGTCTGGAGTCGAGCTGGTAAGACACAGTCATCTGGGCTACCTAAGACCCTGTCACAAAACAAACAAACGCAAGCAGTGGCATCCAAAGTTGACATACTGTTCTCCTGACCCTCCAAACTGCCCCCAGACAGCACTTTGGCATCTTCATTTTACCAACAGAAAAACAGGACCCACGAGATTAAGTAGTCTGCCCAAAGTCATAAAGCTAGTACTAGCGATAGCACTAAGTGGTCACTAACTACTGGTGGAGCGACGCCTACAGGTTGAAATAAAGTCCTCGTCACCGCTCACTACCGTCATATGGGGAAAATCTGGAAGAAAACTGTTCCAGATAAACGACATAAATCCCTCTTCCTCATGTAAAGTCTACTCAGTAATCAAGTAGATTTGACTACAAAACTAGGCTAGCACAATGTCCCAGTCTTCCGGGCCAAACCACGGATAAAACAGCTCTGTCACCTGTTGCCTCAGTTTCCCAAGTTCTCTCTGCATACGCTCCACAAGGGTTACTGCTTCTTCGCCACTCTCTGGGCGCAACTCCTGCACCCTGCTCTGAATCTCTTGGGGAAGGATAGTCAGGAACTGCTCCAGCACCAACAGCTCCAGTATCTGCTCCTTGGTGCGCAACTCCGGCCGCAGCCACCCATGGCAAAGCTCCTGCAGCTGGCTAAGGGCCTCTCGGGGACCAGAGGCCTCCTGAAAGCGGAACCGTCGAAAACGCAGGTGGGAGGCCTCCGGGCTGGAGTCTGGGTCCGGCGGGGGTACCTCCTGGCTCCAGGTGCTGTCCTCCTCCAGTTTCACTATCAGGAGCCCTTCCGGCTCCTGGGAGCCCGGACCAGCAGCCATGCTCAATGCCCCCAGAGTGCCTAGGTCCCGAAACCAGCTCCGTCCGCCTCCAAAGGCGCCCTAAGTTCCGTCCCACAGCAGAGCACGACCGCAGTAGCCGAGAGGGCCGGGGCTCCAAATCCCGCCGGAAGAACCCAGTTCGGAGTCTGGCAATAGCCCTGCAGCGTCTCCACCTGACCGGTTTCTCAGGCCCGCACAGAACTTAGCCCTCGGCGCCCGCGGCGGAAGTTTCAGCGCGCGAGTTGGGCGTCATAAGCCAACGGCCGCTCGTCGGGACGGACTTCCGGTTCACGTTTTGCTTACTCTGTCTCCCATTGGGTCGGGTCTCGCCACGTACTCACTGCCGACTCACGACCAGGGAGAATTTGCATCAAAGAGCGGGAGGAGACACCGGCCATGTGTTGATGAGAGGCGGGGCTGCGGAGTGGGCGTGGCAGCCGTAGGCGTGCGAGTCTCTGGGCCGGTCTGGCCGGGGCATGACCTGGGTCAGATTTTCTTAGGAAATTTGCCAAAAATTTGCCAAAAGGTACATTCCTGAGCCACGCTCGAACCAGAATGCAGATGCGTTAGAGTGTCTTGTTGGGGTCCCGAAATGTCCGTTGTTAACAACTCACAAAGAAAACCTCCCTGAAGGCGGATCCCAACACCCCGGAGAACTACAGCCTGCAGCGGAGACCGCTGCACTGCGCTCATGGGACTCGCGCTGCGCGGTGACTGCCGGGAAATGTAGTCCCTGGCACGCCCTTCTTCCTGCGCCTGCGTTGTGGATCAAGCGTCCCAAAGCCGTCCGAGTTCCACCCACCACAGTAAACCTTATACGGAGCCTGTCCTTAAGCCTCTCTTTGAGCAGTTGTTCCCTAGTGCTCCAACTTTAGGTGGCTGGTCGACCCAGAGGAACGCGCTGAGTGTGGTTTGTTCTCTCTCCATTCTCCCAGCTCAGGTCTATGGCTGTGACTGTCATTCGAAAGGAAGAAGAGAAGAACACACCAGGAGGACTCCCTTCTCTTTTGAAGAGAACTGCCCAGGCCTGAGACTGGAGCGTGCCTGTGACAGCTCATGGAGTCCGCAGATCCTAGGAGTGTGTCGCGAAAACCAGTAATCGCTTATTGAACACATGATTACATGAACTAGGACCTTCACTGTATTGTATGAAGGAGGCTCTATTATAAGTCCTATGATTGTGGCATTGAGTGTCGGTTAAGTCTTTTGCCCAAGATCACACAGCTATCTTATCGCAAAAGCTTAGGCTGAGGAAATAAAAATGGTCTGTTTTGGATGACTGTGTGTAGAGTCCTGAGTAGTTCCTAGTTTCATCACAGGTACAAAGGCCCACAGGCTGTCAGGGCAAATGCTTACCCAGAAGCTAACTAGCACATGGGCATATATGGGTTCATTCAGAAAAACCTTGTAAAGCTTGTGAGGTTGAGCTAGAGAGATGGCTCAGCGGTTAAGAGAACGTGATCTTTTCCAGGGGACCTAGGTTCTGTTCCCAACAATCTCCAATCTCGTGGTGGCTCACAGCCTTCTGCAGTTTTAGTTCCAGGGGATCTGACACCCTCTTCTGGCCTCCAAGGGCTCTGGTGCATGCCAGGCATATATATGCAGTTGCAGCCCAAACTGAAAGATTAATGGCCTAGAAGCTTCAGACAGGAAAGTTGACTTGGCTGGCAACACCTGTGAGATGTTAGGATCCAGGGAGCTTCTGTTAAGATCAACTACCAACCTCTGGTTTTTACTGTCAGCCTCCCAGAGTGGCCAGGCCCCTCCCCCGAGGACCTCCAACGGCCACGTTCCACCTACGGAGCATTAACTGCCCTAATGGCTGGGCCCTGCCCCCACCCTACAGAGTAAAAACCCAAGCTCTGGACTTAAAATCCCACCAGTCCCCACCCCGGAAGGCTTCACTTTGAAAAGTTCCACCTTTCTCCTCAAGAAACTCTATACAAGTCCTGCCTTCAGCTCAGTTCCCTGCTGTTTCTCACAAGAGCAGAGGCAGCCACCTTCCTGGTTTTTTCCCTCTTTTGTGTGAGGTTTGTTGTGTGGTGTGACTTTGGGGTTTTCCTTGGCTCCCAACTGCCCAGGATGCCTTTCCATCCGGGCTGTTATGGTTACACTTACCACTTTAATAAGACCTCGGGATAACTGACCTGCAGATGCAATCTTCCATCCTTAAAGTTCCTTTTCCGGCCCTATAAAACCCCCAAACCCGTTCTGCTTCCGAGTGGTCAGTCTCCTCTTTCTTTATTTCTGCACTGCCTCAGTCAATCCTGGTCTAACAAAAACATTCAAACACATAAAAATAAATATTTTTTAAAGAAAGACTTTGTGAAGTCAAGTGTCCTCTATGATCATTTTCATATGTTTTAGATATTTCCATTTCAAGGAACTATAGATTCTAACTCGGAAGCCCTTTTCTTCTTAGCATTTTACTATGTGATCTCAGAAAATTTATCTACTCTCACTAAGATAATAAACAAACGTCCATTTTCTCCTCTGTTCTGGAGTAATATTATAACACTGGCTGGCATGGGGTGAAGATTAAACAAAAGTGCTAATCGATACATGATTCACAGAGCAACGCTTTGCACACAGTGTGGGCTTAAATCAGGACCAAAATATGGGAAATGGAGGAGCCATAAGAAGTGGAGAAGGGGGCTGGAGAGATGGCTCAGAGGTTAAGAGCACTGACTTCTCTTCCAGAGGTCCTGTGTTCAATTCCCAGCAACCACATGGTGGCTCACAGCTATCTGTAATGAGATCTGGTGCCCTCTTCTGGCCTGCAGTCATACATGCTGTATACATAATAAATAAATCTTAAAAAAAAATAGAAGAAGAAGAAGAAGCAGAGAAGTTCTCACACCAGGATCTGGCTGGAAATCAGAAAATTTAACACAACTGATAAAAATAAAGCTAAAACATTTACAGAATGTGGCTGTGGTGGCACATGCCTATAATTCATCCCAACACTCAGGAACCTGAAGCAGGGAATCAGACATTCAGCCTGAGCTATGTAAGACCTTGTCTAAAAAGAAATATTGTGGTGGTAATCTAATTGTATTGAAATATTATTCTGATTTGTACTGAAATATTAATTTGATTGTATGTTAATAAATAAAGTTGTCTGGGGGTCAGAGCTATTAGAGCCATAGCAAGAGTGTGGCGGTGGTGGCACACGCCTTTAATCCCATAGATATCTGTGTGTTCAGGGTCAGAGCTATTAGAGCCATAGCAAGAGTGTGGCGGTGGTGGCACACGCCTTTAATCCCATAGATATCTGTGTGTTCAGGGTCAGAGCTATTAGAGCCATAGCAAGAGTGTGGCGGTGGTGGCACACGCCTTTAATCCCATAAGATCTCTGTGTGTTCAGGGATACAGCCAGCATTGGAGACATATGTCTTTAAGACCTAGGGGGCTGTACATTCAGACAGTGACGAGGCAGTCATGTGTTTGGGTTTACAACCAATGAGAAGGCAGAACAACATACTTTAAAAATACGAACCGAGAGGAAGTAGGTCTCTTTTCGCGAAGCTGGGACAGCAGGAGGAAGGGTGAGATTTTAGCTCTGAGCTCTGACCTCTTGGCTTTCTCTTTTACATTGTTTCTGTGTTTCTTATTTAATAAGACGGTTGGTTACATCTACATCTGGCGCCCAACGTGACAAGAATCCATTAAAAACTTAAAAACTGCTTGGCTTGGCGGCAGGTCCGCTTTCCCGCAAGGGCGGCAGGCGGCCCGCGGCGGCGGCGGCGGCGGCAGCGGCGGCACACGGCGGCCGGCGGCGATCGGCTTGTTAGTCCGAGCTGCTGGCGTCCTAGTCCGGGTAGCAACTTCTAGCCCGGGCCTAGGTCTGTGAGCAGCTTGCCTAAAGCCGGTGCTACAAACAACTCAGACCTGCCCTGCCTGTAAAGCCAACGCACGTGGTCGGAGCTTAAGGAAGCCAGACCCAAGCCTTGACTCGGCACAAGAGGGAACACGTGGCTGCATTTAAGCTTTAGCCGGCTACGCTTTCTTGTGCGTTCTCTTTTCTCTCTCTCTCTCTCTCTCTCTCTCTCTCTCTCTCTCTCTCTCTCTCTCTCTCTGGATTTACACCTGGGACACTAGGTGGCTGCTTTGAAAATCCCCTCGGATTTCTACTGTTCTACGCAGATTTGGTAAGTCATAATATATCAGATATTTTAAAGGAAACTATCTAAAAGAGAATTTTTTTTCCACATTAAAAAACAAATGGGTTTTATGTGTGCATTGGAAGAAAATTGGTTTTTGTTCGAAATTTTAGGCAGTCTGGCAATGGAACAACTATATAATATTAGTATTGGTGGAATTATGCACCTCATCACTATAATAATCCACATTTTAATATTTAAAAAGATGGTCCATTTAAGTGCCAGGATAACAGCGTTAGAAGAACTTGTTAAACCTGTAAAAATTCAGACAGAAGAAATTAACAGTGAAGTTGTTTCAAGTCAGGATCATAAGGTTGCAGAAAGAAAGCCTGTTTTCACACAGTCACCCTTAATTTATCCTGTAACAGTACAGCAGATGCCTGATCAAATGGCTACACAAAATACTTGGGCTCCAATTGAAATGTTGGATTTAAAAAGGTTTAAGGAGGCAATAGTATCTTATGGCATGCATTCCCCATATGTAAAGCAAATGTTAAACACTTGGTCAACATATAATAGGATAGTACCACAGGACTGGCGGGACCTCGCACAAGGTGTTCTGGAACCCAGCCAGAGACTTCAATTTCTGACTTGGTTTAAGGAGGAGGCTAAAAACATAGAAAAACAATGGAGGGATAAAGGAGTACAAGTTTGCCAGGATCAGCTTATGGGCGAAGGCCAATATGCTTCAGCACAAGCACAATGTTTATATGATGTCCAAACCCTAATTTTATGTCGAACGGCAGCCTTGAATGCATGGGACAAAGTTGAGGAACCAGGAAAAAAATCTGAGTCATTTACAAAGGTGAAGCAAGGCCCAAAAGAGTCTTTTACAGATTTTTTACAAAGACTGGCTTCAGCAGTAAAGAGAACGGTCTCGGATTCAGAAGCTGGTAAGGCAATAATTGAATCTTTGGCCTTTGAGAATGCGAATGCAGCATGCAAAAGAATAATCAGGCCATTAAGGGCAAGATCTGCACCTATGGAAGATTGGATTAGAGAGACAATTAATGTTGAAGCTGATGAGCATGATGATACATGGGTAGGAGAAGTAATTTCAAAAGGTTTGAGGAGTGTTAGATGTTTTGGATGTGGAAAGCAAGGACATTTGAAAAGGGACTGTAGACAGGTCATTTCCAGAAACAATGTTTCTTCAAGGAACAATGGCAACAGAATGCCCCTTCCTTCTGGAGTATGCAGAAGGTGTGGTAAGGGAAAACACTGGACCAACGAATGTAGATCAACAAAGGACAGACAGGGTAATCCTTTGCCTCAGTCTTCGGGAAACTCCCAGAGGGGCCTCAGGCAGGCCCCCAGTGCAAATCCAGTTCAAACCTTTCCGGCAGCCATAGAGGAAATGCCTGCTCTGGAGAGCGATTAAATAACCAAATGCCTATTGGAATAAATCATGCTGGTCAGAATGATGAAACAGAGAGAATAGAAAATTCAGGAGAAAACATAAAGAAAATTTTTTGGCAAACTTCTATTAATGAACAAAGACCAAAATTAACAATAAAAATAAATGGTGTTTTGTTGTCTGGTCTGGTAGACACAGGTGCGGACGTTACCATAATTGCACCAGAATTTTGGCATCCAACTTGGCCTCTTCAGGAAGTAAACGTTCAACTGTTAGGAATTGGGACATTATCTCAGGTGAAACAGAGTGCAAGATGGCTCGAATGTATAGGTCCAGAAGGACAGAGAGGAAAATTAAAACCATATGTGGCTAACATAACTATGAACCTGTGGGGTCGAGACTTGTTGCAACAATGGAATACTCAGATTAACATCCCTCCAATCTCAGAAACAAATCATAAACTAGCACATGTTACTGAGAGAAATATTAGAAGATATTGTTCTAATGAGTGGTCACCAGCCATCCATATTATACAAGAACAGGGCACAATAACTGATGATCTTCCAAAGACACCAACAGCTCTACCTTTAAAATGGTTAACAGACAAGCCTGTATGGGTCCAGCAATGGCCTTTAACAACAGAGAAACTCCAGGCTTTAGAAGAGCTGGTAGAAGAACAGTTAAATGCTCAGCATATTGAAGAATCAACCAGCCCTTGGAATTCTCCTGTATTTGTTATTAAAAAGAAATCTGGTAAATGGAGAATGGTAACAGATCT
The DNA here is from genome assembly GCF_049852395.1 of Peromyscus maniculatus bairdii. Lineage (NCBI taxonomy): Eukaryota > Metazoa > Chordata > Mammalia > Rodentia > Cricetidae > Peromyscus > Peromyscus maniculatus. Next base: position 11,701,139 of record NC_134859.1, read on the forward strand.
TAGGGCAATTAACAAAGTAATTCAACCAATGGGTTCTCTACAATCTGGGATGCCTTTGCCTACTCTGTTACCAAAAGGATGGCCTCTCATAGTTATTGATTTAAAAGACTGTTTCTTTTCAATACCCTTACAAGAAAAAGACAGAGAAAGATTTGCTTTTACAGTGCCTACTTATAATAATTCTCAACCGGTTAAAAGATTTCAATGGAGGGTCCTCCCACAGGGAATGTTGAATAGCCCAACTCTGTGCCAATATTTTGTACAACAGCCATTGGAAGTGATACGTAAAAAATTTCCTAAATCTATAATTTATCATTATATGGACGATATTTTACTAGCTGACTCAAATGCAGATACTTTAGAAATAATGTTTGAAGAAGTAAAGAAAATTTTGCCTCGCTGGGGATTACAAATTGCTCCTGAAAAGATACAAAGAGGAGATTCTATTAATTATTTAGGATATAAAATAGAGCTACAAAAAATTAGACCCCAAAAGGTGCAAATTCGGAGAGATAGACTACAGACTCTTAATGACTTTCAAAGATTATTTGGAGATATTTCTCATCTACGAACTATTGTTGGGGTAAAAAATGATGAACTGACTAATTTGTTCAAAACCTTAGAAGGTGACAAGGACTTAAATAGTCCAAGAGAATTATCACCTGAAGCTGAGAAAGAATTAGCATTGGTAGAAAAGAAAGTGCATGAAGGACACGTGAATCGTATTGATCCAAAGCTGGATTGCATTTTGGTTATCTTACCTTCTAGGCGTTCTCCTACTGGAATATTAATGCAGAGGGAAGATATTATATTGGAATGGATATTTTTACCAAATAAACCAAATAAAAAATTAAAAACTTATGTGGAAAAAATCTCTGACTTGATTTACAAAGGAAAAATGAGACTTCGTCAATTAGCAGGCATAGACCCAGCAGAAATTGTCGTACCATTAACTAAGGAGGACATTGAAAAATTATGGACAGAAAGTGAACCTTGGCAAAGAGCTTGCAGTAATTTTTTGGGAGAAATTAACAGCAAATATCCCAAAAGCAATAGAATTGATCTTATAAAGAGAGCTGAATGGATCTTGCCTCGAATTGTACGGCAAAAACCCATATCTGGAGTTCGTACATTTTATACAGATGCCAACAAAGAAGGAAAGGCAGGTTACAAATCAGAAAATTTAAGTAAAGTGGTTCAAAGTCCGTATAATTCAGTGCAAAAATCAGAATTGTATGCTATTCTGTTGGTATTAATGGATTTTTCAGAACCTCTCAACATAGTAACTGACTCTCAGTATGCTGAAAGAGTGGTGTTACATATTGAGACTGCAGAATTTATCCCTGATGCTTCAGAATTAACTTCACTATTTATTCAATTACAAGATACAATCAGGAAAAGGAATCATCCTTTATATATAACTCACATTCGATCCCATACTGGTCTGCCAGGCCCTCTAGCACAAGGCAATGAAGAGATTGATAAATTATTGATAGGAAATGTGCTGGAGGCCTCAGAATTTCATAAAAAACATCACGTTAATAGTAAAGGTTTAAAAAAGGATTTTTCCATAACCTGGCAACAAGCCAAAGAAATAATAAAGAAATGTCCTACTTGTTCCTTCTACAATCAGACGCCATTACCAGCAGGATGTAACCCAAAGGGTACTCAGAGAAATGAAATCTGGCAGATGGACGTGTTTCACTTTGCAGAATTTGGAAAATTGAAATATGTACACCACACTATCGATACTTATTCAGGATTTCAATGGGCAACTGCTTTGAGTTCTGAAAAAGCTGATTCTGTAATCACTCATTTGCTAGAAGTTATGGCCATCATGGGTATACCTGCACAAATCAAAACTGACAATGCTCCATCATATGTCTCTGTTAAAATGAAACAGTTTTTTGCTTATTACAATATAAAGCATATTACAGGCATACCACATAATCCTACAGGTCAAGCAGTTATAGAAAGATCAAACAGAACTCTAAAGGATATGCTAAATAAACAGAAATGGGTAACAAAAACCCCCAGAAATAGACTGCATAATGCTCTTCTAACTTTGAATTTTCTGAATGCCAATGAGAAAGGAACAACAGCTGCAGAGAGACATTGGATAATAGAAAAAACTACAGAATTAAATCAGCCTATATACTTTAAGGATGTGCTGACCTCAGAATGGAAACCAGGGTATGTATTACATTGGGGACGTGGTTTTGCTTTTGTTTCTACAGGAGAAGATAAGCTGTGGGTACCATCAAAATTGATAAAGGTTCGATTTGAACAAGAGAGACCTCTTAATTAGAGGAGGTGATAGTTCATCAACCAGCATGAACATCCAATTTAAACTAACTTGTATCAATAACACATGCCTTTTCATTTAATCAGATAATAACTTGTCAAAAAGAAACATCCCCAAAATTAGTCTTGGGGAAAGGTTTTTGTTTTTGTCTTTTAGGAGAATGAAGGTTAAGGAATCTGAAGAACACTGGACAAATGAGACAACTGAAGAAAAGGGACAAATCATCTATCCCAAGAAAGAGTGAAACGGTGTATGGGTATATATTATCTAAAAAAATTTTATGTCTTCCTAAATGTTTGTTTCTGCTTTTCTCTAAAGATTTAACACTCTTGGTTTTCTAATAGTCCCAGTTCAATTAAAATTTAAAGCTGACTTTGGAGTTGGAGAATGGCTCTCTCCTTCTTTAAAATCAAGCATGTTGTTAAAAGGAAAATGCAAACTCCCTGTATCATGCCAGAATAAGAGCCATCTTCTGCTATGGTACAGGACAAAAGCAAAATTAATTAAGGGACTATTCTATTACTAATCTCAACTCTTTGATTCTATTCTGATTCTTTAAACTTTTCTCAAAGTATAAATTTTATATCAAAATTTACAAGATTAATATATATATATATACATTTTAAACTTTGTTAAGATATGAATGGTCACATTCTAACTAATTCTAGAAAAAAGGCTAGCTGCATATATATGTTTTTGTGTTCGAGTCTCTTATCAGTTTTCTGCAGGAAATCACGGCCAGGCCTAACATCAACTGAAGTCTCCAGAAAGAAGATGGGGCCCCACAACAACAACAATTCCACGTGGACAATAATAATATCATTAAGCTGACAAACATCATCCATAGATCAGCTTTGAACTACAAGGTGCTCAGAGCAAATTTGAGATGACTAGCTGAGATGATCCAGTCTCAAAGACTACTTGAATAAGGACTTGAGATAAACCCTGAACTTTGGCATTATACACAGACTGGATAGTGAAGGATATAGTTACCTCTCTTAGAATTTGACAATTAACCTAAAATTTTTCTTTCAGGATAAAGAAAACTTCGCCCATACCCAGCAGGAAGCAATTTTAAGAATACGACGCCCACATTCCCAAAGAGGTGGTGTGGGGCAGGTGGTTTTTTGGTCTTTTTAATGGGTTTTGGGTCTGGGATAATTTTCAGTATTTAGGGGGGTTGGTTACAAGTTATTGTCAAGGGTTAGGAAAAAGGCTAAGCATAGGAGATTAGATTTAAAGTTCTTGTTTAAAAAAAAAAAAAAAGAGAGAAAGAAAGAAAGAAAAAAAAAAAGAAAGAAAAGAGAAAGACAATTACTAGTTTTAAATACTTTACATTGGATTGAATTGTTTTATATTGTACACAAATTTGAAACTGATATTGTTAGAAAATGCTATATGTATATTTCTAATTGTATTTATTCCATCCATTTAACAATGTAATGCAAATTTCTGATCCTTGAATGTTATTATTATCAACTATTAGGATATAAAGAAATGAAAGCTAGTAGTTAGACATTATCATAGAACTTGTAGTCATATTAGATATGTTTTAAAAATTGAGCAGAGATGTTTTAGACAGGTCATCTTCAAACCCTTCAGAGATCTACAGAATATGGCATTTAAAATGTTTTAATAACTTAGAAAATTTTTCTTTTTTGAGACATGTCGGCTCCTGGCAGTACCAATCTACTTTAGAGAAAATATGGGCATTGAAGAAACTGCATATGGAGTCAACTTTCATTCTGGCAAAAGTTAGCCACTGGACAACAAAGTATCCTCGAATCAACAGGACAAAATGGACAGACAGATCACGAAACAAGGGACTACTGATTCTTGCCAAAACAAGTGTGGTTATGGCTTTATCAAAAGGCATCTTCTGAGGCCAGGACAATATGGCCCCATCCCTGAAGTGGCCTTCGCATCCGGAAAAGGTACGGTGCCCTTTTCTTCGAAGGCAGCTTAACAGGCAGAGGGCCGATGGATTCTGTTGTACAGCAGCTGAAACAGCAGCTGAAACAGCTGGAACAGCAGCTGAAAGCTCATGCCTCTCAAAAGTAGACTGGCATTTAATAGAGGGATGTGGAGAAGAAGGGGATGCTGAGATGAAGCCATATATACACAGCCAAGAAGAATGGACAGCTGAATTAAAAAACTGTCAACAATTTCCAGAATTTAAAATCCTGAATCATGACAGGACACTAGTGGAATTCAGGTGTTTCTGGTACGTGGACTGCTCTCACCCAATGTGAGGTTGAACTGTTGACCTTGTGTACATCCTACTTCACAAATGAGTCTGTCAGATACACTAAGCCTATAGGCTGAAGATGATGCCCCAACACTGCGGAGAAACCTCAGGTGACTGCCCAGGCAGCTGGCTGTTTCTGTCAACTCACAAAATTTTTTGGAAGTTGCTTGCATGCACTTCCTGTTTTTATTTTTGTTAGCTACTATTATTCCCTTCTTGGGTCTCTGAGGGAGTTGAAGATTAGTTAGTTATGGTTGAAGATTAGTTAGTTATAGTTGAAAATTAATTAGGATAAAAAGTACATTAGATACATCTTGGATTTACCAAAATAGGATAGAAAATGGAATTATTTTCTCTGATTCGTCAAATACCTGTTTAGGTATTTATTACTTGTATATATTGTATATAGTTATTGTACTTTTGTATATAGTTTTTCTTTTGTTAGTCATAACCTTTTGCTTTTTTTCTTTTTATTAAAATAGAAAAGGGGAAATGTGGTGGTAATCTAATTGTATTGAAATATTATTCTGATTTGTACTGAAATATTAATTTGATTGTATGTTAATAAATAAAGTTGTCTGGGGGTCAGAGCTATTAGAGCCATAGCAAGAGTGTGGCGGTGGTGGCACACGCCTTTAATCCCATAGATATCTGTGTGTTCAGGGTCAGAGCTATTAGAGCCATAGCAAGAGTGTGGCGGTGGTGGCACACGCCTTTAATCCCATAGATATCTGTGTGTTCAGGGTCAGAGCTATTAGAGCCATAGCAAGAGTGTGGCGGTGGTGGCACACGCCTTTAATCCCATAAGATCTCTGTGTGTTCAGGGATACAGCCAGCATTGGAGACATATGTCTTTAAGACCTAGGGGGCTGTACATTCAGACAGTGACGAGGCAGTCATGTGTTTGGGTTTACAACCAATGAGAAGGCAGAACAACATACTTTAAAAATACGAACCGAGAGGAAGTAGGTCTCTTTTCGCGAAGCTGGGACAGCAGGAGGAAGGGTGAGATTTTAGCTCTGAGCTCTGACCTCTTGGCTTTCTCTTTTACATTGTTTCTGTGTTTCTTATTTAATAAGACGGTTGGTTACATCTACAAAATATATAGCACCATGCATTTTATACTTATTTTAAAAGCTTTGCTTAATCTTTAAATCCTACCGTAAATTATATCCTTTGAGCAAAATAACTTAGAAAATCACATATAGGTCTTGTCAAAATACTGTACAGTTCTCACGAGATACACCCATGTCTTGGGTGCATATTGTCTTTTCAATTCTTCATATGAAATATTAGAAGAGATGTTATTGTACATGTTACACCTAGCCACAGCTGAGAGCAGAACTAGTCCTGAATGCAGTAGCAATATGGACTGTTTGAGATATCAGCTCAGCAGGTCTCCCAGAGGTGGCATCAGTAATCACACAGTGCTGGACCTTCCAGATCCACTGAGACAAACCATCCACAGTAGCTTGCAGCCCAACAGTTTGGGCCAACACCATCATTTCTTATTTGGCTCTTCCAGCAGCAAGCCTTCCTTATTTCTTTTCCTGTAGCTTCACAGATACAAAAGCCAGTTTAGCCGGTCTGTCTCCCCTTTTGCTTCACCCTGCACAATCACTTCTTTCTCCACTTTGCTTTCATGGCACAGCAGTTTCAAAAGGGTCATGGTGCTAAGGACAAGAGAAACTGTTGTCATATTTATAGGGAGTGAATGTATATTATTTGACAAGGCCATGTCAAGGATCCCGGTGCCTCAGACTAATGGGAGTAGCAAAGCCATCCTCAGGTCCAAATGTGAATGTTGACAGTGTGTGCAGAAAACCTCTACTATAGCTTCCTCCACCCCACCTCACCCCCACACTAGGTGTTTGAAGACAGTGCCCATACAGAGACTAAGATTAGCCAATCTACCTCCTTGTTCAGCTATATAAATAACACTACCTCCACATTTATCTGTATGTAATGACCCAGCTTCTTTGTTTGTATGCAATAACCCCACCTCCCTGTCCAAATGGATATAATGAGCGCATTGAACGTCCAGGCTGCTTCAGCTTCTCCATCAGAGAGCTCAATCCACCTGACCCCAGCATTCCTGTGTGTCTGTGTACTTGTCTTTTCTTCATTCAATCGCCTCCCTAGCCAAGTCATTTCTGGAGCCATACAGGACTCAGCATATGGTTTTATGGGTATCTATTTCCCTCTCTCCTTCTTTTCCCCTGCACGTGTGTGTGTGTGTGTGTGTGTGTGTGTGTGTGTGTGTGTGTGTACATGTGCATGTGTATAAATCTGATGAGGGTGGTATCCCATATCTCTTGATAACTTTGCTTTATTCCAACTCATCTTGAATTTATCTATTCATTTATCTGTGTACTGTAGTTGAAAGTTTTGTCTGATCCCACCTGGCCTCATAGTCCCGCAGCCACTTGTAAAATAATTACTCAGAGGCTTAATATTATTTACAAACTTATGGCCATGGCCTATGGCTCAAGCTTCTTGCCAGCTAGCTCTTATAACTAAACTCAGCCCATTTTTATTAATCTATATGTTGCTACATGTTCCGTGGCTTTACCTGTGTGCCATTACATGCTGCTCCCTGGACAGCAGAATGATGTCTCCTCTGCCTCTGCCTTTCTTCTTCCTGTCTCTCTCTTGGATTTCTTGCTTGGTTATATCCTGACTTGCCATAGGCTAGAGCAGCTTCTTTATTAATCAATCATAGCAACACATTCACAGCATACAGAAAGAGCTCCCACAGCAGTGTACATGGTGTGGTGGTTTGAATGAAAAAATCCCCCATGGGTTCATGGGGAGTGTTTAACTGGAAACTCTGCCTCAACCCCTTCCTCCCTCTCCAAACTCTGCACCTCAGAAAGCCCACCAAGCAGCGGCTCCTCCCCTGGAGCTGCTCAAGACCGTGCCCACAGGGTATGTAAGGCCCCCTCCTTGGGAGCAGCGGTGTTATTTCTCCTTCCCCTGAGATTAATTTGGCTTATTGCATCGGCAGAGAAACCCACAACCCAGGATTCAAAATATGCTGTGAGCTGCAGAAATATAAAGTAGGAATTCAGCTGGCACTGACAAGGCTAAAACTGGCCAAGGGTTGTGCAGAGGGAAGCCAAAACTCAAGGAATCTTGGGGATATTGGCTTTTGAATGTGTCAGCTGTTTCCTGCAGTGATTCTCTTGTGTGCTATTGTAGCTTTCCCATTTGATTCTTTCCCCAAGAACGTCTAACAGTGTGGCTGATCATTCACTGGGCACAACTTCTCCTACACAGTTGGGGTATGTGGATAACATCCCCCAGCTGTGTTTGAAAACAGTCACACAGTCAAGACCCCTTTCCCACAATCAGGCCTTTGTTCTTCTTATTCTAGCACAGACTTGGAGTCTGCTTTCCTGTAGTTATCCTCATTAGCAGACATCTGGCCAGGGCCATCTCTGGACACTTCTCAAACATCCAAGGACAGACTGCCGATAGATGAGCACTGGCGTGCCCTGAGCTCACCTCGCCTACAGATAAGAGAAGCTAACCTCACTAACCTTAAATCCTTAACTCCCTACTTTCATCCAAGTTTATTAACACAAGACCCTACTTAAGTGATTTACCGTTTGCAATTACCTGGATGGTGATCGGCCCTCTGCTAGTTACTGAGATAGGTAAATATTTCCACTGACCCAGTGAGACAGCCACCAAGGCGGGCAGATGATCGGTGCCAAGCTTTGTTTCTTGTGCGAATTAAGCTGAAATCCTCTTCTTTTATCCCATAGCCCAGCGGTTATCCTTAGTTTTTTTTTGTTTGTTTGTTTGGTTTTGGTTTTGGTTTTTCAAGACAGGGTTTCTCTGTGTAGATTTGTGCCTTTTTCCTGGATCTCGCTCTGTAGACCAGGCTGGCCTCGAACTCACAGAGATCCACCTGCCTCTGTCTCCTGAGTGCTGGGATTAAAGGCCTGACAATCCTTAGTTCTAAAGATTCCCCCTTTAGTAACTGACTCAGAGTGAAAGTGCTTTTATGAACCAAATGCTACATGTTGCCTAGCAACCGAGAACACTTCCCCTGTCCTGCCAGAAAATGGTGCCACCACCGGGATAGCGAGACAGGAGTGGCGCCAAAGGGAAAAGGACAGTTTAGTTTACTCGTGACTCACACTGACATATGGACTCCTAACCTATTACCTAGCCACTTCTAAGAATATAGTCTGAGCACATAAATTCCTTTTTAGATCCCCTAATCGATTTTAGCCCTAAGTTGACCCTACCAGAGAACTTCCATTAGTCACTCCCCCTTTGGTTGTAAATGAAAGCTGACAATTACTGCTCTATGTGTGGATCTTATCACCTCTCTCTATGACCCTGAACACTTCAAGCCTCACATTGCATTGCTGAAGAACTACTGCTTGTAAGTGTATATAAACCGGTACCCCACAGCGCTTGTAGACTTAATTTAGAAGAATAAAGCGAATGGACTGAAAGAACTCAGTGTGCGTAGATTCATTTGATATCAGATTAGATCCCAGCCACTTATAGCCTCTTCCCCCAGACTCTGGAAAGAAAACTCCACAAGGCAGGCACCCAGGGGAGGGGGGAGGCGTTCAATAAAAATACTTCCCATCTGGTGCTGAAACTCGGGAAGAACTGAGTCCCAAGACCACGTGGCCGTGGGAAGCCATTCTGACTCTCCCTTCCACCCTGCCTCCACCACACTGGACAGACTTTAGCTCTGTAAGTCACCCATTTCCAAACCAAAAGCCTATAAGGGATGCAGGATCCCTTCCAAGTCTTTGACCCCTTCTGGGCCAAAGACTTCTAGATTCCATGCCAAGGCTGCTGCAGCACCAGATAACTCGGCCTATTCCTGGAGCAGGGACAATCCCTGCCCCTTGGGGTTCTTCGGGAGATATTCTGCACAGAGACAATCCTACACACCGCTCCTGGCCATAGGTTTATAGAGCCAGACCAGGTCCTGCAGCCTCCGGTCTCTGGCTAAAGGCTTGTGAATGGTTACTTGTGGGTCCAAGTTCGATCCCCAGACACATTGGGGTGTCTCCTACAAAATTTATCCCAATTATCTCACAACATACGTTGGTTTGAGCTCGCCCATCCAGGCTTACCAGCTTTGCCTTCTGGCCCCTTCCCTGGTCTGTTTCTCTGCATCTCCCCCTCCCCCTCCCCCCTCCCTTCCCTGCTCGCCTGCCTGCCTGCCAGCTTCCCATGCCTTCACGCCAAGACTTTCCTCAGTCACTCCCCAGTTTCCCCATGCACTGCTGTTCCTGCTGTTTTCTCCTGGTGGCACACTTCGGTAGGGCCCGCTGAAGGGGCCGCTTTAACTTTGCTCGCCAGGCTTCGCCCGGCGTTTGCTCTGGCCACGCTGGGATTCTTCCTACAATAGATCCATTCTCTCTGTTCCTGACTGCTCTCCCATCCTGAATTATGGAAATGTCTCCTTCTTCTGTTTGTTACAACGTGTGAATGAAAGCTGGAGACACCAGCTGCTTCTTGCCCAGCACGTGGCTGTTCGCTCCCCTCCCCCAACAGCCTGGGAGAGCCACAGGTTAAGCTGCAGCCAGCTGTGGTCTCCAAGGCAGCTAGCCACAATAGCAATGGCTGACAGTAGAACATGCAGCGGCCACGCATTTACACATCCAACTGAGTCTGAAGCAAATCCACAGGCACAGATCCATACACACACACACACACACACACACACACACACACACACACACACACACACACGATCATGATAGACTGGACTTTTAAACAGAAAGACAGACAAAACTTTTTGTGGGAAACCACCGTGTCATATGACCAACTTAAAAATCCTGAAATAAGAGTTTACAGTATGAGAAACCATAGGAATGAAAGACTTTTTTGGAGTGAGGAGGTTGAGAGTGAAAACGAGGTCTGCAGGCCCCTGCAAGAGCAACAAGTGCCCTTACCCACCGAGTCATCCTCCAGCTCCAGAAGCCACAGGGATTTTTTTTTGGGGGGGGGGGGGTTGTTTTTGTCTCTTGAAACAAGGTCTCACTATGTAGCCTTGGCTTGCTAGTAACTCACTGTACAGGTCAGACTGGCCTAGAATTCATAGAGCGCCTCCTGCCTCTACCTTCCAAATGCCTGGATTAAAGGCATCTACTGTCACACCCATCTTAGAAGCTAGAGTTTTAAAACAGGTCAGTTCATGTCAGGTGTGGTGGTGTAACAGGCCCCTAGACATCAGCACAACTGACTCCATGATGGAAGTGTCATTCAGGCTATAAAACTCAGCATGTAGACAGCACCACCTTCTAAAACAAAAACAAAGAACTAATCCATCAAAGTCCATAGTTCTGGGAAAGTCTCAAAATGTACTAACCTTGCTTTTTGGCTTTTGTAGTTCTGTTTCTGGCTAACTATTATTGTTAACTGAAGTGTGTCAACCCAGGATATGTTTTTTATGCTTAAAATCCCACCCCAAGAAAGCCTTGGGCCTATGCTGGTATCCTGAAAACTCAGTGTAGTTACCAGCGGCCTTAGGAAGACTTTTTATCGGCTTATACCCAATGTGGAAGCAGTCTTTGATGGACACCCCACAACAGTGGCACATGCCTGTTATCCTGGTGTTTGAGACACGGGGACTGAGGTGCTACTAAACTTGGGGGAGTCACAGTCTGGACCCCGAGAAGCCAAATTCAGCTACCTGGTCTTAAGCCAATTAAAACAGCCAAATTAATAGTAAAAAGTAGAAAGGGGAGGTTTATTCAGTACAGTGGCAACAGGAAGAGGGAATAAGAGATCCAGTCCACCTTCCGGAACAGAAATGAGGTTATAGTTTAAATAGAGGGCGAAGGATGTGCCCCTAAATATCTGCTGTCATGGCGTGGTCCTGTCCACTGCTGACCCCTCCTTGTCTGGGCTTCAGACATATCCTGTGAGGTGATGTGACCTCTTGGAAAGAGACCTCCTACAGTTCTAACACAGTAGGAAGTCTCTTTTCAGGACTCTGGCTGATGCCTTTTCCTTCTCCCAGCATGAGAGTCCTAGGGAAATTCCCATTTCTTTGGGGTCCATTGTTTCAATAGTCTGGTGGAGAGACATAAGTGTTTCTTTAGAATATTTTCATTTCTACCAGGCCAGTCACAAGAGGGTCAAGCATTCGAGGCCAACTTCAGCTGCATAGAAAGTTAGATGCCGCTTTGGGCTACGTGAGTTTCTATATTGTGACAGGGCAAGACACTGCAGAGGCTCCTCCAGCTTTTGTTCTTGTGGAGGCCATTTCAGATTTAACTAGAACCTGATCTCCCTGATGGAGAATCCCATGGAAAATTACCCAATTCTATTCAAGGAACCCGAGGTCAGGCTGTCCTGGCTAATTTATCTGAGCTTCTGTCAAACTGCCTGCTTGTGCAAACCTCTGCTCTAGCTAACTGCTTATCTGAGCTTCTGTCAAGCTGCCTGCTTGTGCAAACCTCCCCCTCCAGCTAGCCACTTATCTGAGCTTCTGTCAAATTGCTTGCTTACTAGAACCCACCCACACACTGATGAGTAAGATGCCATAATGTGGTTTCTGCCTTAAAAAACCTGGATATTCAGCCAGGTGGTGGTGGTGCACACCTTTAATCCCAGCACTCGGGAGGCAGAGGCAGGCAGATCTCTGTGAGTTTGAGGACAGTCTGGGCTACAGAGTGGTTTCCAGGAAAGGCACAAAGCTATACATAGAAACCCTGTTTTGAAAAAAACAAAACGTCAGCCCCGTCACTGCTCCCCTCATCTCAGGAGATAATGAAATTCCTACTGAGATCTAGAAGCCCTATTTGATCTGGCACCAGGTTCCCTTTTGCTGTTTTGTTTGGGGAAACAGGATGTCACAATGCTTCTGAGGCTATCCTGGAATTTACTATGTAACCCAGGCTGTCCTTGACTTTGCTAGTGGTCCTCCAGGCTCAGTTTCCAAAGTGATTAATATGTGCACCAGCATATCCAGCTGTTGGCTCCCTCTGTAACCTCCACATTCCCTCCTGATGCATGAGCTGACCTGTTCTTCCTCAAATACTAAGCACAGCGACCCCCGGTGTCTTTACACTCACTGGAAGTAGGCAAAGCCTTCTTCTCCTCCCTTCCCTTCACTTCCTGTGGGTCTTAGTTGAAGCACAAAGGCCTTGCTCTACTGTACCTTTAAAATACCAGGAGCTGGGGCCATAGCCCAGTGTTTGCAGAACACTTGCCCAAAATACCAACGCCGTCCACTGCACTCACAGAGCCTTTTACTCTGTTGTGGTTTGGTGGACTTCCTTATCATGGCCATGCAAGTGTTTTTGTTTCTTGTCTGTCCACATTTTTTTCTAACAATGTGAACTCTGTGAGCAGCTCTACTTCATTTATATTTGTACCCATAGTACCTAGAATGGCACTCAGCATGTGCCAAGTTTTCAGGAACTATGACTTAAATGTATGGTCTTAGGATGTTCCTTCCTTGGTAAGTTTTCAGCAAGTCAAATAACTCTTCTAAAGTTTTCTCAGAATGGAAGGCGTTCTAAGAATATCTTATTTGGAAACTTTCAGTGCTAAAACTGAGCGAACTGTGTGTTGGTCCCACAAACATATCTGTCATCTTACCTCTAAACCAAGATTTCCTCATCTATAAAAACAAACAAATAAACAAACAAACAAAGAAAACCAGGTATGTGCCTTGTACCTGTCCTTACAGTATTGAAGGTGAGAGGATCAGAAATTCAAGGTCATTCTAACTACTTACCAAGTTTGAGGTAGCCTGGACTAAGTGAGACCTTGTTTCAAAAGAGAAAGCAAAACACACACACACACACACACACAGCCAACAAACAATCCCCCAAACAAAACAAAAGCCACCAAAAGCTGAGGATCTAGTTCAGTGGTAGAGTATATAGTACTACTGTATGGCTCTTTATCTGATCCCCACACTACAAGAATAAATAAATAAATAAATAAATAAATAAATAAATAAATAAATAAATAAATAAATAAGAAAGACAAGAAAAAGAACAAAGTGTCTTCCTCACAGAGTTGGGTGGTAATTAAAGGAAAAACATATGTAAACTAATAAACTAATGCATGCCAGCTCCTGTCGGAGTGAATTGCAGGTGTGTTTTGGCAGCCTGTATTCCCTCCTGACTCCAGATCCACACCTGTGCCCATCATCTAGTCTAGACAGTCAAGCCATCGTTTTGTTTTGGTCACTTAAAGAGAAGATTTTTATTCGAGTGTATATGTGTATGTGCTACAGTACATGCAGGGACCGGAGGAGGCCAGAAGAGAGCAGATCTCTCTTGGAGCTGGAGCTACAGGCGTTTAGAAGCTGCCCGACATGGCTGCTGCAAACCAAATGTAGGGCCTTTGGGAGAACTGCTGAGATATTGGAACACGGTCCAAGAATGGAGTCCTGAGTTTTCTGAGTGCTTGCGAGAAAACTCAAGAAACCAAGACAAGAGTTGTGTGACTTCAGTTTCTTCTGAAACACAGAGCCGTTCTTGGATTATGCTTTTGTACCCCTCCCAGGTGAAGCTGACAGGAATGAGTTGACTTCAGATTATTTGTTACAACTGGCTGCTATTATTTGCCTCTATGGCAAAATATGCTTTTGCTGTGTTTGGTTTTGCCCATCATGGGTGACTTGCCCTTGTGATTGTACACTTTACTCCTGTGGCTCTTCTTAGCCCCCAGAGTATAAACTGTCTGATTTGGCACGAGACTCTAGTCCAGCTGATTTTAGGCTCCACTCTCCCAGGTCTCCCCACCTATAGAACCGTAAACACTGAGACATCACTCCAGCCCCTGTTTTGGTCATTTTGATACAGCTGTTTGGCTACATCAAAGTATGTTGTGACTTTTGACAAAACCTATTTGTCACAGATACATTTATATTTGGCTTCCTAAAATATCATTAACTGGCCCAGCAGTGGTGGTGTATGCCTTTATCCCAGCACTCGGGAGGCAGAGGCAGGCAGATCTCTCTGAGTTCAAGGCCAGCCTGGTTTACAAAACAGATGCCAGGACAGCCAGGACTGTTACACAGAGAAACCTTGTACACACACACACACACACACACACACACACACACACACACACACACACACACACACACACATCATTAACCTTTCAGGTTCCAAATTTATAAATTTTTATTTATAAAGTACTCTAGAAAGCACAATTTCACTGCTAAAGTTGAGAACTGGATTTGGGGTTGCGATCCAGCTGGTGGACAAACTATTAATGATCATAGAACATTTACCAGGGGCTGGAGAGATGGCTCAGAGGTTAAGAGCACTGATTATTTTTCCAGAGGTCCTGAGTTCAATTCCCAGCACCCACATGGTGGCTCACAATCACCTGTAATAAGATCTGGCACCCTCTTCTGTATACATAGTAAATAAATAAATCTTAAAAAAAAAAAATAACATTTACCAAATTTCTTACCCTGGAAGAGGCTGCTGAGCTGAGAGGACTAAGCAGACACCATAACAGGCTGCTCAGTCTTCTCTCAGAGATCAGGCCTCAATTTCAGTTTCCTGAGATCAAGAAAGCGGTTTTTGGGAGGGCCATGAACAAAAGACAATCACTGATGCCCCTGCCAGCAGGGACAGGCAGATAGGACGCACCAAGCCTGGGCCACTGAGCCAACGTCCACAGTCAGTACGTGCTAGGCCAGCCAGACACCAGCTCAAGGACAAAGCATGGGACTTGTCCAAGCCTGCCCCAAAATGGATAACTGTACCCCTGACCAACTCCAGCCAATTAAAAGTTACTAACCAGATTGCCATTCACATTTCCAACCCTGAGTCTGTTCCTGTGTAGTCTGTAGACCCCAAGACCCCCCCCCCCTTGCTTTACCCCCTATAAACACCCTGTCCCATTGCTACTCTGGGTCTCTCCTGCTCTGCTGCTGCATCAGACAGCTGGAGAGGCCTGAGTTAACTCGCAATAAAAAGATTTCTTTGCTTTTGCATTGGATTTGGTCTCTTGGTGGTCTTTGAGGGCCCAGACTCTGGGCACAACAGAGCAACCAAGCAAAATCTAGAATCTCACTTCAAACTTGAATGATTACACTCTCAATGTCTCAGATTTGTCCCTTACAATTAAATATACTGTGGACAAACAGGCATTACAGCACACCCCTGTGATCCTCACATGAGGGAGGAGAAGATAGGAAAATCAGAAGTTTAAGTTAATTTTGGCTACTTAGTGAATTCAAGGCTGGTCTGGACTACTTAGGATCCTGTTCTAAAACAAAACAAAAATAAAAGGATAGAAATATTGTGGGAGCAGGAGAGTGAAAGTTTGACTCACAACGAAACCCATTTATTTTCAACTCCAGACCAACATATGAAATCTTCCATGACCTTCCCAGCCATTTCTTCTGTTGACTCAGGAACAGATGCACTGAAATACCATCCTTTATCTTGATGTTTTGGAGGATAGGCTAGATGTTCCTTTAGAGGCTCAGCTAATTACAAATGACTTAAAGATTATCTTTTGGAGCTGGAGACATGACCCAGCAGTTAAGAACACTTGCAGGTCTTCCAGAGGAACCAGGTTTGATTCCCAGCACCTACATGGAGCAATTCACAACTACCTGTAACTCAAGCTCTAGGGGATCTGACAGCCTCTTCTGGCCTCTCTTTGAGGATATGCACACTTACAAACAAATACACACACATAAATAAAATATTTCAAAAAAACTATCTTTTTCTTACTGTAAAAGTAATACAAGATTGTATTTTGTTTGTTTTGTTTTAATCCAAAAATAGGGCTGGAGATCTATCTCAGTGAGTGTTCTTCCTTCATATGCATAAGGCACTGAGTTTGAGCCTCTGCATTCCAAGGTATGAAACATCTGGTGACTAGGAGTAGAGTGAGCAAGGGCCGAGGCACCTGCTCTGTGCATTACAGGAGAATGAGAGCCAAGGTGGATCCTTTAAGGGCCTGAGTTAAGTTTAGATTTATTGTTGACACCAAATAAGAGCACACATCTCGTTTCAGAAAGTCAAGAAAGAAAAGCTCATTGCTTAGCCCTAAACAGGGCGTCTATATCCACTCCAACAGCTCAGAGAGCATCCTGGGAGAGGAGGAAAGAATGACAAGCTGGAGGTGAGGAGGAGTGAGGCAAAACACTGTCTCCTGGTCATGACATGCCCATTGCATTCTGACCTCACTGAAGCTGTGGTCACCTGCACCAGATCAGGCCAACAAGCTTAGTCAACATCCCAGCAGGCAGCGCTCACCGGGCTCAATAAGTTAAAAAAAAAAAAAAAAAAAAAAAAAGCCCTGAAGATGGGAGGGTGACGTATTGGGGGAGTATCTTGAGTCAGTAGGAGGGGGTAGTTATGATCAAGATACATTGTATACATGTATAAAATTACCAAAGAATAATAAAAATATTATTAAAAACAAGGAACTCATTGCCATTCAACTGTCATTTTTAAATCAAACACTTAAAACATATCACCAAGGCTTTAATCCTATTTTTACATTTCACCAGCAGCGCCTCAAAATGAAATGTTCAGGAGTCTCTTGACCTAGGAAGACCCTAGTGGCACCAAAACACTGCCTTCCAGAAGTCTCTGACTCAGAATTGCCTCTGATACAAACCAAGTGGTTACAATTGCACAACACGAGCTGGAAATCCCCAGTCAGCCTGGTTCTGTGGCTGGTGCTCCAAGGAGTTCCGGAATGACTCAAGGCGTCACAAACCCGAGGAACCTGCAACACCCTGCATGCCATGAAACCACACCACTTCTCCCACCAGAAGCAGGAAGCTGCCTGTCGTCGGAGTGCGTAGCAGCCTCCTAGAGTGTAGTATAGGTCCTGGTCCCAGGGAGACCTCACTCAATATCCTTCGGGCATAACCTGAGAATTTCTACAGATGGGCCATCATCTGGCTGCAGTAGAGTGTGTGTCTGTAATCTCCGAGTTCTTACGGAGAGATGGAAGACACAGATAGGAGAATCCACCTAAGCTGGAGGACCAACTATTGTGGTATATACAGTGGTGATGAGACCTTGCATTACCTCTGACCTCAACATGTGTGCCCTGGCAGGTGTACAATTGCATTCCCACACAAAGATGAAGGGGAGGGAGGGAGGGAGGGAGGGAGGGAGGGAGGGAGAGAGAGAGAGAGAGAGAGAGAGAGAGAGAGAGAGAGAGAGAGAGAGAGAGAGAGAAGGAAAACAGAGTAAGTAGTATACCTGGAATAAAATAGGTGCTGTTGAAAGGTTTATGGTATTATTCACAAAACAAGTTTTTTGTTTGTTTGTTTGCTTTTTAGGTTTTTCAAGACAGAGTTTCTCTGTGTAGCTTTGGTGCTTGTCCTGGATCTCACTCTGTAGACCAGGCTGGTCTCGAACTCACAGAGATCCACCTGGTTCTGCCTCCCTAGTGCTGGGATTAAAGGGGTGAGCCACCACCGCCCGGCCACAAAACAAGTTTTAAGCAAAATTTTGATGGGAACAGAAGCCTAGTCCAAGATATGCAAATAATACAAACAAAAAATGGAAATATCAGTCTTTCTCAATCACTTGAAGTAATATATTTAGGAAGGATTCATCAATGAATTCTTAAAACCACTGGGTGGAAGACACTGTCGCACTCTCAGGTCAATTGGTAACTACAAGGGAAAGACGTCCTTTGACACTAGAGAGATCTTGAGGGTAGCTGAATGTCACCTGCAGTCTACTCACCACGAAGCAGCCATCCAGGCTGCTAAGGGGACACTAAGGGGACACTCTGCAATGGAACTTTAAAAAAAATCAAGCTCTGTAGTTTTTTTAATTGAAGTTTTTATTTAATTTTATTATTTTTCATGCCAAGAACATGTAATATGAGGTCCACGACCTTAGGAAATATTTAAGTGTCTAATGCATCACTGTTACTTACTCATGCAATACTGTTTATCAGAACTCTGGGTTTTATTCATGTTGCCTAATTGGAGCTTTGGCTGATTAATATGCATCTCCTTATTTTTCCTTTCTCCATAGGTTTTGCTAGTCATCATCTCTCTTTAATGATTTGGATTGTATTGTTTTAAATATTATTTCAGATTTCATTGTGGAACCATGAGATATCCGTCTTTCTGTGACTGGTTTATTTCTCTGATTCTTAAGATTCATCCATGCTGTTGCATATTGCTAATTTTTCTACTTTTCAAAGCTGAACAATGTTCTATTGTAAGCACATACTATATCTTTTCATCTTGTAGCTCTTGATGAATGATACAAACAATTGACAGCCAAATAGTTAATAATCAACTACAAATAATTACTACAAATAATGATTATAAATAATCAAAAATAAGAATGGAATAAAAATGATTACTCATTGAAGTCTAATAAAGAGAATTTCTCTCACTCAGACTCACGCCAGCCTCTCCCTTCTCACTGCTCTCCCTCTTGTCTTAGTCTTTTCCTCTCTTCTGAGAAGTAAACTCATTTATGGCACTAGGTCATGAGCAAAATCAAGTACTAATTGGCTTTTTTTTTTTTTTGGTTTTTCCTTAGGAATATCTCCCTTTGTTTACTTTAAGAGATTTATCTAGAGTTAGCTCTTAAGATCATAGAATGCTCAATCCTATTACATGACTCTTAGTTCTTCAAGCCTACAAAACAAAGAAAAACAAAAGAGAAAAAACATCCTTCTGGGACTCGTGAACTACGAGACAGTTTTGGACACGGACTTCCATGCAGTATTGAACTTGCTCTGCTACTGTATTGCTGTTTTAAGATCCTAATAACTGTTGAGTAGAGTTCTGTGTTCTTATAGTTCATTGACCCAGAAACCGGGATAAAAGCTTCCACCGTGTGGCATTTTTCACAAAAGCGGAGAAAACCCACTTCTCCAGGAATTACCTCCCAAGGTTAAAAGCTTGACTGAAGCTCATGCTCATGTTCCTGCAAATATGTAAATAGAATCAAGTGATGCATCCTCAAATAATGTATACCTCTACTAATATATGCTACACAGCAGAGAAAATTAATGATTCACTGCTGCAGTTTGTAGCAAATGAATCTCACAGATGGAATACTAGAGAAGAAACCGAAGCCAATGGTTTCTGAGCTCATCTAAATGCAAGCTCTGCAGTTTTAAAAATGCCAGTTGGTAGGGGTGCTTTAAGAGCAGGCTTGCAGATGGTATGAAAACCACTAAGGGTCTGTTGGAAGGTGTGTTAGTTAGTTTTATGTCAGCTTGATACAACTAGAGTCATTTGGAAAGAGAAACTTCAAATGACAAAAGAAATGCCTCTACCTGACTGGCCTGTGGGCATGTGGTGGGGGGCATTTTCTTGATCAATAATCAATGTGGAAGGTTCCAGCTCACTGCTAGCCAGTGTCACCCCAGGGCAGGCGATCTTGTATAGCAGGGGTATGTAACAAAGCAGGCTGAGTGAACAAACCAGAAAGCAGTGTTTCTCCGTGGCTTTTTCAGTTCCTGCCTCAAGTTCCTTTGATGGTGGACTATGATGTGGAAGTGTCAACCAGATAAACACTTTCTTTCCCAAGTAGCTTTTGGTCATGGTGTTTATCACAGCAATAGGAACTCTACGTAAGAGAGGGTGCTGGACGTTGTTTTTGTCCTGTTTGACTTCCTGATTAACAATATTTTTCAACAAGGACTTAGAAAAGTTCTGGTCGGTTTTGCTTAGTTTATTTTGCAAGGGGAGATATTTTCTCTGAGTAATGTAAACTTACAGAAAAATTTCTTGCAAAGGGTAATTTTCCAGCATTTCAAGACTCTGGGTTACTCCCCAGTGCCCCCAGTTTTTGAGGTTTCAAAGAAAAGAAACTACCCCTTCAAGAAAAATAAAAAAGCCTGAAGCGGCAGTGCCCGCTTGTGAATCCAACACCTAGGAGGCATAGGAGGATCAGAAGCCCAAGGCTATCCTTAGGTGCATAGCAAGTTCAAGGAGATCCTGGGCTGTGTGAAAACCTACCACAAAACAAAAACTCAAAAGGCCTGGTGTGACATCCAAGCACTAATCTCAGCCTTGAAAGAAGGAGGGAGGACCAGGAGTTCAAGACCATCCTCACCTACGTAACAAGTTCCAGGCTCACCCGTCCTAGATGAAAGCTTTCCTCAACCAAACAGGCCAGAAGACTCCGTGGACAACTCCCATGCTAATGTCTGTGCCTATCTCTGCCATCATATGACTTTCTTCACAATAAATAATTCTGAAGTTACTGAATTCCTTCCTTTGGTATTGCCTGTCTTCCATGATTAGGACTTGATCTCTAAAGGGGCAAGGAAAGCACCCATCTTTAGTCAGAGAACTCTCCATATATGTGACTTGAGCCTCCACACAAGGCGTGTACAGAGAAGGTTCATTCCCACACACTTTCTCCTCTTAACATATGCAAACTCACCCAACAAAATATTATTTTATTCTTAAAATGTTTCCAAATCTCCTTGTTATTACACAAGCTCAGATTTGTAAATATGTATACTTTTACTTTGGGAAATGAAAATCAGGTTGAAATACTTAGATTATAAAGCACTCAATATTGATCGGAATGTAAAAAAATTAGAGTGACATTTAGAAAACAATTCTTTTAAAAATGAAGAATGGATATAGAAAATATAACATATAATATACATTTGAATTTTTGTTTTGTTTTGTTTTTTCGAGATAGGGTTTCCCTGTGTAGCTTTGCACCTTTCCTGGAACTTGCTTTGGAGACCAGACTGGCCTTGAATTCACAGAGATCCGCCTGCCTCTGCCTCCCGAGTGCTGGGATTAAAGGCGTGTGCCAACACCGCCCAGCTTGAATTTTTTAGTAATAAAGAAGAATAAAATTATATATCATTTTCGGAAAATGAATGCAAGTAGAGATGAGCATATTAAACAAATTAAGTCAACCTCAGAAAGATAACCTACTTTCTTTCATGTATAGTTCTTAGGTTTTCTGTGTATATTAAAAATCATGTATACAGTTGTGACATGAAAGTAGAGAAAACACTGTCTAGGGGACAAAGGGACTAAGGCAGGGATAAGGAAGATGGCATGGGAGGAATTTGTTCAAAGTATATTATATTATTGTATGAAGTGATTCTTATGTGATCCAGTACTATGTACAATGAATGTACATCAATGCAAATTAACTAATTATGTTTAAAATGTCTATATGAATAAAACACCAAAATCAAATTAAAATGGGAAAAAGTCACCCTACTGCAGCCAGGGTCTGTGTTGATGTCCATGGCTCCTGTTGCCATCGAGGGTCATGTTGATTCCAGGGGTCTGGTCCTCCACCTGGGGCCGTGTTGGTATCCAGGGGCCACACTGTCACTGGGGCTCTGCCCATCTGGGTGGCCTTTGCTGTCACCTGGGACCATGGTAACATCCAGACCCAGGTTGCTGCCAAGGACCATGTCTGGGTCAATGGTTGTACTGCAGCTAGGGTCTGTGTAGAAGTCCCATGGCCCATGTTGCTACCAAAGGCCACATGGAAGCCCGGGGTCTGGGCCACAAACTGTGCCCTTGTTGGTGTCCGGGGGCCACGCTGCTGCCACAGCCATCCTGATCTGAGTGGCTGGTGCTTCCACCTGGAGCCAGGATGCCAACTAGGCTGAGCTGCTGCTTAGGGCTATGTGTGGGTCTGTGGTTCAGCTGCAACTATGGTTTGTGTTGAAGTCTGTGGCCAGAAGACCACTAGAGCCCACACAGAGGCCCGGGGTCTGGGCTGCAACCTGTGGCCTTGTTGGAGTCTGGGAGCCAGGCTGTAGCTGCTGCCATACAGATCTGTGTGGCCTGGGCTGGACCAGCAGTCAGGGTCTGGGTGGACATACGTGGCTCTATTGCCACCAAGGGCCATGTGGTTGCCTAGGGTCAGGTCAACCACCTGAGTCTATGTTGGTGTCCAAGGGCTATGATACAGTCAGGGCCATGCAGATCTGAGTGGTCCTCACTGCTACCAAATGCCATGTGATGTTTGGGCCAGAACTGCAGCTGAGGGCCAGGTCTGGGTCAGTGGCCCTACTGCAACCAGGGTCTGTATTGACGTCTGAGGTTCCTGTTACCATTGAAAGCCATGCAGACACCCAAGGTCTGGAGCCATGTTGGTGGCTAAGGGCCACATGGCTGCTGGGGTCATGCTGATCTGAGTGACATACACTGCCACCTGAGGCAATGGTGACATCCAGACCTGACTGCTGCCAAGGACCATGTCTGGGTCCATGGTCCTACCATGGTTGGTGTCTGTGCCAAAGTCCAAGTCCTGTATTGCCACCAAAGGTCACACAGAAGCCCGGGGTTGGGGCCACAACCTGAGGCCTTGGTGGTGTCCGGGGTCCATGCTGCCACCAGAGCAGCCAGGGCTTCTACTGATTCGGGTCCAAGCTGCTGCTGAGGGCAATGTCTGGGTCCATGGTCCAGCTTCAGCTGTGGTCTGTGTTAGTGTCAGTGGCCTGTGTCACCTCAGGGGGGCATAGGAACCATGTGTGATGAAATTAGAGGTCCATCCTGAGCCAGCCCTGTCGTTCACTGGCTCAGGGAAAGCTGGTGCTGCCTCTCACTGGACACTGCAGCAAGAGAGCTGGCCCTACCCTCACCGCAGGCGAGGGAAAACTGACCCTGATGGCATGGGCACAGGGGAGCTGGCTCTGCCCCCTTGCTTGAAGTGGGTGGCCCCAGTAGCCTGGACTGACCAGCTCAGCTACCACTCAGGCCTACAGCTGGGCCTTGGGTTGGCCTACCCTAACATCTACCTCATCTAGGACCTGCTGGAGCTCATGAAGGGATGGGTCCTGTGGAGCAATACCTGCAGGATCTCCATGACTGGGGGGTGGCCATGGGATGTCCCAGAGGACGGCAGTGAAGGCCCAGTTATGATGGTGTACCAGATGAGACCTTGAACCAGACCAGTGACTCACTGCAACGAACATTTTGCTCATAAAGCTGATTAGACAAAAGGGTGTACTGTGTGACACACCTCTCCCAATGCCACCAGGACCAATGAAGAGGTGTTGGAGAGGCAGGAAAGACGGAGAAATGAAGAGGTTATTTTGTTTGTTTGTTTGTTTGTTTGGTTGGTTCGTTCTTGTTTTTGTTTGTGTTTGGTTGCTTTGTTGTTTTTTTTAATTTTTTAAAAATTTTCTTTTGGGAGCATGCTGCAGGGGTGAGGGGAGGATATGGGGGGACCAGGAGGTGAGTAGAATTAGGGGGATTCATAATGTGAAATTCCCAAAGAATCAATAAAGAAACTATCTTAAGTAATAAAAAAAAAGGGAAAAGTCAATATATCAAATAAAAAAATCAAAGGACAAATGGAGAAATTTCATGGACTGGTTGTTCTGTTTCGATGTTACCTTTCTTAAGTGTAAAAGTTGAATTGCAATTACTTAAAATAGCACCTTATTGGTTGGGGGGCTGCCTCAGTAGGTTTGATGCTCACCATACAACCATAAGGATCTGAGTTCAGATCTTCAGCACCCATGTAAAAAGTCAGGCATGGTATATGTGTATAATCCCAGTACCAGAGGGGTGGAGAATCCCGAGGGTCGTCAGACCACTCCATCTAGTTGAATTAGTAAGCTCCAGGTTCAGGTGAGAAACCATGTCTCAAATAAATAAATAAATAGGATGGAAATCAATAAAGAAAGACACCCAATGTCAATCTCTGGCCTCTATAAATGCACACATTTGGACACATGCCCCTGAACACATGTGCACACACAAACACACACACACCACAAACACGTCCACAATAAAGTAATATATTATTATGTTGCTTGGATCCTATATTATGTGCATGCCTTGGCTACTGGTCTGAGCCAATTTCCTTGACCCTATGGGCCTGTCCTACTACATTACTAGAAGTATTTAGGGTATTGTCCTAGTTTGGTTTCTGTTGCTGGGATAAACATCATGACCAATAGGCAACTGGAGAAAGAAAGGGTTTATTTCATCTTCCAGGTTACAGTTACGTTGCTTGGATCCTAACAGCTCCCTTGGGGGAGGGGAGGGGGTGAGAAGGCGTGGCATCAATGGCACAGGCACTGGGCGTCCACTGAAAGCAAATAACAAACTCATTTATTCAATAATAGGGTAGGCTTTATGTACACTCCTCCCAGCACCCAGTGTACATGTGTTCAGGGGCATGTGTCCTTTCATTTATTATCAAATGGTAAAGAAAACAGTGAAGGATGGAGCAGAAAATGTAAAACAGAAGCAGTTAGTGGACCTATGTAAAGGATATGAAGTGTGCCGTGTACTCTCTCTCCACTTTTCTGTAGGTTGAAAATTTTCAAGATAAAAAATTGAGGATAAAAACCAAGAAGTGCATAAAGGCCGAAACAGGAAAGTGAAGCAGAGATCAGTGCCCTGCCCCCACCCCCGCCCACGCATCCTCTAGTGGCTTTGGAGCCACTTTGAGAGGCTCATCCTGGCTCAACTGCAGGGCCAAAGGATGCCTGCATCTCTCCAACCTTGCACCTCAAGTGTCCTGGCAAGTGCCTAGAAAGTACATTTCAGAGGGTACAGAAAAAAACATCCTGATGCTCAGGGAGCAAGGGCCAAGTCAGCTGTGGGGACAGAAGCATGAGAATGGTGGTCCTCGGTGCCACCATGAGGACTTTGTGCTGCTGGACAGACAGACTGGAACTGCACCCCACTGTCCTTCTGGCTTCCTCTGCTTTTTTGAGCAGGCCCAGGCAAAGTCTATCGGGATTTATTGCCATCTGTTCCTTCACCTATTGCTGGCTTTAAGGTCTATAAACTAAACCCCAAGAGTCCAAAGAGAGCAGATGGCCGGAGGGGCCAACTCCGAGCAAGGCCACCTCTCTCCTTCTCTTCCATCATCCTGGGGTCCTGAGAGCAAGAAAGAGCAAGAGAGCAGTTGGAAGGTCTGGATCCCAATCCCAAAATCCCCCTTCCAGTCTAGCCTGCCTTTTGTTCAACCAGGGCATAGGCTGGCCAAGCAGACCTCTCCCCACTGGAAATCCTATGAAACTTCAAAGAAAAGATGTGGCAGGCCGGACCCTGGACACGCCCTCATCGTCAGTCTCAGTTCCCACCAAAGCCTGTGGTGTTTCCTGTGCCTTGTCCGTTATTTCACAAGCTATTTCTTGTTTGTTCTGAACTTCCAGGAGACAGGTCTTTATCTTCTGCCCAAAGCCACGCAGCTGGCTGCAGTCCCTCCTGGCCAGCGCCATGGCCAAGACCCTTGGTGACCATCTGCTAAACACCCTGGAGGAGCTGCTGCCCTATGACTTCGAGAAGTTCAAGTTCAAGCTGCAGAACACCAGCCTGGAGAAGGGCCACTCCCGGATCCCCCGGGGTCATCTGCAGATGGCCAGGCCAGTTAAGCTGGCCAGCCTGCTGCTCGCCTACTATGGGGAGAAGTATGCTGTAAGGCTGACCCTGCAGATCCTGAGGGCCACCAACCAGCGTCTACTAGCAGAGGAGCTTCGTAAGGCCACAGACCCAGGTAAGTGGCCAAGCCCCTTCCTAGCCACGATGGCTGCTGGCTACTGGTGGTGAAGGGAAGCAATGCTCACACCCAAGCTCTCTAGCTTAGTGGCTGGGAAGCCCTTGTCCACTGCAATGTCAATCCAGCTGCCCACTGCAATGTCAATCCAGCTGTCCACTGCAATGTCAATCCAGCTGTCCACTGCAATGTCAATCCAGCTGTCCACTGCAATGTCAATCCAGCTGTCCACTGCAATGTCAATCCAGCTCATCTTGTCCCTTTGTAGCCTGCTGACTGATGCTCCCTCGGCACCTAAAGGCTTTAAAAATAAAAACGGATATTCTGACTGTGGGTCAGAATCAGGACAGGCAGAGCTGGAACACCTGTTCCTACAGAATTCTTTACTCCATTTTTCAACTAATACACCTGCCCAGACAAACATTAGGTTGGCAGAAAGGCCTGGAAATCCAGCCATACTAACATGGCTGAAAATCTCATTAACGGCCCAATTTCACTTTAGAATTCTTCTTTAGCATACTTTACGAGCATACTTAAACAGGTTTTATTTTTAATGAAAAGTTTCTTCAAATTAAAACATAGGTTGCTAATTAGAGATTATCTTCATTATGTAGACTTTGGAATTAAGCCTTTTAAACAGAAATATTCTGAAATTTCAGGCAAGGTTGCTTGCCATTTTTGTTCTTCTTTTGGTTTTTAGATAGGGCCTCACTATGAAGACCAGGCTGGCCTCAAACTCACAGAGATCCACCTACCTCTGTGTTCAGAGTGCTGAAATTAGAAGATGTGCACCACCACACCCATTCAAAATTGTTTTCAAGTGTCTTCTGTATTTATCTTTGTGACCTGGGATTTCCTTCAGCTTGTGTAATGAATGAAAAAGATTCATTTATAAGTCCCCATTAATTAATTAATTTTATGTGTATGGGTGTTTTGTCTGCAGGTATGCGTGTGCGCCACTTGCATGTCTGGTTCCACAAAGGCCAGAAGAGGGCATCCTATTCCCTAGAACTGGAATTACTGGCACTTGTGAGCCACAGGTGGACACTGGGAACTGAATCTGGGGCCTCTTGAAGAGACTCCAGAGCTCTTAACTAATGAGCCATCTCTCTCTCTCTCTCCAGCCTCCTTTATTAATTTTTATTTTAATTATATTTTATATATGTACTTGTGTCTGTGTGCATATATACAAGTGAGTGTTAGCATGCCATGTTACACATATAGAGGTCAGAGGACAGCTTGAAGGAATTGCGTCTCTCCTTTCCCCTTGTGGATTCTGGAGGTCAAATTCAGTCATCAAGCTCGTTGGCAGTGCCTTTACTCACTGAGCTGGTCTGCTTTAATTCTTCTTTATTGCTTTGTTTTATAAATCAATTTTCACATCTATAATCATACATTCATCTATAACAATAAGCGTGTGTGTGTGTGTGTGTGTGTGTGTGTGTGTATTTTGTTTTGTTTTGTTTTGTTTTTTTGATTTTGTTTTTGTTTTTGTTTTTTTCTGGAGCTAAGGACCGAACCCAGGGCCTTGTGCTTGCCAGGCAAGCACTCTAACACTGAGCTAAATCCCCAACCACCTTTTTTTTGTTTTTGTTTTTGTTTTGTTTTGTTTTTGTTTTTGTTTTTTGCCTGGCTCTGCCTCCCAAGTGCTGGGATTAAAGGCGTGCGCCACCACCGCCTGGCTTATTTACTTTATATTTTATGATTCTGTGTAATTGAGCTCTGTTGTCTAGAATGTTCTGTGCTTTTCCTTTTAGTAACTTCTGAGGTGATTCTTTCTTCCTTCCTCCAGCCTCAGCCTTGAATGTAGGACAGCTTCATGCCTCTATCTGATTGTCTTTCTAGAACATTTAATTGAAGAAAATAGAATTGGTGGTCCTGTCCAGTCTTCTGGAGAGAACAAGCCCAAGAGTGTGAAAGTACCAGATGTCCTGGAAGGTGATGGGACGAGGCAGAGTGGTGATGGATCAGATGGCCTGCCACCCAGCCAGTCTGAAGTGGAGAAGGGGTCCCAGAAGAAGTCTCTGGTCAAACGGAGGGATCCAAGGGGTCCTGAGAGCCTGGACTCACAGACCAAGCCATGGGCCAGGGGCACAGCACCACCCTATAGAAGAAACCTGGTCACCACCCAGCCCCCAGGGGACAAGGAGAGCCGGGCAAGCGCCCAGCTCCGCAGGAATGCCAGCTCTGCAGGAAGGCTGCAGGGACTCTGCAGCAATGTCCCGGGGAGGAGGGATTGCAAGAAAGCTGAAGCCTATCTGCCCTCAGGAAAGAAGCGACCCAAAAGCCTTGAAATTACCACTTACTCAGGCCAAGGAGAACCCCCGACTTCAGAAGCTCTTCTGACTCCGGAGGAAACGAGGAATGGGAATCCACACCCGGCCGCTACTACCGTGAGAACAGCCGTCCTGAATGAAGGGCCTACTGGGGCTCTAGAAAAGGGCTCAGGGAATCCAGAACTTTCCATGGTCCCCAATGAAGAAACATTCAGGAACATGCCTTCCAAAACATCGTTGACTGGAGAGGAGAAACGCACTACATCCTGGGAGGAAAATGGAACTGGGAGTCCAGAGGCCCCTGCGAGCTTGGGGAAGATGGCGGCCAGCACGTGCTGTGAGCCCTGCGATCCAGAAGAGCCTTTGCCACTATGTGAAAAACCAGCCCCAAACCCAGAAGACCCAGCATCCTTAGGATCGACAGCTTGTAAAGGTATCCTCCCCAGCTCTCGGGAATGTTCTTTTATGCTTATCACATTTATATTGCTGGGATACCTGGTCGCCTCCAGGGGTCCCTTCGCAAATGTGGGCAGGGCCCAGGAGGATGCACATTTACCCATCTTGCACAAAGGGTTGCAATCCAATCTCAGTTGGTGCCTGAGCTCCCAGAAGTCCTCGATAGAGCCACAGGCTAGGTTAAGAATCTAAAGAGTGGGTTAAAACATTCGTCTCCCACTGTGACTCCACAGTGTAAGTCTTGGGGCAGAGATTCTGCTAACCACCTTTCTCTGAACAGGGAGGGGGAAAGATGTTGACCCCAAACCCTCTTACTGGGAAATTAGTCATCAGGATTATGTTGTCTGTGAGAAATAGAAACCACCAGCTCAGAAGAATAATACAGAAGCTTGTTCCTCTTTCATACAAATGTGAGTCATTTGTGTGACCACAACTAGACTTCTGCTGAGCTGTTTTTCTGCTTCAAGTTTTTCCCCCTGAAATTCATAGCCTCAGAGGTTATGAGCCCCTGGCTCCACTCAAGAGTTTGGAGGGACAGAGGGGACATCATGATGTAGAGAAAGTTTTTAAAGGTTTCTACAAGTCATTTGTTCTCACTTCCCTTTGACTAGAATTTGATCAAATGGCTTCTGCTAACTGCACACGAGACTGAGATTCTGTTTGGAGTGAGGTGGAGGAGCAGCTGTATAGGCAAACAGTTTATTCTGTCACGAGAAAGGGTCCTTATGGAACACTATGACGTTTGATTGTGAGGCAAATTCCTGGGGTGGGAGGGAGGAGGAAGGAAGAGCTAATGGATTGTGTGTGTGTTTCTTTTTCTTTTCTTTTTCTTTTTTTTTTTTTTTTTTTTTTTTTTTTTGGTTTTTCGAGACAGGGTTTCTCTGTGTTGCTTTGCGCCTTTCCTGGAGCTCACTTGGTAGCCCAGGCTGGCCTCGAACTCACAGAGATCCGCCTGCCCCTGCCTCCCGAGTGCTGGGATTAAAGGCGTGCGCCACCTGTCTTCTGTTGTTTCTGATGTAGAGAAGCATTGCCTATAGCCTTGGAGCAGAACTTTCTTAACTGTTGTCTTCACTGTGAGATTCACCTGTTAGCTTTATAAGTAAGGCTCCTTTCTTTGCTTTTATTTCTTGAATGGGAGCAGGGGATTCACCCAACACACACGTTTCAAATGCTTGCCATACTCTCTGGCCAGATTTTCTGCTGGGAGTGAAGACCTGTCCATGAATGAGACACACAGTAACCATCCCCAAGAGCTCTTGCTTGAGTTGTGGGCAATCTGTGGCGGTTTGAAATGCAAAAGCAAATGCTGTTAGCATGGTTTGCTTTCTTTTAAATGAGCCACTAGATCTGTGTCTACGGAAGGGGGAAAGCATAGTATTTACAGCAAAAGGCCACAGATGTCCCACAGAATCAATGCTGGAGAATGCGAGAGCCCAGAAGAGCTTCGCCCTCAGCTCTCAGCCTCAGTGGCCTGTTTATAGCTTCATTTGGATGGAAGTCAGAGAAGAGCATGCTGGGAAGTGGGCAGCTCTAACTGAGAATGTGTGTGACCTATGAACAACTGCTCTCTTGTAACTATCTTGGGTTTGTCACTGAGGAGATTTTTTCCACTGCTGTGTCTCCAGGAAGGTCACAGGACAAGGTTGCGTGTCCTCTTTGCCACACCCAGGAAGGAGACCTGCATGGTGGTACCTGTGTGCAAAGTTCCTGCAGCTGCTCCATTGCTCCTGGGGATCCCAAGGCCCCAGGCAGATGCTCACCCATATGCTCCCAGTGCCAAGGTTCACTTGCAGGAAAGAGCTGTGGAGACCAGAGCCCCCAGCCCCTACCACAGTGCCCACGTCACATGAAGCAGGTGCAGCTGCTCTTCTGTGAGGACCACAGGGAGCCCATATGTCTCATCTGCAGGCTGAGTCAGGAGCATCAAGGCCATCGAGTGCGTCCCATAGAGGAGGCTGCACTGGAGTATAAAGTAGGTGTTCACTCCCACATAGACGTCTCTGCTTGTGTTCTTCATCCAACCCTCTGGGATGTGGGTGTGTTAGTCAGGATTCCTGGGCTCTAAATGGTCAAAACGCAAGACAAACTAGGACAGCAAAGAAGGAACTGATAATTCATATTTCTCAGAAGTCCAAGGTTACTGGTTTTGAGAATGGATCCAGGGTCCCCCTGTGGGGGCCCCTTGGTGATGGATCCACACCATTTCTTTCCCAGAACCCTCCTCTTGCTCCCAATTGCAGCGCCCCAGCTCTGCTTCCAGGAGTGGATTCTTTCCTTTAGAACTGGTATGAGCTAAAAAATGGCAGGATTCAAAAGTAAGCATCTACATGCGTATTCTTCTCCAGGAGCAAATCCAGGAGCAGCTGGAGCGTCTGAGAGAGCTGAGGGGATGTGTGGAGAAATACAGACTCCAGAGAGATAAGAAGACAGAGAACTTCCTGGTGCGTCCCCACGGCCAGTCCTTGCCCCTTTCCACCTGCAGGAAAGAGGAGGGAGCATGTGCAATGGTCCCTGAGGCTCTGCCCTGACTCACAGGGCAGCAGGGGTGGTCTCAGAGGGATGGTAGGGAGGTCTAAGGTGAGCTCATTCATCCTTGCAGCTCCCTGTCAGGGGAGAGGGCCACCTCCAAGGGCTGCTCATTTTCTCCTTCTCACAATCAGTTTAGAGAAACTAGAACTGTCACTTCAAAAACTCTCTGTATTGTTTATAGAATTATTGTTGGAGCTGAAGATGTAGCTCAGCCGGGAGAGTGGAAACACAGAACCAATGAGGCCCCAAGTCCCATCCCCAGTGTGGTAAAAACTAGATGTGGGGGCACACGGATGACCTCAGCATTTGGAGGGTAGAGGTTGGAGGATCAATTCAAGTTCATCATTAACATAGCAAGTCCAAAACCAGCCTGGGCTACATTAGACTCCCACACATAGCAAAAAATCTGGTAATGTTGACACGCACTTGTAATCCTAGCACTCAGGAGGAAAAGGTAGGAAAACTGCCACAAGTTTGAGGCCTGATCTACATAACAAGTTCCAGGCTAGCCAGGGCTACATAGTGAGATCCCATCTTAGAATGACAATAATAATAATAACATAATTTTTATTTATAAATTTTATAAAAACTATTGACTTTTGGGTTTTTTCCCCCAGTTCTAGGGACAGGACCTAGGATTTGTATTTTCTAGGAAGGGGTTTTATCCTTGAGATAAATCCCCCAGCCCCCATTTTTTTGGCTTTTTGAGACTAGATCTCATTATATACTCCTGGATGGCCTGGATGTCAACCTACTATAATGACCTCTTTTATTGTTTGCTTTTTTTTTTTTTAGACAGGGTTTCTCTGTGTAGCCCTGGCTGTCCTGGAACTCGCTCTATAGACCAGGCTGGCCTCAAACTCAGAGATCTGCCTGCCTCTGCCTCCAAAGTACTGGGATTAAAGACGTGCACCCCACAACCTTGAAGAATGACCTCATCTTAACTAAATAAATCCACAAGTGTCCTACCTCCAGATAAAATCATGTTCTGAGGTACTTGGACTTCAACATGGAAATTTTGGAGGGGAAATCACTGAAGCTAGCACCATATTCAGCACATTTTCCCAAGAGCTAGCCCCTTTTATGCTCAGTCTGTTCTGGAAAGTTCCATATAGACTGCTCCCAATTCTGGAGCCCAGGTCTCTAAGAGGCTGAGAATCTTGGTTACATTTAAATTGCTGTGAAGATGGGGGCTGGAGAGATGGCTCAGCAGTTAGGAGCACTTGTTGCTCTTGCAGAGGACCCAAGTTCAAGTCACAGCACTTAAATGGTGGCTTACAGCCACCCCTAACTTCAGTTCCAGAGGATCTGAAGCCCTCTTTTGACTTCTGAGGGCATGCATGCATTCAGGCAAAACGTTTGTTCACATAAAAATAAAAATAATTGCTATGAAGAGACACCGTGACCAAGGCAACTTATAAAAGAAAGCATTTAATTGGGGGCTCACAGTTCTAGAGGGTCAGAGTCCATGACCATCATGGCTGGGAGCATGGCAGCAGGCAGGCGGGCATGGTGCTGGAGCAGTATCTGAGAACTTACATCTTTGTCACAAGCATTAGGCCAAGAAAGAGCAAGAACTAATTGGGAACAGTGTAAGCTTTTGAAACCTCAAAGCTCAATTTCAGTGACACACCTCCTCCCAAGACCACACCTCCTAATCCTTCCCAAACAGGTCCACCAACTGTGGACCAAACATTCAAATATATGAGCCTATGGGGGCCATTCTCATTCAAACTTCACAATGAGGAAGCCTTCCTTTCATCCATCTCTGTGAGGTGGGCTTTGAGGGTATCCCTAGATATATACTTCCAGCCCACAGCACACACCCATATATCTCCTGATTCTGTGTTCCCAAGAAACAAACAGAAACCCAGCAGCAGAAGATTTCATGCCAGTTTGAGAAGCTGTACCAATTTCTGGAGCAGCAAGAGCAACTCTTTGTGACCTGGCTACAGGAGCTAGGCCAGACCATTGGCAAGGTCCGAGAGACATGTGACACCCGAATTTTCCGAGACATTGCCCTCCTGGATGAACTTATTGGAGAACTAGAGGCCAAGCAAGACCAGCCAGAGTGGAAGCTCATGCAGGTGGGTGTGAGTGTGCTTGGCCTTTCCCTGCCTGCTGTGCCCAGTGGGAAATTCAGACCTGTCACTGCCCAAGGCAGGAAGCAAGGCTGTTGAGGCCTGGAACGGGACTTGGTCTCAATTGACCCATGCCTCTTGGGTTCACATCTCTTTGATAAGGTCTCTTGGGAGCCCAGAATATCTCAGCATCTGGGATGCCCCTGGAATCGCCCAGAAAAGATAAACAAACTGCAATGCAGTTGAAGAGTAGGCTCTGGCAGGGTTTCTACCCTTGTGATTAGAATAACAATAAAGGAGGAAAGTTCCTATTTGTTGGTACCCTACCACTGGGAGTCCTTGAAAGACCGGAGAGCAGCTTGCAGCCTGGGAATCACAGACTCTTGGAGACTGGTAACAGAGAGCTTCCCTCTTTTCTCTCCTAGGACATTGGAGTCATGTTGCACAGGTACACATTGCAGATGTCCCATGGTGTCCCCTTGGTGTCTTGCAGGAAGTATTTGGATGGGACAGTCCTAGGAAAGACCTGGGTCTGTAATTGAGGACTCCTGTTTCCTTAAGCTTCCTGAGCTCATCCTTCCTGGATTTGTGTGGGAGCTTGGCCAGGTGGGAGTGTGCAGGGCATGAATGGAATACTGAGAAGGGATTTATTCCAGTCCTGCTGGACACAGATGCTTCTTTGCATCCTTTTGAATGGATTGCATCCCATGCCATTTGTTTTATGACAGTGGCCCCTGAAGAACTGCCTCTGGCCTCAAGTACTTTTGGGGAGTCCTTGGGGATCAGTTTGGAGGTAGGCTAAGCCCAACAGGCAAGGGGAAGAGAGAGATGAGATAGAAAAGGCTACATCTCATCATTACTTGGGAGCTTTACAAAATGCTGGTGTCTAAGCCACAGATACACCAATTAAGTCTCAATCTTGGGGTTGGGACTTGGACATTAGTGGTTTTTTTAAAAATTATTTTAAAATATGTGTAACATAAAATTTCAGCTATTTTATGTCTGCAGTGCACTGATATTCATACATTCATATTAGTGTGAACATGCTACCACTGTCCACCTCCAGAACCTTTTCATCTTCCCACATAGGAACTCTGTACCATTAAACACTCATTCCTCATCCTCGGTCCCTTATTGCCTGGCAACCACCATTCTGTTTTTCCAATTTCTTAGTCTGGCTGTTTTAAGTACTGCACATTAGCAGAATCATAAAAACTTTGTCCTTTAGCCTTCGGCTTACTTTAATTCAATCTAATGTTTCACAGTTCATGGTGTAGCATGTATCAGAATTCCACTCCTTTTAATTGCCAAGTGACACTCCTTTGTACACAGACATCACAGCTTCCTTATCTATTCGTTTACTGATGGAAATTTAGACTGTTTCTACCTTTGGGCTGTTGTTGGGAACGGTGTTGTTATAAACAGGGATATACAAGTGCTACTTGAGACCCGCTTTCAATTTCTCAGATTTTACACTTACAAGTAGAATCACTGTATGTCCATCTATTTAAAAGTTTTAAGGAATCTGCATACTATTTCCCACAGTAGAAGCACCATTTTGCATTCCCACTCACAGTGCTAATTTCTCCACATCCTCATCATCAACTTGTAATTTCCTATTATCATTTTACTGCTGTTATAATGGCCATTCTAACAGGTGTGAAGTGGCACTCCCTTTCCCTTTTATTCTCTCAATAGAAATAGTAGAGAAGTATAATTAATTTGACGGAGAATTCTGATAGCGAGAGTAACTCAATTTGAAGGCTGTTATTTAAACTCATTGTGATTTTTATAACGGTGGCCCAGAAATGCTGATCTGCAGCTGAAATCGAGGACCAGTGTCAGAACTTTGAGTCTAGGGAAGATTTCTTTGTGTCACCCAAACCGGGATGGGTGTGTTTAGTGGGGATGGTCTTAACTGTCACCTCATAGGGACTCAGGCTCCATCTTGCTCTTGTCTTCTCTGGCCAACAATCTCTTGTCTCTAGGGCTAAGATGGTGACTCTCTCTGAGCCACTGGTCACTCCTCCAGATGTCAGAGAAAAGATCCACCTGCTCTACCAGAAATCAAAGTTTATGGAGAAGAGTATGCAGAACTTTTCAGGTGAGTGAGCTTGGAGGGAGATGAGAAGCACTTGCTCACTTCCTCTATGGAATCCACGCAGCCCAGAGCCTGTCCATTCATTTCCCCATCTACCAAAGCCTTTGTGACCCTGCCTAGCTTCTTTCTGACCTAACTCATTCCACTAACTCAGTTTCTCTCTTTTTAGAAACACTGCGCTCTGAAATGGAAATATTTAGTGCTGTGGATGAGGCAAAGTGGGGAGGGCGCTGGCCTAGCACACCACAGGCCCCGGGTTTGATTCCCAGCACTGACCTAAAATGGGATGGTGGAAACGCACAGGACTATGATCCAGCACTTTATCCAGAAGTGGAAGCTGGAGGATCAGAACCTCAGGATTACCTTCAGTCTCAGCAAGCTCAAGGCACGCCTGAGCTACATGAGACTCTTTCTCAGAACAACAAACGAAAACTTAGATCTCTCCTGAAATGGAAGCCTTCATTTGTAAGTATGGTGGTGGAGATATAAGCCAACCAAGAGATTTTGTCATTGTTCTTCATCTGTTGCTCTGGGGGAACTATTCAGAAGAGGGGAAACACCTAGGACAGAGGCACCAGACAGGTCATAAAAGGCCCCCACAGCTCTGTTTGGTCCCTGTGTCTGCCTTGTTTATTGAAGTAACCTCTTCAGTCTCTAGGGTGCCTGGGAGGCCATGGGTTATAACTAACCTAGGATGCAGAGCCCTAAGCAGAGAATCCTGTCTTTCCTTGTGGGGATAGTATAATTCAGACTTCCTCGATAGATATGCTTAGAACTTCCTTTATTCCATCTTTCCCCCTCTGTAGTTCCAGAACTGACTGGTGCTCAGGAACATGCTGGTAAGTGCCTAGATCAAGGCAAGCAGTAGCCTTGGTATATTGGGTCCCTGTCCCCTACCACAATCTCAGTGAAATCCCTCTGCCTTCGATGGGGAGAACCTTGAGAGAAGCCTACAGATCCCCACCCCCAGCCAGGTGTTCTTATTCTTCCTGCAGTTTCCGGAATTCTGGTCTAGCAACTGCTTACCCCAACCTCAACTTCTCTGACATGAAGAGTGTGAGATTTGGAAACAAAACATACCTACTGCCTGACGGTCCCCGAAGATTCTAAAGTTACATCATCACCCTGGATACTCCTAGCCTTGACTCCAGCTGCCGTCACTGGGAGGTGGAGTTTGGGAGTGTGCAAAGTACTGGCAAGCAGAAAGTGAAATATAACTCTATGGACCAGGCTGGTCTCAGACTCAGAGATCCACCTGCCTCTGCCTCCCAAGAGCTGGGATTAAAAGGTGTGCACTACCACTGAACAGCTTAGTTCTCACTTTTACCTCTCTGGGTTTTGAAGGTGATGCCTTTAAAGGCAGCACATTTAGCTCTCCATTGCATGTATTGTATCTCCAACACTCTTCCTCCATCTCGAGGCCCAATCATGGCCCAGAGACCCTTATATTCTAATAAATCTCATACCTGAAGGGAATTATGTATCAGCTTCCTTTTAGGCAGACTGCTGCTATTCTTATCATTACAAAATACTGTTTTGTAACTTGCCTTTTAATTTATTCTATTTATTGGTTGTATTGTATTGTACTACATTAACATATAATGATTTAACCATAGCTTTGAAGGTAGGCTGTACATATTTTACTGGGTAACAATATTAATTTTGTGTGTGTGCATGAACGCATATGGTGTGTGCCCGTCTGCATGATGGTGTACATGTGTGTGTAAATGTGCATGTATGTGGCATATGGAGAGCAGAGATCAACCTCAGATCATTCCTCAGATGCCATCCTTTTTTTGATTTTCTGCACAGGATCTCTCGCTAGCCTGAAACTGGCTAAGCAGAATAGGATGGCTGTCTTGCAAGCCCCAGGGAATCCCCTATGTCTGTCTCCCCAGCACTGGGATTATGTCTGGCTTTTTTTAAAACAACAACAACACACACATACATGTTTTCTACTGTTTACTCATTCTGTTGCCAGTTTTCATACTCTGTATTTTAAGCCATGGTTGAGTGAGTTGGCTATTAGTGTTGGCACATTTAAAAAGAAAAAGTTCGACATCCTGCTGGAGGCTGTCCTTTCATTCCTGGAGGTGTGGGGCTGTGACAGTCAGTCCTAACCTGATGGCACTATGTTTTTGCTTAACCAGAAATGAACTGCTCTATTCTTGTCATTGGAGTGCTCGGATCTGAGCAATAATTTACACATGTCCCCTGTGATGACTAACGAAACTTAATATGGAGCCGGGCATCCCTTATGGGCCCTTGACCTTTTGCTCTGGAATGCCTGGGAGATCCTAGTGGTTTTCGGATGAGATAAGAAAAGGATAATAGGCCAGGCGGTGGTGGCACACACCTTTAATCCCAGCACTTGGAAG
Source organism: Peromyscus maniculatus bairdii (assembly GCF_049852395.1). Classification (NCBI taxonomy): domain Eukaryota; kingdom Metazoa; phylum Chordata; class Mammalia; order Rodentia; family Cricetidae; genus Peromyscus; species Peromyscus maniculatus. Next base: position 11,738,938 of record NC_134859.1, read on the forward strand.
GCAGAAACAGGCGGTCTCTGAGTTCGAGGCCAGCCTGGACTACAAAGTGAGTTCCAGGACAGCCAAGGCTACACAGAGAAACCCAGGTCTTGAAAAAACAAACAAACAGAATGTGATAATGGGCTGTGAGGTATTAACAGCTGCTATTGCTTCTGTAAACCCTGCTTATCGCTATGGGAAAGGGGCGGAATGGTCTCTTTATTACTATATAGTAAAGCAATTTTCCTGCCCAGCTGTGGATTCCATGGATATTTGTAATGCATACCTTTGTGATGCCTGCCTTAAAAACCCCACCCTAACCCCTTTAAGTCGGCAGTCCTTCTGCTAGCAGTGAGAATAAATTCATTTCATCTGAATTTGAGTTGAGTCTGAGTCTTTGGTTTCTCCCCGTGGATTCGAACGCCACAACAGAGGAAAGCAACCAGTGCCCATAGATTGTCCTAAACTTCCTCAGTATTTCTCCGGGAATAAACTGAGTACGGAAAGAGTGAAGAAAGAGCAGAGTTGGTGGGTCGCACTTGTTTTCCTTGCACTCAGGAGGCTGAGGCAGGAGACCGCCAGGAGTTCCAGGTCAGAAAGTCTGTGAGAGGCCAAAAATGAGTAGGGAAATGGAAACTCTCTTTTAAAAATACAATGACAATGTAGAGGTTAGTAAACTGGAACCTAAGCACAGCCCGGCACGCAGGCTCCGTTGAGAGCGTCCAGGAGGGGCGAACACCAGCACCGGACACACCCAGGGCGCATGCCAGGAGGTCCCGAACCCTCGGGAATGCTGCAAAGGAAACCCAGGCCGACCTGGTGTGGCCAACTTCCCGTAGCGTCTCCGCTTGTCCCCCGCCCACCCGGCCACCAGGTGCTTTCCCGGGAACAGTTTGGAGGGAACTACATTTCCCAGCGAGCACTGGACACTAGATTGGCCACTCACGGCGACCTGCGCGCCCGCCAGGGAGGACCAGAGGTAGCTTCCTGCTTCTTGACTCCGAAGTGAGCCACACAGAGTAGTTCCCGCCTGCCCGGGCTCCCTCGGGCTCTAAGAGCTCCATCAGGCAGTCTTCAACCTAGGCTTCCACACCGGAAGTGCCTCACCGAAAGTGGTCCCACAGAAGCAGAAACATCCGGCCTCCCAGAAGGAACTAGTGTTCAATGTCCTCTCAGCGGAAGGCGGCAAGTTCCAAAAGGTGGCTGACAATCTTTGAGGATAGTCAGATGGACGAGGCGAGAGATCGGCCTCTAGCGCCTGGCTTTTTGGGTCATTTCCGGAACCCAGGTCTTATCGCCGGGAACTGAGGCGGTTTGGACAAACAGTCAGGTTGGGGCGGCTGATGGGTGAGCATCATCCCTTACTTAGACGCTAGAGCAGCTAGGGTACCACGTGCGCCCCCAAAGAGTGCCACGGTTGACTCTCGGCTGAACAATGGACCGAGTGTCCAGCAGAGTCACCGAGTTTTCACTAACCACAGCTTTCTCGTTCTCCAGTGCAAACTTGTCCTTTGGTAAAGCTTCTTTCCAGAGGAGTCCAGCAGAAACGGGGACAGTGTTTCTGTGTTTTTTTTGTTTTTTTTTTTTTTCCCGTTTTTCGAGACAGGGTTTCTCTGTGTAGCTTTGCGCCTTTCCTGGAACTCACTTGGTAGCCCAGGCTGGCCTCGAACTCACAGAGATCCGCCTGGCTCTGCCTCCCGAGTGCTGGGATTAAAGGCGTGCGCCACCACCGCCCGGCCGTTTCTGTGTTTTAAAGCTGACTCGAAGGTGCATTTTGTTTTCCACGCACTGTTTGATGCATTGCCTTATGCTCTCGCAGCCTTCCCTTTCAGCCAAACTGCATAGAGTACATTCTTTTGAAGTAAACTTCCGTGGGTATTTCTCTTCTGTTTTTTTTTTTTTGTTTGTTTTTGTTTTTGTTTTTTCTTCCTGGCTCCTCAGCCTAGCTGTCCTGTCTGTGCGGCTCCTGTATGGGGTTTCTAGGTCCCTTCACCAATCTTTCCCTTAACTGGGTCTAAGTCTTTCTTAAGCAGCAGAGCTGCCAAGGAATCTCAGTTATTAAACAGAAAGGGGCCTCTTGTTCTTTCAGGCATGGATGGTCTTTGAGGATTTGAATGTATATCACTCCCAAGAAGAATGTGTGAGCACAGATCATGCTCAGCAACCCAACTCAGAGAAGGAAAACAGTAGTCATGTTGGGGAGATGATGTCACTGGGTAAGAAATGCTTTGTGTTCCGAGCGTGTACTCTAGCGAGAGCTGGGTCTCATTTTGTAGCCCTGGCTTGTTTGGAATTCACTAGATAGAACAGACTGATAGAAAACCTGGAACAATTTTCCTATCTCTACTTCCAAGTACTAACTTTATAGGTGTATACTACCATGCACAGCCTGCAAGTCTGTTTTTCGTCTTTGGAGTGGTTGAAGAAGTACTCGCACCTAATAAAGTACAAGTACACAGTCTTGTTTTTCTTCCATCTCATTTAATAGAGTTTAACCACAGACTTGCAGCTACGGGTGACTATTTTCCCTATACTTGGACGCACTAATGGAACAGAGGACTTTTATGAGACTTAATAATTGACTTTTAATTTGGTATAATTCCTTTGATGATAGCAGTAAGATTTTTTTTTTTTTAATGGAGTTTGACAATCTGACCTGGAATGTAGTGGGGGGGGGCGGAATTGTTCTGTTAACCAGGGATCTAGAAAGAAGGAAGAACAGAGCAGGAGAGGTCCCAGCCCTGTGTGACAGTGACAGTCAGTGTTGTGTCACTTTAACAAGATGACAGAGAGAAGAGGAGGTTTTTCCCCTGAGATGGGATCTCTGTAGCCCAGGCAGGCCTCAGGCTCACTGTGTGGGCAAGGATGACCCTGAGCTCCTCATCCCCCTGCCTCTCACCTGAGTACTGAGAGTACAAGAAGTGTTAGCATGCTTGCTTTGTGTGGTGCTAGAAACGGAACCCAGGCCTCTGTGCAACTGAGGCAGGCACTCTTACCAACTGAGCTGCATCCCCAGCCCCTGAAAAAATTTTAGACCAAAAGAGGAAAAACAAATACAAATTGACTAATTTTTTTAGAGAACACTGTCAGAACCTCATGTGCATTTATGTTGAGGGCTAGGTGTGTTGCCTGTAATCACAGCACTCAGGAGGCAGAGGCGGGCAGATCTCTGTGAATTGGAGGCTAGCCTAATCTACATAGCAAGTTTCAGGCCAGCCATGGTTACATAGTGAGACCCTGTCAAACAGAATAAAACAAAAAAGAAAAACAATCTGATGAAAACTAAAATTATTCTCAGAAGAAAATGCATAACTGTTCATTTTATTTACTATATAATTCATATGTATTTTAAATGATGGTAATTAAACTTCTGGTTGAAATGTAAGAAAGCAGGATAAATTAAAATAACAGATGTTAATATAAAACTAGAAATTCATGTGTTAGTTTTAGAAAAAAGAAATTATTAAGTCAAAATTTTAAAACTATGTAACACAACTTCCATAAAGGGGATTTAAATTCCTGAAAGATTTGCTTCTACCTGTGGGGAAAATATTTTTAGTTTCAAGCTGTTTCACAGAACATTCTTTGAAATCATTAAATTTTCGATAATTCAAATCAAAGAATACATATACATACACACACACACACACACACACACACACACACACACACACACACACACCAGAATATAGAAAAAAGAAGGAAACTTTAGAAATTGCTTTTTACGAAATGAGTGTAATTAAACACCGAAAACTGGCTGGGTGGTGTCACAACCTTTGGTCCCAGCACTCTGGAGACAGAGGCAGGCAAATCTTAAGAGTTTGAGGCCAACCAGGTCTACAGAGTGAGTTCTAGGACAGCCAGGGCTACACAGAGAAACGCTGTCTCCAAAACCAAACAACAACAACAACAACAACAAAAAAAAAAACCCACTGAAATCTGAAAAATTATTATTATTTTTCAATGGTACCATTTTTCTACCATGTGTGAATCAAAGATTTATCTCCAGAATGCAAAAACAACTTAATAGTCATTTACTAATTTCTAAAAAGTCTACTTTTAGAATCAAAATAAAAGAAACTCTTTCATTGAATTTATTTGTTTTTTTTGTATTTTTCTGTTTTTTCAAAGTAGGGTTTCTCTCTCTCTCTTTCTCTCTCTCTCTCTCTCTCTCTCTCTCTCTCTCTCGTGTGTGTGTGTGTGTGTGTGTGTGTGTGTGTGTGTGTGTGTGTGTGTGTGTGTGTGTGTAGCTCTGGCTGTCCTGGATCTCGCTCTGTAGACCAGGCTGGCCTTAAACTCACAGAGATCCACCTGCCTCTGCCTCCCGAGTGCTGGGATTAAAGGCGTGCGCCACCACTGCCTGTCTCATTGAATTTTTTTAAAGTCTAGTGAGGGAGCTGAGAAGTGACTTAGCAGGGAAGAACACTTGTTCTTGCAGAGGACCCAGGTTTGATTCCTAGCACTCACATGGTGGCTCACAACCATCCATAACTAAAGTCCTAAGGGATCCGATTCCCTCTTCTGACTTCCCTGGGCACCAGGCATGCACATGGCACACAAACAAACATACATGTAAGCAAAATACCCATGCAGTGTCTTAGTCACTGTTCCATTGCTGTGAAGAGACACTGTGACCAAAGCAACTCTTATAAAAGAAAGCATTGAATTGGGGGCTGGCTTACAGTTTCAGAGGGTGAATCCATTATCATCATGGTGGAGAGCATGGTGGCATCCAGGCAGGCACCAGAGCAGTAGCTAAGAGCTACACCCTGATCTAGCAGAGACACACTGGCCATAACTCCTAATCCTCATAATCCTTTCAAATAGTGCCACTCTCTGGTGACTAAGCATTCAAATATACAAGCCTAAAATCACCACACACATAAAATAAAATAAAAAATATAAAAAATATATTTTTAAAACAATTTTACTAACATCTTACAATAAAAAAATATTATGGTCATTTTCATAGTTACTGAAATGATAAGATTCAACTCCCTTCTTCATAAGAAGGTCCAGTGAGTTAGTAATAAGTTTTTAATCCCTTCAACTAGTGTTAATGTGTGGTTTATTTCTGTGTTGGGGATCAAACCCAGTGCATAGTCAATAAGCATTCTATCACTGAGCTACATTTCCTGTTTTTTTAATTCTTTTTTATATAATTTATTTTTATTTACTGTTCATTGGTGTTTTGTCTGCATGTATGTCTGTGTGGGGTGTCGAGTACCCTGGAACTGGAGTTACAGACAGGTGGGAGCTGCCATGTGGGTGCTGGGCTTTGAACCAGTGTCCTCTAGAAGAGCAGCCAGTGCTTTTAACTGCTGAGCCATCTCCAGCCCCCAGTTCCTGATTTTAAAATGCTTTTTTTTCTCCTTAAAGAAAAAAAAATCTTGTGTATCCCAGGCTGGCCTAGAACTTCTGATTCTCCTTCCTCTATCTCCTAAGTGCTGGGATTACAGGCGTGTGCCCCCACACCCTGTTTATGTGTGCTAGAGGTTAAACCCAGATGGACTTTGTTCACACTAGGCAGGCATTCTACCAACTGACCTTTAGCCTCAGCCCTTAAATGCCTCTTTAATGGGAGACATCCCACTAAGACTGAGACCACAGTGAAAAATCCCACTAGTGCTGCTCCTACTTAGCATCTTGTCTCAGATTCTAGCTACTGCGGGTACATGAGTAAGAAATGAGATGCATTAGGATCTGAGAGAAAACTCTGTTGATGTATGATAGACTGTAGCTGGAAAGCCGTACAGCATGTCTGAACAGAGCATTCACTAAGGTAATGGCTGTCAAGTTGACAAACAGTAGCTTTCATCTATGCAGGCAGACAGTGGGAACCTCACTAAAACAGTGACATGAAAGATTAAATGTCTAGGAATAAACTTCTGGTGTGTGGAAAGGATAAAAAAAGGTGATTTGAATGAATAGAAAGAAATTAAAAAAAAAAAAACTATGAAGACTCAATGTCATCAAAAGGCATTTCTCCTGGAACCGGCTGGTTTCCTGTATCTCCTACGTGCTGGACTATAGGCATGCCCCACTGTGCCAGGTTGAGATAGCTGGGGCAGCGAACCCAGGACATTGTGAATGCCAACCCTAGCAACAGAGCTATAACCTCAATTCCTTAACTTAAACTTAACTCAGGAATTGATGGTAAAAAAACAAAAAACTGATGGTAATTTCTTAAAATTGAAAACAAAATAGAAATCTGACATTTATTAAGCCTATTAAATAAATTTTATATCTTTAATATAAAGATTTATATAAATTTATATAAATTTCTTACAGCAGTAAGATAAGAAAATGGAATTAAGAGAAATAGATATTAGAAAAGGGGGAAACAAAGTATGATTTATGCTTTAAAAAAACTAAACAGATCCAGTAGATACATGTTTTTTTTTTTCCAGGGAGGGAGCGGATGGTTTTGTGTTTGTTTTAGAAACAGGCTCTTACTGTGTAGCCCTGGTTAACCAGGTAATTTATAGACCACCAATTTGAAGATCCATTTGCCTTTGCGTTCAGGTGCTGGGATTAAAATGTGAACCACTGTGCCCAGCTCCACCTTATTTTTTGAGACAGAGTCTCTCCTTAAACCTTCTGCTTACTGTTCATGCTTGACTGGCTGGCCAGTGAGCCTCGTGTCTGCCTCTCAGCTCTGTGGTTGCAGGTGCCCACACCCTTCTTGGCTTCACACAGGTGCTGACGTTTAAGTTCAGGTCCTTATGCTTTCCTGCCAAACCCTGAACCCACTGAGCCAGCTCCCTAGGCCAGACTTGATTGTGAAGTGTAAGCTAAACACACAACAGCCTATATATTATAAAAGCTAGAGTTTTCAGGCTGGGCAGTGGTGGCGCACGCCTTTAATCCTAGCACTTGGGAGGCAGAGCCAGGTGATCTCTGTGAGTTCAAGGCCAGCCTGGTCTACAGAGTGAGATCTAGGAAAAGCACCAAAACTACACAGAGAAACCCTGACTTGAAAAAACCTAAATAAATAAAAGCTAAAATTTTCACAAAATGTATGTATTTATTTAATTAATTATTATTCAAAATTTCTGTACTGAGCACCTCTGGAATTATCTAACATCCCAATCTGATCATTACTCTTGTTGAGAAAACACAGTTGACTTCTAATGCAATAATTTTATTGTATTTATGATAGAAATCTCTTTAGCTGGCCAAATACATGTGTGAATGTGCTATGCCCATTTGAATTGTTTCCAGGTTTGCCTCGACTAGAATATTGTAGTGCTGCCCAGTGCTGCAGCCTTGCAGTATGTAGTGCAGGTCTGGAAGCAGTTGGTCCTACGATTGATGACCTTCTTACAGTGCTGCGGCTGTGCAGCATGTATACAAGCCTGGAAGCAGTCGGTCTTACAGTTACCTCATTACTGGACTCCTGGTGATTGTGAGTGGCGTCCTTCAGCTCCTCGTACTTAGGGAGTTCTCTACAGAGAAAGTCCAGAAGAGCTTCTATGTAAGTTGTCCCTGTTGCAGAACAACAGGAAATCTTTCAGTGCAATCCCACTCATTTTTTTAGAAGTAAAGGGGCTTGTGTTCTTGTCCTGTGGGGGTTCGAAGATTTATTACTCATTATCCCATGCTCAGTAAGAAATGAAAAAGAGTGATTATGTGCTAGTCCTCAGATTTCTGACTTTAAGAATGTGTTTATTTTATTTTATTGCTTTTTTTTTTTAATTTATTTGCAGACTCTCATAATTATGTAGCTCTGGCTGGCCTGGAACTTGCTATGTATAGCAGATTGGCCTCAAATTAATAGGTCTCCTTGCCTTTCTGTTGCAAGTGCCGGGATTAAAGGCTAGTGTCTCCATATCCAGCCGCTTTTATTGTTTGTTGTTTTTTTCAAGACAAAGTCTTACTGTCTGACCCTGACTGGGTGGACCTCATTATGTATACCAGGCTGGACTTGAACTTAACAGCATTCCTCTTGCCTGTGTGGGATGACAGGCATCCATCATTATGGCTCATCAAGGTAGTTGTTTCATAAGAAACCTGGCTTTTCCTGGCCAGTGTTGTCAGGACACAACAGTATAACGTTTTCCGTTTCAGCTGGCAGTGAGAGTGATCTCAGGGATGAAGATCTTCAGAAACAAGATTGTAAAGAGAAAGCTTCAAATATTGATGCAATGGGTTATTCCTGGGTTTCTGAGCGACCTCCAGCTTGCCAAGAAGAAAGAATAAACATTCTGATTCCACATCAGAGGAAATTGAGAAGCCTTCTAGTTACAATTGAAATAATGTTCTCCTGGAAGATCTCTCAAAATCTGTGGACATTAGTATTACTGCACTTTCTCAAGATGAGAAAACAAAGACATTGTCCACATGTCCTGTGTGGGAAGCAGTTTCAAGAAAGGTCTTACCTTATTTCCCACCAGAGGATTCACGCTGGTGAGAGCTCTGACTGTAGCCACTGTGGGAAAGAATTCAGTCATAAAACAAACGTTAATAAGCACAAGTGAATCCATACAGGGGAGAAACCCTGTTCCTGTTCTCAGTGTGGGAAAAACTTTCAGCAGAGTTGCCATGAAGGAATTCATGTAAGGAAGATAATATTTAAGTATCTAGAATCAGGAAAAACCTTCTGCAAAATGAAGAATTCATGCTTCATCTGCAGAGTCATGAGGCTGAGAGAACATACAGTTGTTTAAAAAAAAAAAAAAGTGGAAGATTTGGCCGGTGTCAACCCATAAGTGGCACAAGAGAATTCACTTAACCTCTAAAACCCAGGAACAGAAATGAGGTTAGGAAAGGTCCTGCCTCTGTCTGAAAAGTTTCACAAAGAATTATGAATCCCAAATACTTTGAGATTAAAGAACACTTCTAAATAAATGGGTCAAGGGGAAAAGATGTCAGGTAAAACATGGCAAAGATGTAAATAAAATTTAGTGTTCTAAAGTGTGCAAGGTGAAGAAGAGGACAGCAGGGCCGGCTCTACCCTCTAATACATGACTGAGCAGGATCTGAGAGGATGGCTTTAGCTTTTCATTTCAGTAACGAGACCTGAGAAAACCAAAAGGAAAGGTTTATTTTGAGTCCATCTCTGAGCTCTCCATCCATACTTGTTGATCTCTTGTTTTGGATCTGTGGAAGCTCCCTATATCAGAAGGGAGTGTGGGCTCATGGGGGGTCTGATTACCTCATGGGGTCCTGCCAGCAAAGGAAGACACAGGAGATGTTAGAAGTACTAATGTGACCAGGTGGTGGCAGTGCATGTCTTTAATCCCAGCACTCGGGAAGCAGAGGCAGGCAGTTCTCAGTGAGTTTGAGGCCAGCCTGGTCTACGGATCAAGTACTAGAACAGGCTGCAAAGCTACACAGAGAAACCCTGTCTTGTAAAAAGAAAAAAAAAGTCCTATGTCCCCTAAGCATCTGTTTATGACCTGGCTTCTTTGCACTAAGCCTTAACCCCAAAGGTCCCATCACTTCCCAATAGCAACCAGACTTGTAGCACAAAAACCTGAAACACAGGTATCAGAGATCACCGAGGAAGCATTACTAGTCCTCTCTACATTAAGAGAATGATAAAAGGGAGCTGGAGAGATGGCTCTGTGGTTAAAAGAATGGCAGGGAAACCAGTTTGTTCCCAGTGCCCACAAATCAGCTAACTCCTGTAACTCCAGTTCCAGAGGATCCAGTGCCCTCATCTGGTCTCCTCAGGAACTGCACGCACAAAATACACAGACCTACATACAGGCCAAACACCATATACTTAAATATAAATCTCAGATTTCAAAAGAGTGAGAAAGGGGTTCTATGAACATACCTGTCACAAATTGTAAAACATCGGTGAAACAGACCAGTTCTTTTAAAGACAGTTACACGTCAGTCCTTACACAGGAAGGAATAGTATGAATAGCTGTAATCACCTTGCTGGGTCAGGTCTTCCCGTCAGATGTGCTCACATCAAAGACTGTTGTGAGAAAGGAAGCTTAGTGCTGTCACCCAGGAGCTGGGTAGGCACAGTTTGGAGTTTTCCCAATGAAAGTAATGAATTTCATAGGACAGCTGTAGCAAGTAAGGTCTCTAGGATTGTAACATCACAAAGGTTATTCTGGAAGAACCACTGAGAACATTAAGAATATTGTCCTGTACCAGATGTGGCTTTGCATGTCTAATCCTAGCATTCAGAAGGTAGAGGCAGGTGGATCTATGTGAGTTCAAGGCCAACCTGGTCTACAAAGTAAGTTCAAGGATAGCCAGGGCTACACAGAGAAACCCTGTCTCAAAAAAGCAAAAACAGCAGTACATATAGTCCTAACCACAAAATGACCCATACCCAGTGCCCCAAGATGATTGACATGAATGGCCAGTGCTTCTTGGCCAGAGCTCAAGCTTTATCTCGTCCTTTCTTCTAGATGAAATACACTAAGAGAGCCACCTACAAGCATCCTGAATAACAGCATCCCATCTGAAGCCACAGTCAGTCCCCAATTCTTTTCCAACATCACCCAAAGCAAACTCAGCTTATCATAATTTCTTTTTAGCAGCTTCCAACTGAGACACTTCACTGTTCCCCAAGTGTGCTTATTCTCTCCTCTTTTAATGAAGAATAAAGTGTAAGCATGTTTGTGGTGCCCTTTGTCAGGAGGGCACTCATGATGGAATGAAGTGATTTGATTGGAGCATTTTTATTGGGCAGGAGACATAGCTCAGCTGTCACTTGCTGCTCTTCTAGAGGTTCCAAATTTGGTTTCCAGAAACCATGTTCTATGATACAAATACACTTGTAAACCTCTTCAATCTATTTGGACACCCATACACATGTGGCGCGCGCGCGTGCGCACGCGCGTGCGCGCACACACACACACACACACACACACATTTTAAACATTTAAGAAATTTTATATTTATTTTGACATGAGAGGGAATCAAACCTGGGCCTCTTACATGCCAGATAAAGACACTACAACTGAGCTGCATCCCAAGCCACTTTCCACCTTTTCCTATGTAGTCTACAACTCGGATTTTGTTCTCCCAAGAAAGATAGTAGATGCTTTCCTAACGAAACAAAAGTTAAGTCTCACACAGTAGAACAAATATGGTTTTCTTGGAAATTACTTCTTTATATGATCTTTTTTAGCCTTACTGAGTAGATGAGAATTTCATGGTAAGCACTTTCCTTAAAGCTCCTTTCATGTCCTTGTTCCTGAGGCTGTAGATGAACGGGTTCAGCATGGGGGTCACCACTGTGTACATCACAGCAGATGCTGTGTCCTTCCCAGCTGAGTGAGAGGAGGAGGGGTTGAAATACAGGGATATGATGGTGCCATAGAAGAGGCTGACCACAGCCAGGTGGGAGCTGCAGGTGGAGAAGGCTTTCCATCTTCCACTTGGGGATGAGACTCTCAGGATAGCACAAGCAATAAGGATATAAGACACAAGGATGCAAACAAACGGAGCTATCATTAACAGCCCTGCAACAAAAAGAATCATCAGCTCATTGAGTTGTGTGTCTGAGCAGGAGAGTTTCAGGAGGGGAGTGATATCACAGAAGAAGTGGGGGATGATGTTGTCTGCACAGAATGAGAGTCTAGCCATGAGCAGGGTGTGCAACAGAGCATTCAAGCTGGATACAACCCATGACCCGACCACAAGGAGGACACAGAGCTGATGGGTCATCTTTGTTGTGTAGTGTAAGGGGTGGCATATGGCCACATACCGGTCATAGGCCATCACAGCTAGCAGGAAATTGTCCATGACAGCAAACACACAAAGAAAATAAATCTGCATGAGACACCCAGAGAAGGAAATGGCCTGATTCCTGAGTATGTGAATGGCCAGCACCTTGGGGACAGTAGTGGAGGAGAAGCAGACATCCACAAAGGATAGGTTGCTGAGGAAGAAGTACATGGGGGTGTGCAGGTGGGAGTCTGTACCGATGGCCAGGATGATGAGCAGGTTTCCCAGGACAGTGGCCAGGTACATGATGAGGAAGAGCAGGAAGAGGAGCTGCTGCTGCTGGGGCTGCCTGGAGAGTCCCAGGAGGAGGAACTCAGAGACGCTGGACTGGTTGCTGCCTCTCATGAGTCTGAGCCCAGCTACAGAGAATGGAGACAGAGGTCAGAATGAAGTCTTCAGGTTAGGATGTTACAACCATGTGTCTATTAAGCCTGCTTTAAAGTTTCTGAATTGAGATCCACTCATTGTTTCCATGCAATCAATTTACAAATCCCAGTTTTACGTGGTGCTGGTTTCCCAGGTTCACCCTTATGGTTGTATTGAATATAACATAAAAGCATTCACATACACCAGCATTCCCTGCAATCATGTGGACCTCTGGTAACGTTCCCAGTCTCTCTCCCACCCGTTACCAGCTGGAAGAAAAATAAAAGCTGACAGTTATTGTACAGATCTCAAGCTCCAAATGGTGGGTCTGTGACTCCTGCTGCTGCTCCTCTATGTGAGAGTGAGCAGGACTTACTGTAAAAGAAACATTTTCATCTGGACTGGAAGTACCTGGACAGGCAAGCTCTGTTGTTTTCACCTTGGAGTTGCTGGGCAATAGTGTTGCTTTTTCAAAGGATTGGAAAGTCTCAGAAATATAGGAAGGTTCTGAGAAAGTGAAGAGTGGATGATCACTGTCTTAGCCCTCTGTGTAGGAAGGAGGTTTGGGAAAATTAGACAGGGATTTCCCACAGCATCCAGTCCCACTGGGTATAGATTCCCTAAGCATCTCATTAAAGACCAGCAGAAAGTTGTTGTGTCACCGAGCTCCTGGTCCCTGTTGACCCAAACTGATGGAGTAAGTCACCTAAGCTCTCAGTCAGAACTTGGGGATGAAACAATCAGGAAGGAGACAAGTCCCAGAGAAAACTCCCTGAGAGCTTCATCAACTTGGTTATCTAAGCTGGTAGATTTGAAGATTTGGTCCAGATTCTTCTTACTCTTGACCCAGAAACCATTGGTATTGCACTCTGTCCTCTTACCGCATAGGGTTTACAGTACATTTGCTGATAGGAAACCCTGAAGTCCAGAAGGGAGTACCTGGCATTCCAGGGTCAGGTTGGATCCTATAAAATATTTGGTGTAAAGTACAATGAGGGAAGAGCAAGGTGGAAGAATGTGTAGTCAGCCTTGACTAAAGGTCATCCATGCTCAGAGTAGGCTTTCTTTGAGATGTCTTCCCAGCCCACAGTGAGTCGTCCATTTCTGAAAATCTACAGACTCTTCACCAGCTTCATTTGTATTCCCCACCCCTTCCCCAGACAGGATTCATGCTAGGACTTAGAAATCTAGCATGAGGACAGAGAACGGGTAGGCCATCCTCAGTGTGATTTGTCATGGCCATGGCCATGTGGTGATATGTTGTGTACCCCCAATATATTGGGTACCCTAATACATTTATCTGGGGATCAGAGGACAGAGAACGGGTAGACCATCCTCAATGTGACTTGTCACATCCATGAACACTTAGAAGCTTACAGCTTTCTCCTGCTTGAGTCACAGATGAACAAGCAGAAGTCTAGAGATGACAGAAAAATTGTAAACACAGAGAGGAATGGAAGGAAGCTGGAGGAAGTCCTACTGGATATTGAGTTTAGGATTCCAGGTACTTCTAATGACAGGATAGATGAGGCTTTCATTCCCATTCAATGTTCAACAGTAAAATCAATGTCTTTCTTAGCTCAGCCTTGAAAGCAGATTAGAAACTGATAGCATGTGGTAGCTTACTCTTCTTATTCAGACACATTGAAGTCTGAAGTGAGAAGATTGCTGCCATGATCTGGGCTAGCCTGATCTATTCTACCAAGACCCTCTCTCATAAAAACAAAAATGGAGTAGAGAAAAAGAATCATTGGAGACTAGAGAGAAGACTCGGTGGTTTAGAGGACTTCTCAGCACCCACATGGTGTTTCCCAACCATCCATAACTCCAGTTTCAGGTAATCTGAGACCTGACAGCCTCTCCCAATCTCCTTGGAATGCCTGTGTTGCGCATGCTTGTATATACAGGAAAACACACACATGTAGATGTAACTATTTGTCTTATTAAATAAGAAACACAGAACCAATGCAAAGAAGAAAGCCAAGAGGTCAGAGCTAAGAGCTAAAAACCTCACCCTTCCTCTCGCGGTGGTCCTACCTCTCCGAAAGAGACCTACTTCCTGTGTCTGTCTTTTTTTATAGAGTTTCTGTTCTGCCTTCTCATTGGTTTTAAACCCAACCACATGATCTCCTAGTCACTGCCTGCCTGTACAGACCTCCAGGTCTTCCATGGTTGGTATTGAGATTAAAGGCATGTGTCTCCAATGCTGGCTGTATCCTTGAACACACAGAGATCTACCTAGTTCTGCCTACCAAGTGCTGGGATTAAAAGCATGCCCCACCACTGCCTAGCTTTCCTGATTAGACCAAGAGTGGCTTTCTGGGAAGTAGAATCTGACACCTCTCATTGGACCAAGAGAGGCTTCCTGAAACACCAAATCTGTCAGCTCTAACTGGACCAAGAACCCTGATAAGACCAAGAATGAATCCACAAGGAGATGGGCAGACATCAAGGCAGAAGTACATACAACAACATAAAGAGCAATACAACATCACCAGAACCTAGCCCTCCTCCAACAGCAAGACCTGAACATCAAAAAGTGGAAGAAGCAGAAGAAAGCGACCTTAAGAATAGCATCATGAAGATGCTAGAGGCCTTTAAAGATAAAAATCAAAAATGAAATTGAGGAAAAGATAAACAAAAAAGTGGAGGAAATCAATAAAGAAAATGAAAAGTCAAACAAAAATGGGAAGAACTCTATAAAAAACAAGAGGAAAAGACAAATAAAGCAGAAGAAAACAATAAATCCCTTAAAGAAAACCATGAAAAAGCAATGAAACAGGTGAGGGAAACAATCCAAGACCTGAAAAGGGAAATAGAAACAATGAAGAAGACACAAACAGAGGGAATGCTGGAAATAGAAAATCTGAGCAAACAAACAGAAAACACAGATGCAGGCATAGCCAACAGAATACAAAAGATGGAAGAGAGGCTCTCTGGTGTAGAGGATACAATAGAGGAAATGGATTCATCACTCAAAGAAAATACCAATGCCAAAAAAATTATAACACAAAATGGCCAAGAAATCTGGGACACCATGAAAAGACCAAACTTACGAATAATAGGGATAGAGGAAGGAGAAGAATACCAACTCAAAGGCACAGAAAATATATTCAACAAGATCATTGAAGAAAACTTTCCCAACTTAAAGAAAGAAATGCCTGTGAAGATACAAGAAGCCTATAGAACACCAAACAGACTAGACCCCCCAAAAAAGTTCCCTCGCCACATAATAGTTAAACAACTAAATGTACAGAATAAAGAAAGAATATTAAGAGCAGCAAAGGGAAAAGGCTAAGTGACTTATAAAGGCAAACCCATCAGAATAACACCCAATTTCTCAATGGAGACTTTGAAAGCCAGAAGGACCTGGACAGATGTAATGCAGACACTAACAGACCATGGATGCCAGCCTAGACTAATATACTCAGCAAAACTTTCAATCATCATAGATGGAGTGAACAAGACATTCCAAGACAAAGCCAGATTTAAACAATACTTATCCACAAACCCAACCCTACAGCAAGCACAAGAAGGAAAATTCCAACCTAAGGAAGTCAGATATGCCCACAAAAACACAGGCAATAGATAACACCACAGCAGTAAACCCCAAAGAATTAAACACACACACACTACCATCAAAAAAAAACAGGAATGAACAATCACTAGTCATTAATATCCTTTAATATCAATGGACTTAATTCACTTATAAAAAGACACAGAATAACAGAATGGATACGAAAGCAGGACCCATCTTTCTGCTGCATACAAGAAACACACCTCAAATTCAAAGATAGACACTACCTAAGAATAAAAGGCTGGGAAAAGTCTTTCCAATCAAATGGTCTTAAGAAGCAAGCGGGTATAGTCATCCTAATATTCAGCAAAATAGACTTCAAGCTAAAATCAATCAAAAGAGATCAAGAAGGGCATTACATACTATGTAATATATAGGAAAGATCCACCAAGATGAAGTTTCAATTCTGAACATTTATGCCCCAAACACAAGGGCACCCACATATGTAAAATAAACATTATTAAAGCTTAAATCACATATAATTCCCCACACATTATTAGTGGGAGACTTCAACACCCCACTATCACCACTGGACAGATCTGCCAAATTGAAACTTAACAGAGAAATAAAGGACTTAACTGATGTTATGACTCAAATGGACTTAATCGATATCTACAGAACATTCCATCCTAACAAAAAAAAGAATATACCTTTTTCTCAGCACCCCATGGAACCTTCTCTAAAATCAACCACATACTTGGCCACAAAGCAAATCTCAACAGATACAAAACAATTGGAATAAACTGCTGTGTTCTATCAGCCCACCATGATTTAAAATTAGATTTCAACACAACAAAAACTACAGAAAGCCTACAATCTCATGGAAACTGAATAATGCTCAACTGAATCACCAGTGGGTTAAGGAAGAAATAAAGAAAGAAATTAAAGACTTCCTACAGATCAATGAAAATGAATATACTACATACCCAAACTTATGGGACACTATGAAAACAGTGCTAAGAGGGAAATTCATAGCACTAAATGCCCACATAAAGAAGTTGGAGAAATCTCACACTAATGTCTAAACAGCACACCTGAAAGCTCTAGAACAAGAAGAAACTAATTCACCCAGGAAGAATAGATGCCAGGAAACAATCAAATTGAGAGCTGAAATCAATAAAAATAGCAACAAAGAGAACAATACAAAGAATTAATGAAACAAAGAGTTCGTTCTTTGAGAAAATCAACAAGATAGACAAGCCCTTATCCAAATTAACCAAAAGGGAGATAGAGAGAGCATCCATATTAACAAAATCAGGAATGAAAAGGGAGACATAACAGACAACGAGGAAATCCAGAGAATCATCAGGTCATACTTCAAAAACCTGTACTCCACAAAATTGGAAAATGTGAAAGAAATGGACAATTTTCTGGATAGGTACCACATACCAAAGTAAAATCAAGATCAGATAAACTATTTAAATAGACCAATAAGCCCTAAGGAAATAGAAACAATCATTAAAAGTCTCCCCCATCCCTCCCCTCCCCAAAAAAACCCCAGGACCAGATGGTTTCAGTGCAGAATTCTACCAGATTTTCAAAGAAGAGCTAATTCCAATACTCTTCAAATTGTTCCACACAATAGAAACAGAAAGAACATTATCAAACTCTCTTTTTATGAGGCTACAGTTACCCTGATACCCAAACCATACAAAGATGCAACGAAGAAAGAGAATTACAGACCAATCTCCCTCATGAAC
This sequence comes from Peromyscus maniculatus bairdii, assembly GCF_049852395.1. Classification (NCBI taxonomy): domain Eukaryota; kingdom Metazoa; phylum Chordata; class Mammalia; order Rodentia; family Cricetidae; genus Peromyscus; species Peromyscus maniculatus. The sequence continues at coordinate 11,756,260 of NC_134859.1, forward strand.
ATTGATGCAAAAATACTCAACAAAATATTGGCAAACAGACTCCAAGAACACATTAAAAAAATTATTCACCATGACCAAATAGGTTTCATCCCAGGGATGCAAGGATGGATCAACATATGAAAATCTGTCAATGTAATACATCATTAAAACAAACTGAAAGAAAAAACCACATGATCATTTCATTAGATGCTGAAAAAGCCTTTGACAAAATTCAACACCCCTTCATGATAAAGGTCTTAGGAAGATCAGGAATACAAGGATTATACCTAAACATAATAAAGGCAGTTTACAGCAAGCCAATAGCCACCATCAAATTAAATGGAGAGAAACTCAAAGCGATTCCACTAAAATCAGAAACAAGACAAGGCTGTCCACTCTCCCCATATTTATTCAATATAGTACTTGAAGTTCTAGCTAGAGCAATAAGAAAACATAAGGAGATCAAGTGGATACAAATTAGAAAGGAAGAATTCAAACTTTCACTATTTGCAGATGATATGATAGTATACATAAGTGACCCCAATAATTCTACCAGGGAACTCCTACAGCTGATAAATTCCTTAGTAAAGTGGCAGGATACAAGATCAACTCAAAAAAGTCAGTAGCCCTCCTATACACAAAAGATAAAAGGGGATGAGAAAGAAGTCAGAGAAACATCACCCTTTACAATAGCCACAAATAATATAAAATACTTTGGGGTAACTGGCGCCCAATGTGGGGCTCGAACCCACGACCCTGAGATTAAGACTCTCATGCTGTACCGACTGAGCTAGCCGGGCTCTTATATTTTTGGTTGTGAGCCTAGCCTTTAACGGCCGAGCCATCTCTCCAGCCGGTGAGGTGAGGTAGCTGTGGCTTGTTCTGTATCTCTGATCTTCCAGCTTCACCCCAATACCTGGCTCACAGGTTTGATTTTATTAATAAGAACTTTTAAGATTCCTTCTACAGGTAACACTAACTAAACAAGTGAAGGACCGGTATAATAAGAACTTTAAGTCTCTAAAGAAAGAAATTGAAGAAAATATCAGAAAATGGAAAGATCTCCCATGCTCATGGATAGGTAGGATTAACATAGAAAAAATGGCAATCTTACCAAAAGCAATCTACAGATTCAATGAAATCCCCATCAAAATCCAAACACAGTTCTTCACAGACTTGGAAAGAAAAATACTCAACTTCATACGGAAAAACAAAAAACCCTATGATAGCTAAAAGAATCCTGCACAATAAAGCAACATCTGGAGACATCACCATCCCTGACCTCAAGCTCTACTATAGAGCTATAGTAACAAAAACAGGTTGGTACTGGCATAAAAACCAACATATGGACCAATGGAATTGAAATGAAGACCCTGACATTAATCCACATACATGTGAACACCTGATTTTTCACAAAGAAGCCAAAACTATACAATGGAAAAAAGAAAGTATCTTCAACAAATGGTGCTGGCATAACTGGATGTCAATATGTAAAAGATTACAAATAGATCCATATCTGTCACCATGCACAAAACTCAAGTCCAAGTGGATCAAAGACCTCAACATAAATCCAGTTACACTGAACTTGACAGAAGAGAAAGTAGGATGTAATCTTGAACACATTGGCAGAGGAGATCACTACCTATATATAACACCAGTAGCACAGACACTGAGAGCAACAATTAATAAGTGGGACCTCTTGAAACTAAGAAGCTTTTGCAGGGCAAAAGAAACAATCAATAAGACAAAAAGACAGCCTACAGAATGGGAAAAGACCTTCACCAACCCCACATCTGACAGAGGACTGATCTCCAAAGTATATAAAGAACTCATGAAACTAGACATCAAAATACTGAATAATCCAATTAAAAATGGGTTACAGAGCTAAACAAAGAATTCCCAAAAGAAGAATCTCAAATGGCTGAAAGACATTTAAGGAAATGCTCAACATCCTTAGTCATCAGAGAAATGTAAATCAAAACAACTCTGAGATACCATCTTACACCTGTCAGAATGGCTATGATCAAAAACAATAATGACAGTCTATGTTGGAGAGGATGTGGAGCAAGGGGAACACTCCTCCACTGTTGGTGGGAGTACAAACTTTTACAACCACTGTGGAAATCAGTATGTTGGTTTCTCAGAAAATTGGGAATCAATCTACCTCAAGATCCAGCCATACCACTCTTGGGCATATACCCAAGGAATTCTCAATCATACCACAAAGATACATGCTCAGTTATGTTCATAGCAGCATTATTCATAATACCCTGAACCTGGAAACAACTTGGATGCCCGTTAGCTGAAATATGGTTTAAGAAAATGTGGTACAAAAAAAAGAAGAAGAAAGAAAGAAAATGTGGTACATATATACAATAGAGTACTACTCAACAGAGAAAAACAGTGACATCATGAAATTTGCAGGCAAATGGATGGAACTAGAAAATATCATCCTGAGTGAGGTAATCCAGACTCAGAAGGAAAAACATGATATGTACTCACTTATAAGTGGATACTAGATATAAAGCAAAGGACAATCAGACTTCAACCCACAGATCCAGGGAGGCTACCTAGCAGGGAGGACCCTAGGATGACTGTAGCTTATAATAAGTTTTGGTTTTGCCCAATCACTGGGCAAGCTTTAGTGAAACATTTCACTATTAGGATAAGAATTTGTACTGTATCAAGCTGATGAAAGAATATGCTGGCTGTACTTTCAGGAGGGGAGGCTAAAATCTTTTTAGATTATGGATTAGCCTATAGTAAAATGTCTTCTTAAAATCAAACAGAGAAGGGGAAGATAAGAATCTCACTTACAGAACTTAAGTAAAACATAGCTCTCTGAACAGATGAAGATAGGTAACTTCTGTATCCCAGAATCTAATCAATATTTATATGTATAATTCAGCTATTATTTGGCTTAAAAGGGCTTATTGGGAAATGTTATCATTTTTACTATTTTCTACAGAGAAAGTATTTACCAGTTTTAAATAACCTTGGACTTTTGAATTATAACCTGTTTTTATTTTCAAGCTATCTGTGTATCTCCTGCAGTTGTACATAATTTTTTTTGACATTCAAAAAAGGACAAATTGTACTATAGAATTGTATTACATAAAATATATAGAATATACAAATTCACAGAGACAGAAAGATTAGATACTATCTCAACATGGAGAAGAAAGGAATATAGAACAATGATTTTCTAAGTACAGAATCTCTGTTTTGTGTGATGGAAAAGCCCCACAAATGGACAGTAGTATCAGGACATAATATCATGAATGTAATAAATCAATACAATAATGTAACTAATGAATATCATAAATATAGTTATTGAATAAATACTGCAAATGCAATCAATGAATACCACAAATGCAATTAATTTCATGAGTGTAATTAATGAATATCATGAGTGTAATTAAAAAATAAATTCAAAAAAATAATTAAATAAATAAAACTAAAAAAACAAACAAAAAAATAAAATAAAAAATAAAGAAAATGATAATCACTATGTAGTCTGGGCTACATAGGCATGTCTCTCTCACACACAAATACAATAAGATAAAATAGAAGGGCAGAGTTCAAGGGCATCGATGAAATGTTGTTGTCTCTTAGTTAATTCTTGTGTCTATGTGCTTTGAACATCTATGCTCTCTGCTCTTACGTATGTTTGAAATTCTCTACAATGAAGATGTTAGTTAAATATCAGCACTTTTGCTGGCCATGGTGGCACATGCCTTTAATCCCAGCACTTGAAACAGAAGCATGTGGATTCCTGTGCGTTTGAAGCCAGTCTAGACTGCGCAGTGAGACCCTGTCTCAACACACAAAAACCATGACTTTTGTAAGCCTGGAAAATGGCTCAGTAGGTAAAGTGCTTGCTCTGTAGACTTAAAGACCTCAGTCCAGATTCCCAGCACCCACATCTAAACCAAATGAGTGTGTGGCCAGCCTGTGATCTAGTCCAAGAGGCAGCTATGAGATCCCCAAGGGAAGCCGGCTCGGTAAACTGGCTGACTCTGCCAGCTCTGGGGTCAGAGAGAGAGCCTGCCTCAATATAGAACGTGGAGAGGGATTGCAGAAGACACCTGGCATCATCCTCTGACTTCTACATGCTTGTGCACATATGTGTACACACACAGGAGCATGCACAAGTCATGAGCCATGGCTGCCTAGTAGCAGAGATCTCTTATGAAGAAGAGGGGTTGTGTGGGGGCGGTGTTCAAGAGAACCAGGCCTGGGAAAGGAGCATGTGGGGTGAGAGGAAAAGATGGTGGGAGAGAGACAGAGCAGAACAGGGAGAGGGTGGTACCTGTATCAGACTTTTTAGGGTTCCTGGTGAACTTGCACAGGTGGGCTTAGGGAGCTATACCACGCATGCGATGATTATGTGACCACACAGTGCACACGTAGTCAACAGGGCTCACTGATGATGTAAGATGCAAGACCCTTTGATCAACCTGAACTGCGCATGTGCAGTCATGCAGCTGGAGTGATGGCAGAATTCCAACAATCCAGACTTTTTGCTTATTATAAAAAAGGAAGTCAACATCAGTGCTTCTCTTCATGCACAGTGACACAGACAGGGCCCTGCTCTCTCTGTTCCAGAGGACACCAGGATCCACTGCCTTGTCACCAAATCCAAAAGAATGAGATCTCACTGCACAAGCTTTTCTCTTCCTGGTTCCCTCTCCTAATTAACTGCTCAGGCAGTTGTTACAGGACCACCACAGAGCTGGAGTCCATGGATCATCAAGTAAGAAACCTTAACAGCAAAAGTTATTTATACCCCAGACCCAAATGTGTCTGGGCTCTGCAAAAACAGACTTTAATATAACCATCTATTACTGTTAAATGCTCTCAACAATTGATCATCAGTCTCCTGGATGCTAAACTAGTAAAGGAAACAGGTGCCTTAAAATAGTCTGTCTCTGAGAAAGCTTTTCTCAGGTTAAAAAAATAAAATCATGTTCCAGTCTCTCTGTGTCTCTCATTAACACTAACCAATACAAGCAGAGTACCAAAGACTACAATGGTCATCAGCCCAAGACTTTAATATTCTCATGGCTGCTTCTTAATATGTTCAAAAATTTTCCCAAGCTCCAGAAACCAGCTTTAAATTATCTGGACAGGTTGGATCTACTTCAAGATCTTCTCCAGGATCTATTTCCAGGGTCTCTCTATCACCCTGGATACCCTAAATAATAATAATTCTTTCTTCTAATCTTTTCTCTGTCTCACCAGTGTCCTGTCAGACACAAGAGCAGCCAGAGTGCCAAACCAAAAAGATGAACGGCTCCAGGGCAGCAAGACAACCCACCATCTGAGGCCAGCCCACCATCTGAGGACAGCCCACCATCTCAGGACAACCCACCATCTGAGGACAGTCCGCCATCTGAGGCCAGCCCATCATCTGAGGACAGCCCACCATCTGAGGACAGTCCATCATCTGAGGACAGCCCACCATCTGAGGACAGCCCACCATCTGAGGACAGCCCACCATCATCTGAGGACAGCCCATCATCTGAGGACAGCCCACCATCATCTGAGGGCAGCCCATCATCTGAGGACAGCCCACCATCTGAGGACAGCCCACCATCATCTGAGGACAGCCCATCATCTGAGGACAGTCCATCATCTGAGGACAGCCCACCACCATCTGAGGACAGCCCACCGTCTGAGGACAGCCCACCATCTGAGGACAGCCCACCATCATCTGAGGACAACCCACCATCATCTGAGGACAACCCACCATCTGAGGACAGCCCACCATCTGAGGACAGCCCATCATCCCAGCACACCTGTCTACCTCGGAATCCCCCTTGCTTACCCCCTTAAGAACCAACCTATGCCGACCAAGTCAGCTGGAAGCAGTTTTTGGGAGAAACTCCACCCCATACCCACTCATCCATCATCTTTTATAAAAAACAAAGAGTCCGGGATGATAGGAATTCCAGCCCCGTCCCTATTGTTGCCCATGCCCAGGGGGGAACTTAGTCATTTCCACCTAGTCATTTCGAGGTCATACGTGCTAACCCCTGTGTTGCGTGGTCAGGTTATCGTGCCTGGCATGACCACGGGATCTGTGCGCAAGTGTGGAGTAGCCATGTGGGCCAATGTGTGCATGTGGGGGGTGGCCCTTAGGAAGGCAGGCCCAAGTTGCCCTGCCTCCTTCTCCCACACCTGTCCTTTCAGCAGGCCTGATATCATCTATCCCTTTCTCCTTGTCTTAATAAAACTCTTGATAGTGGATTCTGTAGTGTTCCGTGACATACACACACACACACACACACACACACACACACACACACACACACACACACACACACACGTAGAGTTTTATTCAGTGATTAGTAAAGTTTAAGGAAAATAGAAATACCAGAACTGCAGAGGATGTGGTGAAAGACTGCATCATGACCTGCTCAGAAACAATTGAAAGGCTGACTGGAGTGGAACAATACCTGCCGTACATGTCTAAGTCTCCTCAGGGAGAGTGAGGAAGGTTGACCCAGAGACAAGGTCAGCCTGGCCTACATAACTCCTCAAACAAAACAACAACAACAAAAACCACCTGGGAGAGGTTTCCCACATACTAACAAGGACCTCAGAAACTAGTCTCTTTTAAGATAGTGGAGGAGGTCCTTGTACTCAGAGATAAGCCCTAGGGAGCCAGGAATGTTAAACACACAGGGCTGTCTCTACAAAGGGAGACAGGTGTAACCTTTTTCCACCCAGGAAGCTAGGAGCAGACATGGTTAATAGCCTGGTAACTCTTAGCTCTCCGAGGCCAGGCCGCACTGGCTTCCCCAGGCCCTTATCTTAAACTTGTCTCAGTCAGTGGACAGCACTGTACTCCCCCAGGTCCCTATCGTGAGCCTGGTCACCTTGAGCCTGTGTCCTCGGTTAACCTATGGACCATCTTTGTGAAAGACCTCACTAGTACTTTACAGTGAGTTTTGATGTTGTCAAGGCTTAAGCTTTGTTGTGCACGTGGAATTGAGTTAATTATCCCCAGGAAAGGTTTTGCCCATTTGTGCTGTGCTTAAATGTGCCTAAAATAAACTACTCGGTGTCAAGATTCCGGGAGTTTGAACGAGCACTGGCCAATGAGTCATGTTGAACTGAACTACCTTCTTCTCTCCTGAGGATCATTACTGTGTTAGCATTGTTTGGTCACAGAGACCCCTTCATGAGTGCTTTGCTTACACACACACACACACACACACACACACACACACACACACACACACAAATACACACACACACATATATATGTAAGTATATATATCACAGCCATGCCTAGTGCCCACGGAGGTCAGAAATGGATGTCAGGTCTCCTGGAAATGGAGTTAATGATGGTTGTAAGTCACTCTGTAGGTTCTGGAAATCAAACTATGGTCCTCTGAAAGAGCAGTAACTGTTCCTACCTCCGAGCCATCTCTCCAGATTGGATGCTGTAGTGGGACTTATTTCTCTCAATATAGTAAGTCAGTCTGGTTTAAAACACTAGAGTTCATCAACTCCTGTGGTCTACAAAGTGGAAGAGAGTTTTCCTGGCTTCAGAGCCATCCCAGGATGATGACAGGCAGACTCAGAGCTGTATTTCATGAGGTGCCTCATCAGAGGATTCACGGTGTTAGAGGGATGGACTGCATAAAAGAAATCAGTCAATAATAAGGAAATAGCAATAACAAGAACAAACACAAGACCAGGAGGAACCAGAACCTGGATATGCAACTATGCATTTCAGATATATCCAGTTTCCAACAACAAACTGAAAGATATGCAGAGGAACAGGAAAGTATGACTCTGCCACCAAACGGCAAGCAACAGACAGTGCCTGTGAGAAAGATCAGAGTCATCGTTAACAAAACACTTGGAAGCAGCCATGGTAAAAATGTTGACCTACGGAAAGGAGAGCATGACTGAAGAGATAAATGAAAGCATGAGGGCAGTGCCGGCTCAGACAGGGAGGAAGGAGACAAAAATGTGGGGAAATGCCAAACGGAATTCCTGGAACTGGGAAGTGCACAGTTGAGATAAACCGTCCACCAAATGGGCTTAGCAAATTTGAATCAGATACAGAAATAGTTGGCAAACTTGTAATTACTCATATACAGAGTGTGGAAGTTTAAGAGCAGAATAAAGAATGAGGAAAGAGTGAACATAGGGTCAAGGCAGACAGCATTAGTACACAAATACAAATACACTAAGGACTCTGGGGAAGAAAAAGGAAAGAAGTCAGGCTTGGTGGAGCATGCCTTTAATCCCAGCACTCAGAGGGAGTGGCAGGTGGATCTCTGTGAGATTGAGGCCAGCCTGGTCTACAGAGCGAGATCCAGAACAGGCGCAAAGCTACACAGAGAAACTCTGTCTTGAACAAAAAAAAGTCCTATGTCCCCTAAGCATCTGTTTATGACCTGGCTTCTTTGCACTAAGCCTTAACCCCAAAGGTCCCATCACTTCCCAATAGCAACCAGACTTGTAGCACAAAAACCTGAAACACAGGTATCAGAGATCACCGAGGAAGCATTACTAGTCCTCTCTACATTAAGAGAATGATAAAAGGGAGCTGGAGAGATGGCTCTGTGGTTAAAAGAATGGCTGTTATTTCAGGGAAACCAGTTAGGTTCCCAGTCCCCACATATCAGCTAACCACTGTAACTCCAGTTCCAGAGGACCCAGTGCCCTCATCTGGTCTCCAGGAACTGCACACACAAAATACACAGACCTACATACAGGCCAAACACCATATACTTAAATATAAATCTCAGATTTCAAAAGAGTGAGAAAGGGGTTCTATGAACATACCTGTCACAAATTGTGAAACGTCGGTGAAACAGACCAGTTCTTTTAAAGACAGTTACACGTCAGTCCTTACACAGGAAGGAATAGTATGAATGAATAGCTGTAATCACCTTGCTGGGTCAGGTCTTCCCGTCAGATGTGCTCACATCAAAGACTGTTGTGAGAAAGGAAGCTTAGTGCTGTCACCCAGGAGCTGGGTAGGCACAGTTTGGAGTTTTCCCAACGAAAGTAATGAATTTCATAGGACAGCTGTAGCAAGTAAGGTCTCTAGGATTGTAACATCACAAAGGTTATTCTGGAAGAACCTCTGAGAACAATAAGAATATTGTCCTGTACCAGATGTGGCTTTTCATGTCTTTAATCCAAGCATTCAGAAGGCAGAGGCAGGTGGATCTATGTGAGTTCAAGGCCAGTCTGGTCTACAAAGTAAGCTCAAGGATAGCCAGGGCTACACAGAGAAACCCCGTCTCAAAAAAGCAAAAACAACCGTATATATAGTCCTAACCACAAAATGACCCATACCCAGTGCTCCAAGATGATTGACATGAATGGCTAGTGCTTCTTGGCCAAAGATCAAGCTTTATATATTCCTTTCTTCTAGATGAAATACACTAAGAGAGCCACTCACAAGCATCCTGAATAACAGCATCCCATCTGAAGCCACAGTCAGTCCCCAATTCTTTTCCAATATCACCCAAAGCAAACCCAGCTTATTATAATTTCTTTTTAGCAGCTTCCAACTGAGACACTTCACTGTTCCCCAAGTGTGCTTATTCTCTCCTCTTTTATTCAAGAATAAAGTGTAAGCATGTTTGCGGTACCCTTTGTCAGGAGGGCACTCATGATGGAATGAAGTGATTTGATTGGAGCATTTTTATTGGGCAGGAGACATAGCTCAGCTGTCACTTGCTGCTCTTCTAGAGGTTCCAAATTTAGTTTCCAAGAACCATGTTGGGTGATACAAATACAATTGTAACCCTCTTCTGTCTCTTTGGACACACATACACATGTGGCACACACATACACACACATACACACACACACACACACATTTTAAACATTTAAGAAATTTTATATTTATTTTGACATGAGAGAGAATCAAACCTGGGCCTCTTACATGCCAGGTAGAGACACTACAACTGAGCTGCATTCCAAGCCACTTTCCACCTATTCCTATGTAGTCTACAGCTCAGATTTTATTCTCCCAGAAAGATAGTAGATGCTTTCCTAACAAAACAAAAATGATAAATTTCACACAGTGAATAAAAGTAGTTTTCTTGGAAATTACTTCTTTATATGATCTTTTTTACCCTTATTGAATAGATGAGAATTACATGGAAAGCATTTTCCTTAAAGCTCCTTTCATGTCCTTGTTCCTCAGGCTGTAGATGAAAGGGTTCAGCATGGGGGTCACCACTGTGTACATCATGGCAGCTGCCATATCACTCCCAGCTGAATGTGAGGAGGAGGAAGGGTTGAAATACAGGGATATGATGGTGCCATAGAAGAGGCTGACCACAGCCAGGTGGGAGCTGCAGGTGGAGAAGGCTTTCCATCTTCCCCTTGTGGATGAGACTCTCAGGATAGCACAAGTAATAAGGACATAAGACACAAGGATGCAAACAAACGGAGAAATCAACAACAGCCCACCGACAAAAAGAATCATTAGTTCATTGAGGTGTGTGTATGAGCAAGAGAGTTTTACGAGGGGAGGTGGGTCACAGAAGAAGTGGGGGATGATGTTGTCTGCACAGAATGAGAGTCTAGCCATGAGCAGAGTGTGCAACAGAGCATTCATGCTGGATACCACCCATGACCCAACCACAAGGAGGGCACAGAGCTGATGGGTCATCTTTGTTGTGTAGTGTAAGGGGTGGCATATGGCCACATACCGGTCATAGGCCATCACAGCCAGCAGGAAATTGTCCATGACAGCAAGCACACAAAGGAAGTACAGCTGTGTGAGACACCCAGAGAAGGATATGGCCTGACTGCCAAGTATGTGAATGGCCAGCACCTTGGGGACAATGGTGGAGGAGAAGCAGACATCCACAAAGGACAGGTTACTGAGGAAGAAGTACATGGGGGTGTGTAGGCGGGAGTCTGTGCCGATGGCCAGGATGATGAGCAGGTTTCCCAGGACAGTGGCCAGGTACATGATGAGGAAGAGCAGGAAGAGGAGCTGCTGCTGCTGCTGGGGCTGCCTGGAGAGTCCCAGGAGGAGGAACTCGGAGACGCTGGACTGGTTGCTGCCTCTCATGAATCTGAGCCCAGCTACAGAGAATGGAGACAGAGGTCAGAATGCAGTCTTCAGGTTAGGATGTTACAACCATGTGTCTATTAAGCCTGCTTTAAAATTTCTGAATTGAGATCCACTCATTGTTTCCATGCAATCAATTTACAAATCCCAGTTTTACGTGGTGCTGGTTTACCAGGTTCACTCTTATAGTTGTACTGAATATAACATAAAAGCATTCACATACACCAGCATTCCCTGCAATCATGTGGACCTCTGGTAACGCTCCCAATCTCTCTCCCACCTTTTTTCAGCTCGAAGAAAAATAAAAGCTGACAGTTATTGTACAGATCTCAAGCTCCAACTACGGTCTGTGACTCCTGCTGCTGCTCCTCTTTGTGAGAGTGAGCAGGACTTACTGTAAAAGAAACATTTTCATCTCGACTGGAAGTACCTGGACAGGCAAGATCTGTTGTCTTCACCTTGGAGTTGCTGGGCAATAGTGTTGCTTTTTCAAAGGATAGGAAAGTCTCAGAAATATAGGAAGGTTCTGAGAAAGTGAAGAGTGGATGAACACTGTCTTAGCCCTCTGTGTAGGAAGGAGGTTTGGGAGAATTAGACAGGGATTTCCTGCAGCATCCAGTCCCACTGGGTATAGACTACCTAAGCATCTCATTAAAGACCAGCAGAAAGTTGTGTCACCGAGGTTCTGGTCCCTGTTGACCCAAACTGATGGAGTAGGTCATCTAAGCTCTCAGTCAGAACTTGGGGATGAAACAATCAGGAAGGAGACAAGTCCCAGAGAAAACTCCCTGAGAGCTTCAACAACTTGGTTATCTAAGCTGGTAGATGTGAAGATTTGGTCCAGATTCTTCTTACTCTTGACACAGAAACCATTGGTATTGCACTCTGTCCTCTTACCGCATAGGGTTTACAGTACATTTGCTGATAGGAAACCCTGGAAGTCCAGAAGGGAGTACCTGGCATTCCAGGGTCAGGCTGGATCCTATAAAATATTTAGTGTAAAGTACAATGAGGGAAGAGCAAGGTGGAAGAATGTGTAGTCAGCCTTGACTAAAGGTCATCCATGCTCAAAGTAGGCTTTCTTTGAGATGTCTTCCCAGCCCACAGTGAGTCGTCCATTTCTGAAAATCTACAGACTCTTCACCAGCTTCATTTGTATTCCCCACCCCTTCCCCAGACAGGATTCATGCTAGGACTTAGAAATCTAGCATGAGGACAGAGAACGGGTAGGCCATCCTCAGTTGACTTGTCATGGCCATGGCCATGTGCTGATATGTTGTGTACCCTAATATATTTATCCAGGGATCAGTGGACAGAGATGGGTAGACCATCCTCAATGTGACTTGCAATGTCCATGAACACCTAGAAGCTTATAGCTTTCTCCTGCTTGAGTCATAGATGAACAAGCAAAAGTCTAGAGATGACAGAAAAAATGTAAACACAGAGAGGAGTGGAAGGAAGCTGGAGGAAGTCCTACTGGATATTGAGTTTAGGATTCTGGGTACTTCTAATGACAGGATAGAATAGGCTTTCATTCCCATTCAATGTTCAACAGTAAAATCAAACTGTTGAGTAGAAACTGATAGCATGTGGTAGCTTACTCTTCTCATTCAGACACACTGAAGTCTGAAGTGAGAAGATTGCTGCCATGATCTGGGCTAGCCTGATCTATTCTACCAAGACCCTGTCTCATAAAAACAAAAATCGAGTACAGAAAAAGAAACACTAGACACAAGAGAGATGACTCAGTGATTTAGAGGAGTTCCCAGCACCCACATGGTGTTTCTCAACCATCCATAACTCCAGTTTCAGGTAATTAGAGACCTTACAGCCTCTCCTAATCATCTTGGGAATGCCTGTGGTGCACATGCATGTATATGCAGGAAAACAAACACATATACAATAATTATTTTAAAAATAAAGAAAATGATAATCACTATGTAGTCTGGGCTACATAGGCATGTCTCTCTCACACACAAATACAATAAGATAAAATAGAAGAGCAGAGTTCAAGGGCATCGATGAAATGTTGTTGTCTCTTAGTTAATTCTTGTATCTATGTGCTTTGAACATCTATGCTATCTGCTCTTACGTATGTTTGAAATTCTCTACAATAAAGATATTAGTTAAATATCAGCACTTTTGCTGGCCATGGTGGCACATGCCTTTAATCCCAGCACTTTAAACAGAAGCAAGTGGATTCCTGTGCGTTTGAAGCCAGTCTAGACTGCACAGTGAGACCCTGTCTCAACACACAAAAACCATGACTTTTGTAAGCTTGGAAAATGGCTTAGTAGGTAAAGTGCTTGCCCTGTAGTCCTAAAGACCACAGTCCAGATTCCCAGCACCCACATCTAAACCAAATGAGTGTGTGGCCAGCCTGTGATCTAGTCCAAGAGGCAGCTATGAGATCCCCAAGGGAAGCTGGCTCGGTAAACTGGCTGACTCTGCCAGCTCTGGGGTCAGAGAGAGAGCCTGCCTCAATATAGAACGTGGAGAGGGATTGCAGAAGACACGTGGCACCATCCTCTGACTTCTACATGCTTGTGCACATATGTGTACACACACAGGAGCATGCACAAGTCACGAGCCATGGCTGCCTAGTAGCAGAGATCTCTTATGAAGAAGAGGGGTTGTGTGGGGGCGCTGTTCAAGAGAACCAGGCCTGGGAAAGGAGCATGTGGGGTGAGAGGAAAAGATGGTGGGGGAGAGACAGAGCAGAACAGGGAGAGGGTGGTACCTGTGTCAGACTTTTTAGGGTTCCTGGTGAACTTGCACAGGTGGGCTTAGGGAGCTATACCACGCATGCGATGATTATGTGACCACACAGTGCACACGTAGTCAACAGGGCTCACTGATGATGTAAGATGCAAGACCCTTTGATCAACCCCTGAACTATGCATGTGCAGTCATGCAGCTGGAGTGATGGCAGAATTCCAACAATCCAGACTTTTTGCTTATTATAAAAAAGGAAGTCAACATCAGTGCTTCTCTTCATGCACAGTGACACAGACAGGGCCCTGCTCTCTCTGTTCCAGAGGACACCAGGATCCACTGCCTTGTCACCAAATCCAAAAGAATGAGATCTCACTGCACAAGCTTTTTTCTTCCTGGTTCCCTCTCCTAATTACCTGCTCAGGCAGTTGTTACAGGACCACCACAGATCTGGAGTCCATGGATCATCAAGTAAGAAACCTTAACAGCAAAAGTTATTTACACCCCAGACCCAAATGTGTCTGGGCTCTGCAAAAACAGACTTTAATATAACTATCTATTACTGTTAAATGCTCTCAACAATTGATCATCAGTCTCCTGGATGCTAAACTAGTAAAGGAAACAGGTGCCTTAAAATAGCCTGTCTCTGAGAAAGCTTTTCTCAGGTTAAAAAAATAATATCATGTTCCAGTCTCTCTGTGTCTCTCATTAACACTAACCAATTCAAGCAGAGTACCAAAGACTACAATGGTCATCAGCCCAAAGACTTTAATATTCTCCTGGCTGCTTCTTAATATGTTCAAAAATTATCCCAAGCTCCAGAAACCAGCTTTAAATTATCTGGACAGGTTGGTTCTACTTCAAGATCTTCTCCAGGATCTACTTCCAGGGTCTCTCTATCACCCTGGATACCCTAAATAATAATAATTCTTTCTTCTAATCTTTTCTCTGTCTCACCAGTGTCCTGTCAGACACAAGAGCAGCCAGAGTGCCAAACCAAAAAAGATGAACGGCTCCAGTGCAGCAAGACAGCCCACCATCTGAGGCCAGCCCACCATCTGAGGACAACCCACCGTCTGAGGACAACCCACCGTCTGAGGACAACCCACCATCAGAGGACAGCCCACCATGTGAGGACAGCCCACCATGTGAGGACAGCCCACCATCTGAGGACAGCCCATCATCTGAGGACAGCCCATCATCTGAGGACAGTCCATCATCTGAGGACAGTCCATCATCTGAGGACAGCCCACCATCTGAGGACAGCCCGCCATCATCTGAGGACAGCCCACCATCTGAGGACAGCCCATCATCTGAGGACAGCCCATCATCTGAGGACAGCCATCATCTGAGGACAGCCCACCATCTGAGGACAGCCCATCATCTGAGGACAGCCCATCATCTGAGGACAGCCATCATCTGAGGACAGCCCACCATCTGAGGACAGTCCATCATCTGAGGACAGCCCACCATCTGAGGACAGCCCATCATCTGAGGACAGCCATCATCTGAGGACAGCCCACCATCTGAGGACAGCCCATCATCTGAGGACAGCCCATCATCTGAGGACAGTCCATCATCTGAGGACAGCCCACCATCTGAGGACAGCCCACCATCTGAGGACAGTCCATCATCTGAGGACAGCCCACCATCTGAGGACAGCCCAACATCTGAGGACAGCCCACCATCTCAGGACAGCCCACCATCTGAGGACAGCCCATCATCCCAGCACACCTGTCTACCTCGGAATCCCCCTTGCTTACCCCCTTAAGAACTAACCTATGCCGACCAAGTCAGCTGGAAGCAGTTTTTGGGAGAAACTCCACCCCATACACACTCATCCATCATCTTTTATAAAAAACAAAGAGTCCGGGATGATAGGAATTCCAGCCCCGTCCCTATTGTTGCCCATGCCCAGGGGGAAACTTAGTCATTTCCACCTAGTCATTTCGAGGTCATACGTGCTAACCCCTGTGTTGCGTGGTCAGGTTATCGTGCCTGGCATGACCACGTGATCTGTGCGCAAGTGTGGAGTAGCCATGTGGGCCAATGTGTGCATGTGGGGGGTGGCCCTTAAGAAGGCCCAAGTTGCCCTGCCTCCTTCTCCCACACCTGTCCTTTCAGCAGGCCTGATCACATCTATCCCTTTCTCCTTGTCTTAATAAAACTCTTGTTAGTGGATTCTGTAGTGTTCCGTGACATACACACACACACACACACACACACACACACACACACACACAGTTTTATTCAGTGATTAGTAAAGTTTAAGGAAAATAGAAATTCCAGAACTGCAGAGGATGTGGTGAAAGATTACATCATGACCCGCTCAGAAACAATTGAAAGGCTGACTGGAGTGGAACAATACCTGCCGTACATGTCTAAGTCTCCTCAGGGAGAGTGAGCAAGGATGACCCAGAGACAAGGTCAGCCTGGCCTACATAACTCCTCAAACAAAACAACAACAAAAACCACCTGGGAGAGGTTTCCCACATACTAACAAGGACCTCAGAAACTAGTCTCTTTTAAGATAGTGGAGGAGGTCCTTGTGCTCAGAGATAAGCATTAGGGAGCCAGGAATGTTAAACACACAGGGCTGTCTCTACAAAGGGAGACAGGTGTAACCTTTTTCCACCCAGGAAGCTAGGAGCAGACATGGTTAATAGCCTGGTAACTCTTAGCTCTCCGAGGCCAGGCCGCACTGGCTTCCCTAGGCCCTTATCTTGAACTTGTCTCAGTCAGTGGACAGCACTGTACTCCCCCAGGCCCCTATCGTGAGCCTGGTCACCTTGAGCCTGTGTCCTCGGTTAACCTATGGACCATCTTTGTGGAAGACCTCACTAGTACTTTACAGTGAGTTTCAATGTAGTCAAGGCTTAAGCTTTGTTGTGCACGTGGAATTGAGTTAATTATCCCCAGGAAAGGTTTTGCCCATTTGTGCTGTGCTTAAATGTGCCTAAAATAAACTACTCGGTGTCAAGATTCCGGGAGTTTGAACGAGCACTGGCCACTGAGTCATGTTGAACTGAACTACCTTCTTCTCTCCTGAGGATCATTACTGTGTTAGCATTGTTTGGTCACAGAGACCCCTTCATGAGTGCTTTGCTTACACACACACACACACACACACACACACACACACACACGTATGTATATGTATCACAGCCATGCCTAGTGCCCACGGAGGTCAGAAATGGATGTCAGGTCTCCTGGAAATGGAGTTAATGATGGTTGTAAGTCACTCTGTAGGTTCTGGAAATCAAACTCTGGTCCTCTGAAAGAGCAGTGATTGTTCCTACCTCTGAGCCATCTCTCCAGATTGGATGCTGTAGTGGGACTTATTTCTCTCAATATAGTAAGTCAGTCTAGTTTAAAACACTAGAGTTCATCAACTCCTGTGGTCCACAAAGTGGAAGAGAATTTTCCTGGCTTCAGAGCCATCCCAGGATGATGACAGGCAGACTCAGAGCTGTATTTCATGAGGTGCCTCATCAGAGGATTCACGGTGTTAGAGGGATGGACTGCATAAGAGAACTCAGCCAATAATAAGGAAATAGCAATAACAAGAACAAACACAAGACCAGGAGGAACCAGAACCTGGATATGCAACTATGCATTTAAGATATATCCAGTTTCCAACAACAAACTGAAAGATATGCAGAGGAACAGGAAAGTATGACTCTGCCACCAAACGGCAAGCAACAGACAGTGCCTGTGAGAAAGATCAGAGTCATCGTTAACAAAACACTTGGAAGCAGCCATGGTAAAAATGTTGACCTACGGAAAAGAGAGCACGACTGAAGAGATAAATGAAAGCATGAGGGCAGTGCCGGCTCAGACAGGGAGGAAGGAGACAAAAATGTGGGGAAATGCCAAACGGAACTCCTGGAACTGGGAAGTGGACAGTTGAAATAAACCGTCCACCAAATGGGCTTAGCAAATTTGAATCAGATAAAGAAATAGTTGGCAAACTTGTAATTACTCATATACAGAGTGTGGAAGTTGAGGGGCAGAATAAAGAATGAGGAAAGAGTGAACATAGGGTCAAGGCAGACAGCATTAGTACACAAATACACACACTAAGGACTCTGGGGAAGAAAAAGGAAAGAAGTCAGGCTTGGTGGCACACGACTTTAATCCCAGCACTGGGAGGGAGAGTCAGGCTGATCTCTGTGAGATTGAGGCCAGCCTGGGCTACAGAGCAAGATCCAGAACAGGCTCCAAAACTACACAGAGAAACTCTGTCTTGAAAAAAAAAAGTCCTATGTCCCCTAAGCATCTGTTTATGACCTGGCTTCTTTGCACTAAGCCTTAACCCCAAAGGTCCCATCACTTCCCAATAGCAACCAGACTTGTTGCACAAAAACCTGAAACACAGGTATCAGAGATCACCGAGGAAGCATTACTAGTCCTCTCTACATTAAGAGAATGATAAAAGGGAGCTGGAGAGATGGCTCTGTGGTTAAAAGAATGGCTACTATTTCAGGGAAACTAGTTTGTTTCCCAGTCCCCACATATCAGCTAACCACTGTACTCCAGTTCCAGAGGACCCAGTGCCCTCATCTGGTCTCCAGGAACTGCACACACAAAATACACAGACCTACATACAGGCCAAACACCATATACTTAAATATAAATCTCAGATTTCAAAAGAGTGAGAAAGGGGTTCTATGAACATACCTGCTCACAAACTGTAAAACATCGGTGAAACAGACCAGTTCTTTTAAAGACAGTTACACGTCAGTCCTTACACAGGAAGGAATAGTATGAATAGCTGTAATCACCTTGCTGGGTCAGGTCTTCCCGTCAGATGTGCTCACATCAAAGACTGTTGTGAGAAAGGAAGCTTAGTGCTGTCACCCAGGAGCTGGGTAGGCACAGTTTGGAGTTTTCCCAATGAAAGTAATGAATTTCATAGGACAGCTGTAGCAAGTAAGGTCTCTAGGATTGTAACATCACAAAGGTTATTCTGGAAGAACCTCTGAGAACAGTAAGAATATTGTCCTGTACCAGATGTGGCTTTGCATGTCTTTAATCCAAGCATTCAGAAGGCAGAAGCAGGTAGATCTATGTGAGTTCAAGGCCAGCCTGGTCTACAAAGTAAGCTCAAGGATAGCCAGGGCTACACAGAGAAACCCTGTCTCAAAAAAGCAAAAACAACCGTATATATAGTCCTAACCACAAAATGACCCATACCCAGTGCTCCAAGATGATTGACATGAATGGCTAGTGCTTCTTGGCCAAAGATCAAGCTTTATATATTCCTTTCTTCTAGATGAAATACACTAAGAGAGCCACCTACAAGCATCCTGAATAACAGCATCCCATCTGAAGCCACAGTCAGTCCCCATTCTTTTCCAACATCACCAAAAGCAAACTCAGCTTATTATAATGTCTTTTTAGCAGCTTCCAACTGAGACACTTCACTGTTCCCCAAGTGTGCTTATTCTCTCCTCTTTTATTCAAGAATAAAGTGTAAGCATGTTTGCGGTACCCTTTGTCAGGAGGGCACTCATGATGGAATGAAGTGATTTGATTGGAGCATTTTTATTGGGCAGGAGACATAGCTCAGCTGTCACTTGCTGCTCTTCTAGAGGTTCCAAATTTGGTTTCCAAGAACCATGTTGGGTGATACAAATACAATTGTAACCCTCTTCTGTCTCTTTGGACACACATACACATGTGGCACACACACACACACATTTTAAACATTTAAGAAATTTTATATTTATTTTGACATGAGAGAGAATCAAACCTGGGCCTCTTACATGCCAGGTAGAGACACTACAACTGAGCTGCATTCCAAGCCACTTTCCACCTATTCCTATGTAGTGTACAACTCAGATTTTATTCTTCCAGAAAGATAGTAGATGCTTTCCTAACAAAACAAAAATGATAAATTTCACACAGTGAATAAAAGTAGTTTTCTTGGAAATTACTTCTTTATATGATCTTTTTTACCCTTATTGAATAGATGAGAATTACATGGAAAGCATTTTCCTTAAAGCTCCTTTCATGTCCTTGTTCCTCAGGCTGTAGATGAACGGGTTCAGCATGGGGGTCACCACTGTGTACATCATGGCAGCTGCCATGTCACTCCCAGCTGAATGTGAGGAGGAGGAAGGGTTGAAATACAGGGATATGATGGTGCCATAGAAGAGGCCGACCACAGCCAGGTGGGAGCTGCAGGTGGAGAAGGCTTTCCATCTTCCCCTTGTGGATGACACTCTCAGGATAGCACAAGTAATAAGGACATAAGACACAAGGATGCAAACAAAAGGAGAAATCAACAACAGCCCACCGACAAAAAGAATCATTAGTTCATTGAGGTGTGTGTCTGAGCAAGAGAGTTTTAGGAGGAGAGGTGGGTCACAGAAGAAGTGGGGGATGATGTTGTCTGCACAGAATGAGAGTCTAGCCATGAGCAGGGTGTGCAACAGAGCATTCATGCTGGATACCACCCATGACCCGACCACCATGAGGACACAGAGCTGATGGGTCATGTTTGTTGTGTAGTGTAAGGGGTGGCATATGGCCACATACCGGTCATAGGCCATCACAGCCAGCAGGAAATTGTCCATGACAGCAAACACACAAAGAAAGTACAGCTGTGTGAGACACCCAGAGAAGGATATGGCCTGACTGCCAAGTATGTGAATGGCCAGCACCTTGGGGACAATGGTGGAGGAGAAGCAGACATCCACAAAGGACAGGTTACTGAGGAAGAAGTACATGGGGGTGTGCAGGCGGGAGTCTGTGCCGATGGCCAGGATGATGAGCAGGTTTCCCAGGACAGTGGCCAGGTACATGATGAGGAAGAGCAGGAAGAGGAGCTGCTGCTGCTGCTGGGGCTGCCTGGAGAGTCCCAGGAGGAGGAACTCAGAGACGCTGGACTGGTTGCTGCCTCTCATGAATCTGAGCCCAGCTACAGAGAATGGAGACAGAGGTCAGAATGCAGTCTTCAGGTTAGGATGTTACAACCATGTGTCTATTAAGCCTGCTTTAAAGTTTCTGAATTGAGATCCACTCATTGTTTCCATGCAATCAATTTACAAATCCCAGTTTTACGTGGTGTTGGTTTCCCAGGTTCACCCTTATAGTTGTACTGAATATAACATAAAAGCATTCACATACACCACCCTTCCCTGCAATCATGTGGACCTCTGGTAATGCTCCCAGTCTCTCTCCCACCCCTTATCAGCTCGAAGAAAAATAAAAGCTGACAGTTATTGTACAGATCTCAAGCTCCAACTACGGTCTGTGACTCCTGCTGCTGCTCCTCTATGTGAGAGTGAGCAGGACTTACTGTAAAAGAAACATTTTCATCTGGACTGGAAGTACCTGGACAGGCAAGATCTGTTGTTTTCACCTTGGAGTTGCTGGGCAATAGTGTTGCTTTTTCAAAGGATAGGAAAGTCTCAGAAATATAGGAAGGTTCTGAGAAAGTGAAGAGTGGATGATCACTGTCTTAGCCCTCTGTGTAGGAAGGAGGTTTGGGAGAATTAGACAGGGATTTCCTGCAGCATCCAGTCCCACTGGGTATAGACTACCTAAGCATCTCATTAAAGACCAGCAGAAAGTTGTGTCACCGAGGTTCTGGTCCCTGTTGACCCAAACTGATGGAGTAGGTCATCTAAGCTCTCAGTCAGAACTTGGGGATGAAACAATCAGGAAGGAGACAAGTCCCAGAAAAAATTCCCTGAGAGCATCAACAACTTGGTTATCTAAGCTGGTAGATTTTAAGATTTGGTCCAGATTCTTCTTACTCTTGACCCAGAAACCATTGGTATTGCACTCTGTCCTCTTACTGCATAGGGTTTACAGTACATTTGTTGATAGGAAACCCTGGAAGTCCAGAAGGGAGTACCTGGCATTCCAGGGTCAGGTTGGATCCTATAAAATATTTAGTGTAAAGTACAATGAGGGAAGAGCAAGGTGGAAGAATGTGTAGTCAGCCTTGACTAAAGGTCATCCATGCTCAGAGTAGGCTTTCTTTGAGATGTCTTCCCAGCCCACAGTGAGTCGTCCATTTCTGAAAATCTACAGACTCTTCACCAGCTTCATTTGTATTCCCCACCCCTCCCCAGACAGGATTCATGCTAGGACTTAGAAATCTAGCATGAGGACAGAGAACGGGTAGGCCATCCTCAGTTGACTTGTCATGGCCATGGCCATGTGGTGATTTGTTGTGTACCCTAATATATTTATCCAGGGATCAGTGGACAGAGAATGGGTAGACTATCCTCAATGTGACTTGCAACGTCCATGAACACCTAGAAGCTTACAGCTTTCTCCTGCTTGAGTCATAGATGAACAAGCAGAAGTCTAGAGATGACAGAAACAATGTAAACACAGAGAGGAGTGGAAGGAAGCTGGAGGAAGTCCTACTGGATATTGAGTTTAGGATTCTGGGTACTTCTAATGACAGGATAGATGAGGCTTTCATTCCCAAATAATGTTCAACAGTAAAATCAAACTGTTGATTAGAAACTGATAGCATGTGGTAGCTTACTCTTCTAATTCAGACACATTGAAGTCTGAAGTGAGAAGACTGCTGCCATGATCTGGGCTAGCCTGATCTATTCTACCAAGACCCTGTCTCATAAAAACAAAAATGGAGTACAGAAAAAGAAACACTGGACACAAGAGAGATGACTCAGGGATTTAGAGGAGTTCCCAGCACCCACATGGTGTTTCTCAACCATCCATAACTCCAGTTTCAGGTAATTAGAGACCTGACAGCCTCTCCTAATCATCTTGGGAATGCCTGTGGTGCACATGCATGTATATGCAGGAAAACAAACACATATACAATAATTATTTTAAAAATAAAGAAAATGATAATCACTATGTAGTCTGGGCTACATAGGCATGTCTCTCTCACACACAAATACAATAAGATAAAATAGAAGAGCAGAGTTCAAGGGCATCGATGAAATGTTGTTGTCTCTTAGTTAATTCTTGTATCTATGTGCTTTGAACATCTATGCTATCTGCTCTTACGTATGTTTGAAATTCTCTACAATAAAGATATTAGTTAAATATCAGCACTTTTGCTGGCCATGGTGGCACATGCCTTTAATCCCAGCACTTGAAACAGAAGCAAGTGGATTCCTGTGCGTTTGAAGCCAGTCTAGACTGCACAGTGAGACCCTGTCTCAACACACAAAAACCATGACTTTTGTAAGCTTGGAAAATGGCTCAGTAGGTAAAGTGCTTGCCCTGTAGTCCTAAAGACCACAGTCCAGATTCCCAGCACCCACATCTAAACCAAATGAGTGTGTGGCCAGCCTGTGATCTAGTCCAAGAGGCAGCTATGAGATCCCCAAGGGAAGCCGGCTCGGTAAACTGGCTGACTCTGCCAGCTCTGGGGTCAGAGAGAGAGCCTGCCTCAATATAGAACGTGGAGAGGGATTGCAGAAGACACGTGGCACCATCCTCTGACTTCTACATGCTTGTGCACATATGTGTACACACACAGGAGCATGCACAAGTCACGAGCCATGGCTGCCTAGTAGCAGAGATCTCTTATGAAGAAGAGGGGTTGTGTGGGGGCGCTGTTCAAGAGAACCAGGCCTGGGAAAGGAGCATGTGGGGTGAGAGGAAAAGATGGTGGGGGAGAGACAGAGCAGAACAGGGAGAGGGTGGTACCTGTGTCAGACTTTTTAGGGTTCCTGGTGAACTTGCACAGGTGGTCTTAGGGAGCTATACCACGCACGCATGCGATGATTATGTGACCACACAGTGCACACGTAGTCAACAGGGCTCACTGATGATGTAAGATGCAAGACCCTTTGATCAACCCCTGAACTATGCATGTGCAGTCATGCAGCTGGAGTGATGGCAGAATTCCAACAATCCAGACTTTTTGCTTATTATAAAAAAGGAAGTCAACATCAGTGCTTCTCTTCATGCACAGTGACACAGACAGGGCCCTGCTCTCTCTGTTCCAGAGGACACCAGGATCCACTGCCTTGTCACCAAATCTAAAAGAATGAGATCTCACTGCACAAGCTTTTTTCTTCCTGGTTCCCTCTCCTAATTACCTGCTCAGGCAGTTGTTACAGGACCACCACAGATCTGGAGTCCATGGATCATCAAGTAAGAAACCTTAACAGCAAAAGTTATTTACACCCCAGACCCAAATGTGTCTGGGCTCTGCAAAAACAGACTTTAATATAACTATCTATTACTGTTAAATGCTCTCAACAATTGATCATCAGTCTCCTGGATGCTAAACTAGTAAAGGAAACAGGTGCCTTAAAATAGCCTGTCTCTGATAAAGCTTTTCTTAGGTTAAAAAAATAAAATCATGTTCCAGTCTCTCTGTGTCTCTCATTAACACTAACCAATTCAAGCAGAGTACCAAAGACTACAATGGTCATCAGCCCAAAGACTTTAATATTCTCATGGCTGCTTCTTAATATGTTCAAAAATTATCCCAAGCTCCAGAAACCAGCTTTAAATTATCTGGACAGGTTGGATCTACTTCAAGATCTTCTCCAGGATCTATTTCCAGGGTCTCTCTATCACCCCGGATACCCTAAATAATAATAATTCTTTCTTCTAATCTTTTCTCTGTCTCACCAGTGTCCTGTCAGACACAAGAGCAGCCAGAGTGCCAAACCAAAAAAGATGAACGGCTCCAGTGCAGCAAGACAGCCCACCATCTGAGGCCAGCCCACCATCTGAGGACAGCCCACCATCTCAGGACAACCCACCATCTGAGGACAGTCCGCCATCTGAGGCCAGCCCACCATCTGAGGACAGCCCACCATCTGAGGACAGCCCACCATCTGAGGACAGCCCACCACCATCTGAGGACAGCCCATCATCTGAGGACAGCCCACCGTCTGAGGACAGCCCACCGTCTGAGGACAGCCCACCATCTGAGGACAGCCCACCATCATCTGAGGACAGCCCACCATCTGAGGACAGCCCACCATCTGAGGACAACCCACCATCTGAGGACAGCCCACCATCTGAGGACAGCCCACCATCTGAGGACAGCCATCATCTGAGGACAGCCCACCATCTGAGGACAGCCCACCATCTGAGGACAGCCCACCATCTGAGGACAGCCCACCATCTAAGGACAGCCCATCATCTGAGGCCAGCCCACCATGTGAGGCCAGCCCACCACCATCTGAGGACAGCCCACCATCTGAGGACAGCCCACCATGTGAGGACAGCCCACCATCTGAGGCCAGCCCACAATCTGAGGACAGCCCACAATCTGAGGACAGCCCACCATCATCTGAGGACAGCCCACCATCTGAGGACAGCCCACCATCATCTGAGGACAGCCCACCACCATCTGAGGACAGTCCATCATCTGAGGACAGCCCACCATCTGAGGACAGCCCACCATCATCTGAGGACAGCCCACCATGTGAGGACAGCCCACCATCATCTGAGGACAGCCCACCATCTGAGGACAGCCCACCATCTGAGGACAGCCCACCATCATCTGAGGACAGCCCACCATGTGAGGACAGCCCATCATCATCTGAGGACAGCCCATCATCCCAGCACACCTGTCTACCTCGGAATCCCCCTTGCTTACCCCCTTAAGAACTAACCTATGCCTACCAAGTCAGCTGGAAGCAGTTTTTGGGAGAAACAACACCCCATACCCACTCATCCATCATCTTTTATAAAAAACAAAGAGTCCGGGATGATAGGAATTCCAGCCTGTGGAGTGTTTACCCTACCACCCCTACAGTTCCCCAGAGTTTTCTTGAGTGCAATCAGCAGGAAATATTAGTTAGAAGGATTTATTGGGGAGAATATCGCGGATATTGCTTATAGAAAGTAAACAGATAGAAAATAAAGGATAGCCTCGAGAGGGCCTGGAACCTATTCCAATGGGCCCCAGCTGTCTCTGGCCCAGGGTTTTTATAGAGACGCCAAGGGGTGGAGCAAAGGACCTCCTCCCCCAGCACAGCCAAGTGCAGAGCATCTCAGACATCTGCACTCAGACCAGTGGTCCTGATCATCCTCTATTCGGACCTGCTGGGTAAAGCCACGAGGAACCCGAGAACGGGCTCCCACAGGTCCCCCCTTCTTAATATATAAAAAAATAACTATTAATGGCTTACAGTAATCTCCATAGCTGTTACACCTCCCAGTATGGGAGTAGAGGGTGATATAGATGGCATTTCTCTTTTGAATTAGGTCCAAGGTGACCACAGCAGTCTTAGCTGCCTCAAGCCCTTTCTAAATCAAAAACTCTTAAGGCGACTACAAACTTAAAGAATCCCTTAGCTTCATCATTACCATTAACAGGTTAACATAAGTATTGCTATACATAGTCACAATTCTCTCAATCTTACAACTCAAAGCAAACTCTTAACAGAACCATTTGAATTAGCATATATGGTGCTATATATAGTTAACAATTTTCTCCGTCTTACAACTTTAACTCAATCATTTGAATTTTCTTGTTAACAGAACATAGGAAATACTTCGATGTATTCACATCAAACTTAAACTTTCCCTTAACTCCAAGAAACCAGGGTGCATTAATATCAATAGGTTTAACATAATTTCTGCAAACATAATTCAACCTCATAACTCCTCCTTTTCTTTATAATTTTTTAAACAAAATCTCAAACCTAGTTAGAGGAACCCAAACTTATACAATTCCTATAAACCCATATTGAAAAGCAATATTTTCAATCTAACCATTAACACTTGGAAAACTTTTAGCAAAACATCCAAAAGCAGTTTCTTAATAAAACTCTTTACACACTTTAAAAGTAGTCTCTTAGTATACCCCATTTGCATTTCTTACTAACAAAACATGACATTAATCCACTCAAACAACAATTTAAATTAAATAGACTAAGGAATATTAACTCTCCCTTTTCTTTATAATTTTAAGCAAAAATCTCAAGCCTAGTTAGAAAACCCAAACTTTTCTGTTTAAACAGTTCCATTTGTAACACAAAACCAGTTTCATAAGTAATTCCATTTTTACATAAACAGTTCCACAAAACAATTCATAAATCACCAGTTAATAAAGCATATATGCATACACAAAATTGCATCTTGATTCTAAGTAGAAATACATTTCTTCATTTAAACAGTTCCATTTTTAACCCAATTCCAAAAAACCATTTCTAGGTCATTACTCAAAACTGTCACATTGCAATGAAATCTCTATTGTTTATTTCATTTAAGTCTTAAAATTCAAAGGATAAATTCTGGTAGTAGCCTTCCAAATATGAGAAATCCATAACCAAAATCTTTTTGTAATTTTATCTCATTTTAAGTTCAAAAAGTTCAAACAAGAAAAATTCTGGTATCAGGCTTTCACTTCCAAATATGAAGAGACGTTTTTTAACCAAAATTTTTTGCAGTTAATAATTTTTGTTCAAACAAATGTCTCTGAACTTTTATTCTCAAGCCAGAGACCTTTTTAGGTACAGTAGTATTCTAAACCACACTGTTTTTGATGTTAGCTCAGGTTTTTCTGTGTTGCGTCGATTTTCCATGAATCTCAGCTGCAGATGCCTTGTTGTGCTGGTTCTGGCGTCCGCCATTCTTAGAGGCTTCTGGAGCTTTTGAAACCATTCAGACTGCCTGCTTTGCAGTCTACTAGGACACTAACTTTCTGTGTCTCGGGTTCTTTCACCATATACATTAAGAATAGATTCACACTTAACATTTACACTTTTTTACAAACTCACATAACATGTGCTTAAGCATAACCTCACTCAACATTTATACATTTTTACAAACTCACATATAACATTAACATCTACTTATTTATACTTTAAGGAAACTATAGAACTACTTTAGCAAATATATTTCTTATTAATTCTTATATACTTATATTCATTCCATCTTATTTCTTATTTAAACTTACATTTACAACTAGCATCTTACAAGCTTATTACTACATGTCTTAAGTCTACCTTAGATACTTCTTGCAAGCTTATATTCTTAAAGGAACTCTATATATCTATTTTACCAACTTATATAGGCTACCATTAGCATATATCTAACTTAGCAAACACCTAAAGATTTCATAACACAGATCTAACAAGATAGAATTTTTACAAACTCACATATCTTATTTTCATCTTTCTACTTCTTACTCTTAATTATTATCACCATCTCTATTAGAAAGATTCTCTTAACTAGACAAGAAGTACGTACATCATTTCTAAAGTTTAGAGTTTATAGTCAGCTTTGTTATAAAGCACTGGGATTTAGTGAGTGTTGTCATTATAGAGTTGTGATACTTGTTGCTAGGGGATTGTAACATTCTCGGGATGAAGCCACACTCCAAAGTTGCCAAGTTCTCTCAGCCATTCCGGACCGGCAGAGATGCACTGTCAGTGGTAGACAGTTTTTAACTAGAGGCTGTTCCTTCACCCAAATTCATAATAGCTCCTAAGTACTTCAATTCAGACAAACGTTTCTATTACAGCAGCACGTTTGGTTTGCTCTACCAAAAAACTTCACTTCACACTGAGGATGAAATTACCGTATTTAGCGGCTGTAAAGCTCTTTGCCAAATACTGCACAGCTATTAGGTGATATAAGGTATTTTTCTAAAGGAGCTAGTAAAGCCAAAAGCAGCACAGGTCTGAACTCTTATTTCCTCACTGTTTGCATTAAAACAGTGACAAAAACCTCAAATACTAATCGAGCCATTTTCATTCTGGTTCCTTTATAGGAACGTCATTGGAGCTGACTTTTCTTAGTTCCACGCTCCTTACCAAACGCTCCGGTAACCACCGAGCTTCATTCTCCTCTTGTGAAAAAACACAAACATGTCCTCGACCCCATATTAAAACAGGATCAGGACCCTTCCATAATCCCGAGCAGGGATCTTTCCATTTCACTTGAGTTTCAGGATTTAGAATTTTCACTTCATTAGCGTTAACTCCTGATGTTATTAGCAGTGGTGATAATTAGCATTGATTTCTTGTAAGGAACTTTCAAGTAAAGCAACTCTTTTATTAAGACAGCTAGATTTTAAGTTTGTTTCCCATCTATAAAGCAGTCATTTCTTTTCTGAATGCCTGTTTCCTTGTCTCCTTATTAGATTTTCAAAGGAATTACTCATTGAAGGATGTTTGTTCAAGGCAAAGAACTTTTTTTAATTTCAATATAAGTTCCTTCATATCTAAGACAACATTCAGTGTATAAACTGCTTTCCATTGTTTTAAGGATTTTAAAGTGGCTTGTTTGCTCTTAAAGGTAGCTTTTTGTCATCCAACTACCGTAAAAACTTTGCACAGCTATTAGGGTAAATAAGGCATTTTACCAAGGGAGCCCCAAACCGCAAAGCACCTAGTTCTGTATCCTTTCAATTTTTCATTGGAACTGACACTTAAACCCTTAGACGATTTTCCTCCCTATTCTTTTAAAAGCTGTATTTTAATTTTAGAGCTGACAAAAGTGTTTCAGGGCAATGTCGCCATCTTTAGGGGAAAAACTACCTTTCCCAGAATGCATTTCCCTTATATCAGTCCATAATAATATCAGTCCCTTATATCAGTCCCTTATATCATTTCCCATAGTTCTTTTCAGGTCTGAGAGTCAACTGGTTCTCTTTTACTAGACTTGCCTGGGAGGTTTAAATAAAGTCTCTTGCCTTTGCAACGGGAGATTTGAACAAGCACTTTACATTTTCAGCTATGGCACATTGGGAGGTTTCTATTCTCCTCAGCTGGCTTTAACAGGTATTTCAACTTCATCAGACACTGGCCCCCAAATCAGAACCACACCTGCCTCGTTAGCCGGCATTGAGGCTGGCATTTCTGATAGCAACTTTCCTCAGGGCTTCTGTTTGTTTTAGCCAGTCAGTGAAAAACAAGATCATGTACAACAGCTTTTCTATAGCTCTTTCAGAGAGATTTTCTCCTACTGATTTATCTCATTTTGCTTGTTCCTCCCCCCCCCCCCAGATGCAGAGCTTCAGGTATCTGTCTGCGGCTCTGTTCCTCTGCTAGCTGCCTTTGGAGGTAGGGGCTTTTTTTTCTCCCCCCGAATCTGCCTCAAATTCTAACAGCTTTTTTAGGTCATATATTTTCTGAGGAGGATTATGTCCCTTCTCTGTTTCTTCAGAGTCTTTCTCCCAGACAGTTCCCAGTTTGGTCTCAATTTATCCCCTCTACCCCAGAAACAGTTTCCGACACTACAGTGGCGGCTTTCCCTGCTACTGAAGGTAGGGGCTTTAGTCCGTTTCTGTTTTTGGGGTCTGTGTGGTTTGCGTACAGACTGAAAACCTAACAAGGGAGGTTTTCGCCATCTCTAAACTCCCATTAGGACAGGTGTTTTGCCTCATCAGGCCTTCACCTGGCCCAGTCCCCGAGTGGGTTGTTTTTGCTTGTCTGGGTGCTCAAGGACAGAGCTTATGCCAGAGGCAATCACCCCTCAGGGCTACACTCCCTCATCTCAGGAAGTCAGTTGAAACAAAGCTTTTCTCAAAGAGATGCTTTCTCTGACAGAAAAGAAAGCTTTACTCCTGGTTAGTTCTGTTCTGCCCTGGCTGGGCTCTTTCCCCAGACAGCATTCTGACTCGGCAGCACGACTGCTTCAGACACAGTTCAGCTTTACTGTTTTCCCAGAAAGGTCCTTTCTCTAATAGGAAAGCTTTTTCTCAGATTTCTTTTTGCAGTTGTGGACCTATCAACCAGGGACTTGTAGGAAAGTGGACAACTGTGCCGTTCCCACCAGCTTTAGCTTTGGTTGTTTATTAGCAATCTTCCCCTGGGTGCTGCACCTTCCTGCCTCAGCTCTGTGCTCCAGGAAGTTTACAAACATAGGAACCCTAGTATCCCCGAAATGCACTCCAACTCAGAGACACTGGCCAGTCGCCTCTGGGTTTTTGCTCAGAAGCGAGGATTCAATGCTAACAGTTTGCATTGCTTCAGGGGATCTTTGCATTAGGACGATTAGGAGCACCTTTTCATTCTAAAAAACGCTCACTCAAAACCCTTGATGCCTCAGCTCAGCTGTAACTGTGAAGCTTGGGTTTTTTGCTTTTCTCAGGTGAAGTTTCCTGCCCTTTTTGGGCTCTCTGTAGCTCTTCACCCACACTCTCCCCAAGCGTTTCCCTCAGGGTACTCTGACCCACTGTCTTTTACTAGCTTGAAGAGACAGAGCTTAGAAGAGGTTTTTAGAAACTTGTTCCTGCCTCCTGCATTGCAGGGAGGATTTTTAAAGCTTGAAAGAGAACTTAGAGAGGTTTTGCTGTCTTAAGAGGTTTGCTGTTTTCCCTTAGAGCTAATCACAGGTGGTCCCCATACTAATATCTTCAGGTGATTCTACTCTCGTCTTTCTGAGAGAGAAGGTTAGAGGCTTTAGTTTCCAAGTTTCTTAAGAGAGAAAGATTAAGGCTTTTTAGAGAGATTTTCCCCCCAAATTTTCCAAGAAAAGCTTTATAGTTTAAGAGAATGATTTCTTTCCCCCCAGGAGACCAACCTTTCCCAAAACTTCTGAACTTTAAACTTTTTGGCTTTTTACACCCCCATTTTTGCCTCAGGGAGAAAACACTTTCTCCTGCCACTTGGACTTAGCATTTCAGCTGTCCCCAGGTCAAAAGCTTCCATAGGAAACTTTTTCTTCCCCATAAGCTCAAAGAAGAGCTTTTTTACTACCCGTAAAGCCCAAAGAAATTTTTTTCCCCAGTTTGCATTCATAGCCCCCAAATTTGGAAAATTGAAGTTTTTTTTTGTCTAGTTGCCTTACTTATTTTTCCTACACAATCTTACACTTCTACGTTTTTCCTAAACTATATTACTACCCTATACCTTATACTTATTTTTCACAGATAGAAATTGAGAAAGGGATAGAAGGCAGAAAATTTTGACAGAAGAGAATTTCACTGCAGCATCGGACATCCTTCCAGTCTGCTTTCCTTTTCTCTCGAGGATAAAACCCCTGCCTCCCAAAAATATATATAAAAAAATATATATTTTCCATAACACCAGCATGCCTTTTCACTGGCAGGGCTGACAGCACTTTCACCAAAAACTCTGTAATAAAGCTATTATTTTCCTTTATCTTTAGTCCCTATTACTTTGTCTTTAGTCCCTGTTCATTTGTCTTTAGTTCCCCATTTTTTTGTTCCCCCTTTTTTTCCTTTAGTCCCTTTTTTCTTTTTTCTTTAGTCCCTGTTCAAGGTGCCATTCTGTGGGGCATTTACCCACCACCCCCACAGTTCCCCAGAGTTTTCTTGAGTGCAATCAGCAGGAAATATTAGATAGAAGGATTTATTGCGGAGAATATCGGGGAGATAAACAGATAGAAAATAAAGGATAGCCTCGAGAGGGCCTGGAACCTATTCCAACGGGCCCTGACTGTCTCTGGCCCAGGGTTTTTATAGAGATGCCAAGGGGGTGGAGCAAAAGACCTCCTCCCCGAGCACAGCCAAGTGCAGGCCATCTCAGACACCTGCACTCAGGCCCGTGGTCCTGATCATCCTCTATTCGGACCTGCTGGGTAAAGCCACGAGGAACCCGAGAACGGGCTCCCACACCAGCCCCGTCCCTATTGTTGCCCATGGCCAGGGGGAATCTTACTCATTTCCACCTAGTCATTTCCAGGTCATACGTGCTAACCCCTGTGCTGCATGGTCAGGTAATCGTGACTGGCATGACCACATGCCTGGTATGACCACATGATCGGTGCGCAAGAGTGGAGTAGCCATGTGGGCCAATGTGTGCATGTGGGGGGTGGCCCTTAAGAAGGCCCAAGTTGCCCTGCCTCCTTCTCCCACACCTGTCCTTTCAGCAGGCCTGATCACATCTATCCCTTTCTCCTTGTTTTAATAAAACTCTTGATAGTAGATTCTGTAGTGTTCCGTGACATACACACACACACACACACACACACACACACACACACACACACAGACACACACACACACGCACACACACACACACACACACACACACACACACAGTTTTATTCAGTGATTAGTAAAGTTTAAGGAAAATAGAAATACCAGAACTGCAGAGGATGTGGTGAAAGATTGCATCATGACCCGCTCAGAAACAATTGAAAGGCTGACTGGAGTGGAACAATACCTGCCGTACACGTCTAAGTCTCCTCAGGGAGAGTGAGCAAGGATGACCCAGAGACAAGGTCAGCCTGGCCTACATAACTCCTCAAACAAAACAACAACAAAAACCACCTGGGAGAGGTTTCCCACATACTAACAAGGACCTCAGAAACTAGTCTCTTTTAAGATAGTGGAGGAGGTCCTTGTGCTCAGAGATAAGCATTAGGGAGCCAGGAATGTTAAACACACAGGGCTGTCTCTACAAAGGGAGACAGGTGTAACCTTTTTCCACCCAGGAAGCTAGGAGCAGACATGGTTAATAGCCTGGTAACTCTTAGCTCTCCGAGGCCAGGCCGCACTGGCTTCCCCAGGCCCTTATCTTGAACTTGTCTCAGTCAGTCGACAGCACTGTACTCCCCCAGGCCCCTATCGTGAGCCTGGTCACCTTGAGCCTGTGTCCTCGGTTAACCTATGGACCATCTTTGTGGAAGACCTCACTAGTACTTTACAGTGAGTTTCAATGTAGTCAAGGCTTAAGCTTTGTTGTGCACGTGGAATTGAGTTAATTATCCCCAGGAAAGGTTTTACACAATTGTGTTGTGCTTAAATGTGCCTAAAATAAACTACTCGGTGTCAGGAGTCCGGGAGTTTGAACCAGCACTGCCACTGAGTCATGTTGAACTGAACTACCTTCTTCTCTCCTGAGGATCATTACTGTGCTAGCATTGTTTGGTCACAGAGACCCCTACATGAGTGCTTTGCTTAAACACACACACACACATACACACACACACACACACACACACACACACACACACACACACACGCGTATGTATATGTATCACAGCCATGCCTAGTGCCCACGGAGGTCAGAAATGGATGTCCGGTCTCCTAGAAATGGAATTAATGATGGTTGTAAGTCACTATGTAGGTTCTGGAAATCAAACTCTGGTCCTCTGAAAGAGCAGTGACTGTTCCTACCTCTGAGCCATCTCTCCAGATTGGATGCTGTAGTGGGACTTATTTCTCTCAATATAGTAAGTCAGTCTGGTTTAAAACACTAGAGTTCATCAACTCCTGTGGTCCACAAAGTGGAAGAGAATTTTCCTGGCTTCAGAGCCATCCCAGGATGATGACAGGCAGACTCAGAGCTGTATTTCATGAGGTGCCTCATCAGAGGATTCACGGTGTTAGAGGGATGGACTGCATAAAAGAACTCAGCCAATAATAAGGAAATAGCAATAACAAGAACAAACACAAGACCAGGAGGAACCAGAACCTGGATATGCAACTATGCATTTAAGATATATCCAGTTTCCAACAACAAACTGAAAGATATGCAGAGGAATAGGAAAGTATGACTCTGCCACCAAACAGCAAGCAACAGACAGTGCCTGTGAGAAAGATCAGAGTCATCGTTAACAAAACACTTGGAAGCAGCCATGGTAAAAATGTTGACCTACGGAAAGGAGAGCATGACTGAAGAGATAAATGAAAGCATGAGGGCAGTGCCGGCTCAGACAGGGAGGAAGGAGACAAAAATGTGGGGAAATGCCAAACGGAAGTCCTGGAACTGGGAAGTGGACAGTTGAAATAAACCGTCCACCAAATGGGCTTAGCAAATTTGAATCAGATCAAGAAATAGTTGGTGCCGGGCAGTGGTGGCACACGCCTTTAATCCCAGCACTCCGGAGGCAGAGGCAGGCGGATCTCTGTGAGTTCGAGGCCAGCCTGGGCTACCAAGTGAGTCCCAGGAAAGGCGCAAAACTACACAGAGAAACCCCGTCTCAAAAAATCAAAAAAAAAAAAAAAAAAAAAAAAAAAGAAAAAAAAGAAATAGTTGGCAAACTTGTAATTACTCATATACAGAGTGTGGAAGTTGAGGGGCAGAATAAAGAATGAGGAAAGAGTGAACATTGGGTCAAGGCAGACAGCATTAGTACACAAATACACACACTAAGGGCTCTGGGGAAGAAAAAGGAAAGAAGTCAGGCTTGGTGGTGCATGCCTTTAATCCCAGCACTCAGGGGGAGAGGCAGGTGGATATCTGTGAGATTGAGGCCAGCCTGGTCTACAGAGCAAGATCCAGAACAGGCTTCAAAGCTACACAGAGAAACTCTGTCTAAAAAAAAAAAAAAAAAAAAAAAAAAAAAAAAAAAAAAAAAAAAGTCCTATGTCCCCTAAGCATCTGTTTATGACCTGGCTTCTTTGCACTAAGCCTTACCCCCAAAGGTCCCATCACTTCCCAATAGCAACCAGACTTGTAGCACATAAACCTGAAACACAGGTATCAGAGATCACTGAGGAAGCATTACTAGTCCTCTCTACATTAAGAGAATGATAAAAGGGAGCTGGAAAGATGGCTCTGTGGTTAAAAGAATGACTGCTATTTCAGGGAAACCAGTTTGGTTCCCAGCCCCCACATATCAGCAACCCCTGTAACTCCAGTTCCAGAGGACACAGTGCCCTCATCTGGTCTCCTCAGG
The DNA here is from genome assembly GCF_049852395.1 of Peromyscus maniculatus bairdii. Taxonomy (NCBI): domain Eukaryota; kingdom Metazoa; phylum Chordata; class Mammalia; order Rodentia; family Cricetidae; genus Peromyscus; species Peromyscus maniculatus. The sequence goes on from NC_134859.1 coordinate 11,791,535, forward strand.
AACTGCACACACAAAATACACAGACCTACATACAGGCCAAACACCATATACTTAAATATAAAGCTCAAATTTTAAAAGAGTGAGAAAGGGGTTCTATGAACATACCTGTCACAAATTGTAAAACATCGGTGAAACAGACCAGTTCTTTTAAAGACAGTTACATGTCAATCCTTACACAGGAAGAAATAGTATGAATAGCTGTAATCACTTTGCTGGATCAGGTATTCCCGTCAGATGTGCTCACATCAAAGACTGTTGTGAGAAAGGAAGCTTAGTGCTGTCACCCAGGAGCTGGGTAGGCACAGTTTGAGTTTTCCCAACGAAAGTAATGAATTTCATAGGACAGCTGTAGCAAATAAGGTCTCTAGGATTGTAACATCACAAAGGTTATTCTGGAAGAACCACTGAGAACATTAAGAATATTGTCCTGTACCAGATGTGGCTTTGCATGTCTTTAATCCAAGCATTCAGAAGGCAGAGGCAGGTGGATCTATGTGAGTTCAAGGCCAGCCTGGTCTACAAAGTAAGCTCAAGGATAGCCAGGGCTACACAGAGAAACCCTGTCTCAAAAAAGCAAAAACAACCGTATATATAGTCCTAACCACAAAATGACCCATACCCAGTGCTCCAAGATGATTGACATGAATGGCTAGTGCTTCTTGGCCAAAGATCAAGCTTTATATATTCCTTTCTTCTAGATGAAATACACTAAGAGAGCCACCTACAAGCATCCTGAATAACAGCATCCCATCTGAAGCCACAGTCAGTCCCCAATTCTTTTCCAACATCACCCAAAGCAAACTCAGCTTGTCATAATTTCTTTTTAGCAGCTTCCAACTGAGACACTTCACTGTTCCCCAAGTGTGCTTATTCTCTCCTCTTTTAATCAAGAATAAAGTGTAAGCATGTTTATGGTGCCCTTTGTCAGGAGGGCACTCATGATGGAATGGAGTGATTTGATTGGAGCATTTTTATTGGGCAGGAGACATAGCTCAGCTGTCACTTGCTGCTCTTCTAGAGGTTCCAGATTTGGTTTCCAAGAACCATGTTGGGTGATACAAATACACTTGTGAACCTCTTCTGTCTCTTTGGACACACATACACATGTGGCACACACACACACACACTCACACACACACACACACACACACACATTTTAAACATTTAAGAAATTTTATATTTATTTTGACATGAGAGGGAATCAAACCTGGGCCTCTTACATGCCAGATAAAGACACTACAACTGAGCTGCATCCCAAGCCACTTTCCACCTTTTCCTATGTAGTCTACAACTCGGATTTTGTTCTCCCAAGAAAGATAGTAGATGCTTTCCTAACGAAACAAAAGTTAAGTTTCACACAGTAGACCAAATATGGTTTTCTCGGAAATTACTTCTTTCTATGATCTTTTTAGCCTTACTGAGTAGATGAGAATTTCATGGTAAGCACTTTCCTTAAAGCTCCTTTCATGTCCTTGTTCCTGAGGCTGTAGATGAACGGGTTCAGCATGGGGGTCACCACTGTGTACATCACAGCAGATGCTGTGTCCTTCCCAGCTGAGTGAGAGGAGGAGGGGTTGAAATACAGGGATATGATGGTGCCATAGAAGAGGCTGACCACAGCCAGGTGGGAGCTGCAGGTGGAGAAGGCTTTCCATCTTCCACTTGGGGATGAGACTCTCAGGATAGCACAAGCAATAAGGACATAAGACACGAGGATGCAAACAAACGGAGAAATCAATAATAGCCCGGCAACAAAAAGAATCATCAGCTCATTGAGGTGTGTGTCTGAGCAGGAGAGTTTCAGAAGGTGAGTTGAGTCACAGAAAAAGTTTGGAATGATGTTGTCTGCACAGAAAGAGAGTCTAGCCATGAGCAGAGTGTGCAACAGAGCATTCATGCTGGAAACCACCCATGACCCAACCACAAGGAGGACACAGAGCTGATGGGTCATCTTTGTTGTGTAGTGTAAGGGGTGGCATATGGCCACATACCGGTCATAGGCCATCACAGCCAGCAGGAAATTGTCCATGACAGCAAGCACACAAAGAAAATACAGCTGTGTGAGACACCCAGAAAAGGAAATGGCCTGATTCCTGAGTATGTGAATGGCCAGCACCTTGGGGACAGTAGTGGAGGAGAAGCAGACATCCACAAAGGATAGGTTGCTGAGGAAGAAGTACATGGGGGTGTGCAGGCGGGAGTCTGTGCCGATGGCCAGGATGATGAGCAGGTTTCCCAGGACAGTGGCCAGGTACATGATGAGGAAGAGCAGGAAGAGGAGCTGCTGCTGCTGCTGGGGCTGCCTGGAGAGTCCCAGGAGGAGGAACTCGGAGACGCTGGACTGGTTGATGCCTCTCATGAGTCTGAGCCCAGCTACAGAGAATGGAGACAGAGGTCAGAATGCAGTCTTCAGGTTAGGATGTTAAAACCACATGACTATTAAGCCTGCTTTAAAGTTTCTGAATTGAGATCCACTCATTGTTTCCACGTAATCAATTTACAAATCCCAGTTTTACGTGGTGCTGGTTTACCAGGTTCACCCTTATAGTTGTACTGAATATAACATAAAGGCATTCACATACACCACCCTTCCCTGCAATCATGTGGACCTCTGGTAACGTTCCCAATCTCTCTCCCACCCCTTATCAGCTCAAAGAAAAATAAAAGCTGACAGTTATTGTACAGATCTCAAGCTCCAACTGACGGGTCTGTGACTCCTGCTGCTGCTCCTCTATGTGAGAGTGAGCAGGACTTACTGTAAAAGAAACATTTTCATCTCCACTGAAAGTACCTGGACAGGCAAGCTCTGTTGTTTTCACTTTTGAGTTGCTGGGCAATAGTGTTGCTTTTTCAAAGGATTGGAAAGTCTCAGAAATATAGGAAGGTTCTGAGAAAGTGAAGAGTGGATGATCACTGTCTTAACCCTCTGTGTAGGAAGGAGGTTTGGGAGAATTAGACAGGGATTTCCTGCAGCATCCAGTCCCACTGGGTATAGACTCCCTAAGCATCTCATTAAAGACCAGCAGAAAGTTGTTGTGTCACCGAGCTCCTGGTCCCTGTTGACCCAAACTGATGGAGTAAGTCATCTAAGCTCTCAGTCAGAACTTGGGGATGAAGCAATCAGGAAGGAGACAAGTCCCAGAGAAAACTCCCTGAGAGCTTCAACAACTTGCTTATCTAAGCTGGTAGATTTGAAGATTTGGTTCAGATTCGTCTTACTCTTGACCCAGAAACCATTGGTATTGCACTCTGTCCTCTTACCGCATTGGGTTTACAGTACATTTGCTGATAGGAAGCCCTGGAAGTCCAGAAGGGAGTACCTGGCATTCCAGGGTCAGGTTGGATCCTATCAAATATTTGGTGTAAAGTACAATGAGGGAAGAACAAGGTGGAAGAATTTGTAGTCAGCCTTGACTAAAGGTCATCCATGCTCAGAATAGGCTTTCTTTGATATGTCTTCCCAGCCAGTAGTGAGTCGTCCATTTCTGAAAATCTATAGACTCTTCACCAGCTTCATTTGGATTCCCCACCCCTTCCCCAGACAGGATTCATGCTAGGACTTAGAAATCTAGCATGAGGACAGAGAACGGGTAGGCCATCCTCAGTTGACTTGTCATGGCCATGGCCATGTGCTGATATGTTGTGTACCCTAATATATTTATCTGGGGATCAGAGGACAGAGAATGGGTAGACCATCCTCAATGTGACTTGCAATGTCCATGAACACTTAGAAGCTTACAGCTTTCTCCTGCTTGAGTCACAGATGAACAAGCAGAAGTCTAGAGATGACAGAAAAAATGTAAACACAGACAGGAGTGGAAGGAAGCTGGAGGAAGTCCTACTGGATATTGAGTTTAGGATTCCGGGTACTTCTAATGACAGGATAGATGAGGCTTTCATTCCCATTCAATGTTCAACAGTAAAATCAATGTCTTTCTTAACTCAGCCTTGAAAGTGGATTAGAAACTGATAGCACGTGGTAGCTTACTCTTCTAATTCAGACACACTGAAGTCTGAAGTGAGAAGATTGCTGCCATGATCTGGGCTAGCCTAATCTATTCTACCAAGACTCTGTATTATAAAAACAAAAATGGAGTATAGAAAAAGAAACACTGGACACAAGAGAGATGACTCAGGGATTTAGAGGACTTCCCAGCACCCACATGGTATTTCCCAACCATCCATGCCTCCAGTTTCAGGTAATCTGAGACCTGACAGCCTCTCCCAATCTCCTTGGAATGCCTGTGGTGCGCATGCTTGTATATGCAGGAAAACACACACATGTAGATGTAACTATCCCTCTTATTAAATAAGAAACACAGAACCAATGCAAAGAAGAACGCCAAGAGGTCAGAGCTAAGAGCTAAAAACCTCACCCTTCCTCTCGCGGTGGTCCTAACTCTCCAAAAGAGACCTACTTCCTGTGTCTGTCTTTTTTTTTTTATAGAGTTTCTGTTCTGCCTTCTCATTGGTTTTAAACCCAACCACATGATCTCCTAGTCACTGCCTGTCTGTACAGACCTCCAGGTCTTTTATGGTTGGTATTGAGATTAAAGGCATGTGTCTCCAATGCTGGCTGTATCCTTGAACACACAGAGATCTACCTAGTTCTGCCTACCAAGTGCTGGGATTAAAAGCGTGCCCTACCACTGGCTAGCTTTCCTGTGGTTTGCTAATAGCTCTGACCCCTGGGGAACTTTATTTATTAACATATAAATAACATTTTAGTACAAATAAAATATCACCATACACACATATACAATCAATATTTTAAAAAATAAAGAAAATGGCTCTTTGGAGACTGAGGAATCTAAAACCTTACAATTAAGGCTAAAAAGTAAAAAGAAGAGCACTCGAAGAAGGAGCTGTCGCCATGGGATGTGACCAGAACGGACCCCAACATTCTGTCCGAGGCTGATCCAGGGCCCATCCTCCGATCCTAGGAAGCCCAACAACTTGGAGGCGTTGGTGAGATTGCCCTACTGATCAACTGTTCAGCTGAGATCCTTTCAGGAGAGGTTTCAGAAGCCTGCAGCCTGCAGTCTGAGGAAACAAGGTCAGCTGGGAAGTTGGCGAGAAAGCAAAGCATGACCAGAGAACACAAGAGAAGGAGCCGTCCAGCCACTGAACCAGATCACCAGAATCATAAGCCCAACCTACACTGACTGGGAACAGGTAAGGCCCCATCTCCAGACTAGTAGACCAAGTCTCTAACCCCTAGGCCCTACCCATCAGAGCCCCAGGGACCAGGCAGCTACCTTTTCCTGCTCTCTCACAAAAAAAAAAAAAAAAAAAAAAAAAAAAAAAAAAAAAAAAAAAAAAAAAAAAAAAAAAAAAAAAAAACCACCCCAGTCTCTACAAACCCAACAACCCACTGAACTCATAAGCCCACCATGCACCAACTGGGAACAGCCATTGGAGCCCCACAGACCAGACAGCAGCCTCTTTCCCTAACCCCTTGCCAAGAAAATTATCCCATGCGACATCAACAACCACCAGAGCCATAAACCCACCCAGAACCCAGGTTGGAAACAACTGCTCCCTGAGACAGAACCCACTAACACTGATTGGACTAAGCTGTTCCTGGAGAAACAGAGCCCAACAACACTGATTCCACCAAGAACTCCCAGTGGACCAAGACTATCTATTGGAATAAGAGAGGCAACCTCAAACACAGACACCAACTGTGCCAAGCAGAGGAAGAGATGAGTAGATGCCGGTGCAAAAATACAGTCAACAACATAAAGACTTTTATGACACCATCAGAACCTAGTAATTCTACACCTGCAAGACCTGAACACACCAACACAGAAGAAGCAGAAGAAATCAATCATAAAAATGACTTTAAGAAGATGATAGAGAGAGCTCCCATCTGGACCAGATGTGAGTGTCTGGGGTCATACCCAAAGAGGCCTGCCCCTAGGTCCCATCCCTGGGCCCCAGCCTTTCCTTAAGAAGACCCGCCCATCTCGGCCCCAGTTGCTGGCCAGCAGGCAGGGCTCCTTCTGGAAAGGTTCTCCTTCTCCAAGACCCCCCAGCAGATCCTGGAATCTACACTCCCTGCCCCACACCCATCTGCCCCAGACCCCTGACACTTCCTGAGAATTGGACACCAGCCCCCAGCTCCCATCTGGCCCAGAGAGCTCCCATCTGGCCCAGAGAGCTCCCATCCAGCCCAGAGAGCTCCCATCTGACCCAGAGAGCACCCATCTGGCCCAGAGAGCTCCCATCTGGCCAAGAGTGCTCCCATCCATCCCAGAGAGAGAGCTCTCATTGGACAAAGAGCCGTCATTGGACCAAGAGTAAACTCAGAAGACAGGGAATCTGCCAGTCCTGATTAGACCAAGAGTGGCTTCCTGAAACCCCAAATCTGTCAGCTCTAACTGGACCTAGAACCCTGATAAGACCAAGAATGAATCCACGAGGAGATGGGCAGACATCAAGGCAGAAGTACATACAACAACATAAAGAGCATACAGCATCACCAGAACCTATCCCTCCTCCAACAGCAAGACTTGAACAGCACAAAGTGGAAGAAGCAGAAGAAAGCGACCTTAAGAATAGCATCCTGAAGATGCTAGAGGCCTTTAAAGAAAAAATCAAAAATGAAATTGAGGAAAAGATAAACAAAAAAGTGGAGGAAATCAATAAAGAAAATGAAAAGTCAAACAAAAATGGGAAGAACTCTATAAAAAACAAGAGGAAAAGACAAATAAAGCAGAAGAAAACAATAAATCCCTTAAAGAAAACCACGAAAAAGCAATGAAACAGGTGAGGGAAACAATCCAAGACCTGAAAAGGGAAATAGAAACAATGAAGAAGACACACACAGAGGGAATGCTGGAAATAGAAAATCTGAGCAAATGAATAGGAAACACAGATGCAGGCATAGCCAACAGAATACAAAAGATGGAAGAGAGGCTCTCTGGTGTAGAGGATACAATAGAGGAAATGGATTCATCACTCAAAGAAAATACCAATGCCAAAAAAAATTATAACACAAAATGGCCAAGAAAATGGGACACCATGAAAAGACCAAATTTACGAATAATAGGGATAGAGGAAGGAGAAGAATACCAACTCAAAGGCACAGAAAATATATTCAACAAGATCATAGAAGAAAACTTTCCCAACTTAAAGAAGGAAATGCCTGTGAAGATACAAGAAGCCTATAGAACACCAAACAGACTAGACCCCCCAAAAAGTTCCCTCGCCACATAATAGTTAAACAACTAAATGTACAGAATAAAGAAAGAATATTAAGAGCAGCAAAGGGAAAAGGCTAAGTGACTTATAAAGGCAAGCCCATCAGAATAACACCCAGGGGCTGGAGAGATGGCTCAGAGGTTAAGAGCACCGACTGCTCTTCCAGAGGTCCTGAGTTCAATTCCCAGCAACCACATGGTGGCTCATAACCACTTGTGATGAGATCTGGTGCCCTCTTCTGGCCTGCAAGGACACATGTAGGCAGAACACTGTATACACTATAAATAAAATAAATCTTAAAAAAAAAAAAAAAGAGTAAGAAAGGAAGAAAGGAAGTAAGGGGAGGGAGGGACTGAGGGAAAAAGAGAGAAAAAAGAAAAGAAAAGAAAGAAAAAAAGGAATAACACCCAATTTCTCAATGGAGACTTTGAAAGCCAGAAGGACCTGGACAGATGTAATGCAGACACTAACAGACCATGGATGCCAGCCTAGACTAATAAACTCAGCAAAACTTTCAATCATCATAGACAGAGTGAACAAGACATTCCAAGACAAAGCCAGATTTAAACAATACTTATCCACAAACCCAGCCCTACAGCAAGGAAAATTCCTACAAGGAAAAGCCCTACAGAAGGAAAATTCCAACCAAAGGAATTCAGATATGCCCACAAAAACACAGGCAATAGATAACACCACAGCAGTAAACCCCAAAGAAGACAAACACACACACACACACACACACACACACACACACACACACACACTACCACCAAAAAACAACAGGAATGAACAATCACTGGTCATTAATATCCCTTAATATCAATGGACTTAATTCACCTATAAAAAGACACAGAATAACAGAATGGATACAAAAGCAGGACCCATCTTTCTGCTGCATACAAAAAACACACCTCAAATTCAAAGATAGACACTACCTAAGAATAAAAGGCTGGGAAAAGTCTTTCCAATCAAATGATCTTAAGAAGCAAGCGGGTATAGTCATCCTAATATTCAACAAAATAGACTTCAAGCTAAAATCAATCAAAAGAGATCAAGAAGGGCATTACATACTATGTAATATATAGGAAAGATCCACCAAGATGAAGTTTCAATTCTGAACATTTATGCCCCAAACACAAGGGCCCCCACATATGTAAAATAAACATTATTAAAGCTTAAATCACATATAACCCCCCCCCACATTATTAGTGGGAGACTTCAACACCCCACTCTCATCACTGGACAGATATGCCAAATCGAAACTTAACAGAGAAATAAAGGACGTAACTGATGTTATGACTCAAATGGACTTAATCAATATCTACAGAACATTCCATCCTAACCAAAAAAAAAAAAAAAAAAAAAAAAAAAAGAATATACCTTTTTCTCAGCACCCCATGGAACCTTCTCTAAAATCGACCACATACTTGGCCACAAAGCAAATCTCAACAGATACAAAACAATTGGAATAACTTACTGTGTTCTATCAGACCACCATGGTTTAAAGTTAGATTTCAACACAACAAAAACTACAGAAAGCCTACAATCTCATGGAAACTGAATAATGCTCAACTGAATCACCAGTGGGTTAAGGAAGAAATAAAGAAAGAAATAAAAGACTTCCTAGAGATCAATGAAAATCAAACTTATGGGACACTATGAAAGCAGTGCTAAGAGGGAAATTCATAGCACTAAATGCCCACATAAAGAAGTTGGAGAAATCTCACTCTAATGTCTAAACAACACAACTGAAAGCTCTAGAACAAGAAGAAACAAAATCACCAAGGAAGAATAGATGCCAATTTGAGACCTGAAATCAATAAAAATAGAAACAAAGAGAACAATACAAAGAATTAATGAAACAAAGAGTTCGTTCTTTGAGAAAATCAACAAGATAGACAAGCCCTTATCCAAATTAACCAAAAGGCAGAGAGAAAGCATCCAAATTAACAAAATCAGATGAAAAGGGAGACATAACAACAGACAATGAGGAAATCCAGAGAATCAAAAACCTGTCATGCTTCAAAAACCTGTACCCCACAAAATTCGAAAATGTGAAAGAAATGGACAATTTTCTGGATAGGTACCACATACCAAAGTAAAATCAAGACCAGATAAACTATTTAAATAGACCAATAAGCCCAAAGGAAATAGAAACAATCATTAAAAGTCTCCCCCACCCGCCCCCCCCCCAAAAAAACCCCGGGACCAGATGGTTTCAGTGCAGAATTCTACCAGATTTTCAAAGAAGAACTAATTCCAATACTCTTCAAATTGTTCCACACAATAGAAACAGAAAGAACATGATCAAACTCTCTTTTTATGAGGCTACAGTTACCCTGATACCCAAACCACACAAAGATGGGACAAAGAAAGAGAATTACAGACCAATCTCCCTCATGAACATTGATGCAAAAATACTCAACAAAATATTGGCAAACAGACTCCAAGAACACATTAAAAAAATTATTCACCATGACCAAATAGGTTTCATCCCAGGGATACAAGGATGGATCAACATATGAAAATCTGTCAATGTTATACATCATATAAACAAACTGAAAGAAAAAAACCACATGATCATTTCATTAGATGCTGAAAAAGCCTTTGACAAAATTCAACACCCCTTCATGATAAAGGTCTTAGGGAGATCAGGAATACAGGGATTATACCTAAACATAATAAAGGCAATTTACAGCAAGCCAATAGCCACCATCAAATTAAATGGAGAGAAACTCAAAGCGATTCCACTAAAATCAGAAACAAGACAAGGCTGTCCACTCTCCCCATATTTATTCAATATAGTACTTGAAGTTTTAGCTAGAGCAATAAGACAACATAAGGAGATCAAGTGGATACAAATTAGAAAGGAAGAAGTCAAACTTTCACTATTTGCAGATGATATGATAGTATACATAAGTGACCCCAATAATTCTACCAGGGAACTCCTACAGCTGATAAATTCCTTAGTAAAGTGGCAGGATACAAGATCAACTCAAAAAAGTCAGTAGCCCTCCTATACACAAATGATAAAAGGGCTGAGAAAGAAGTCAGAGAAACATCACCCTTTACAATAGCCACAAATAATATAAAATACTTTGGGGTAACTGGCGCCCAATGTGGGGCTCGAACCCACGACCCTGAGATTAAGACTCTCATGCTGTACCGACTGAGCTAGCCGGGCTCTTATATTTTTGGTTGTGAGCCTAGCCTTTAACGGCCGAGCCATCTCTCCAGCCGGCAAGGTGAGGTAGCTGTGGCTTGTTCTGTATCTCTGATCTTCCAGCTTCACCCCAATACCTGGCTCACAGGTTTGATTTTATTAATAAGAACTTTTAAGATTCCTTCTACAGGTAACACTAACTAAACAAGTGAAGGACCGGTATAATAAGAACTTTAAGTCTCTAAAGAAAGAAATTGAAGAAAATATCAGAAAATGGAAAGATCTCCCATGCTCATGGATAGGTAGGATTAACATAGTAAAAATGGCAATCTTACCAAAAGCAATCTACAGATTCAATGCAATCCCCATCAAAATCCAAACACAGTTCTTCACAGACTTGGAAAGAAAAATACTCAGCTTTATACGGAAGAACAAAAAACCCTATGATAGCTAAAAGAATCCTGCACAATAAAGCAACATCTGGAGATATCACCATCCCTGACCTCAAGCTCTACTATAGAGCTATAGTAATAAAAACAGGTTGGTACTGGCATAAAAACCAACATATGGACCAATGGAATTGAATTGAAGACCCTGACATTAATCCACACACATGTGAACACCTGATTTTTTACAAAGAAGCCAAAACTATACAATGGAAAAAAGAAAGTATCTTCAACAAATGTGCTGGCCTAACTGGATGTCAATATGTAAAAGATTACAAAGAGATCCATATCTGTCACCATGCACAAAACTCAAGTCCAAGTGGATCAAAGACCTCAACATAAATCCAGTCACACTGAACTTGACAGAAGAGAAAGTAGGATGTAATCTTGAACGCATTGGCAGAGGAGATCACTACCTAAATATAACACCAGTAGCACAGACACTGAGAGCAACAATTAATAAGTGGGACCTCTTGAAACTAAGAAGCTTTTGCAGGGCAAAAGAAACAATCAATAAGACAAAAAGACAGCCTACAGAATGGGAAAAGACCTTCACCAACCCCACATCTGACAGAGGACTGATCTCCAAAGTATATAAAGAACTCATGAAACTAGACATCAAAATACTGAATAATCCAATTAAAAATGGGTTACAGAGCTAAACAAAGAATTCTCAAAAGAAGAATCTCAAATGGCTGAAAGACATTTAAGGAAATGCTCAACATCCTTAGTCATCAGAGAAATGTAAATCAAAACAACTCTGAGATACCATCTTACACCTGTCAGAATGGCTATGATCAAAAACAATAATGACAGTCTATGTTGGAGAGGATGTGGAGCAAGGGGAACACTCCTCCACTGTTGGTGGGAGTACAAACTTGTACAACCACTGTGGAAATCAGTATGTTGGTTTCTCAGAAAATTGGGACTCAATCTACCTCAAGATCCACCCATACCACTCTTGGGCATATACCCAAGGAATGCTCAAATCATACCACAATGCTCAATTATGTTCATAGCAGCATTATTCATAATACCCTGAACCTGGAAACAACCTAGATGCCCATTAGTTGAAGAATGGATTAAGAAAATGTGGAACACTGAATGACTGGGTGCATTCTGAGGACTGTCCTTAGGCACCTTTATGATCCTCTGACATACAGACTAAGATGGCTATGATGTCCATAAGGGTTCTGTTTCATAGTACTTCATGGCTGCCCATTTCTACTGGGTGCTTCTTGGGAGTGGGTCTGCCTGTGTTCAACTTCAATGGGTACGGTCCAGTAGTTTATCATTGCCGATACACCATTAGTCACCAGCGACACAGAGGAGCCCTGCTCTCCTGTGTCCTTGTAAATAACTAAAAGTACTCCTTTTTCCACACTGACCAGTCCAGCTGAGGTCACACTATTGTTCTAATTCATATTCCGTGGTTATAACGAGTCTGGGCACCTTCCCATACATTCACTGACCTCCGAACTACCCTTATCAAAGTGTTTTCAGGTTCTTCTGCCCATTTCTCCTTGGAGACATCTGCCCTTTTCTTATTGACTTTAAAGAGCTCTTTTTGGATGTTTATTTATTTTAAGGTAGGATCTCATTTTGTAGCTCTGGCTGACCTGAAGCTCTCTATGTAAACCAGGCCTCAAATTCACGGAGATCTGCCTGCCTCTGACTCCTGAGTACTGGGGTTAAAGGTGTGCAGCACCTTGCCTGGTTTAGAAGAATTCTTTATGTACAGCTCAAACAAAAGTCCCTAATATGTTGCTGTGCACACATGCATAGCAAACGCCCATGACTTTTTTTATTTTTCTCTCACTGAAAATAGATTTTTATACAATATGTTTTGATTGTGGCTGCCCCTGACTTTTAATTGTGGTTATCAAGGAGTGATACTAATAATAATAAAAAAAAAAACTCTACATAACAAAAAAAAAGAAAAAGAAAATGTGGTACAAAAAAGGAAGAAGAAAGAAAGAAAATGTGGTACATATATACAATAGAGCACTACTCAACAGAGAAAAACAGTGACATCATGAAATTTGCAGGCAAATGGATGGAACTAGAAAATATCATCCTGAGTGAGGTAATCCAGACTCAGAAGGAAAAACATGATATGTACTCACTTATAAGTGGATACTAGATATAAAGCAAAGGACAGTTAGACTGCAAACCACAGATCCAGGGAGGCTACCTAGCAGGGGGGACCCTAAGATGACTGTAGCATATAATAAGTTTTGGTTTTGCCCAATCACTGGGCAAGCTTTAGTGAAACATTTTACTATTAGGATAAGAATTTGTACTGTATCAAGCTGATGAAAGAAAATGCTGACTGTACTTTCAGGAGGGGAGGCTAAAATCTTTTTAGATAATGGATTAGCCTATAGAAAAATGTCTTCTTTAAATCAAACAGAGAAGGGGAAGATAAGAATCTCACTTACAGAACTTAAGTAAAACATAGCTCTCTGAAGAGATGAAGATAGGTTTCTTCTGTATCCCAGAATCTAATCAATATTTATATGTATAATTCAGCTATTATTTGGCTTAAAAGGGCTTATTGGGAAATGTTATCATTTTTACTATTTTCTACAGAGAAAATACTTACCAGTTTTAAATAACCTTGGACTTTTGAATTATAACCTGTTTTTATGTTCAAGCTATCTGTGTATCTCCTGCAGTTGTACATAAAATTCTTTTACATTCAAAAAAGGACAAATTGTACTATAGAATTGTATTACATAAAATATTGAATACACAAATTCATAGAGACAGAAAGATTAGATGTTATCTCAACATGAAGAAGAAAGGAATATAGAGAAATGATTTCCTAAGTACAGAATTTCTGTTTTGTGTGATGGAAAAGCCCCACAAATGGACAGTAGTATCAGGACATAATATCATGAATGTAATAAATCAATACAATAATGTAATTAATAAATATCATAAATATAGTTATTGAATAAATACTGCGAATGCAATCAATGAATACCACAAATGCAATTAATTTCATGAGTGTAATTAATGAATATCATGAGTGTAATTAAAAAATAAATTCAAAAAAAATTAAATAAATAAAACTAAAAAACAAATTAAAAAAATAAAATAAAAAATAAAGAAAATGATAATCACTATGTAGTCTGGGCTACATAGGCATGTCTCTCTCACACACAAATACAATAAGATAAAATAGAAGAGCAGAGTTCAAGGGCATCGATGAAATGTTGTTGTCTCTTAGTTAATTCTTGTATCTATGTGCTTTGAACATCTATGCTATCTGCTCTTACGTATGTTTGAAATTCTCTACAATGAAGATGTTAGTTAAATATCAGCACTTTTGCTGGCCATGGTGGCACATGCCTTTAATCCCAGCACCTGAAACAGAAGCAAGTGGATTCCTGTGCATTTGAAGCCAGTCTAGACTGCACAGTGAGACCCTGTCTCAACACCCAAAACCATGACTTTTGTAAGCTTGGAAAATGGCTCAGTAGGTAAAGTGCTTGTCCTGTAGTCCTAAAGACCAGAGTCCAGATTCCCAGCACCCACATCTAAACCAAATGAGTGTGTGGCCAGCCTGTGATCTAGTCCAAGAGGCAGCTATGCGATCCCCCGGGGAAGCCGGCTCGGTAAACTGACTGACTCTGCCAGCTCTGGGGTCAGAGAGAGAGCCTGCCTCCATATAGAAAGTGGAGAGGGATTGCAGAAGACACCGGGCATCATCCTCTGACTTCTACATGCTTGTGCACACATATGTGTGTACACACACACACACACACACACACACACACACACACACAGTTTTATTCAGTGATTAGTAAAGTTTAAGGAAAATAGAAATACCAGAACTGCAGAGGATGTGGTGAAAGATTGCATCATGACCCGCTCAGAAACAACTGAAGGGCTGACTGGAGTGGAACAATACCTGCCGTACACGTCTAAGTCTCCTCAGGGAGAGTGAGCAAGGATGACCCAGAGACAAGGTCAGCCTGGCCTACATAACTCCTCAAACAAAACAACAACAACAACAACAACCACCTGGGAGAGGTTTCCCACATACTAACAATGACCTCAGAAACTAGTCTCTTTTAAGATAGTGGAGGAGGTCCTTGTGCTCAGAGATAAGCCCTAGGGAGCCAGGAATGTTAAACACACAGGGCTGTCTCTACAAAGGGAGACAGGTGTAACCCTTTTCCACCCAGGATTCTAGGAGCAGACATGGTTAATAGCCTGGTAACTCTTAGCTCTCCGAGGCCAGGCCGCACTGGCTTCCCCAGGCCCTTATCTTGAACTTGTCTCAGTCAGCTGACAGCACGGTACTCCCCCAGGTCCCTATCGTGAGCCTGGTCACCTTGAGCCTGTGTCCTCAGTTAACCTATGGACCATCTTTATGGAAGACCTCACTAGTACTTTACAGTGAGTTTCAATGTAGTCAAGGCTTAAGCTTTGTTGTGCACGTGGCATTGAGTTAATTATCCCCAGGAAAGGTTTTACCCAATTGTGCTGTGCTTAAAAGTGCCTAAAATAAACTACTCGGTGTCAAGAGTCCGGGAGTTTGAACGAGCACTGGCCACTGAGTCCTGTTGAACTGAACTACCTTCTTCTCTCCTGAGGATCATTACTGCGCTAGCATGGGCGTAAACAGAGTCAGGTGTCATATAAAAAGTCTGAAAGTAGAAGATGAATAGGAAATTCCGTAGTTCCAGATTCATTTTCATCTGTTTAGTTTTATGAGACAGGATTTCACAGAGTAGCCTAGGATGCTCTGGAACCCACAGAATAGCCTAAGGTGGCCCTGAATTGTGATCCTCCTGTCTCAGGCCTCCTGGTACTGGCATTATAGACCTGTGATACCATGTCAAAAATATTAGTCATTTTCAAAATAAATTTCAAAGCATGCTCTAAGTTTTTTATGTTTTAAAGGAAAAATAAAATTACTAGAGTAAAAAATACATAAAATATGTAAAAATAAAATTATAGAGGCACTCAGTAATTTAGAAACCTCTCATAAAATAACAGTTGAAAACTTGGATGTAGACTAGTATTTGAGAAAAAATATCTGAGCCCATTCACATAAATATGACAAGAGCAGGAGAAATAATGCAGTTGACTGACATGTCTGAATATTGCAATGTAGAAAATATTTCCTTTTCAATCAACTATTTTCTTGCTTTAATGTTGTATGCTACACAATGTTTGTGAGATGATAAAAGCATGAACTCAAACAAGTAGAATTATGTTTTCTGTAGCTCCAAATGAAGCCTTCCCTTCTTGCCTCATCAGCTCTGTGATCTTCCCATTGGATATATTAACATCCAGGTGTCTCCCCAACACATGGCAGATCAAAACCAGCTGTTACTCCACCCAACACCCTCTCCTGGCTGTTGTGGGCACGAGGCATGCACAAGGTACACAGATGTACATGCAAGCAAAACACCCATACAGGTATTAATCAACTAATTAATAAAAATTTAAACACACACACACACACACACACACACACACACACACACGCATGTGCGCATAGGACTTAACAAAAGGACCAACATTTTCAGCTGGCCTTTGTAGTGTGTGAAATGAACAGAGAAAGTCAAATGAGCACGCAGTCCTTGGAACCCTCCATAGGGGTCCGAAGCCCTGACTGCCACTACGGTGACAGAGCTCGCTTTTGTTCTTACAACTTGGGGTCTCAGACTGTATGTGGGGCAGGCACATGTCCAGATAATCTGAAACTCCCCATCCTCCTGCCTCAGCCTCATGGGTGCTGTGATTTTAGGTGTGATCAAGCAAACACGAATTGTTTCCCAACTTTTTAACTTTGGACTCATTTTCAAAACACATTTCAAAGCATAATATAATTTTGGCATTTAACTGAGAAAAATAACTACCATTAAATACAAATGTGAAAGATCTGTGAAAATGAAAAAGTAGACACTGTTTTTAAAAGTTCTGTGATATGATGAAAGCTGAAAGCTAAGATATAAATTTTTAACTAAGTGAAAGTTCCAGGACACTCAGGCTACACAGAGAGACTCGGTCTTAAAAAAAAAAAAAAAAAAGTGGCTCCGAGCAAACCGAGCAACACTGACAAACGGAACAGAGGAAGGAGACAGGGCAGAGTCGACTGAGCCGTCTGGACACTGGGTTGTAGAAGGCACAGCTCATTTTTATTGATTGACCTATTTCCTGCCCCATGTTGTATGCTACATAAGCTCGGAAAAAAAAGAATAACACAGGAAGCCACAGGGGATGCAGAATTGGGGGTTCCTGGTACTCCAAATGAACCCTAACTTCTCAACCCACTTAGTCAGATCTTCCCCTGATGTGGGCTCAGGCAAGGTCTCTGCTGTGAGAGAGAATGAACAGCTGTGCTGTCCCAGAGGTGGCCTGACACTCCCAACCAGATCCTAGTGCTCTGCTAAGGGACAAAGAGAATTACATGGACCATCAGCAGCAAATACAGCCTCTGATACATTGATAGTACAAGACACAAAAGACCATGTTGTGACCACATCTTAACACAAGCACAAGGATCACCCACTCCCAACAAAAACAACTGCATCCATTGCCCTGGAATGGAAAACACACGCGGCTGCCACTCCATGGCCAGGCAGAGACCAGTCTTCTACAGGACTCAGGAAGCACATCCCATCCAGAACAGAAATCAATTCCCAATTCCAACTACACCCAACACAGGCTCTGGCTTATCATTAGTCCGTTTCCAGTGCTGTCCCATTGAGACTCCCCATTCCCCACGGCTGTGATCTCTTACAGCGAGAGGAAAAGTACAGGTGTGTTCTTGGTGGATTTTGCCAAGGCATTGACAAGACAATCTGAATAAAGACATTAGTTAGAGTTTTTATCATTATTTTACCTGAAGGAATTGTGTCCTAGGTTTTACTCTCCAGAACAGGTTCTTTTCTTTAGAGCATTTTTTATGC
Organism: Peromyscus maniculatus bairdii; assembly: GCF_049852395.1. Taxonomy (NCBI): domain Eukaryota; kingdom Metazoa; phylum Chordata; class Mammalia; order Rodentia; family Cricetidae; genus Peromyscus; species Peromyscus maniculatus. The sequence continues at coordinate 11,809,285 of NC_134859.1, forward strand.
GTATGGGTGGTTTGTCGACAGGGATTTCTGTGCACCATTAGCAGGCCTGGTGCCATCTGGAGGAGGGTTCAAATCCCAGAGAACTGTAGTTGCAAATAGTTGTGAGCCACTTTGTGGCTGCTGGAAATCAAATCCAGGTCCTCTGCAAGAATGGCCAGGGCTCCTAAATGTGGGTCATCTCTAAAGCTCCCAGTACATGTTTTCCTTACAAAAGGTAAGTGAAGGTTCAGATAATTGATAGAATTCTTGGACATTAGTTCCCTCCATGATATTTGTCACTTTCAACATTATTGAGCAGATAAATATTTCATGGTAAGCACTTTCCTTAAAGCTCCTTTCATGTCCTTGTTCCTCAGGCTGTAGATGAAAGGGTTCAGCATGGGGGTCACCACTGTGTACATCATGGCAGCTGCCATGTCACTCCCAGCTGAGTGAGAGGAGGAAGGGTTGAAATACAGGGATATGATGGTGCCATAGAAGAGGCCGACCACAGCCAGGTGGGAGCTGCAGGTGGAGAAGGCTTTCCATCTTCCCCTCGCGGATGAGACTCTCAGGATAGCACAAGTAATAAGGACATAAGACACAAGGATGCAAACAAACGGAGCTATCATTAACAGCCCTGCAACATAGAGAATCATCAGCTCATTGAGGTGTGTGTCTGAGCAGGAGAGTTTCAGGAGGGGGGTCACTTCACAGAAGAAGTGGGGGATGATGTTGTCTGCACAGAATGAGAGTCTAGCCATGAGCAGGGTGTGCAACAGAGCATTCAAGCTGGATACAACCCATGACCCAACCACCATGAGGACACAGAGCTGATGGGTCATCTTTGTTGTGTAGTGTAAGGGGTGGCATATGGCCACATACCGGTCATAGGCCATCACAGCCAGCAGGAAATCATCCATGTTAGCAAACACACAAAGAAAGTACAGCTGTGTGAGACACCCAGAGAAGGAAATGGCCTGATTCCTGAGTACATGAATGGCCAGCACCTTGGGGACAGTGGTGGATGAGAAGCAGACATCCACAAAGGACAGGTTACTGAGGAAGAAGTACATGGGGGTGTGCAGGCGGGAGTCTGTGCCGATGGCCAGGATGATGAGCAGGTTTCCCAGGACAGTGGCCAGGTACATGATGAGGAAGAGCAGGAAGAGGAGCTGCTGCTGCTGCTGGGGCTGCCTGGAGAGTCCCAGGAGGAGGAACTCGGAGACGCTGGACTGGTTGCTGCCTCTCATGGTCTGAGCCAAGCTACAAAGAACAGAGACAGAGGTGAGAAATGTAGAAGCTGGGGGTTTAGATGTGGCAGATCATGCTTCATTGATGGGCATGTTAAAGATATAGCTTTACCCACATCCCAGTCTACACGTTTCAGTCTAGAGTGGTTCTGGTCCCACTGGCTTCACCCATTCGCTTGACTGAATAAAACATAATCACAGTTTTTACACATCCCCCCCGACTCCCCACAATCATGTTCTCCTGTTAACATCCCAAGTCCTTCTCCCACTTCCTAGCATCAAAGAAAGAATGGGAAAAACAGCTGATTTTTCTCAAACTCTCCATGAATATTCCTGATTTTTGCTGTTGCTCCTTGATGCAGGAAGAGTGAATGTTACTCCTTATAAAAGAAACACTGTGGTCTCTACTGTTCTAAAATACCCAGACAAGTAGATGCTGTGGTTTCAATCTATGTGTCACCTTGATGTTTCTAAGGATTAGAAAATCTTAGAATCCTAAGAAGATTCTGAGCAAGTGAAGAGTGAATGATCACCGTCCTGGCCCTTTGTAAGAACAGAGATTTGTGAGAATCAGATGGGTGTTTACGGCAGCATCCGTCCCACTGGGTCTGGACTCCCTGAGCATCTCATTAGAGAGAAGCAGAAAGTCACTGTCCCACCTGTTTCCTCATCCCTGGGGATCAGCGATGATGTCAAACCTGCCATCTCAATCCTGGGTCAGCCCCTGGAGAGAAGGTGATCTGGGTGGAGACAAGACCAAGGGAAGATTCTCTTAGAACTTCTTCATCTTAATGATGGAGACCCACAGGTTTGAGGGGGTTGTTTCTTATTTTCTTAACACAGAACCTTGGGGTACTGTAGCACTGCCAGAGAGACCTTTGCCTTTTTTTCCTAATAACTTAGTCATTTCCTGTGTAGGGTTTGGTAGCACATTTGCAATAGAATGTGCTTGGAGCAGATATGAGAGAGTGGCTTTACATATCTAAGCTTGATCCCTTACAACATCTGATGTAAAGATGAAGGAGAGGTGGAGGGGCATAGAATTTGCCATGACGGGAACTCCATGCTCCAAGAGTAGATCTCTTTTGGGATATCTTCCAGCTCACAAAGGATCACCATTGTAGAAATGGTCCCCTAATCTCTGCACCCTCTAGAGTCTCTCTTTAACACCCCAGTTTACCTCTTTTTGTGTTTTATGGTGATATCTATCCACACCTCCCACACTGTGAGTCCCCTGCTGATGCACCTGGTGAAGGACAGCTTTGGAGGACCTTGGTATTGTTAGAACTCTCTTCCGTTTTGTTGACTACATGACTTGTAAAACTCTTGTACTTTGCACCATCGTGACTGACACAAATCAATGGACATAAATGACACTATAGAATCCAATAATTACATAACCTCGTTAAAGGAATAGTTTCTGAGGTGGTTGGTGTGTGTTCTGACCCACAGGAGAATTCCTTCCAGCTAGTTTTGGTGCTGTTGTTTTGAGGAATCTTGGTATGTAGCCCAGGCTGACTCCAACCTCTTTTTTTTTTCTTTTACCCTCCTCAGCCTCCCTGAGTACTGACATTATAAGCGTGTACCACCACAACCAGCCCTTTAAATTATTTTTTAGTAGGACACGAGGTTGCTTCTCACCACATCCAGATCAGTTCTGGGTATTTGTTTTAGCCAGACTCAATTCCAGCATGAAGAGGCGATAGTGCATGAAGTCTCCCTCTGGTTAGGAGGTTATTGGTAATTAATAGCTTCTGGGAAAGAAAGGGAGAGTCAGCCATGTTCAAGTGGACAGCCACACACCCAAGAATGCATGAACAGCATAAACTGAACCAGATGGGTACGAGGGAAAAAACAACAAATAACTATGTTGGGTAGGAGGGAATGTGGGTATGGGAACAGGTGGAAAGTGCTGAACATGATTGAAACATCACTGTACAAACTTCTAAAGAACTAGTTTTTAAATTTCTGTTTATTTTATGTTCATTGGTGTTTGTTTTGCCTACATGTGTGTCTGGGTGAGGGTGTCAGAAGACCTGGAACTGGAGTACAGACAGATGTGAGCTTCCAAGTGGGTTCTGGGAATTGAAGTTTGGTCTTCTGGAAGAGTAGCCAGTGCTCTAAACCCCTGGGCCATCTCTCTAGACCAAGAACTAATTTTTTTAATCACAAGAAAGAAACAAAAATTGAGTAGCAACAATTCCCAGAGAAAACTCCCTGAAACCTCAGATTTCATCATTTTAACTTGTTTAAGGTTTTGGATGAAGTCGGCTATTCAGATTTTTCTGAAGTACAGAAACAGAGACTATTGCAACATTTTCTCAGTGAAACTTTCCTTTTTGCAGATATCTGGTTATTTCCTGCTGGGCCTTATGTCCCCTTTGAAGACAGGGAGAGCTGGAAGTTCTAGAGCAGCAGGTTGAAGAACCCCAAGAGAGGAAAAGATGGAGGAGGACAAGCCTGCTGTGCCTAGGAACTCCACAGTAGACTTCTTGGGAAGCTCCTAGCTCACCATGGATCTCCATTTTGCAAATGCTGCCTAATCTAGACACCAGGAGTATGTCTTCAAGATCCCCATTTATACTCTAACACCTCCCTCCCAAGGAGGATCATAACTGATCTCAGAAATGAGACTGGGGACTAGAAACTCCTAGGCCACCCTTCACTGTAATTTGATCTGTCCCTGTAAATCCAGAAGCTGGAAACTTTCTCCTGTCTGACTCACAGATGAGTAAACAAGAGGCTGTAGGTGAGAGCAAAGATGGAAAGATGTAGCGAGGAGCTGGGGAGAGCTGGAGAAAGCCCTGCTGCTGTCCAGCTCAGGAGTCAGGTATTTTCTGAGGACCAGAGAGGCGCTGCCTTCACCAGCAGTCCTCAGTGGATGTGCTGAAAGCCAAATGGTGCTGGTCTAATTATTAAAGGAAGAGATGTTCATGAACATGATAGGTTGGGCATGGTGGCTCACACATGTAATAACAGGACTGTGGAGGCTGAGGACAGAGAGTTGATAAGAGTCCCAGACCTCCCTGAGCTACATAGTTGGCCCCTGTCTCAAAAACAAAGGCAGACCAAAGGAAAAGAAGAAAGGACGGAAGGAAGGAAGGAAGGAAGGAAGGAAGGAAGGGAGGGAGGGAGGGAGGGAGGGAGGGAGGGAGGGAGGGAGGGAGGGAGGAAGAAAAAAGGAAGGAAGGAAAGAAGGAAGGAAGGAAGGAAATGAAAATGATAATGGATTTGTGACTTGGCTATGCAGCAAGACCCAGTCACAAAAAATAATCACATTCATAACACAAATAAACAAGAACAGGAGGGAAAGAGAAAAACTGCCAGTGGCCTGGTCAGAGCATCAGCCGGTGGCAATAGAAGTTCAGGTGTGAGCCCACCAGGAGAAAGACTCTCTGATGAGAATGTCTCCTGCAAGAATACAGACTCCAGAGAATGTCTTTCACTTATGCTCTGCCTTCATATTGTTTCTGCCACATGCTTTCTCAGGCATCTGATGTAATGTATATGGTGTGGGCAGTCCCCCACTGCCTGTATTGTAGTATGATTTTCCAATCTATTGGTGATCTCTATCTGTAGATTGTCTAAAAGATGACTCCTCCTAAGCTGTACTGTCCATTTGACATCAATAATATTAGCTTAAGTCAGGGATTATAAATTCACTGGAAACTGTTTTAGATCACAGCTCAAGTTTACATAGAAAAATAGTTCAATGTCCCCAGCTGCTAAGACAGTTGTACACTATTACGTGATATAAAGCTTCAAAGTAGCTTTAGATTAGACCAAGTGCCTTGCTGATGGTTTTTAAGATAAACTATTCCCAGGAAAAGCAGTCCAGTTCACAAGGACATAATATCCAGCTATCTGATTTCTTGGACCAAGGTCAAAGGCTCAAAGCAACCTGATGGCTTGCCAGTCTCTACTGCTAGGTCTGGCTGATAACCTAGGACAAGATAACCTAGATCAGTGATTAACTCTCTGCACAAATGCGTAACCTCAGTCTTAGAATATGGGTCTGTAACCTGAAGACTCAGAGTTCAGCCAACTGTTTTTTTATGTTGGGTTCTGAAATTGTGCGGGTGACAGGGAGCAATTAACTGAGGTTAGAGACAAATTCGGCTTTCGTTCAGCTACACCACCAGTGGGGGTTAGAATTCCCAGCTGACCAGGGCGGCTGAGAATGACCTGACTTCATAGCCCTGAGAAGGAGCTACAAGTCTCCTTTTCTATCTCTCTAGACAGAAAGCAGAATGACAGGTTCTTCCTTTGCAGCTGAGAGTTACAGCCCACCAGCTTGGGAGCTGAGATTTATTGCATGTGAGTTGTCTGGATGACTCTGCTTTTAATCATTTACTTAAGAAATTGAATGGGACCTTCAAATGTAACTCCTAATATTCAACATGAAAGACCCTGTTGGGTATATACAACTGTGAAGAACAAAGAGATTCACGGCCAACATGAGAGAATAAAGAGAGAAACCAAAAGAGACTATGTATGAGCTTTTTCCTTCCCTAAAAATCCTCAGATAAAAAAGTCTTAGCTTCGAGACACTGGACTTTCCCTTTGAGCCCTGCCTACAGCCTGGAAGCTGATTCTTCCCAGGCTGTGATTTAAAATTGTGTTGACTGAGAGTCAATTATTCTTGCACATAAGTGATTTGCACATGTGTGGGTTCACTCATCTTTCTTTTACATGTTTGAAATTTTCCACATCAAAGGTTTTAGTTAAAACTCTGAAGTTTTAGGGGTTGGAGAAAATGGCTCATTGATTAAGATTACTGGCTGCTCTTCAAGAGGATCTGGGTTCAAATCCCAGCACACACCCATCTCAGCCCTCACAGCCTTCTGTAACTTCAGATCCAGGGCATCCAATGCCCTGTTCTGTCATCTTTGGCGACCAGCCACAAACATGCAGGCCCAACACCCATACACATAAAATAAAATCAATAAATATGTATGTCAATGCTTTCACTCAATAAAATAGTGAACTTAAAAAAAATTGAAACTCCCAGAACAGATGAAGATGTCCCAAAAGGCAGCTTCGATCCCTGAGACACAAATAAGAACTGTTGATAGGTGGTGCAGGACTGTGACCCAGCACTGGACAGTTTGAGGCAGGAGCTGGAGCTCAAGACCTACCTGGGCTGTACACCAAAACCCATCAAAACAGACAAGAGAAAGAGAGAGAAAGAGAGACAGAGAGAGACAGAGACAGAGACAGAGAGACAGAGACAGAGAGACAGAGACAGAGACAGAGACAGACAGACAGACAGAAGACAGAAACAGAAACAGAAACAGACAAGAGCAGCGAGGAGCTGTGCTTACCAGAGTCTGAACACACCTAGCAACAACCTAAGAAACCATTTCTTTGCAGGAAATTACTATGTGACTGGATTACTGGGGAAGGTGAGCAGGCCTGTTCATGCATGTGTGTGTGCTGTGCACAGACAGGGTGAGGGGACACCAGTTGTAGATGGAGTTGGACCTCATAACATAGCACAGCCAACAATAAATAACTAAACAAGCAAATAACAAGAAGCATACAAGAGCAGCTGGGAGTGGTCCAGAAATTTCAAATGTGGCCACTTCAAACAACAACAAAAAAGTGAATGCATGCAAAGAAACAGGAAATTATAACCCATACAGCAGAACAGCAAACAATGGCCACTTCCTGTGAGAGAGAGCAGAAGCTATGCTTAACAAGAATACTTCAAAGTAGCCATTGCAAAAATATTGACCCATGGGATGGGTAGGAAGATTAAAGAAGAAAATGATGGCTGGGAAGACGGACCCGATGACAATGGCAATTGCTGCTAAGTCTGAGGACCTGCTTGTCATCCTCTGACTTCAACATGGAAAGAGAAAGCCAGCAAGTTGTCCTCTGCCCCACATCGGTAAGCTTTAGAATACACGCTCCCAGGCCAGAAAACACGCACAGTAGACACACAAGCAAATAAGTGTAGAAATAGAACTAAGTGAAAGCTTGACAACAATGCCACATCAAACAGAGAATAGAGAGAGGCCTAGGGAATGGGAGAAAAACAAGGGACCCAGTGGAAACTCGGGAGTGGGGAAGATCTCATTGGAATAAGCAGTTTGTCAATGGGCCTCAGCACATCCGAACTGGAAGAAGACAGAGTGGGCAAGCTTGAAGAAAGTGATAGAGTTAGTGTACAGTGAAGAGCAGAGCAGAAAAAAGAACAAACGAAAATGGACAGTGGGAAAGAGGGGCCGTGCTGTTAGACACATGACAGGACTTTTGAGGGAAAGGAGAGGAAGGAGTGTGGGAAATGTTGAGAAACAATGGCCCACATCTCAATTTAGTTAAAAAACAATAATCTATACATCTCAAAAGTCCTATCAACTTTAACCAACAAGAGACACCCAAAAGAAAAAGGAGGAGGAGGGGGAGGAAGAAGAAGAGGAGGAGAGGGGAGGAGGAGTGTAAGAACTAGAGGTAGGCAGGTCAGTGGTGGCACATGCCTATAATCCCAGCTCTTGAAAGGCAAAGGCAGATGGTTCTCTGTGAGTTTGAGGCCATCTTGGACTACAGAGCAAGTTCCAGGACAGCCAGAGCTTCACAGAGAAACCCTGTCTCCAAGAACACAAGAAAACTAGAGGTGATACATGACCACAAGGAAAGAGTGTCTTCCAGGCACAGTGTGGAAGGTGCACACAAGCTCACAGTGGCTGTGACAACATGCACGACTTTTGAAAGCTGAGGCCACACATAAGCGGCAGAGGAAGTGGGCGGAGTCTCACCCCCAGCTGGAGGGCTGCTGGCCAGTGTTAGCCACTAGGAAGGGAGGAGTCAGTTTTGCTTAGAGTGTAGCCTCTTTAACTCAACCACACTCCAGGGGAAGGCCACCCATCCAGGAGGGTCTGGGCAGCCCAGATTAAACTGGTGGGTGTTAGTTAAAAGGGGGACGAGAGCACACGAAGTTGGGTGAGTTGAGGGGGGGTTAGAAATCTGTGAGGAAGCAGGTGGTCTGGTACAGAATACATTGTTCCAAATTATTCAAAGAACTAAAAAATAAAAATATAAAAACCAAATGAATTAAAATATTGATTACAATTGAAAAATAGAAATCTTAACAATAAAAATACACAAGATCAACCAAACCAAATTATACGCTTCAACCAAATAAGTTTTGTTATGTGATGAAAGCTGAAAGCTAAGATATAAATGTTTAACTAAGTGAAAGTTCCAGGACACTCAGGCTACACAGAGAGACTCGGTCTTAAAAAAAAAAAAAAAAAAAAAAAGTGGCTCTGAGCAAACCCAGCAACACTGACAAAGGGAGCAGAGGAAGGAGAGAGGGTGGAGTCGACTGAGCCGTCTGGACACTGGGTTGTAGAAGGCACAGCTCATTTTTATTGATTGACCTATTTCCTGCCCCATGTTGTATGCTACATAAGCTCGGAAAAAAAGAATAACACAGGAAGCCCCAGGGGATGCAGAATTGGGGGTTCCTGGTACTCCAAATGAACCCTAACTTCTTAACCCACCTAGTCAGATCTTCCCCTGATGTGGGCTCAGGCAAGGTCTCTGCTGTGAGAGAGAATGAACAGCTGTGCTGTCCCAGAGGTGGCCTGACACTCCCATCTGGGTCCTGGCACTCTGCTAAGGGACAAAGAGAATTACATGGACCACCAGCAGCAAATACAGCCTCTGCTACATTGATAGCACAAGACACAAAAGACCATGTTGTGACCACATCTTAACACAAGCACAAGGATCACCCACTCCCAACAAAAACAACTGCATCCATTGCCCTGGAATGGAAAACACACGCGGCTGCCACTCCATGACCAGGCAGAGACCAGTCTTCTACAGGACTCAGGAAGCACATCCCATCCAGAACAGAAATCAATTCCCAATTCCAACCACACCCAACACAGGCTCTGGCTTATCATTAGTCCCTTTCCAGTGCTGTCCCATTGAGACTCCTCCCCATTCCCCACCGCTGTGATCTCTTACAGCGAGAGGAAAAGTACAGGTGTGTTCACGGTGGATTTTGCCAAGGCATTGACAAGACAATCTGAATAAAGACATTAGTTAGAGTTTTTATCATTCCTTTACCTAAAGAATTGTAACCTGGGTCTTGTATCCAGGATGGATAGCACATACTTTTCTTACAAAAGACTAGCGCTGTTTCAGATAATTGATAAAAACACAAAGGATTTTTGGACATTAGTTCCCTCTGTGATATTCACAGCCTTTAACATTTCTGAATAGATAAATATTTCATGGTAAGCACTTTCCTTAAAGCTCCTTTCATGTCCTTGTTCCTCAGGCTGTAGATGAAAGGGTTCAGCATGGGGGTCACCACTGTGTACATCATGGCAGCTGCCATGTCACTCCCAGCTGAATGTGAGGAGGAAGGGTTGAAATACAGGGATATGATGGTGCCATAGAAGAGGCCGACCACAGCCAGGTGGGAGCTGCAGGTGGAGAAGGCTTTCCATCTTCCCCTTGTGGATGAGACTCTCAGGAGAGCACAAGCAATAAGGACATAAGACACAAGGATGCAAACAAACGGAGCTATCATTATCAAGCCTGCAACATAGAGAATCATCAGCTCATTGAGGTGTGTGTCTGAGCAGGAGAGTTTCAGGAGGGGGGTCACTTCACAGAAGAAGTGGGGGATGATGTTGTCTGCACAGAATGAGAGTCTAGCCACGAGCAGGGTGTGCAACAGAGCATTCAAGCTGGATACAACCCATGATCCAGCCACCATGAGGACACAGAGCTGATGGGTCATCTTTGTTGTGTAGTGTAAGGGGTGGCATATGGCCACATACCGGTCATAGGCCATCACAGCCAGCAGGAAATTGTCCATGTCAGCAAACACACAAAGAAAGTACAGCTGTGTGAGACACCCAGAGAAGGAAATGGCCTGATTCCTGAGTACATGAATGGCCAGCACCTTGGGGACAGTGGTGGAGGAGAAGCAGACATCCACAAAGGACAGGTTACTGAGGAAGAAGTACATGGGGGTGTGCAGGCGGGAGTCTGTGCCGATGGCCAGGATGATGAGCAGGTTTCCCAGGACAGTGGCCAGGTACATGATGAGGAAGAGCAGGAAGAGGAGCTGCTGCTGCTGCTGGGGCTGCCTGGAGAGTCCCAGGAGGAGGAACTCAGAGACGCTGGAGTGGTTGCTGCCTCTCATGGTCTGAGCCCAGCTACAGAGAAGAGAGGCAGAAATGTTGGAGCTAAAGGGTTTGAGTGCAAGAAATCATACTACAGACACTGTCATGTAAAAAAAAACATAATTAAACAAAAACCCTGCATTAGAGCTGGAGAGATGTTTTAACTATTATAATGCCTGGCTGGTCTTCCAGAGGACCCAGATTCCCAGTACCCACAGGGTGGACAGCAATAGTGTATAACACTTTCCCAGGTGATCTAGAGACCTCCTACTGAATCACACTGTCAGCTTCCAACACCCTGTCCTAGATTAATCTGGTCCACCAGATTCACCCTAGTGCAGATTAAATATAACATAAAAACATACATGCATGGGCTGCATGACGTTTCAGTGTGTTAAAGTGTTTACTGAACAAACATGACAACCTGAGTTTGACCCCAAAACCCTTTTAAAGGTGGAAGGAGAGTACCAGCTCCACAGTTATCCCTTGACCTCCACATGTGCATGGGGCATATGCACCGCCCACACTTACCCACAATAATGCATGTTTTCTCTTAATGCATGCACAGATGGCCCTTCCCTGAAATCATGTACATCCTGTTAACTTCCCCAGTCCTTAGCAGCTCATAGGAAAAAGAAAATAGCAAGGGCCAGAGAGAAATGAAGACAATTATCCCTAGCCTGTGTCCAAGCACCCCGGATCCTCATGGTAGAAAGAGCAGAACTCCCCTTTAATCCTAGCACTCAGGAGGCAGAGCCAGGTGGATCTCCATGAGTTCTAGGCCAGCCTGGGCTACAGAGTGAGTTCAAGGAAAGGCACAAAGCTACACAGTGAAACCCTGTCTCAAAAAAAAAAAGTATCCTCTGAAGTCCACATACACACATACACACATACACACACACATACACACACACACACACACACACACACACACACACCACATCACATCACAATAAGTGTAATGAACTTCCAAAACACATAATGAGAAATACCTAGTTACTGTTGTTCAACTCTAATTTAGCCTCATGGACTCACAAATGTTGCTATTGGTCCTTCAACACAGAGGAGTGAGCCTCATTTTCTAGTAAAGAAATTGGCATCAGCTCTGTTATTACAGTACCTGACAATTCAGTGCTGTAACTGGCCCATGTTCACTGCTTGGACTTGCTGGGCAATGGTGTTCTTATTCTAAAGGTGGGAAAGTGTCAGAATCCAGGGAGGGTTCTGAGCAAATGAAAAGTGGGTGATCACCATCCTAGCCTTCTGTGCAGCAAGAAGGTCTGGGGGACTCAGGTGGGTATTTCCTGCAGCATCCTTCCCACTGGGCTAGACTCCCTGAGCATCTCATTAAAGACAGGCAGACAGTAATTGTCCTGCCTAGCTCCTGGTCTCTGTGGACCAACAAGAGGGAGAAGGGTAACATCTTACTCCTGGGTCAGAAGTTGGGATAAAGCAGTCTTGGTGGAGACAAGTCCCAGAGGAAATTCCCTGAGTACTTCTTTATCTCAGCGCCCTAAGCCTGTAGGTTTGCAGTTAGTCCAGATTCTCTTTGTTTCAGCAGAAATACTGGAGGTATTACAGCTCAGTTTAGTGAATGTTCTTCTTTCTTTCCTACCTGGCCGTTTACTATACAAGACTTAAGGTACATTTCCAGATGGGAAGATGGGAGATGAGATTGGAATAGATGGAATTAGAACTGAAGCTGACCTCAAAAGAATTTGATGGAAAATACAGGGAAAGGGGGGAAAGATGGAAGAGTATGGAACCAGCCATGACTGAGAAACTCCATGCACCAAGAGTCGACCCTCTTTGCTGTCTTCACGACACACAAAGGATCACCCATGTCTGTAAATCTATAGATTCTTAAGAGTGTGTCTCGGCCGGGCGGTGGTGGCGCACGCCTTTAATCCCAGCACTCGGGAGGCAGAGCCAGGCGGATCTCTGTGAGTTCGAGGCCAGCCTGGGCTACCAAGTGAGCTCCAGGAAAGGCGCAAAGCTACGCAGAGAAACCCTGTCTCGAAAAACCAAAAATAAAAAAAAAAAAAAAAAAAAAAAAAAAAGAGTGTGTCTCCACCAGCCCCACCTAAGCTCTACCACCCCTACCAAAGAGAGATTCATGACTGGACTCAGAAATCTCCTGAATGCTGTGTTTAAAGGCATGAGCCACCATTCGAAGCCTGTTTTTGTTTTCTGAGACATCACACAGTAACCACCAAGGCTGACCTGGATTTATGTGTCAGCTTTTGTTATTTCCTTCCTTATTTCCTTCCTTCCTTCCTTCCCCCTCCATCCCTCCCTTCTTTTTTTCCTTTCTTCCTTCCTTCCTTCCCTCCCTCCCTCCCTCCCTCCCTCCCTCCCTCCCTCCCTCCCTCCCTCCCTCCCTCCTTTCTTTCTTTCTTTCTTTCTTTCTTTCTTTCTTTCTTTGTTTTTTTGAAACAGAGTTTCTCTGTTTAACAACCTTGACTGTCCTGGAACTCACTCTGTAGCCCAGGCTGACCTTGAACTCACAGAGATCTGCCTGCCTCTGCCTCCCTAGTGCTGGGATTATAGGTATGGGCCACCACCACCCAGCTATTGCCTCATTTTCTACAAGAAGGCTGTTGAACACAGTTAGCAAAGTCATAAGTGGTTATTCATACATCTCTAAGTCAGTTTCTGCTAACCTGAATAGACTTTTATAACCTTAGGAATTTGTAAACCCTAATCAAACATACTTTATCAAACATATGTGGTTTCTTATCTAAAATTTATTTGAAACTTGGTGTTGAACAGTTACCAAGGACAGAAGTAATTATATGTATGTCTGTAAATTAGCTTTTGTTAATCTAATTAGACTTTTATAACCTTAGGAGTTCATCACACAAAGATTCATGCTAGGGCTGGAGAGACAGCTCAGTGGTTGAGTGGCTGTTCTTCCAGAGGACTCTGGTTCAATTCCAGCACTCACATGGCAGCTCACAACTGTCTGTAGCTCCAGTTCCAGGGGATCTGACACACTCACACAGACATACATGCAGGCAAAACATCAATATACATAAAATTTAAAAAATTAATTATGGTGATATTTTATTTGTACTGAAATGTGATTTTATTTGTATGTTAATAAATAAAGTTGCCTGAGGGTCAGAGCTAATAGGAAGCCATAGCAGAAGCTGGGCAGTGGTGGTGCACACTTTTAATCCCAGCTCTTGGGAGGCAGAGCTAGACCTGTGTGTTCAAGGATACAGCCAGCATGGAGACACACACCTTTAATCTCAATACCAACCTTAGAAGACCTGCAGGTCTGTACAGACTGGCAGTGACGAGGAGGTCATGTGGTTGGGTTTACAACCAATGAGAAGGCAGAACAGAAAGTCAATAAAAGGACAGACACAGGAAGTAGGTCTCTTTCTGAGGGGAAGGACGACAGTGGCAGCTAAGGGTAAAAAAGGCGGTTTTAAGTCTCAGCTCTCAGCTACTGCTCTGACCTCTTGGGCTTTTAACTCTGCAATTGGCTCTGTGTTTCTTATTTAATAAGACTGTTCATCTACAATTAATAGCAGTCCAAAATATTTTGGAGATCTGCTATTGTTCCCTTAGTCTAAAGAGGACATACAGTGATAAACTGAGGCCTCATTGGACTAAGAAACTTTATGACTGCTACCTTAGTTGGTTTATATCATGTAGCCATCTTACTCATGATGGTGGTGAAGTTGCAATGCATGTACTTCTTAAATCTCACTAAAGATGGCTGCCAGTCACATGATTCTTCTATCCTAATGAGGTCATCAGTCAACATGGAGGCAAGTCACATGGTTGCTATTTAAAAACAGCTATTCTCCTAAATAAGGGTTGAATTTGTTACATATACAGTGAGTAGATCTATTTTTTAAATAAGAGTTGAATCATATATAGCAAATTAAGCTTCACTCTTTTGTTACATGTTTTATTTTGTTTTGGTTTTTTGATTTTGTTTTTTTGAGACAGGGTTTCTCTGTGTAGTTTTGGTGCCTGTTTGGGTCTCACTCTGTAGACCAGGCTAGCCTTAAATTCTGCCTGCCAGAGATCTGCCTGGCTCTGCATCCAAAGTGCTGGGATTTAAAGCATGTGCCGCCACAACAGCCAGCCTTGTTTTGTTTTGATTTGGTTTTGGGTTTCACTGTTACAAGTTTTAAGCTAACTTTTTGTTTCAGATTTTATAGATTGTTTAATCACATCCAAGGAATTTTCAAATCCTGAGCTAAGTGTTTACAAAACAGTTTTTAAGAATTTCTAAGAGCAGGGCACAGAGAAATCATAAAGATAAAAGATTTTTAGTCGGGCAGTGGTGGCCCATGCCTTTAATCCCAGCACTCAGGAGGGAGAAGCAGGCGCATCTTTGTGAGTTCCAGACCAGCTTGGGCTACCAAAAAATGACACGGAGACATATTATTAACTATGAAATGTTGACCTTAGCTTAGGCTTGTCCCATTAGCTCTTATAATGTAAATTAACCTATAACTTTTAATCTATGTTCTCTTACATGGCTGGGTTTCCTTTACTCTGTACTGCCGCCCATCCTGCTTCCTCCACATCAGGCTGGCAACTCCTCTTTTCTTCCTCCTGGAGCTCTCTATCCCCAGATGTCCCCCCTGTCCTCTTCCTGCCTAGCTGTTGGCCATTCAGATCTTTACTGAACCAATCAGTGACGCATCTTCACACAGTGTAAAGGAATATTCCACAACAAGAGACTTCTGGGAGTGTAGAGCAGAGAAAGGTTAGATGTACAAGAATTTGGATCACTTGTTTGTGTAGTAGTGGAGGTTGTTAGGATTTGGGAGAATTTGAAAAGCTAGTGTGCCGTCTTCGGCCACTGAGCTGGACTGAAGACCTCTGCCCCAGCACAGGGAGGCCTTAGTGAGGAGACAAGGAAGGCTCACAGGCAGGAGCTCCATCTGAGGGAGGCTCTATACCCAACACTGCTTGCAGATGAAGCTCCCAGACAGGGACTAGGTTACATCCAATTGAGTTATTGGCCATGGAAATCTCCAACCAACCTGGGCTGTTACCAAGACAATAGGTTGCTCTCCACAAATGGACAGTAAGGCCCTATTGCTCAAGACAACACCCACACAACTCACTGAACATGGAGAGGTTGAGCTGGTGCCTACATAGAATTTCACCCCTCTTTTCTAGTGTCTTTGGTGAGGGAAGGTACTCTGCAGGCTACCAAAAGAAAAACATAAACGCCAACTCAGCCACAAAACCTTTGCTCTACAATGCTTTCCTGCCTGCAAAATATGCTAAGGCAATGGTGGCACCAAGCTTGTGGGAGTAACCAACCAATGTCTGATTTGACTTAAGGCCCACTCCATGAGGTGGAACCCATACCCAACACTGCTTGCATGACCAAGAACCAGAGACTAGATAGCCCAGAGACCTAGGGTAAAACCAAATATTAGTGGGCTTAAAAAAAAAAAAGTAGTGATAAAATGACTCTTAATGATATTCTGCTGTACTCAGAGATCAGTGAATAAGGATTCAGCCATCGTCAGAGAAGCTTCCTCCTGAAGAAGATGGGAACAAATACAGAGACCCACAGCCAGACATGATGCAAAGAGAGACCTTGGAACATACAAATCTAACTGGGATGTCTCCATCAAATCCCTCCCCTCAGAGCTCAAGGAACCTGGAGAAGAAGGAGGCAGAAAGAGTGTAAGAGCCAGAGGGGATGGAGGACACCAGAACAAGACCCTCTGAATCAACTAAGCAAAGTTCATATGAACTCAGAGAGACTGAAGCAGCGTGCACAGGGCCTGCACAGGTTGAATATCAGATATCCCACACATTAGATATTTACATTACAACTCATAACAGTAGCAAAATTACAGATATGGAAGCAGCAAAGAAAATCATTTTATGGCTGGAGTGTCATCACAATATTAGGAACTGTATTAAAGGCTGCAACATTAGGAAGGTTCAGAACCACTGGTCTACAGCTCACAGGTGTGCTGTTAAGTTACTAAATATAAGATTTCTCTAGTTTTGTTGTGTTTTTTTTATGTAGGGGCTTAGTGCTATGAACTTGCCTCTTAGAACCATTTTCATTGTGTCCCATAAGTTTGAGAATGTTGTGAATTCACTTTCATTCAATTTTAGAAAGTCTTTAATTTCCTCTCAGTTTCTGCCTTGTCCCATTTTTGCATTCAGTAGACAATTGCTCAATTTCCATTAGTTTGCAAGCTTTATGTTGTTTTGGATATCTATCTTTAACTATGGTGGTCTGATAGGATTCAGGGAGTTATTTCAATTTTCTTGTGTCTTTTGAGACCTGCTTTGTGTCCAAGTATGTTGTCAGTTTTGGAGAGTTACAGAAGGTGCAGAGAGGAAGTTATATTCTTTTGTGTTTGGGTGAAACATTCTGTAAATATCTGTTAGGTCTACCTCCAGCAGAAGGTGTGTCTCAGATTAAAGGTGTGTCTTCCAGCCCTAAGATCCAGATCATAAGTATGCCCTCCATTTCTGTATTATAGTTCATTCCAGATATAGTCAAGTTGACATCCAAGAACAGCCATCTTAGTCATGTTCCTTTATAAAACTGGATGCCTTTGTGTTTGGGCATAGATGTTAGGAATTAAAATGCCATCTTGGTGGATTTTTCCTTTGAGTATGTAGGGTCCTTCCCTATCTCTTTTGATTAATTTTGTTTTGAAGTCTATTTTGTTAGATATTTTATATTAAAATGTCTACACTAGCTTGCTTTCTAGGTCCTTTTTTGAGTTTGTTTTCTTTTGTTTTGTTTTTTTAATTAAATTTTTTTAATGTATTTTAAATTAGCATACAAATAAATATGGTTCCATTATGACATTTTCTTTTTCATTATTATTAACAAATTTTCTATTTATTTTACATACCAACCACAGACCCCCTTCTCCTCCCTCCTCCCGCCCCCCAGCCTTCTTCCCCAATCTACCCCCCATTCCCACCTCCTCCAAAGCAAAGTCTCCTATGGGGAGTCAGCAGAGGCTGGTACATTCAATTGAGGCAGGACCCAGCCCCTTCTTCCTGGACCAAGGTAGCTTAAGGTGTCCCACCATAGGCACTGGGCTCTAAAAAGCCTGCTCATGCACCAGGGCCAGATTTTGATCCCTCTGCCTAGGGGCCCCCTAAACAATTTAAGCTAAGCAACTGTCTTGCCTAACAAGAGGGCCTAGTCCAGTACTTTGGTATCTTTTTCTAATCTTTTACTCTGAGGTAATGTCGATCCTTGATGTTAATGTGTGCTTCTTAGATGCAACAGGTTGAATCCTGTTTCCATATCTATTGTTGGTGGTGGTGGTGGTGGTGAGCGTGTGTGTGTGTGTGTGTGTGTGTGTGTGTGTGTGTGTGTGTGTGTGTTTCTCTTCTTTTGGTTTTGCTGGTCTGAGATTGTTTATTTCCTGTGTGTGCATGGTTGTAGTTAATTTCCTTAATTGGAGTTTCCCTTCTAGTACCTTCTGTAGGACTGGATTTGTGGACAAATATTGCTTGAGTTTAGATTTATATGAAATGTCTTATTTTCTCCATCTATGGTGACTGAAAATTTTGCTGGGTGTAATAGTCTGGCCTGGCATCCATGGTCTCCTAGAGTCTGCAAGACTTCTCTTTACTCCCTTCTGATTTTCAGAATCTTCATTGAGAAGGCAGATGTTGCAGGATATTCAATCACACTGTGAAACCAGAGTTTGCATTTACATTGATTTTATTTAATTAATTAAATAAATTGAACCTTGGGCCAGGAGGCTGAGTGAGAAATTAGTTGACAGAAAGTAATCATAGAATCAGAGAGTGTCTGTAGGATGGTAAAGAGATGCACAGGAAGTAGCAGGGAGGGACTTTTTGCGGCTTGGGTTTTTTTGTTTTGGCAGAGTGGAAGAGCAGTCTGAAGAGATAAATTGAAGGTAGGAGAGCAGAGTGGTCCATATGGATCTGCTTATCTAGTCTCTTTGGATGGAGGTAGAGAATGAAGAGAGGTCACCCCAGGAGGTTAGCTATAGAGATGGGGATGAGGCCGGAACATTAGATCTGGAGGAACAGAAGCAGACAGGGTGATGATCTGCAGTCAGCCTACCTGCTTCCCTGGCAGGAGCTAATAGCTGCTTTTCTTTAGAAAAACAAACAAACAAATAAACAATAACAACAACAAAACCTTAAAAGTCAAAATTCATTCTTGAGTATCAGTTCCCATTATGGCTTTATTAGCTCTTTAATATTAAACACATAATGATTTCATGGAAAGCATGTTCCTTAAAGCTCCTTTCATGTCCTTGTTCCTCAGGCTGTAGATGAAAGGGTTCAGCATGGGGGTCACCACTGTGTACATCTTGGCGGCTGCCATGTCACTCCCAGCTGAGTGAGAGGAGGAGGGGTTGAAATACAGGGATATGATGGTGCCATAGAAGAGGCCGACCACAGCCAGGTGGGAGCTGCAGGTGGAGAAGGCTTTCCATCTTCCCCTTGTGGATGAGACTCTCAGGAGAGCACAAGCAATAAGGACATAAGACACAAGGATGCAAACAAACGGAGCTATCATTAACAGCCCTGCAACATAGAGAATCATCAGCTCATTGAGGTGTGTGTCTGAGCAGGAGAGTTTCAGGAGGGGGGTCACTTCACAGAAGAAGTTGGGGATGATGTTGTCTGCACAGAATGAGAGTCTAGCCACGAGCAGGGTGTGCAACAGAGCATTCAAGCTGACTACCACCCATGACCCGACCACAAGGAGGGCACAGAGCTGATGGGTCATCTTTGTTGTGTAGTGTAAGGGGTGGCATATGGCCACATACCGGTCATAGGCCATCACAGCCAGCAGGAAATTGTCCATGTCAGCAAACACACAAAGAAAGTACAGCTGTGTGAGACACCCAGAGAAGGAAATGGCCTGATTCCTGAGTACATGAATGGCCAGCACCTTGGGGACAGTGGTGGAGGAGAAGCAGACATCCACAAAGGACAGGTTGCTGAGGAAGAAGTACATGGGGGTGTGCAGGCAGGAGTCTGTGCCGATGGCCAGGATGATGAGCAGGTTTCCCAGGACAGTGGCCAGGTACATGATGAGGAAGAGCAGGAAGAGGAGCTGCTGCTGCTGCTGGGGCTGCCTGGAGAGTCCCAGGAGGAGGAACTCGGAGACGCTGGACTGGTTGCTGCCTCTCATGGTCTGAGCCAAGCTATAAAGAACAGAGACAGAGGTGAGAAATGTAGAAGCTGGAGTTTTTGGATGCAGCAGATCATGCTTCATTGATGGGCATGTTGAAGATATAGCCCTACCCACATCCCAGTCTACACGTTTCAAAGTAGAGTGGCTCTGGTCCCACTGGCTTCACCCATTCGCTTGACTGGATAAAACATAATCACAGTTTTACACATACCTCCCCCAACCCCCACAATCTGAGTGCCCGTTAGGTTACATTCTGCTGGTAGTGGAGTTTGATCATATAAAGAACAAGTAGTACATTTTCTTATATTCTTGGCTTGTTGCCAGGTTATGGAAAAATTATTTTTTAAACCCTTACTATTGACATGATTTTTTTTTATGAAACTCTGAGGCCTTTATCATATTTCCTGTCAATAGTTGATCAAGCTCATCATTTTTCTTGTGCTAGAGGGCCTGGCAGACCCATATGGGACCAGATGTGAGTTATATACAAGAAATGTTTCTTATTCCTGATCATATCTTGTTTATTTTGTTGTTGTTGTTGTTGTTGTTGTTGTTTGTTTTGTTTTGTTTGAGACAGGGTTTCTCTGTGTAGCTTTGTGCCTTTTCCTGGAATTCACTCTATAGCCCAGGGTGGCCTCGAACTCACAGAGATCCACCTGCCTCTGCCTCCCAAGTGCTGGGATTAAAGGCGTGTGGCACCACTGCCTGGCATATATCTTGTAACTGAATAAATAACGAAGTTAATTCTGACACATCAGGGATAAATTCTGCTGTTTCAATATGTAAGACCACTCTTTCATCATACTGAGAGTCAGTAACTATGTTGAGGGGTTCCAAAAAGTCCATTAATACCATCAGAATAGCATATAATTTCCATTTTTGAACCAAATTATAAGGACCTTGTACACTTTACTTAAATTTGCTCATTTGTAACCTGCCTTTCCTTGTTTGTTTGCATCTGTATAAAATGTAGAGGCTCCGAGATTGGTGTTTCCCATACAATGTGAGACAGTATCCAGTTGATTCTCTTTATAGGTTTAATTCTATCACTTTTGGGATATTTCTTGTTAATCTCTCCCAAAATATTACTGCAAGCTCTTTGCCAAGGTTTACTTTCTGACCATAATTTGTCAATTTTTCCTCAGTTAAAGGTGTTGCAGGTTTCTGCTGGGTCTATTTCTGCTAATTGACCAAGTCTCAATTTTCCTTTTAAAATCAACTCAGAGATCTTTTCCACGTAAGTTTTTAATTTTTTACTCTGTTCATTTGGTAGAAATATCCATTCCAATATAATATCTTCCCTCTGCATTAAAATCCTTTTAGTAGAATGGTTAGAGGGTAAAATAACCAAAATGCAATCAAGCTTTGGATCCACATGATCCACATGTGCATCCTGTATTTTCTTTTCCACCAAAGCCAATTCTCTCTCAGCTTAAGCTGATAATTCTCTTAGACTATTTAAGTCCTTGTCACTCTCTAAGGTTTGGACAAATCACTCAGTTCATAATTTTCACCCCAACTCAGTTTATAGATAGGACATGTCTCTGAATAATCTCTGAAAGTCATTAAGAATCTGTAATTGATCTCTCCTAATTTGAACCTTTTGGACTCTATTTTTTTTAACTTATTTATATTTTATGTATGAGTATACTGCATGTATATCTTCATGCCAGAAGGGGGCATCAGATTCCACTATAGATGGTTGGGAGCCACCATGTGGTTGCTGGGAATTTAACTCAGGTTCTCTGGAAGAGCAGCCAGTGCTCTTAACTGCTGAGCCATATCTCCAGCCTCTGGGCTCTAATTTTTTGTAGACCTCTTTTATATCCTAAATAATTAATAGAATCTCCTTTTTGTATCTTTTCAGGACAAATTTGTAATCCCCAACAAGGTAAAATTTTCTTTACTTCTTCAAACATTCTTTCTAAGGTATTTGCATTTGAATCAGCTAGTAAAATATCATCCATGTAATGATAAATTGTAGATTTTGGAAATTGCTTATGTATCACTTCCAACAGCTGTCATACAAAATATTGGCACAGGGTTGGGTTATTTAACATTCTTGTGGGAGAACTTTCCATTGATATCTCTTAACTGACTGGGAATTATTATAAGTAGGTATCATGAAGGCAAATTTCTCTGTCTTTTTCTTATAAGGGTATTTAGAAGAAACAGTCTTTTATTTCAATAACTATAAGAGGCCATCCTTTAGGTAAGAAAGTAAACAAAGGAATTCCAGGTTGTAGAGAGCCCATTGTCTCAATTACCTTGCTGATTATTGCTCTTAGATCTGTTATCATTCTCCACTTACCAGACCTCTTTTTAATAACAAATACAGGAGAATTCCAAGGGCTTGTTTCTTAAATATGCTGAGCCTTTAACTGCTCTTGTACCAGCTGTTATAAAGCCTGTAGTTTCTCTTTTGTTAAAGGCCATTGCTGAACCCATACAGGGTTGTCTGTTAACCATATGAAAGGTAGAGTTGTTGGTGTCTTTGAAAGATTAGCAGCTGTTGAGTCCTGTTCTTGTGCAATCTGCATAGTCGGTGACTCTTCTTTATAATACCACCTATATATTTTTCTCAGAAACATATGTTAGTTTATGGTTTGTTTCTGACATTGAAGGAACGTTAATCTGGGTATTCCATTGTTGTAATAAATCACAGCCCCATAAATTCATAGCTATATTAGTCACATACGGTTTTAATTTTCCTCTCTGTCCTTCTGACCCTAAAAATCAACCCATCTTGCACTCTGTTTCACTTGAGATAATGTTCCGATCCCTAACAGCTGAACATTTACCTCCTGAAGAGGCCAATTTAGATGCCAAGAGTCTGGTGCAATTATTATTACATCTGCACCTATGTCTACAAGACTTTCAATGAGAACGTCATTTATTTGTATTTTTAATTTTGGCCTTTGTTCATTTATAGAAGTTTGCCAAAAATTTCACTTTATTGTTCCCCTGAAGTTTTTGTTCTCTCTTCTATAGCTGTTCTACCACCCCATGCAGTATGTTTTTTTTTTTATAATAGGCATTTATTTATTTAATTACTCTAGGAAGGGGTTTCTTCTATGACGTCAGGAAAGGACTGGACTTAATTTGCCTTGTTGGTCTGTTTGAGGCCCCTCAAGGAGTTTCTTGTAGATGTCTTATTAAATAAGAAACACAGAAACAATGTAAAAGAGAAAGCCAAGAGGTCAGAACTCAGAGCTAAAATCTCACCCTTCCTTCTGCTGTCCCAGCTTCCCGAAAGAGAGCTATATCCTGTCTGTACGTCTTTTTTATAGTATTATTGTTCTGCCTTCTCATTGGTTGTAAACCCAAACACGTGACTGCCTCGTCACTGTCTGAATATACAGCCCCCTAGGTCTTAAAGGCATATGTCTCCAATGCTGGCTGTATCCCTGAACACACAGAGATCTATGGGATTAAAGGCATGTGCCACCACCACCACACTCTGTCTATGGCTCTAATAGCTCTGACCCCCGGGCAACTTTATTTATTAACATACAATTAAAATCACATTTCAGTACAATTTGAATACCACCACAGTTTCTCAATGGCAAAGCCAAATGATTACCTTGTCTGTCCCTTGTTGATCTATATCTGTTAGTCCAATGTTTGCCTTTACCACACCTTCTGCAAAATCGAGAAGGGAGGGGTATTCTGTTGCCATTGTTTCTTGAAAAAACATTGTTTTTAGGAACACCTTGTTTATAGTCCCTTTTGAAGGTGACCTTGTTTATGGCAATTTAAGTATCTGACATTATTATTTTACTTCAAACTTCTGGAAATCACCTCTCCTATCCAAGTATCATCATAGTCATGAGATTCAATATTAATTGTATCTCAGATCCATTCCTCCAAGCGTGCTGATCTTGCCTACTCTTTTGCATTGTGAATTAGCATTTTTAAAAGCCAGATATTCAATTATTATCTGTCTAGCTTTCTGAATTTGGTATCATTCTAGCTACTGCTGAAGACAGGCTTTGTAAGAAATCCATGAAGGTTTCTATTGGGTCCTGTATAACTTTTGTAAATGACTCAATTTTCTTTCCTACTTCTTTAATTCTGTTCCAAGCATTCAAAGCTGCCATTTAGCATAAAATTAAAGTGTGATCATCATATGAAGATTGTCTTTGTATATCAGCATATTCACGTTCTCCAAGAAGCTGACCTTGGGAAATTTCCATACTCTAGCCCTACATCGTTGTTCTATAGTCTTAGCCTCCTCTTTCCACCAGGTCTTCCATTTTAACTGGGTTCCAACCTCTAAAACATCTGTAACCAAATCTTTCCATTCTTGATGGATAATTCTATTACAAGTTGACCATGAGTTTAACATCTGCTTTACAAATGAGACTATATGTAACTGTATGAGACTATAGCCTCCTTGAATCTCCACAAATCTGACATTTGTACAGGAGTCCAATCAGCTCATACACAGCCTTGAGCATTTGGCAGTTCCGGAAAGGTTCCCGGATAGATTAAGGTTGGCTGTTTGAAAGCCTTAAACTGTTTCTTGGTTCACCTTTAAATTCTTCTGTCTGGGTCTGAATATCTCTATAAACTGCTTTAACAAGTTTTTCTAAAACTTTTACCTTGGCACTCATATTAACTAGCCTTTTTAATGATAAAACAAAAATGATCAAACAAATAATATTCACAATTGATATTATGTAACTCCCATCAACATTAATTATCCTCTCATTAATTGTTCCCTTTTCAAACCACCTAATGTGTAATCAAACAGAGAACAAATTCCTTCCATTGTAAAAATGTTTCCCATTTTTTATGTGGAAGAAAAAATTCTGTTTAACTAATTTTGCCCTTTAATATATCTTAATTAACTCACCAACTCTGCCAATTGTGTAGAACAGTAGAAGCCCAAGAAAGTTTCAAGATAGCAACCTAGTATGGTAGCATTCCAAGATGGGGATCCAGAAAGAGCCCACAACCCATCAGGAGAGAAGAAGCCGAAGAGTCTTCAGCCCACATAGAGTGAAGACTCTGGCCACATACAGCTCGGGCCTGAGCCCCAGGCAAGTGGCTTTTTTGTGAATTTGTGCCACAAATGTTGGGTTGACACATGAAACATGAATTTCTATATGCTCTTATGAATAAAAAAATAGGAGACAGATATTGGGGGGAAACTGAGAGATCAGAGGAATAGAACAAGCCAGCCACAAGTGCTTATTGCTAGGAAATCCTCAGCCCAAGAGAACTACTTCCTGTATACTCAGGCCTGTATAGCTTTCTGTACCCTGCCACTTTACTTCCTCTATCTGTCCAGCTATATTACTTTCTCTTTCTGCTTAGCTCTATCACTTCCTGTCTGTGTGTACTAACCTCCAGACCTCTATGGTTAACTAGTGCTGGGATTAAAGGTATATGCCACCATGCCTGGCTCTGTTCCCAGTGTGGCCTTGAACTCAGAGATCTGAATGAATCTCTGCCTCCCAAATGCTAGGATTAAAGGAATATGCTACTACTGCCTGACCTCTATGTTTGATATAGTGGCTGAGGTTTCCCTCTGATCTCCAGGCAAGCTTTACTTGTTAGAACACAAATAAAATATCACCACAAAGCTGTTTGAGATCACAAATCAGGATGACATAGGAAAATAGTAGTATTTCCCCATCTGCCAAAAGAGTTGTACACTATTAGGTGATATAAAGCTTCAAAATAGCTTTAGATTAGACCAAGAGCCTTGCTAATAGTTTATAAGATAATCTATTCCCAGGAAAAGCAGTCCAGTTCACAAAGTGATAATATCCAGCTGTCTGATTTGTTGAGCCAAGGATAGAGGCTCAAAGCAAACTAATGGCTGTGCCAGTCTCTACTGCTAGGTCTGGCTGATAACCTAGGACAAGATAAACTAGATCAGTGATTAACTCTCTGCACAAATGCCTAACCTCAGTCTTAGAATATGGGTCTGTAACCTGAAGACTCAGAGTTCAGCCAACTGTTTTTTTATGTTGGGTTCTGAAATTGTGCGGGTGACAGGGAGCAATTAACTGAGGTTAGAGACAAATTCGGCTTTCGTTCAGCTACACCACCAGTGGGGGTTAGATTTCCCAGCTGACCAGGGCGGCTGAGAATGATCTGACTTCATAGCCCCGAGAAGGAGCTACAAGTCTCCTTTTCTATCTCTCTAGACAGAAAGCAGAATGACGGGTTCTTCCTTTGCAGCTGAGAGTTACAGCCCACCAGCTAGGGAGCTGAGATTTATTGCATGTGAGTTGTCTGGATGACTCTGTTCTTAATCATTTACTTAAGAATGGAATGGGACCTTCAAATGTAACTCCTAATATTCAACATGAAAGACTCTGTTGGGTATATACAGCTGTGAAGAACAAAGAGATTCACAGCCAACATGAGAGAATAAAGAGAGAAACCATCAAGAGACTATGTATGAGTTTTTTCCTTCCCTAAAAATCCTCAGATAAAAAAGTCTTAGCTTCGAGACACTGGACTTTCCCTTTGAGCCCTACCTACAGCCTGGAAGATGGTTCTTCCCAGGCTGTGATTTAAAATTGTGTTGACTGAGAGTCAATTATTCTTGCACATAAGTGATTTGCACATGTATGGGTTCACTCACCTTTCTTTTACATGTTTGAAATTTTCCACATCAAAGGTTTTAGTTAAAACTCTGAAGTTTTAGGGGTTGGAGAAAATGGCTCATTGATTAAGATCACTGGCTGCTCTTCAAGAGGATCTGGGTTCGATTCAAGCACATCTCAGCCCTCACAACCTTCTGTAACTTCAGATCCAGGGCATCCAATACAATGTTCTGTCATCTTTGGGGACCAACCACAAACATGCAGGCCAAACACCCATACACATAAAATAAAATCAATAAATATGTATGTCAATGCTTTCATTCAATAAAATAGTGAACTTAAAAAAAATTGAAACTCCCAGAACAGAAGAAGATGTCCCAAAAGGCAGCTTCGATCCCTGAGACACAATGAAGAACTGTCAATAGGTGGTGCAGGACTGTGACCCAGCACTGGACAGTTTGAGGCAGGAGCTGGAGCTCAAGACCTACCTGGGCTGTACACCAAAACCCATCAAAACAGACAAGAGAAAGAGAGAGAAAGAGAGACAGAGAGAGAGAGAGAGAGAGAGAGAGAGACAGAGACAGAGACAGACAGACAGACAGACAGACAGACAGACAGACAGACAGAAACAGAAAGATACAGGCCTGGCAACAGAGATAAGCAGACGCAGCTTGGAACAGGTACGCCTCTAACCCCAACACACGGGGAAGAAGCTATCTCCATGGGATGGAACCAGAAAGAATCTGAACACTCTGTCTGAGGACAACCCAGGGACCAGCTGCTGATCCTGCGAAACCCAACAACTTGGAGGTGTTGGTGAGACTACCCTGCTCAGCTGAAACCCATCTCGGAGAGGATTCAGATGCCTACAGTTTGAAGTCTGAAGAAAAAAGATCAGCTAAGGAGTTGACAAATGAACAAAACGTGACCTGGGAACACAGAAGAAGGCGCTGCCCAGCCACCAAACCAGATCACCAGAACCATAAGTATACACTTCACCGACTGAGATCAGCGGCCCCTGAAGAAATAGCCCAATAGCACCAATTTAACCAAGAACTCCTACTAAACCAAGACTAAAAATTAGAACAAGAAGGCACTCTCAGACACAGACACCACCTGTACCGCACAGAGGAAGAGATGAGGGCAAAGTATTTTTGCCAGTGCAAAAATACAGGCAAGAACATAAAGACCTATACGGCAACATCAGAACTTAGTGATTCTACACCTGCAAGACCTGAACATACTAAGACAGAAGAAACAGAAGAAATCAACCCTAAGAATGACTTTAAGAAGATGATAGAGGCCCTTAAAGAAGAAATAAAACATTCCCTCAAAGAGGAAATAAAAACTTTCCTTAAAGAGGAAATGAAAAACTCCCTTAAAGAGGAAATAAAAACTTCCCTTAAAGAGGAAATGAAAAACTCCATTAAAGAGGAAATAAAAAACTCCCTTAAAGAAATGGAAGAAAAAATGAACAAAAAATGGGAAGAAATCAAAGAAAGCAAAGAAAAAGCAATTAAACAGATGAAAGAAACATTC
Source organism: Peromyscus maniculatus bairdii (assembly GCF_049852395.1). Classification (NCBI taxonomy): domain Eukaryota; kingdom Metazoa; phylum Chordata; class Mammalia; order Rodentia; family Cricetidae; genus Peromyscus; species Peromyscus maniculatus. The sequence continues at coordinate 11,836,928 of NC_134859.1, forward strand.
TAAGATCTGAAAAATGAATTTGAGCCAATAAAGAAAACACATGCTGAGGGAATGCTGGAAATGGAAAATCCTGACTAAACGAACAGGAACAACAGAAACAAGCATAACCAACCGATTGCAAGAAATGGAACAGAGAATCTCTGACACTGAAGACACATAGAGAAAATAGATTTGTCAGTCAAAGAAAACACTAAAGACAAAAAAGTCGTAACACAAAATGTCCAGGAAATTTGAGACATCACGAAAAGACCAAACCTAAGAATAATAGGGATAGAAGAAGGAGAAGAATACCAACTCAAAGGCACAGAAAATATATTCAACAAAATCATAGAAGAAAACTTTCCTAACCTAAAGAAAGAAATACCTATGAAGATACAAGAAGCTTACAGAACACCCAATAGGCTGGATCCAAAAAAAAAAGTCCCCTTGCCACATAATAATCAAAACACTAAACACACAGAACAAAGAAAAAATATTAAGAGCAGCAAAGGAAAAAGACCAAGTAACATATAAAGGCAAACCCATCAGAATAACACCAGACTACTCAATAGAGACTATGAAAGCTAGAAGATCATGGACAAATCTCATGCAGACACTAAGAGACCACGGATGCCAACCCAGACTATTATACCCAGCAAAACTCTCAATCACCATAGGCGGAGTAAACAAAATATTCCCGGATAAAACCAGATTTAATCAATACCTGTCCACAAACCCAGCCCTACAGAAAGCACTAGAAGGGAAAATCCAACCCAAAGAAGCTAAACACATCCATGAAAAATCAAGCAATAGATAATCCCACACCAACATACACCACAGAAGGACAAAACAACACAACCACAAAAAGTAACAAGAATTAACAATCACTGGTCATTAATATCCATCAATATCAATGGTCTCAACTCACCTATAAAAAGACACAGGCTAACAGAATGGATAAGAAAACAGGACCCATCCATCTGCTGCATACAAGAAACACACCTTAACTTCAAAAACAGACACTACCCCCGAGTAAAGGGCTGGGAAAAGGCTTTCCAAGCAAATGGACCTAAGAAACAAGCTGGTGTAGCTATCCTAATATCTAATAAAATAGACTTCAAACTAAAATCAATCAAAAGAAATCAGGATGGACATTACATATTTATCACGGGAAAAATCCATCAAGATGAAGTCTCGATTCTAAACATTTATGCTCCAAATACAAAAACACCCACATTCATAAAAGAAAGACGACTAAAGTTTAAAACGCACATCAAACCCCACACATTAGTAGTGGGAGATTTTAACACACGACTCTCACCAAAAGACACATCTACCAGACTGAAACTTAACAAACAAATAAAGGACTTAACAGATGCTATGACTCAAATGGACCTAATAGATATCTACAGAACATTCCATCCTAACACTGAAAGACCCCCGAAGGTAGTCTTCCCTCTGGAGAGACCCTCGCCCAGAGATCACACCGAGACCATAAGTCAGATGCAAACAGCAAGAGGCTTTATTCAGGAACACGGGTACCCGGGGCAACACAGTCCCTCAAGAGGCTCAAGAGACTGGCGCGCCGACCGGCTGGAGTGGAGGGTTTTTATAGGGTCGGGCAGCAGGAGCACGAGAAGCATGGTTTACAGGGTTCTGATTGGACGATTCAAATGAGGCCAGGTTCAAACCCAGGACAGTTCGTGGTTTTTCCCCGAGCTCGACACGCCTGCTGACTTGGTTACAAGTTGTTTTTCTGACCTTTAGTACCCTGTTCTGGGGCGAGGTGGCCGACCGTAGATACCCTGTTTGTTCCTGTGCCCATGTTCTCTAACTGAACTTTCCCCGTACTTTTCAGGCCTTGCTCAAAATGTCGTTAGGCTAAGCAAGTATGCTGGGGTCTTTCAACACAAAAGAATATACCTTCTTCTCAGCACCCCATGGAACCTTCTCAAAAATTGACCACATGCTTGGACACAAAACAAATTTCAACAGATAAAAAAAAATGGAATAACCTCCTGTATCTTATCAGACCACCATGCCTCAAAGTTAGACCTCAACAACTACAAAAATTATAGAAAACCCACAAACTCATGGAAACTGAATAATGTCCACTTGAAACATCAATGGGTCAAGGAAGAAATAAAGAAAGAATTAAAGATTTCCTAGAATTCAATGAAAATGAAAGTACAACATACCCAAACTTATGGGACACTGTGAAAGCAGTGCTAAGAGGAAAATTCATAGCTCTAAATGCACACATAAAGAAGATGGAGCAATCCCATACCAATGAATTAACAGCACAACTGAAAGCTCTAGAACAAAAAGAAACAAACTCACCCAGGAGAAATAGACGCCAGGAAATAATCAAATTGAGGACTGAAATCAACAAAAAAAGAAAACAAGAGAACAATACAAAAAATCAATGAAACAAAGAGTTGGTTCTTTGAAAAAATCAACAAGATAGACAAACCCCTAGCCAAATTAACCAAAAGGCAAAGAGAGAGCACCCAAATTTACAAAATCAGAAATGAAAAGGGAGACATAACAACAGACAATGAGGAAATCCAGAGAATCATCAGATCATACTTCAAAAACCTGTACTCCACAAAAATGGAAAACCAGGAAGAAATGGACAATTTTCTGGATAAATACCACATACCAAAATTAAATCAAGACCAGATAAACCATTTAAATAGACCAATAACCCCTAAAGAAATAGAAACAGTCATCAAAAGTCTCCCAACCAAAAAAAGCCCAGGACCAGATGGTTTCAGTGCAGAATTCTACCAGACTTTCAAAGAAGAACTAATACCAATACTTTTCAAAGTGTTCCACACAATAGAAACAAAAGGAACACTACCAAACTCTTTTTTATGAGGCTACAATTACCCTGATACCCAAACCACACAAAGATGCAACAAAGAAAGAGAACTACAGACCAATCTCCCTCATGAACATTGATGCAAAAATACTCAACAAAATATTGGCAAAACGAATCCAAGAATACATCAAAACAATCATCCATCACGACCAAGTAGGATTCATCCCAGGGATGCAAGGATGGTTCAACATACGAAAATCAGTCAATGTAATACACCATATAAACAAACTGAAAAAAAAACCACATGATCATCTCCTTAGATGCTGAAAAAGCCTTTGACAAAATCCAACACCCCTTCATGATAAAGGTCTTAGAAAGATCAGGAATACAAGGAACATTTCTAAACATAATAAAAGCAATTTATAGCAAGCCAACAGCAAGCATCAAATTAAATGGAGAGAAACTCAAAGCGATACCACTAACTTCAGGAAAAAGACAAAGCTGTCCTCTCTCCCCTTATTTATTCAATATAGTACTAGAAGTTCTAGCTAGAGCAATAAGACAACAAAAGGAGATCAAAGGGATACAAATTGGCAAGGAAGAAGTCAAACTTTCACTATTTGTAGATGATATGATAGTATACATAAGTGACCCCAAAAACTCTACCAGGGAACTCCTACAGCTGATAAACTCCTTCAGTAAAGTGGCAGGATATAAGATCAACTCAAAAAAGTCAGTAGCCCTCCTATACACAAATGATAAAAGGGATGAGAAAGAAGTCAGAGAAACATCACCCTTTACAATAGCCACAAATAGTATAAAATACCTTGGGATAACACTAACTAAACAAGTGAAGGACCTTTTTGACAAGAACTTTAAATCTCTAAAGAAAGAAATTGAAGAAGATATCAGAAAATGGAAGGATCTCCCATGCTCATGGATAGGTAGAATTAACATAGTAAAAATGGCAATCTTACCAAAAGCAATCTACAGATTCAATGCAATCCCCATCAAAATCCCAACACAATTATTCACAGACTTGGAAAGAAAAATACTCAACTTCATATGTGGAAAAACAAAAGACCCAGGATAGCTAAAAGAATCCTATACGATAAAGCAACCCTTGGAGGCATCACCATCCCTGACCTCAAACTCTACTATAGAGCTATAGTAATAAAAACAGCTTGGTACTGGTATAAAAACCGACATACGGACCAATGGAATCGAATTGAAGACCCTGACATTAATCCATGCACATATGAACACCTGGTTTTTGACAAAGGAGCCAAAACTATACAATGGAAAAAAGAAAGTATCTTCAACAAATGGTGCTGGCATAACTGGATGTCAATATGTAAAAGATTACAAATAGATCCATATCTGTCACCATGCACAAAACTCAAGTCCAAGTGGATCCAAGACCTCAACATAAATCCAGTTACACTAAACTTAATAGAAAAGAAAGTAGGAGGCACTCTTGAATGCATTAGCACTGGAGACCATTTCCTAAATAAAACACCAACAGCACAGATCCTGAGCACAACAATTAATAAATGAGATCTCTCAAAATTGAGAAGCTTTTGCAGGGCAAAAGATACAGTCAATAAGACAAAAAGACAGCCAACAGAATGGGAATAGATCTTCACCAACCCCACATCTGACAGAGGATTGATCTCCACAATATATAAAGAACTCAACAAACCAGACATCAAAATACTGAACAGTCCAATTAAAAAATGGGCTAAAGAGCTAAACAGAGAATTCACAAAACAAGAATCACAAATGGCTGAAAGACATTTAAAGAAATGCTCAATGTCCTTAATCATCAGAGAAATGCAAATCAAAACAACTCTGAGACACCATCTTACACCTGTCAGAATGGCTACGATCAAAAACACCAATGACAGTCAATGTTGGAGAGGATGTGGAGCAAAGGGAACACTCCTCCACTGTTGGTGGGAATGTAAACTTGTACAACCACTGTGGAAATCAGTATGGCGGTTTCTCAGAAAATTAGGAATCGAACTACCCTAAGACCCAGACATCCCACTCTTGGGCATATACCCAAGGAATGCTGATTCATACCATAAAGATACATGCTCAGCTATGTTCATAGCAGCACTATTTGTAATAGCCAGAACCTGGAAACAGCCTGTCAACGGAAGAATGGATGAAAAAAATGTGGTATGTATACACAATGGAGTACTACTCAGCAGAGAAAAACAATGAAAGCCTGAAATTTGCAGGCAAATGGATGGAACTAGAAAAAATCATCCTGAGTGAGGTAACCCAAACCCAGAAAGACAGCCATGGTATGTACTCACTCATAAGTGGATTCTAGATATAAAATAAAGAACAATCAGACCACAACCCATAGAACCATGGAGGCTATATATATAGCATGGAGGTCCCTAGGACGACTCTGGCTTAAATAAATTTCAGTTTTACTCAATTATTGAAAAAAATAGCCAAATGAATGGAAACACATGAACTATGAACCAAAGGCTGAGGGGCCCCCAGCTGGATCAGGCCCTCTGAGTAGGTGAGACAGTTGATTGGCTTGATCAGTTTGGGAGGCAACTAGGCAGTGGGACCAAGTCCTGTGCTCACTGCATGAGTTGGCTGTTTGAAACCTGGAACTTATGCAGGGACACTTGGCTCAGTCTGGGAGGAAGGGACTGGACCTGCCTGGACTGAGTCTACCAGGTTGATCGCAGTCCTCGGGGGAGGACGTGTCCTGGAGGAGGTGGGAATGGGGGGTAGACTGGGGGTAAGGGGAGAGGGTGGGAGGGGTAGAATAGGGGAACCCGTGGCTGATATGTAGAACTGAATGGTATTGTAAAATAAAATAAAATAATTTAAAAATAAAAATAAAAAGATAAAAACCAAATGAATTAAAATATTGATTACAATTAAAAAATAGAAATCTTAACAATAAAAATACACAAGATCAACCAAACCAAATTATACGCCTCAACCAAATAAGTTTTGTGATGTGATGAAAGCTGAAAGCTAAGATATAAATGTTTAACTAAGAGAAAGTTCCAGGACACTCAGGCTACACAGAGAGACTCGGTCTTAAAAAAAAAAAAAAAAGTGGCTCCGAGCAAACCGAGCAACACTGACAAACGGAACAGAGAAAGGAGAGAGGGCAGAGTCGACTGAGCCGTCTGGACACTGGGTTGTAGAAGGCATAGCTCATTTTTATTGATTGACCTATTTCCTGCCCCATGTTGTATGCTACATAAGCTCGGAAAAAAGAATAACACAGGAAGCCCCAGGGGATGCAGAATTGGGGGTTCCTGGTACTCCAAATGAACCCTAACTTCTCAACCCACCTAGTCAGATCTTCCCCTGATGTGGGCACAGGCAAGGTCTCTGCTGTGAGAGAGAATGAACAGCTGTGCTGTCCCAGAGGTGGCCTGACACTCCCATCTGGATCCTGGCACTCTGCTAAGGGACAAAGAGAATTACATGGACCATCAGCAGCAAATACAGCCTCTGATACATTGATAGCACAAGACACAAAAGACCATGTTGTGACTACATCTTAACACAAGCACAAGGATCACCCACTCCCAACAAAAACAACTGCACCCATTGCCCTGGGATGGAAAACTCACATGGCTGTCACTCCATGACCAACCAGAGCCCAGTCTCCTAGGTAAGAGGCATGAAGATAGCCATTCAGAATCATCCCAACTCAGAAAGTACATCCCATCTGAGACAGGAATCAATTCCCAATTCCAACCACACCCAACACAGGCTCTGGCTTATCATTAGTCCCTTTCCAGTGCTGTCCCATTGAGACTCCTCCCCATTCCCCATGGCTGTGATCTCTTATAGTGAGAGGAAAAGTACAGGTGTGTTCATGGTGGATTTTGCCAAGGCATTGACAAGACAATCTGAATAAAGACATTAGTTAGAGTTTTTATCATTATTTTACCTAAGGAATTGTAACCTGGGTCTTGTATCCAGGATGGATAGTACATACTTTTTGTATAAAAGACAAGTGCTGTTTCAGATAATTGATAAAAACACAAAGGATTTTTGGACATTAGTTCCCTCTGTGATATTCACAGCCTTTAACATTTCTGAATAGATAAATATTTCATGGTAAGCACTTTCCTTAAAGCTCCTTTCATGTCCTTGTTTCTCAGGCTGTAGATGAAAGGGTTCAGCATGGGGGTCACCACTGTGTACATCATGGCAGCTGCCATGTCACTCCCAGCTGAATGTGAGGAGGAGGAGGAGAAAGGATTGAAATACAGGGATATGATGGTGCCATAGAAGAGGCCGACCACAGCCAGGTGGGAGCTGCAGGTGGAGAAGGCTTTCCATCTTCCCCTCGTGGATGAGACTCTCAGGAGAGCACAAGCAATAAGGACATAAGACACAAGGATGCAAACAAATGGGGTGATCATTAACAGCCCTGCAACATAGAGAATCATCAGCTTATTGAGGTGTGTGTCTGAGCAGGAGAGTTTCAGGAGGGGAGGCGTGTCACAGAAAAAGTGGGGGATGATGTTGTCTGCACAGAATGAGAGTCTAGCCATGAGCAGGGTGTGCAACAGAGCATTCAGGCTGGATACCACCCATGACCCGACCACAAGGAGGACACAGAGCTGATGGGTCATCTTTGTTGTGTAGTGTAAGGGGTGGCATATGGCCACATACCGGTCATAGGCCATCACAGCCAGCAGGAAATTGTCCATGTCAGCAAACACACAAAGAAAGTACAGCTGTGTGAGACACCCAGAGAAGGAAATGGCCTGATTCCTGAGTACATGAATGGCCAGCACCTTGGGGACAGTGGTGGATGAGAAGCAGACATCCACAAAGGACAGGTTGCTGAGGAAGAAGTACATGGGGGTGTGCAGGCGGGAGTCTGTGCCGATGGCCAGGATGATGAGCAGGTTTCCCAGGACAGTGGCCAGGTACATGATGAGGAAGAGCAGGAAGAGGAGCTGCTGCTGCTGCTGGGGCTGCCTGGAGAGTCCCAGGAGGAGGAACTCGGAGACGCTGGACTGGTTGCTGCCTCTCATGGTCTGAGCCCAGCTACAGAGAAGAGAGGCAGAAATGTTGGAGCTAAAGGGTTTGAGTGCAAGAAATCATACTACAGACACTGTCATGTAAAAAAAAAAAACATAATTAAACAAAAACCCTGCATTAGAGCTGGAGAGATGTTTTAACTATTATAATGCCTGGCTGGTCTTCCAGAGGACCCAGATTCCCAGCACCCACAGGGTGGACAGCAATAGTGTATAACACTTTCCCAGGTGATCTAGAGACTTCCTCTGGCATCTCTGGGCGCTGCGTTTTTGCTATACATACACTCAGAAAAATGCACACAGACATTACACACACACACACATACACACACACACACACACACACACACACACACACACACACACACACACACATATATTTAAAAAGAAAACCTCAGTTAGATTTGCTGACTCAGGATCAACTGAATCACACTGTCAGCTTCCAACACCCTGTCCTAGATTAATCTGGTCCACCAGATTCACCCTTGTGCAGATTAAATATAACATAAAAACATACATGCATGGGCTGCATGACATTTCAGTGTGTTAAAGTGTTTACTGAACAAACATGACAACCTGAGTTTGACCCCAAAACCCTTTTAAAGGTGGAAGGAGAGTACCAGCTCCGCAGTTATCCCTTGACCTCCACATGTGCATGGGGCATATGCACCACCCACACTTACCCACAATAATGCATGTTTTCTCTTAATGCATGCACAGATGGCCCTTCCCTGAAATCATGTACATCCCTGTTAACTTCCCCAGTCCTTAGCAGCTCATAGGAAAAAGAAAATAGCAAGGGTCAGAGAGAAATGAAGACACTTATCCCTAGCCTGATGTCCTGTGTCCAAGCACCCTGGATTCTCATGGTAGAAGGAGCAGAAGAACTCCCCTTAAAGGTATCCTCTGAAGCCAGGCGGTGGTGGCACATGCCTTTAATCCCAGCACTCAGGAGGCAGAGCCAGGCGGATCTGTGAGTTTGAGGCCAGCCTGGGCTACAGAGTGAGTTCCAGGAAAGGTGTAAAGCTACACAGAGAAACCCTGTCTGGAAAAACCAAAAAAAAAGGTATCCTCTGAACTCCACATATACTGTATACACAAACACACACACACACACACACACACACACACACACACACACACACACACACACACCACACCACATCACATCACAATAAGTGTAATGAACTTCCAAAACACAAAATGAGAAATACCTAGTTACTATTGTGTTCAACTCTAATTTAGCCTCATGGACTCAACACAGAGGAGTGAGCCTCATTTTCTAGTAAAGAAATTGGCATCAGCTCTGATATTACAGTACCTGACAATTCAGTGCTGTAACTGGCCCATGTTCACTGCTTGGACTTGCTGGGCAATGGTGTTCTTATTCTAAAGGTGGGAAAGTGTCAGAATCCAGGGAGGGTTCTGAGCAAATGAAAAGTGGGTGATCACCATCCTAGCCTTCTGTGCAGCAAGGAGGTTTGGGGGACTCAGGTGGGTATTTCCTGCAGCATCCTTCCCACTGGGCTAGACTCCCTGAGCATCTCATTAAAGACAGGCAGACAATAATTGTCCTGCCTAGCTCCTGGTCTCTGTGGACCAACAAGAGGGAGAAGGGTAACATCTTACTCCTGGGTCAGAAGTTGGGATAAAGCAGTCTTGGTGGAGACAAGTCCCAGAGGAAATTCCCTGAGTACTTCTTTATCTCAGCGCCCTAAGCCTGTAGGTTTGCAGTTAGTCCAGATTCTCTTTGTTTCAGCAGAAATACTGGAGGTATTACAGCTCAGTTTAGTGAATGTTCTTCTTTCTTTCCTACCTGGCCATTTACTACACAAGACTTAAGGCACATTTCCAGATGGGAAGATGGGAGATGAGACTGGAATAGATGGAATTAGAACCGAAGCTGACCCGAAAAGAATTTGATGGAAAATACAGGGAAAGGGGGGAAAGATGGAAGAGTATGGAACCAGCCATGACTGAGAAACTCCATGCACCAAGAGTCGACCCTCTTTGCTGTCTTCACGACACACAAAGGATCACCCATGTCTGTAAATCTATAGATTCTTAAGAGTGTGTCTCCACCAGCCCCACCTAAGCGCTACCTCATGACTGGACTCAGAAATCTCCTGAATGCTGTGTTTAAAGGCATGAGCCACCATTCGAAGCCTGTTTATGTTTTCTGAGACATCACACAGTAACCACCAAGGCTGGCCTGGATTTATGTGTCAGCTTTTGTTATTTCCTTCCTTATTTCCTTCCTTCCTTCCTTCCCCCTCCATCCCTCCCTTCTTTTTTTCCTTTCTTCCTTCCTTCCTTCCTTCCTTTCCCTCCCTCCCTCCCTCCCTCCCTCCCTCCCTCCCTCCCTCCCTCCCTCCCTCCCTCCCTCCCTTCTTTCTTTCTTTCTTTCTTTCTTTCTTTCTTTCTTTCTTTCTTTGTTTTTTTGAAACAGAGTTTCTCTGTTTAACAACCTTGACTGTCCTGGAACTCACTCTGTAGCCCAGGCTGACCTTGAACTCACAGAGATCTGCCTGCCTCTGCCTCCCTAGTGCTGGGATTATAGGTATGGGCCACCACCACCCAGCTATTGCCTCATTTTCTACAAGAAGGCTGTTGAACACAGTTAGCAAAGTCATAAGTGGTTATTCATACATCTCTAAGTCAGTTTCTGCTAACCTGAATAGACTTTTATAACCTTAGGAATTTGTAAACCCTAATCAAACATACTTTATCAAACATATGTGGTTTCTTATCTAAAATTTATTTGAAACTTGGTGTTGAACAGTTACCAAGGACAGAAGTAATTATATGTATATCTCTAAATTAGATTTTGTTAATCTAAGTAGACTTTTATAACCTTAGGAGTTCATCACACAAAGATTCATGCTAGGGCTGGAGAGACAGCTCAGTGGTTGAGTGGCTGTTCTTCCAGAGGACTCTGGTTCAATTCCAGCACTCACATGGCAGCTCACAACTGTCTGTAGCTCCAGTTCCAGGGGATCTGACACACTCACACAGACATACATGCAGGCAAAACATCAATATACATAAAATTTAAAAAATTAATTATGGTGATATTTTATTTGCACTGAAATGTGATTTTATTTGTATGTTAATAAATGAAGTTGCCTGAGGGTCAGAGCTAATAGGAAGCCATAGCAGAAGCTGGGCAGTGGTGGTGCACACTTTTAATCCCAGCTCTTGGGAGGCAGAGCTAGGCCTGTGTGTTCAAGGATACAGCCAGCATGGAGACACACACCTTTAATCTCAATACCAACCTTAGAAGAACTGCAGATCTGTACAGACTGGCAGTGACGAGGAGGTCATGTGGTTGGGTTTACAACCAATGAGAAGGCAGAACAGAAAGTCAATAAAAGGACAGACACAGGAAGTAGGTCTCTTTCTGAGGGGAAGGATGACAGTGGCAGCTAAGGGTAAAAAAGGCGGTTTTAAGTCTCAGCTCTCAGCTACTGCTCTGACCTCTTGGGCTTTTAACTCTGCAATTGGCTCTGTGTTTCTTATTTAATAAGACTGTTCATCTACAATTAATAGCAGTCCAAAATATTTTGGAGATCTGCTATTGTTCCCTTAGTCTAAAGAGGACATACAGTGATAAACTGAGGCCTCATTGGACTAAGAAACTTTATGACTGCTACCTTAGTTGGTTTATATCATGTAGCCATCTTACTCATGATGGTGGTGAAGTTGCAATGCATGTACTTCTTAAATCTCACTAAAGATGGCTGCCAGTCACATGATTCTTCTATCCTAATGAGGTCATCAGTCAACATGGAGGCAAGTCACATGGTTGCTATTTAAAAACAGCTATTCTCCTAAATAAGGGTTGAATTTGTTACATATACAGTGAGTAGATCTATTTTTTAAATAAGAGTTGAATCATATATAGCAAATTAAGCTTCACTCTTTTGTTACATGTTTTATTTTGTTTTGGTTTTTTGATTTTGTTTTTTTGAGACAGGGTTTCTCTGTGTAGTTTTGGTGCCTGTTTGGGTCTCACTCTGTAGACCAGGCTAGCCTTGAATTCTGCCTGCCAGAGATCTGCCTGGCTCTGCGTCCAGAGTGCTGGGATTAAAAGCATGCGCCGCCACAACACCCAGCCTTGTTTTGTTTTGATTTGGTTTTCGGTTTCACTGTTACAAGTTTTAAGCTAACTTTTTGTTTCAGATTTTATAGATTGTTTAATCACATCCAAGGAATTTTCAAATCCTGAGCTAAGTGTTTACAAAACAGTTTTTAAGAATTTCTAAGAGCAGGGCACAGAGAAATCATAAAGATAAAGATTTTTAGTCGGGCAGTGGTGGCCCATGCCTTTAATCCCAGCACTCAGGAGGGAGAAGCAGGCGCATCTTTGTGAGTTCCAGACCAGCTTGGGCTACCAAAAAATGACACGGAGACATATTATTAACTATGAAATGTTGACCTTTGCTTAGGCTTGTCCCATTAGCTCTTATAATGTAAATTAACCTATAACTTTTAATCTATGTTCTCTTACATGGCTGGGTTTCCTTTACTCTGTACTGCCGCCCATCCTGCTTCCTCCACATCAGGCTGGCAACTCCTCCTTTCTTCCTCCTGGAGCTCTCTATCCCCAGATGTCCCCCCTGTCCTCTTCCTGCCTAGCTGTTGGCCATTCAGATCTCTACTGAACCAATCAGTGACACATCTTCACACAGTGTAAAGGAATATTCCACAACAAGAGACTTCTGGGAGTGTAGAGCAGAGAAAGGTTAGATGTACAAGAATTTGGATCACTTGTTTGTGCAGTGGTGGAGGTGGTTAGGATTTGGGAGAATTTGAAAAGCTAGTGTGCCATCTTCAGCCACTGAGCTGGACTGAGGACCTCTGCCCCAGCACAGGGAGGCCTTAGTGAGGAGACAAGGAAGGCTCACAGGCAGGAGCTCCATCTGAGGGAGGCTCTATACCCAACACTGCTTGCAGATGAAGCTCCCAGACAGGAACTAGGTTACATCCAATTGAGTTATTGGCCATGGAAATCTCCAACCAACCTGGGCTGTTACCAAGACAATAGGTTGCTCTCCACAAATGGACAGTAAGGCCCTATTGCTCAAGACAACACCCACACAACTCACTGAACATGGAGAGGTTGAGCTGGTGCCTACATAGAATTTCACCCCTCTTTTCTAGTGTCTTTGGTGAGGGAAGGTACTCTGCAGGCTACCAAAAGAAAAACATAAACACCAACTCAGCCACACAACCTTTGCTCTACAATGCTTTCCTGCATGCAAAATATGCTAAGGCAATGGAGGCACCAAGCTTGTGGGAGTAACCAACCAATGTCTGATTTGACTTAAGGCCCACTCCATGAGGTGGAACCCATACCCAACACTGCTTGCATGACCAAGAATCAGAGACTAGATAGCCCAGAGACCTAGGGTAAAACCAAATATTAGTGGGCTTAAAAAAAAAAAGTAGTGATAAAATGACTCTTAATGATATTCTGCTGTACTCAGAGATCAGTGAATAAGGATTCAGCCATCATCAGAGAAGCTTCCTCCTGAAGAAGATGGGAACAAATACAGAGACCCACAGCCAGACATGATGCAAAGAGAGACCTTGGAACATACAAATCTAACTGGGATGTCTCCATCAATTCCCTCCCCTCAGAGCTCAAGGAACCTGGAGAAGAAGGAGGCAGAAAGAGTGTAAGAGCCAGAGGGGATGGAGGACACCAGAACAAGACCCTCTGAATCAACTAAGCAAAGTTCATATGAACTCAGAGAGACTGAAGCAGCGTGCACAGGGCCTGCACAGGTTGAATATCAGATATCCCACACATTAGATATTTACATTACAACTCATAACAGTAGCAAAATTACAGATATGGAAGCAGCAAAGAAAATCATTTTATGGCTGGAGTGTCATCACAATATTAGGAACTGTATTAAAGGCTGCAACATTAGGAAGGTTCAGAACCACTGGTCTACAGCTCACAGGTGTGCTGTTAAGTTACTAAATATAAGATTTCTCTAGTTTTGTTGTGTTTTTTTTATGTAGGGGCTTAGTGCTATGAACTTGCCTCTTAGAACCATTTTCATTGTGTCCCATAAGTTTGAGAATGTTGTGAATTCACTTTCATTCAATTTTAGAAAGTCTTTAATTTCCTCTCAGTTTCTGCCTTGTCCCATTTTTGCATTCAGTAGACAATTGCTCAGTTTCCATTAGTTTGCAAGCTTTATGTTGTTGTGGATATCCAGCTTTAACCCATGGTGGTCTGATAGGATTCAGGGGGTTATTTCAATTTTCTTGTGTCTTTTGAGACCTGCTTTGTGTCCAAGTATGTTGTCAGTTTTGGAGAGTTGCAGAAGGTGCAGAAAAGAAGGTATAATCTTTTGTGTTTGGGTGAAACATTCTGTAAATATCTGTTAGGTCCACCTCCAGCAGAAGGTGTGCTTCAGATTAAAAGTGTGTCTTCCAGCCTCAAGATCCAGATCATAAGTATGCCCTCCATTTCTGTATTATAGTTCATTCCAGATATAGTCAAGTTGACATCCAAGAACAGCCATCTTAGTCATGTTCCTTTATAAACTTGGATGCCTTTGTGTTTGGGCATAGATGTTAGGAATTAAAATGCCATCTTGGTGGATTTTTCCTTTGATGAGTATGTAATGTTCTTCCCTATTTCTTCTAATTAATTAACTAATTTGTTAGATATTTTATATTAAAATGTCTACACCAGCTTGCTTTCTAGGTCCTTTTTTTGTTTGTTTTGGGTTTTTTTTAATTAAAATTTTTAAATGTATTTTAAATTAGCATGCAGAGAAATAGGTTCCATTATGACATTTTCTTTTTCATTATTACTAAGAAATTTTCTATTTATTTTATATACCAACCACAGATTCCCCTCTCCTCCCCCCTCCACCCCCAGCCTTCTTCTCCAATCCACCCCCCCATTCCCACCTCTTCGAAGGCAAGGTCTCCTATGGGGAGTCAGCAGAGGCTGGTACATTCAATTGAGGTAGGACCCAGCCCCTCCTCCCTGGACCAAGGTAGCTTAAGGTGTCCCACCATAGGCCCTGGGCTCTAAAAAGCCTGCTCATGCACCAGGACCAGATTTTGATCCCTCTGCCTAGGAGCCCCCTAAACAATTTAAGCTAAGCAACTGTCTTGCCTAACCAGAGGACCTAGTCCAGTACTTTGGTATCTTTTTCTAATCTTTGACTCTGAGGTAATGTCGATCCTTGATGTTAATGTGTGTTTCTTAGATGCAACAGGTTGAATTCTGTTTCCATATCTATTGTTGTTGTTGGTGGTGATGGTGGTGGTGGTGGTGGTGGTGGTGAGTGTGTGTGTGTGTGTGTGTGTGTGTGTGTGTGTGTGTGTGTGTTTCTCTTCTTTTGGTTTTGCTGGTCTGAGATTGTTTATTTCCTGTGTGTGCATGGTTGTAGTTAATTTCCTTAGTTGCAGTTTCCCTTCTAGTACCTTCTGTAGGGCTGGATTTGTGGACAAATATTGCTTGAGTTTGGATTTATCATGAAATGTCTTATTTTCTCCATCTATGGTGACTGACAACTTTGCTGGGTATAGTAGTCTGGCCTAGCATCCATGGTCTCCTAGAGTCTGCTGTATCCTTGACCACACAGAGATCTACCTAGCTCTTCTACCAAGTGCTGGGATTAAAGGTGTGCGCCACGAACGCCCAGCTCTGCTATGGCTTGTTATTAGCTCTGACCCCCAAGCAACTTTATTTATTAACATACAATTAAAATCACATTTCAGTACAAATAAAATACCACCATAGGGTGTGCCGGTGGGAGTCTGTGCTGATGGCCAGGATGATGAGCAGGTTTCCCAGGACAGTGGCCAGGTACATGATGAGGAAGAGCAAGAAGAGGAGCTGCTGCTGCTGCTGCTGGGGCTGCCTGG
The DNA here is from genome assembly GCF_049852395.1 of Peromyscus maniculatus bairdii. Classification (NCBI taxonomy): domain Eukaryota; kingdom Metazoa; phylum Chordata; class Mammalia; order Rodentia; family Cricetidae; genus Peromyscus; species Peromyscus maniculatus. Next base: position 11,852,684 of record NC_134859.1, read on the forward strand.
AGAGTCCCAGGAGGAGGAACTCAGAGATGCTGCACTGGTTGCTGCCTCTCATGGTCTGAGCTCAGCTACAGAGAAGGGCCATAGAGGTGAGAAGTGAGGGATTCTGTCACTACAGCCATTGTCTTAGTCAGGGTTAGTAATGCTACGATGAAACACTGTGACCAAAACCAAGTTGGGAGTAAAGGGTTTATTTTGCTTACACTTCCAGATTGTTGTTCATCATCAAAGGAAGTCAAGACAGCAACTCAAAGACAAAACCTGGAGGCAGAGGCCATGGAGGAGTGCTGCTTACTGGTTTGCTCTCATGGCTTACCCAGCCTTCTTTCTTATAGATCCCAGGACCATTAACTTAGGGACAGCACCACCCATATGCACCCATAATGGGATGTGCTCTCCCCCGTCACTCACTAAGAAAATACCCTATGGGGTTGCCTACAACCGGATCTTATGGAAGTACGGTTTTTTTGGTTTTGTTGTTGTTGTTTGGTTTGTTTTTGTTTTCTTGAAACAGGGTTTCTCTAAGTAGCTCAGTCTGTCCTGGAACTATCTTTGTAGACCAGGCTGGCCTCAAATTCAGAGTCTTACCTGCCTCTGCCTCCTGAGTGCAGGGATTAAAGGTATGTGCCACCACCGCCCGGCTGGGGGCATTTTCTTAATTGAGGTTCTCTTCTCTTAAATGACTTTAATTTGTGACAAGTTGACATAAAACTCTCCAGCAAAGCCCTGGTAAAGAAAATCTGCATTAGAGTTGCTGAATCAGGATCTACATGCAGTAGTTACTCTCCCAACTTCCCATGCCCAATCCTAGAAGATGCTAATCATACTGCACTTGTCTTTCAAATTTAATAAATAAAAACAAAACCACGGGAAGCTGAAGAGATGGTTCAGAGGTTGAGAGCACTGGCTGCCCTCCCAGAGAACCCGGGCTCGATTCTCAGCACCCATTCACGGCTGTCTGTAACTCCAGTTCTAGAGAGTACAACCTCCTCTTCTGGCCTCTGTGGGCACCAGCCACCAACGTGGTCCACAGACATCCATTCAAGCAAAACACTCATACATGTAAAAATAAAAATTAACTCTTAAATAAAAATAAATAAGTAAATAAAACCATGTATGCACACAGAGACCACCCCTGAAACCATGCTGGTCTCTGTTAACCTCCCCAGTCTTTCTCCGGCTCCTTTCGGAGCTCACAGGATCAACAGTGGATCACTGTGTTGATCTCAAGCCCCACCTGCCCTTTCTGCCTCATATGGAAGAATGAACATCACTTGTTGGTGATCTCTACTGCTATGCTAGTACATAAACAGTGTTTACTACCTTGGAGTTTCTGGGTAATGGTGTTCTTTATTCTAAAGATGAAAAAGGATCAGACCCTGGGAGAGTTCTGAGCCAGTGAAGAGTACACCTGTCCTGTCCCTCTGTGCAGCAGCCGGGTATTTACAGCAGCATCCATTCCCACTGAGTCTAGACTCCCCGAGCAGCTCGTTAAAGACTGGCAGACCGTAAGTGTTCCACCTGTTTCCTGGTCCCTGTGAACCAACAATGATGATAAAGCATGGCATCCCACTCCTGGGTCAAAACTTGGAAATGCAGCAATCTGGGTGGAGTCAAGGACCAGAGGAAAGCCTGAGAACTTCTTTAATTAGAGAGCTAAGCCTGTAGCTTTGAAGAATTGGTCCAGGTTCTTCTTACTCTTAGCACTGAAACTAGGGGTGTCGCACAACCTGAGTGACATTTGGTCATTTTCTCCATAGGGTTTATGGTGCATTTGCTGATAGAAAGTGCTAAGAGCATGGAAGGGAGTGAGCAGCATTACAGAGTCGGGGCTGGTCCCTTAAAGCAGTTGATGTAAAGTGCAAGGAGGAAGGAGAGATGGAGGAGGATCTAGCCTGCATGACCGAGGAACTCCATGCCAGACAGCGGACCTGTGGGATGTCTTTCTGGCTCACAATGGATCACCCACCTCCACAGATGTCCCCCAAATGAATACACCATTATTAATGTGTCTTCAGTATTCAGTTATACTGTATGCCCTCCTCACCAGTGTGTCAGAGCCATTATCACAAGCTATTGAAGCTGCAGGATTATGCAGTGAGAAATTCAGCTGTCATAAAAAGGCCAACCCACCAGAGCCAAGGGTTCTGATGGAATATTTAGACCAAGAATGCAAGGTGTATTGGAATTATTGCCTTTTGAGTGAATTGGCTGTTTCTGGTTGTAGATTTCTGTGCAATTAATTACAGCTATGATATCTCCCCATTACCACACATCTTCATGTAATGTGTATATGTAATCTCATGATTACATCTCAATCTTATGGGCATACACATATCCGTGGATGGTCAGAAAGATGACCTCTCTTTAAGCTGTACAGTTTTGATATAGAGAAAATATACTAGGACATGCTTTGTAACTACATCTATTGTCCCATGAGACTGTAGACACTTAAAAGCCTGCCTTGTTCCTTTCAGTCAGACTAACAAAAATAACAATCTCACCTCATTCTAACACAAACTGCACACATTGAGCTCACATTTACCTTAGAGCAAGTTCAAACTAGACTAAAAGTCTTTGTAAATAGATCCTAAGTTTAAAACTTTACAGTTATGCGCAAGGTCAGAGTCACAGGTGTCTACCAAGATCCCTAACACACAGCACCTAAGAAAAGCATGCTGAGTCTTCACTTACCAAGTCTGCTGACAACAGACCTATGTCTCAAAGTTTGTCTCATTTGGGCACCGTGGCCCTCCCTCTTACTCCTGAAACCTTGAAAATGTGTGTAGCCATGGTAAATGGCTGGGCTGTTTATCGCTCACCCTGGGAATGTACTTTTGATGGATGAGAGGCGACACTTGCAACTTTTCCTATTGCTCTTTCACAGCCTCCTGTGAAAGAAGAATCATTAGGCAGGAAGATGAGAACAGAGAATTAGAGCTAGGAAATTATAGACAATGAAGCCAAGAAAATGAGGAGAATAAAGAAGCACGCACAGAAAGAGCATGATGGGAATTGGTTTAATTTTGCCCTCAGGTACTTAGTTTTTCCTGAACCCTAAAAGAAGGCAATAAGGCTGGTCCTGAAAAGGTCATTACCAGTGGGTGTGTCCGCTTGGACTTAGAAAGAACAAGGACTGGGGACTGGCAGGCTATCCTCAGTGTCCACAAACATCCAAAAGCTTGCAGTTTCCTTCTGCCTGACTCACAGAAGAACAAGCAATACCCATGGGTGAGAGCAAAGAAATGTAAACCCAGGAATAAACTGTTGGAAGACATAACAGCAGGTGCTGTAAGTCTTCATTTCTGAGTCAGCCACAAACATGAGCCTGATAATATTATTTCATCATCAAGAATATAACTCACATTCCCCTTGTCTTTCACTGGTCTCTATGCTGTTATGGGGGGCGGGGGATATCCTGATACAGTAACCCAAACTTTTCATAACTGAGAGATCTGATTGCTTTGCAGTCGTGTTTATGATTGTTCTCAGGGGTCACTAAATGCTGTCACACCAATGTGGCAACTTCAGAGTCCTCCTAAGGAGATCTTGCCATTGTCCTCTCTGCTATCATTGTGTAGAAGAAAAAAATATTTATCTATTGACAGTCAAAGTCACAAGACATAGGATAGGAGAAATGGTGGGTGGCTAAGAGTTTATGCTGGATAAGCACTGGAGGGCCCCTGTTGCAAATCACCCTCTGGAGCGATGGAAGGATCTTTCTATTGGCACTTGGAGGAGACCCGATCCGGTGTTGGTGTGGACCGGGGGTTCTGTTTATGTCTTCCCTCAGGACAATGAGGTTCCTCTTTAGATTCCTGAGCGCTGAGTCCGCCCTGTGGTGCACTCTGGGATGACAGAGACCTATTGGGCCTTCGTGAAAAACTCTCCCCTTCTGATACCAATGGGTATTGAGAGCCCAATATGGCCAGCTTTGGCAAGCATTAACATAAGCCTAGGAACTGTAGCCATGCAGTTGGATTCTCCAGAAGGTAATGTATGGTAACTGCTTTTCCAAGTGTGTTTGAGAAAGTATCAACCCAGACACCTTGGAGAGTAAGGATAACCCTGAAGGTCACTGACCTCCATTTGTTAACAGTAGCATGCCATCTAAGCTATTCATTTTCAAAATCCTCTTCAAGCTGGTGTAGTACCTACTTTTCAGGCGTGGCTCTGTGCAACATTTATTGGCCTCCTGAAATTCACTTAGCCCCATTTAAATTTAAGATACCTTAAAATTTATGAGCCTAAATGTAGCCATTATAAGACCATTAGTTATGCTCCTTGTGAGCTGCCTGTTTTTCTTTATGGTTCTTAGTTGTTCTTTTGCAGAGCTGCCAGCCTAAGTCGTGCTGGAATCAAGAAAAATGGGCCTTGGCGGTTTGTGTTCCTGGAGTTGGATCCATGCCAGTGGATGCCCACACACTCCAGAAGAGAATTTGACATTGCTGCTGCTGCTGTTGCTGTTATAGCAGTGGTGGCCACTGCTGCTACTATTTCTGGGATTACCATTTCATAATTGCTTACTACAGCTAGCACAGGGGAGACCCTGGCAGCAAAAGTAGCTACTACAGTTAGTTAATCTTCCATTCTATTGGGCATGATAAATTCAATTCAGTAGTTATATACATCTCGATTGGCTTTGAAAATTATAAATTTATAAACTCAAGTTCTATTTGCTTTTGGGATACCATCTTACAAGGACTCCAATTTGCAGTAAGGCTTGTAAAGGAAGGGAATAGCTCAGTTGCCTTTAGCCTACTGGCTATGGGTGGGTTAGGATCTCTGTTGGTCTTTTCTGTGTTGAACACACAGATTGCAAGCCCAGTGCCACTTTGAGATCTTTGGCAGCAGTTAACCCTGCAGCTCACACACGATTGAGCCTGTATGATAATGAGTATTCAAAGATGGGTAATGCCTGGGGGGAGGCTCACCAACCTAAGACAGAGCACCTGTGTGGCCTGGGCAGGCATCTCCATGATGGGTAAGGTGACCTGCTGAGGTCCCACACAACCTAAGTCAGAAGTTCATTTATTAGTAAAAGGGGGACCTGTAGGGCCCTGGCCCCCATTTTGGGTAACTGTTGCCTTGCTTGCTGACCTTGACCTTGATATCCTCCCTATGCTAATTCCCTCCTGGGTTCTACCCTCCTGAATGCTTAAGGGACGTTCCTTGTATATATATATATATATATATATATATATATCCATCCTGCATAATGGGCGTTAACAGCTTAGATGCAAGATTTTAAAACATCAGTAGTGAACTTCTGCCCTCCGGGGTTCTCCCATTGTGCTATAAGCCTGTATTTAAGACCTCCTCCCTCCTTCAATAAACAGCATTCAGACCTCCTCCCTCCTTCAATAAACAGCATTAGGCTTTAAAACAACAACAACAAAAAAGAATTTATGCTGCTCTTCCAGAGAGTCCAAGTTCTGTAGCCAGCACCTATATGGGGCAGCTCACAATGGCCTGTAAGCTCAGCTCTGTGGGATCCAATGCCTTCTTCTGGCCTCTGAGGGCATCTGTAAGGGTATGGCAGTGTGCATGTGTGCATGAGTGAATGCATGCGTGCGTGCGTGCGTGCGTGTGTGTGTGTGTGTGTGTGTGTGTGTGCGCGCGTGCATGTGTGCGTGCGAGTGTGTGTGTGTGTGTATGTGTATGTGTGCGTGCGTGTGTGTGTGTGTGTGTGTGTGTGTGTGTGTGTGTGTGTGCACAGATATAAAAATAGATCTTTTAAAAAATAGCATAACACACTAGAATCACAGGATCTCTTTTGGGGGTAGTTTGTTAAAAAATAAAGCCCAAATTAGGTGATGAGAAACATCAGTGGAGTCCAGCCTGCTCGGGATGTGAGGTAAAGGTATTGAAGTCTAGGAGAGCTGTCCCCTGCGCTCCTTTTCCTTGCCCAGCTAAGCCTCTGGCAGAAGAAAGTCCAGCATGTGTCACCAGCTGGTGTGAATGTTATCATGCAAAACAGCACTGTGAAATCACAGGCCAGTCTAACGGTGCCAAGACTGCACTGTGACAGGAGGTGGCTGGGTCAGTAACATGTATGTCACACGAGAATGAGGAACTGAGTTCATGCCCGCCCTCCACGCACCTGCGGAAAAGGAAAAGACAGCTGCAGTAACAGGAGGACCCCTGGAACTCATCACCTAGGCAGGCTACACTAGTCAGTAACTCCCAGGTTCAGGGAGAGACCTTGTCTCAAAAAATTAGGTGTTAGTACACACCTTTGGTCCTGACACTTGGGACCCAAGGCAGGTGAAACTCTCTGAGTTCAAGGCCAGCCTGGTGTGGTCTACATAGGGACCAGGCCAGATAGAGCTGCACAAGAAGACCCTGTCTCCAAAAAAAATAACAATAAAATAAAATAAAAGGTGGAAAGCAACTGAGGAAGACTTTCAAAGCTGACCTCTGGTCTCCCCACGTGTAAGCGTGGATAGCACACATGCACCATCTGTGCACACATATACACAGAGAGAAGGGGAGGAGGAAGGGAGGGAGGGAGGGAGGGAGAGAGGGGGTGGGGGAGAGGCTGTTTCTCTATTCCATTAAACCAGCAGCTTCTGGTATACAGTAAACACATTGACTCCTCCCACAGCCTTACCTCCTGCATTAACTGTCTATCCGCTGTTCAGTAACCAATTATTCTCTATGGTAGTTATTTAGCGGCGCTCTTACCCTGCGAGGAAATGTCACAAAACACGACAGAATCCACTAACAAGAGTTTTATTAAGATAAGAGAGAAAGATGTACTCAGGCCTGCGGGAAAGACACATGAATAAAGAGATGGAGGCCGGGAATATGGCGCCGCTTATAAAGGCTGTGCACACAGGCCCATGTGGCTTCTCCACACATGCGTGCTTTAGGCAACCACGCAAAGCCATGGGGTCCTGGTCACAGGAGACATTTTGACCTGGAACTGGCTAGTCAGAAGTGACTAGGTTGGCCGGGCATGAGTGAACATGCCCAACCATGGGGCCATGTTGTGAATCCCTATTATCCCGGACTCTTGTTTTTTTGTTTTTTTTTTTTTTTTTTTTTTTTTTTTTTTTTTTTTTTTTTTGGTTTTTTGAGGCAGGGTTTCTCTGTGTAGCTTTGCGCCTTTCCTGGAACTCACTTGGTAGCCCAGGCTGGCCTCGAACTCACAGAGATCCGCCTGCCTCTGCCTCCCGAGTGCTGGGATTAAAGGCGTGCGCCACCACCGCCCGGCCCTTGTTTTTTTTTTAAAAAAAAAAAAAGAAAAAATGGTGGATAAGTGGGTATGGGGCGTCGTTTCTCTCAAAGACTGTTTCTGGCTGAATGGTGGGCCTCAGTTGGCTCTTGGGGAATGGGGAGGGTAGCTTGTGAAGTCCTGGGATGATGGTGGGGGTCCTGGAATCAAGTTCTGTCGTCCCTTGTTCTGCAGCTGTCCATCCTTCGTGGTGTGGCTGGGAACCTTTTGTCTGACAAGATACTGGTGACAGAAAAAGCTTAGAGAGAAAAGAATCATCATTATTTTATTTTTTGGACTTGACATTTACCTGAGGTAGATCTGGCCTGTCCAGATGGAGACATGTTAAAAAAGATAGCAGTGGTAGAATTAATGATTATTATGGTGTTTTAGTACTCTGCTTAATTTTTTACCTGAGACAAGCTTTATCAGAGGTAGTTTATTTAAGGCACCTGTTTCCTTCATTAGTTTAGCATTCAGGAAATGCAGGTGATCAGTTGCTGAGTATTTAACAATGACAGATTGTTACATTACATTTTTCCTTACTGCTTGGATATTTGTGACGGTCCTTTTGCCTCCGGCTCTGTGTGGCCCTGGTTGGGAAAGGAAGGGGTGATACCTTATTCCTCTGGAACTGGTGACAAGGCAGTGGATCCCGATGTCCTCTGGAGCTTGAGAGTACAAGGCCCTGTTTGTTTTACTGTATATGAAGAGAGATTTTTTGGGGGGATGGAGGTGAGATAAAAGGTTTTAGATGAGACAGGTGGACCCAGTGAGGAAAGCCCTCAAGTTTAGCAGCTGTAAGAGTCACAAGAATTACCTTGAAGGGTCCCTGCCACTTAGGTGGAAGGGGTGAAGGGTGCTGGCCTGGAGGAAAGAGAAGAACCTGATCCCCGATGTGGATTGGAGGTGGACAATTATTGTCACATGGCTGAGGTAATGAACAGTCTGCATAGCTCCATAGGATAGACCTTAGGTGACATAAAAGGGGAGTTAATTGGCTATCTGGAACAGCTGGAGGGTTGAATAGAAGACCTGGTGTTAGAACTGGCCTTCCATACATTAGTTCAAATGGAAAAATTGAAAGAGGCTTTTTAGGAAGAGCCCTGAACCTGAGGAGAGCTAGAGGCAATAATCTTACCCAGTCAAGGTGAAGTTCCTGTGACATCTTAGTAAAAATAGTTTTTAAAGACCAGTTGGTATGCTCCACCTTTCCTGAGGATTGAGGACGGTATGGGATATGAAAATTTCAAGGAATGTTAAGGGCCTTAGCTAGTGTCTGAGAAGTCTGAGAGGTGAACTCCAGGCCATTGTCAGACTGAAGAGAAGCAGGAACCCCAAACTGAGGAATAATTTCTCGGAGAAGAAGGTCTGCAACTGTCTGAACCCACTTATTAGAAACTGGATATGCCTCCACCCAATTTGAAAATGAGTCCACCATCACGAGGAGATATTTAACTTTCCTGACAGTGGGCTCAAGCTGCCAGCCGGGCGGTTGTGGCGCATGCCTTTAATCCCAGCACTCGGGAGGCAGAGGCAGGTGGATCTCTGTGGGTTCGAGGCCAGCCTGGTCTACAAAGTGAGTTCCAGGAAAGGCGCAAAGCTACACAGGGAAACCCTGTCTCGAAAAAACCAAAAAAAAAAAAAAAAATCGAGCTGCCAGTCAGTCCCTGGAAGGGAACCTCTAGCCTGGTGGGTGGGAAAAGGCTGACTCCTGTACTTGGTATTGGGATCTGTTTTTTTGGCAGATCTCACAAGAGGCAGTAATAGTTTTTAAGAACTGTAAGTCCTCAGAGGTGGGCTGCAGGTGAGCTTTTACGAATTGAGACAGAGCAAGATTATTAGGATGAAAGAGCTGGTGTAGATAGGAAAGAATTTGCCTAGTGTCAGGAGTTCCCTGCGAAGGTGTATGCTGTACTGCATGGATTCCCTGTGGTGGATGAGGTGAGACTTGGCCCTGGAGGGTTGCTGTCCTGGCTGCCTGGTCAGTCCAGCTATTTCCCTTAGAGATGATAGAGCTATTGGTCTGATGAGACCGGCAGTGGACAATTCCTGTAGCCTTGGGGAGGTGGGAAGCCTCCAGCATGGCCATTATTTGGCCTGAGTTAGATGTGGATCCCCCTTTTGCTGTGAGAAGGCCACGCTCCCTCCAAATAGCAGCGTGGGACAGGAGGATATGAAAAGCATATTTGGAGTCTGTGTAAACATTTAGAGATTGTCCCTTTGCCAATTGGAAGGCACGGGTGAGAGCTGTCAGCTCAGCCTGTTGGTTAGTGGTGTATGGGGGTAATGACTGTGCCTCTATTATCTCAATATCTGACACTATGGCATAGCCTGTTTTATGGGTCCCTTCATATAAAAAGGAGCTGCCATCTGTGTACCAGGTATAAGTAGCCTGAGGCAATGAGCCCTCCTGTATGTGTGAAGGGTGAGGTAACAGTTCCTCTAAGGTTTCAGTGCAGGAATGAGAAGGAGAATAGTCAGCATTAGGTTGAGGGAAGAGGTTTGAAATATTAAGAGGTGGACAAGTCCAGAAAGTAAGTGTGGCATCCTCTAGTAATGCCACCTGGAGAGAAAGAATTCGGGAAGGAGGTAAAGTTTGTAAGCCTTTATAAGCTAAGGTATGGGACATGTTGTGGTGAGAGAAAACAGTAATGGGTGACCCAAAGCTTAGTTTCTTTGATCCCGAATAAGGAGCTCTGCAGCTGCTAAGGCACGGATGCAAGGTGCCCAGCCCTGACTGGTAAGGTCTAACTTCTTTGACAGATAGGCTACAGGTGCAAAGGAGGGTCCCAGCTGATGCCCTAGAGTTCCCAGGGGAAATCCCTCCTTCTCTGTTACATAGAGGGAGAAGGGACGGGTTTGGTCTAGAAGATGAAGCGCTGGGGCCTGAAGAAAAGCCTGTTGGAGCTTCTGGAAAGGTTTAGTGACAGGATGGAGGAGGAGCTTATGTGATGAGCCCTGAGCTGCCTCGTATAAGGGGCAAGCAAGGAGAGAAAAAGATGGAACCCAAGACCGTAGGAAGCCAGCTATTCCTAGGAAAGACAGAATCTCCTGTTTAGTAGAAGGGACTGTAAGAGACTGGATTAGATGCTTTCTGTCTACAGTAATAGCCTTGTGGGTTGGAGTAATAGTTAGACCCAAATAAGTGACCTGGGGAGTTGACAGCTGAACTTTAGATGGAGATACCCTGTAACCTCGGCTGGATAAGAAATTTAGGAGAGCAGAGGTGTTAGTTTGGCTAACCTGTAAGGACGGGCTACAGAGTAAAATATCCTCTACATACTGTATTAACTTAGAGCCAGGAAGAGACAGAGAAAGCAGGTCAGAGGCCAGAGCCTAACCAGATAGGTGTGGACTGCCAAATCCCTGTGGCAGAACAGTCCAGGTCAGCTGTGTGGACAGGTGAGCGTCAGGGTCAGTCCAGGTGAAAGCAAAGATATTTTGAGACTGAGGATAGAAAAGAAGGCGTCTTTGAGATCTAGAACTGAGAAGTGAGAGGTTCCTGAAGGGACAGTGGACAGGAGAGTATAAGGGTTAGGCACTACAGGATGGAGGGGGACCACTGCAGAGTTAATGAGCCGGAGGTCTTGAACCAGGTGATAGGTTCCATTAGACTTTTTAACTGCTAGTATGGGGGTGTTAAAAGATGAAGAGGTTGGGTGGAGCAGCTTTTTCCTGAGGTCAGAAATGATAGGCTTAAGTCCTCTTAGGCTCTGGAGTGAGAGAGGGTACTGAGCTTGGGTGATATATCTGGTAGGGTCCTGTAACTGGATAGTAATAGGCTGATGGTGCCTAGCGATAGAAGGGTTCTGGGTATCCCAGACTTTTGGGTCTACCAGAGAGGCTGGCAGGGGAAAAGAACTGTTAGAGTCAGTAGAGTGAGTGGCCAGGAGAAGGAGGAGGGGAGCTGCTGGCGCGTCTGCGATGAGGCGAATGTGGGAAGTGAAAGAAATGGACGCTCCTACCTTAGCTAGAAGATCCCTTCCCATTAAAGGTCCAGGGCAGCTGGGCACCACGAAGAATGTGTGTGTGAGAGAGATGCCTCTGAAAATGCAGTTAAGTGGTGGTGTCTGATGAGGTAGGTAAGACTGTCCCCCAACCCCAACAATAGGGAGACGAAAAGGAGAGGTAGGCCCCCAAAACTCTCTCAGGACAGAGTAGGTAGCTCTGGTATCCAAAAGGAATGAGATGGGGCGCCCATTTACTTCTATTATTACCTTTGGTTCCTTGTGTGAGATGGGAGTGGCAGGGGCGGGAACCGGGTAGCATCAGTCATCACTGTAGGCCCAGCCTAGAAATCAGCAGGAGGGCGGTCTTCGTCTGGCATTCCTATGTCGCTTGGGACATTAGGACAGTCAGCTGACCAGTGACCCTTTTGGCAACATTTTGGACAAGGCCCTGTCGGTGCCCTTCGTGGGGCGGTGGTGCAAGCCCGGGCCCAGTGGCCTTCTTTCTCGAACTTGAAACAGGGACCAGATGGCTTTCAGGGAGCCGGGCGGATGGTGCTCGCCAGCATCTGGCAGCTCCTTTTCTGGGCTTTTTCATCCCTCCCATGGTACACCTTAAATGCTATCGCCAGCACATCTGCCTGTGGGGTCAGAGGGCCGTTCTCCAAACGTTCAAGTTTATCCCTAATGTCGGGGAAGCTCTGTGAGACAAAGTGGGTCATCAGGAGCTGCCTGCCCTCAGGGCTCTCCAAGTCTAAGCTAGTGAACTGAAGTAGAGCCTTGGTGAGGTGCTCCAAGAGGTGAGATGGATTTTCGTCCTTATCTTGAATTATCATTTTTAGTTTTTCATAGTTTACTGGTTTTAGGGCAGCCTTACTGAGGCCTGTCAGGAGACAGGTAATAAACCTATCTCTGGCTAGAGAGCCACCCTGGGTGTTATAGTCCCAGTGTGGCTCTTGGTCAGGAACTGCCTCGGCTCCTGGAGGATGTGAGGGGTTAGTCTGGTGAACCTCATCTGCATGAGTTCTAGCCTGTTTCCCTACCCGCCTGCGCTCCTCAGGAAATAAATTATTAGAAAAGTATCGTGTATATATCATGAACGGTGAGACTATAAGATTGAGTTATATATTGAAACTGTTTAATAAAGGAAGCCGAATTAGAAGTATAAGAACCGAGCTTAGGCCGGGCAGTGGTGGCGCATGCCTTTAATCCCAGCACTCGGGAGGCAGAGCCAGGTGGATCTCTGTGAGTTCAAGGCCAGCCTGGTCTACCAAGTGAGATCCAGGAAAGTCACAAAGCTACACAGAGAAACCCTGTCTCGAAAAACCAAAGAAGAAGAAGAAGAAGAAGAAGAAGAAGAAGAGGAGGAGGAGGAGGAGGAGGAGGAGGAGGAGGAGGAGGAGGAGGAGGAAGAAGAAGAAGAAGAAGAAGAAGAAGAAGAAGAAGAAGAAGAAGAAGAAGAAGAAGAAGAAGAAGAAGGAGAACCCAGCTTAGTTTCTATCTGAGAGAGTTCTGTGAGAGAGGATGGAACATGGACCTTAATCAGTCCATCCACACCGGCCACCTCTCGCAAAGGGAGAATAGTGGACGGGTTGGATGGTTGGAATCAGGCAATTTAGCAGTTCAAGAACCAGTAGCAGGAGGAGCAAAGGTTGGAGCCAGGGCAGGGCTTTGGAAACGACCACCGCCGAGGAAGAAACAGCTCCTGCCAAGGAAGAATCGGCTTTAGAGGAAGAAGAATCAGGGAGAGGAGCTGAAGGAACAGTCGCCCTAGGAGCAGGGGTGGGAGCCGGAGGTCGGATAGGTGGAGGTTCATTAGCAGGATCTAGTCAGAGATTCTGGAGTCAGAGAATCCTCCGGTTTAGGCATAGCTAGGAGCATATGAGCAGGAGAGAAGGAACCCAGAAGAGACGGTTTAGCACTGAGAAAGAAGAAAGCTATGATATAGGGCAACTCTTTCCATTTGCCTGTTCGCTGGCAGAAATTAGAAAATTCCCGTAAAATATCAGGAGCTAAGGAGCCGCTCGGCGGCCATTTTTTGTTATTTTCTAAAGCATATTTGAGCCATCTCTTAGCACAGAGATGGATAAGCTTAGGAATCTTTAAGTAAGGCATTAAGCTGAGAGGTTTTAAAGCCTCAAGAAGACAGCCTAAGGGAGTAGGACTGATAAGGTTGAAAGCCTTATTTCCCATATCTGCAGCGGAGGCAGAAAAATAAAAAAAATAAATAAATAAAAATGTGGAGTAGCCACATGGGCCTATGTGTGCAGACGCGGCCCAGCCTTTATAAGCCGGCGCCATATTCCCGGCTCCATCTCTTTATTCATGTGTCTTTTCCGCAGGCCTGAGCACATCTGTCTCTCTCTCTCTCCTGTCTTAATAAAACTCTTGTTAGTGGATTCTGTCATCTTTTGTGACATTTCCTCACAGGGTAAGAGCACCGCTAAATAACTAACAGTGGTGCATGCCTTTAATCCCAGGGCTCCGGAGGAAGAGGCAGGTGGATCTCTGTGAGTTCGAGACCAGCCTGGGCTACAGAGAGAATTCCAGGACAGCCAGGGCTACACAGAGAAACCCTGTCTCAAAAAAAAAATGCTATTATAACATGTATTCATTACCTTTCTGTTGCTATGATAAAACATCATGACCATGGGGCTGGAGAGATGGCTCAGTAGTTAAAAGCACTGCCTGCTCCTCCAGAGGTGCTGAGTTCAACTCCCAGCAACCACATGGTGGTTCACAACCATCTCTAGTGGGATCTGATGACCTCTTCTGGCATGAAGTTGTACATGCAGCTAAAGCACTCATATACATAAATAAATAAAATCTTTAAAAAAAAAACAAAAAACACCATGACCAAGCAACTTCTGGAAGAAAGATTTTGCTCAGGTTTATGTTTCAGGAGGATAAGAGTCCATCCTGGCAGGGCATGGCAGCAGGAGCAAGCAGCTGGGTGGGCGCTCACACCTTTAAACTCAAACATGAAGCAGAGAGCAGGAACCAGTGGGGTGAGGCCTTACTTCGCCGAGCCTGCCTCCCAGAGACATACTTCTCCAGCAAGACTGAACCTCCTAAGCTTCCCCAAACAGTACCAACGACTAGGGGCCAAATTTCAAATCCTGAGTCTATGGGAGACATTTCTCGTTCAAACCACCATGCAACCTGAGGTCAACTGTGTTTACAATTGTTTTCATGTGTTTTTACAGGTTACTTTCACTTTCTTCCTGATATCTTATAAAAATCATTTACATTGTATATTATATTGTGATTCTAAAAACAGATTTTACCTTTTAAGCATCATTTATATTAGCTATAATAAAATAAGCAGCAGACTTTGTCAATTCTATCTTTTTAATTAGGCAGTTCAGCTGTGTTAAGGACATTCACAGTTCTGAGTGTTTATTCTTCAGGATTCTTTCCATTTTGCATTATTGAAATTTTATTCCAATTAAACAAGGCCACATTCAGGAACCCTAGTGGAGGGCGGGGTCAGCTAGTCTAGGTGGGAGGTCTCTGCAGCCCCAGAAGGTCAACATCCTGGGGGAGGAAGCCACAGCTGCTAGTCTCTGCACACACTGATAATAAACACTGAGACTCCCAAGGTTTCACACACACACACACACACACACACACACACACACACACGCACACACACACACACACACACACACACCCGTTAGTGTGGCCCATATGGGTAACAGTTTGGCCAGTGTCCATGGGTCAATTGGCCTTGGAGCCACCCCAGGCAGTGCACATGTCAAAAGGCACACTAGACTCACTCAGGGTTTCCTCCAATCCCTACAAGTAACAAACCTTTATTTCCCTCTCCTCAGTCCTTGGCAGTTACCAAGCTGTTTCCTATCATGAATTTGACTACTGTAAGAACCTCACATAATGGGGATGATGTAGTAGCTGTCTTTTTGTGACTGGTTTATTTTCCTTACCATGATGCCCTCGGGGTCATTCATTTTGAAGCACATTAGAATTTCCTCTTCAAGGCTGAATAATATTACATTGTATGTGTGTACCACACTTTCACCTTTTGCTTAATCTGTTCATCCATTAGTGGACATTGTGTACAATGTGTGTGTGTGTGTGTGTATGTGCATATGTGTGTGTCTGAGTGTGCATGTGTGTGTGTGTGCATGTGTATGTCTGTGTGTGTACATGTGCGTGAGTGTACCAATGCCATAGCACTCATGTAGAGGTCAAAGCGTAATCCCAGGTGTGGACTATGTCTTCTATCTAGTTTGAGCCAAAGCCTCTTATTGTTTGATACTGTGTACTCCAGACTAGCTGGCCCAGAACCTCCTGGGGATCCTCCTGCCTCCACCTCTCACCTCACTGCAGGAGCACTGTGATTTCAGACTCACGCTACTGCATCCAGCAGTACATAGTTTATTGGGATCCGAACCTAGGTTCTCAGCCTGTGTGGCAAAGGCTTTACCCACAGAGCCTTCTCTGAAGCCCAACCAAGACAGTAAAATTATTGTTATTAGTAGTAGTAGTAGTAGTGATGCTAAGAACACCAGTATATGAACATCCCTTTGAGACTGTGCCTTCAGACATTTTGCGATCAAACTTGTAAGTTAGTGGTTGGATCATGCAATCCTTCTATTTGTTTTGAAGACCACTGTAGTGTTTTCATGGTGGCTTCATGATGTGCCACTGTTTTGTCTTCTCATTGTCTTGAACATGCTCCGCTGCACTGATTTCTCGATGTCCTCTCCAACCTTCAGTGTCTTTAGATGGCCATTTGAAGCACACGAAGTGGTTCTCTATTATCTATTTGCTGATGCGTTGCTATAAATTTCAATAATAATAATGAACAGTAAAAAATGCTTTCATTTGGTGTGTGTGTGTGTGTGTGTGTGTGTGTGTGTGTGTGTGTGTGTGTGTGTATATACGAGCATGCCTATGTGCATGTGGGTGCCATGCAGAGATCAACTTCCTGTGTCTCTCTCAATCACTCTCACCTTAGTTTTAAAGATACTCCACCTGTGTCCGACTCTCCCCCACAACACTTTGGTCACAAATTCGTCCACTAAGCCTAGCTTTTAAATGGGTGCTGGGGAGCCAAACTCAGGACCTCATGCTTGTATGGCAGAAACTTCATTGACTAACTTTCTCCTCAACTCCCCCCAAAAGTTCTTATGTTCTAAAAATGGAGGAAGAGCACAACTCTTCCTAATACCCAGCATTGTTTTCTACTATAGAACATGATGTGATTATTTTGGATGCAATCTTAATTTTGCTCAAAATATTCCTTGCAAAGTCTCTTGCCCACTCAATACAAATTAAAAGACAACACTCATGTGTTCATTTGTTCAACAAACTAGGTCTCCTATACAACTGTGTCAGGATCCCAGCTTTGCTCAGGACACCCAAGGTGCACAGTGTTGGCCCATGAGTCCCACAGGTCTCACCCCCGAAGAGGGTTCAGCAGGAGCCTTATGGGGACTAGAGTAGACTACATGGTCACCTGTGCACAGTGACTCCAGCGACTTTCTTGGAGGTGGGTAAAGAAAGGGGAGGCTTGCTTAACCTAAAAGACTCCAAAAAGGCTCCAAAGAAACTAGGAAGTGGTGGGGCAGGCCTTTAATCCTAGCACTCAAGAGGCAGAGGCAGAGGCAGATGGATCTCTGTGAGTTTGTAGGCCAGAGTTCCAGGACAGCCAAGGCTACACAGAGAAACCTTGTCTTGAAAAACCCAAAAACAAAATGAACAAAAAGGCTCCAAAGAGCAGGAAACTTTGACTTTTGAGGAGGCTTGAGTACCCAAGAAGAGGAAGGCAGCCATCTCATACACATGGGTTGCTCCATTGGAACTTTGCCCTCACACTCAAAGGCACGTCTTGGTGACGATGCGATGCCCCATAAGGTAGAGCTGTCTGATTAGATGACCAGAGACAAAAACACATCCCGTGTAATCAGGATTCAATGTGAAGCCCAGGAGCAGCCTTCTCAGCAGGAGCCTGAGGTGTTAGCCCACAGAGTCGCCGGTAACACCACTTTGACCCTACCCATACCTTGCCCACACAGGACTTCGGATTTCCCTGAGAGTTTCTAGCCCACACTTCATGGGGCCGGGTTGTAAAGCACACGAGAAACAAAGACATTTGGATCTAACTGGTTGGAGTTAGTCCCAGCAATGATAATTGCATTTCAAGGCTTCTTGGTGAGATTAACTTTCTGCCTGGGCTGAAGAAATGATTGCTGTGTGTTCTGAAAACATTTTTCAAAAGGGAAATGCAAAATTTTGTGAAGTAGAGGCTTCCAAAGTGATCCTCACACTTTCACCTGGAAAGGGAAAATGAACTTCCTTCTCTTTCTGCTTTGTGGCACTGGAGATCAAACATGGGACTCTATGTGCCAGGCAAGCCTATTACTGCTGAGCTATAACCCCAGCTAAAAAGGAAGGATGATTGTTTGATAAACACATTTAGGATAGAGTAATTGGCTTCACACGTTAAGAGGAGCAGGGTGTGGACTAAGTCAAGACTTGTGGATAAGCTTCTACCAAATGTGTTTATTCTATTTCAGGAAATACTCTTAGAGACAGATTGTATGACATCTGTGAGGTGGAAATGATTACTTACATGAGAGTGATACATAGACTCAGTATACACTGATCAGAAAGAGAGCATCTTCTTATGGACCACTTTGCGTAGTGCCCCTTTCAAGTCCCTGTTCCTCAGGCTGTAGATGAAAGGGTTCAACATGGGGGTCACCACTGTGTACAGCACAGTGGCTGCCGTGTCCTTCTCAGATGAATGTGCAGATAAGGGGTTGAAATACACGGCGATGATGGTGCCATAGAAGAGGCCAACCACAGCCAGGTGGGAGCTGCAGGTGGAGAAGGCTTTCCATCTTCCCCTCGCGGATGAGACTCTCAGGACAGCAGAGGTGATGCGGGTGTAGGAGACCAGGATGCAGACAAATGGGGTGACCATGATCACAGCTCCCTCTGTGAGAATCATCAGCTCATTGAGTTGTGTGTCTGAGCAGGAGAGTTTCAGGAGGGGAATGATGTCACAGAAGAAGTGGGGGATGATGTTGTCTGCACAGAATGAGAGTCTAGCCATGAGCAGGGTGTGCAACAGAGCATTCAGGCTGGCTACCACCCATGACCCGACCACCATGAGGACACAGAGCTGATGGGTCATCTTTGTTGTGTAGTGTAAGGGGTGGCATATGGCCACATACCGGTCATAGGCCATCACAGCCAGCAGGAAATTGTCCATGTCTGTAAGTTCAAAGAGAAAATACATCTGCATGAGACACCCAGAGAAGGAAATGGCCTGACTCCCGAGTATGTGGTTGGCCAGCACCTTGGGGACAGTGGTGGAGGAGAAGCAGACATCCACAAAGGACAGGTTGCTGAGGAAGAAGTACATGGGGGTGTGCAGGCGGGAGTCTGTGCCGATGGCCAGGATGATGAGCAGGTTTCCCAGGACAGTGGCCAGGTACATGATGAGGAAGAGCAGGAAGAGGAGCTGCTGCTGCTGGGGCTGCCTGGAGAGTCCCAGGAGGAGGAACTCGGAGACGCTGGACTGGTTGCTGCCTCTCATAGGTCTGAGCCCAAGTGAATAGGAGACAGTAAATTCAAAACCTAAATGGGCATGGTGTGATAGAGCACCAGGCAGGATCACATTTGCAAATCAGTTCATAGAATTGATAACCCAGGATGCGCCCAGCCTGTCTACACGTCTGCTTTCCAACACTCAGCCCTGATGTATTTTCTACCTGAGCATCCCTGAGGCCACACAGCCTCTAAGAATAGCTATGTCTGTTTTTACACCTCTCAGCTCTCCTTCCAACTCCTCCTCAGCTCAGAACGTCAGAGAAACACTCTGTTGGTGTGTGTTTGTCACAAGCGATAACAATGGATTCAGGCTTCCACACTGGCTTCTGGCCTCTGGAAGGAGGCAATAACTTCAACCCTGAGTAGGCAAATACATGTGCCTCCACTGTTATAACCTTACCTGGGAAGGGAGGTTGGTGCTATCCAACGCTGTTCACCTTGGCCTAATTTCGGGGTTTGTGATGTCTTGGAAACACTGGCGAGTCCTAAGCTAGTGAGAAGCAGATGTATAGGGTCTTGGTCTTCTGAGTGGGAAAGAGTTCAGAACAATCACAGAACAGTCATTTACGGCAGTCTCTTTGGCTACTGGGACCAGTATCCCTCAGAGCTTCATTAGAGACAAAAAGAGAAACTCTCATCTACGTTTTTGGCCCCTTTGGACCAAACAACAATGATAAAGAATACCAGCAAAGCTTACATGCAATGGTTAGAAAAAATGTATAGGCTTCAGAAATGAGTCCCACATTGGTAGACACAGATCCCCAGTGGCATTATTTACGACATCAGCTCTCATTGCTTTTGTGATCTGAGCCTGTGCCTACTGGTGTGGAGATGAAATTTTTATATTCTTGTACCTTCTTGTGTCTTTGCTCTCTAGTGTCTGTTCACATCCAGCAGTGATCGGTGATGTCACATCATCTTCAGTTTGAGGCAGGAAACTAAGGGTATACACTGAGCTGGACTTTAGATAAAGTAAAGCCTGAAGCCAAGAGGCAAAGTCTATAAGGAACTTGGCCTTTATAGTAGATGCTTTTTGAGGTACCTTTCCAACTCACACGGTTTACTGCTTTCTTTGGATGGAACCCCTATCCCACATAGGCTCAGCATGGTAGGTCTGGGACGCCATGTCCTCCCACACACATCTCCACAGCAGGTGGAGGTGACACCATGTTCCTACCACACACATCTCCACAGCAGGTGGAGGTGACGCCATGTCCTACCACACACATCTCCACAGCAGGCAGAGGTAGGATGAAGTTCCATCTGTGACTATCACTGTGAGGATGGGCCATAATGTGCAACTCCAACCCTCTTCTGCTTCCCTGTTCTTACCTGAGAAACAGACAGGAACTAAAGAAGGAAACACGCAGAGCTGGCTCCGCCCCTCACCTGAGGTCCCAGGCAGCCCCAGTAACCTGGACTGACCAGCTCAGCTGCCACCCAGGCCCACATCCAGGGCCTTGGGTCGGTCCACCACAACATCTACCCCATCTATGTCCTGCTGGAGCATGTAAAGGGCCTGGTCCTGCGGAATGATACCTGCAGGATCTCCATGATTCCGGTGGCTGGGGGATATCCAAGCAGAGTTTCAGAGAGGGCCCAGTGATGAGATGGTGTGCTAGAAACCTGAGGCCTTGAACCAGACCACTCACTGCAATGAACATCTGCAAGTAAAGATGATTGTACAAAAGGGTGAGCTATGTGACACACAGTTCCCAGTGCCACCGGGACACATGAAAAGGTGTTGGAGAGGCAGGAAAGACAGAGGACGGAAGAGGGTTTTTGTTTGCTTGCTTGCTTGGTTTTTTAATTTTCTTTGGGACAGATGCTGCAAGGGTGAGGGACAGATATGGGAGGACTGGGAGATGAGCAGAACTGGAGTTCACGATGTGAAATTCCCAAAGAATTAATAAAGAAATTATGTTTAAAAAGAAAGAGAGAGAGAGAGAGAGAGAGGAAGGAAGAAAGAAAGAAAGAAAAAAAGAAAGAAAGAAAGAAGGAAGGAAGGAAGGAAGGAAGGAAGGAAGGAAGGAAGGAAGGAAGGGAGAGAGAGAGATGCAAACAGGCTAGTGGTGCACACCTGTAGTTCCACTGTGGAAACTGAGGCAGAATTGTAATTCAGAGACTTGCCTGAGCTTCATAGTAGAGGAAAGGAGGAGGAGGGGGAGGAGGATGAAGGAGGGGAAGAAGAGGAAGAGGAAGAGCAAGGCAAGGAGGGGGACGAGGGGAATTGTTTGAAGAAAGCCCTTCCTGGTTTTCCAGTTCTAGATTTAAATCATTTTCTGATGACTGCTATTTTTAGCCGCATTTTGCTAAAGATTAATAATTGTAAATGTAGAAATAAATTGCACTAGTTTATAACAGGAAGAATTCATGTGTGTATGTGGGTGGTTTATAACAGGAAGAATTCATGTGTGTATGTGGGCGGTTTATAACAGGGAGAATTCATGTGTGTATGCGGGTAGTTTATAACAGGAAGAATTCATGTGTGTATGCGGGTAGTTTATAACAGGAAGAATTCATGTGTGTATGTGGGTAGTTCATAGCAGGAAGAATTCATGTGTGTATGTGGGTAGTTTATAACAGGAAGAATTCATGTGTGTATGGGGTGGTTTATAACAGGAAGAATTCATGTGTGTATGGGGTGGTTTATAACAGGAAGAATCCATGTGTGTATGGGGTGGTTTATAGCAGGAAGAATTCATGTGTGTATGTGGGTGGTTCATAGCAGGAAGAATTCATGTGTGTATGTGGGTGGTTTATAACAGGAAGAATTCATGTTGTATTTGGGGATGGGTGGTTGTGTGTACGAGTATATGTGTTTGTATGTACATATGTATGCTTGTGTATGTGTTTGTGCATGTGTGCATATGTGGGGTTGTTTCTGTCTGTGTATATGAATATACAAGGGGTGTGTATGTGTGTTGGGATGGGTGTGTATATGTATGTATGTACAGGGGATATATATGTGTGTTGGGGTGGGTGCATATTCATGTTGGAGTTAGCATGTAAATGTGTGTATGTGGGGGGTGCACATGCATGTGGAGGCCCCAAGTTGATGTCAGGTGTCCCAGTTACTGTGCTATTGCTGTGAAGAGAGACCACGGCCGAGGCTGCTCTTATAAAAGAAAGCATTAAATTGGAGCCTTGCTTGCAGTTTTAGAGGGTTAGTGTTTGACCATCATGGCAGGACGCAGACAGGCATGGTGCTGGAGCAGTAGATGAGAGCTTTACATCCTGATCTGCAGATAGTAGGGGGAGGGGCGGGTAGGGAAAGAGAGGGAACCTGGTGAAGACTTTTGAAACCTCAAAGCTCACCCCCAGTGACACACCTCCCCCAACAAGGTTACACCTACTCTGACAAGGCACACCTCTTAATCTGTCCCTAGACAGTCCACCAACTAGCAATTAGACATTCAAACACACGAGCCTATGGGGGCCATCCTCACTCAAACCATCACATCGATGTCTTCCTCAGTTGCTCTCTACCTTTTAGATTTAGGCAAGGTTTTTTGCTGAAGCTAGCTATCACCATTTCTAGTTTAACTAGTCAGCTTGGCACAGGGATCCCCGTCCCTGACTCCCGAGGATTAGGATTACAGATGGCCACCTGGTTTTCACATGGGTTTAGGGATCTGGACTCGGTCCTTACACTTGCATGGTAAATGTGTGTACACTGAGCCTTCTCCACATTCCCAACAGTTTTAATAAATGAATCTTGATTCACCAGCGGATTAATAGCTGATAAACAAATTGTATTAGCATTCCCAGGCGCACCATGCATGGGCTGGGAGCAGTGGGGCCAGGGGCAGCGACCAATGTTAGAGACAGTTGCCTCAGAATAGCCAACGGCGGCAACAACACTTGGTTCCATTACCCAGATCTGGTTACCAAATCGGTGCTCTTTGAGACTGGGTTGAACAGCCCTCCAGGAAAACGGAACCAACCATTGAACATACATATTCTCTCTCTCTCCCACCAGAAGGAAACTCCCTGAACAAGGAAAGGCCCCGAGACCCAGGCCCCAGAATGTCTTTTGCTTCTGCTGTGCCTTTACACATCTGCTGCTGCTTTCTTTCTCTGGTATCAGACATGGTGTGAATGGGTGTGGGGAGATCCCCACTGCCTGTAATGTAGTGTGTTTATCTCATAGAAACATCCCATTCTACTGGACATTTTTACCTATGGATTGTTATGAAGATGGTTGCTCCTTAAGCTATATTGTCTAATTGATAATAATAATGTTAGCTTATACAGAGTTTTTGATAAATAAAAATAAATACAAGGAAATGTTATACAGCTAGGGTCTATGAGCTTTATCTAAGGAGCTGCATAGATCACAGTTCAGGTTAGTGATTAAGGAAAATAATTTGAGTCTCAGGAGCCAGGCTGGCTCTAATTCTCTTAATGCTGAAAGACCCAGTCATAGGTTTCAGTGTGCACCATCAGCTGAAACAACTGATAACTTCAGGTTAGATCAGATGCTTTGATAATAGTGTGTGTGTGTGTGTGTGTGTGTGTGTGTGTGTGTGTGTGTGTGTGTACGGTCATTTATTTGTTCTAAAACATGTTTATGTTATTATTTTACACAGTGAAATATGAACACAAAGAAACCCCACACAACAAAACAATTTCACATTAGGAAACTGACGTTAAATGCTTTGAGAGGGCTCCATGAAAGCAGGTCAGTAAAAACTAAAGAATAAAGACTGTTGGCAAATTACCTGTAGGCTACAAAACCATAAAAGATTAGGAAAACAAGTTTCAAAACCTAAAATAACTCATGACTGATACTGTAGTTCTCTTACTATAGGAAAGCAAGGCAAGATGGCTCAGTGGTTAAGGGCACTGAGTACTCTTCCAGATGACCTGGGCTTGATTCCCAGTGCCCACTGGGTAGCTTATCACTATCTGTAACTCTAGTCCCAGAGGATCCAATGCTGTCTTCTGGTCTCCATGGGCACCAGGCACACATGTGGGACACAGGCATTAAATAAATTAATTTTAATGAAAGGAAAGAAAATGGCTAGAAGTCATAAACCAGTGTCTGAAGGGTGGGGCTAATCCAGGAAGAACTAGGGATTTCAGAGGACTGGCACACTAAGCCAGATATCTACTGACTGGGAATGAGTGTAATGATATACCTGACTTAAAAATAAATGTTTAGAGGATATGAGTTTACTAAATTCAATCAAATCTCATAAAAGCCAAACTTTTTTTTAATGTGGCCAATTTTAAAATACAGTGGAATAGGATGAATTATAAAATCCAATAATCTGAATGTTATAAATTCATTGCATTCATTAATAAAGGGAGGTATCACAGAGCACATCCCTAATGTGTCAAAGAATACAATCAGAACGTTGAGTACTCTAACTCAATTAGAGCAAAGCATAAAAATGAGTCTCTTGTAGCAAGAGCTACCTACTTAAACGATGAAGCTTCACCATCACCCGGGAAAACTATCATCTCTGAAGCTTTTCCTGCCTCCACGGCGCTGCTGCCCCTCTGCCTCACCACACTGATCTCTCATCCCATGGCTTCTCTGTCTGCCTCAGTAAACTCCCGAGACAATTCCTTATGTGTCCCTGTGTATGTGAGCCTGTTGGCTAGACCCTGAGCTCCAGCCCTTTCTTGGTATCCCCTGCATCAGCACAGGGTCTGAGAGTCAGTTGATATTCACATTTTTGTTGAGGAAACAGCCCTGTGTACAGACTGTGATGAGCTTTCTTGTGGGACTATCTTTGGACTGCCAGTCGACAAATAATGACTCAGAGACTAATTAGTAGTTATGAAAGCTTGGCCTTAGCTTAGGCTTTTTCCCAACTAGCTCTTATAACTTAATTAACCCATATTTTTTAATCTATGCTCTGCTATGTGACTTGGTTACCTCTTCTTAGTATGGCACATCTGACTCGCTCCGAATCTGTTGGCAAAATTCTTTGATAATAGTTTTAAGATGAATAGCCCCAGAAAACAATCTCAAGTTCACAAGGACACATAGCTGAGTTATAGATCCATTAGGTTAGGGTCAGAAATACAAAGCTGCCCAATTGTTGCTAGCTGATGTTCTTTCCTTTCTAGATTTGGTTGGTGATCAGAGGTGATGATTAATTCCTTATACCCATTTCTGCTCTCAATCTCCTAATATAAAAAAAAACTATTGATGGGCTATGGTGGCACATGCCTTTAATTAACCTCAGCACTCAGGAGGCAGAGGCAGGTAGATCTCTGTGAGTTCGAGGCCAGCCTGGTCTACAAAGTGAGTTCCAGGACAGCCAGGGCTACCCAGAGAAACCCTGTCTCAAAAAAAAATTTTTTTTAATTTAAAAAAAAGTACTGATGAGTGGGTATACACCCTAAAGATTTAAAGTAGAGCTGACTGATTTTTTTTCCAAGCCAAACTGTATTCAGCTTTATTAAAGATACTTTCCATAAACAATCACGGTTTTCCAGGCAGGACATGGGCAGACAGTCATTAACAGTATACAAGAACTTCCAAACTCCCTTCTTGTATAGACTGCCAAAATCAGAAAGCCACTATAAAACCCGATGAGTCTTCATTCGATGCTTTGAAAAGGGGGGAGAGCTTAGAGTGAGGGCTGACAGTTCACACTGAGGATGTTGTTTAACAACTTTTCACAAGCCGATCCTGACTTTCAGGAAACCAAACGAACACTGCAGGAGTATCAATCTGAAGATCCACAATCTTTTATAAAAGGAACCACTGCTCTTTTGAGGACACAATGATACCACTGCAAAGTCCAGATTGCCCAATAGACCGGCGAAACCAATTGTGGGGGTCAGGTTCCAACAGGTCTCTGTTTCTTTCTTTTTTTTTTGTGATATATATTTTTTATTTTACAATACCATTCAGTTCTACATATCAGCCATGGGTTCCCCTATTCTCCCCCCTCCCATGCCCTCCCCTTACCCCCAGCCCACCCTCGATTCCCACCTCCTCCAGGACAAGTCCTCCCCCAAGGACTGTGATCAACTTGGTAGACTCAGTCCAGGGAGGTCCAGTCCCTTCCTCCCAGACTAAGCCAAGTGTCCCTGCATAAGTTCCTGGTTTCAAACAGCCAACTCATGGAATGAGCACAGGACTTGGTCCCACTGCCTAGATGCCTCCCAAACTGATCAAGCCAATCAACTGTCTCACCTATTCAGAGGGCCTGATCCAGCTGGGAGCCCCTCAGCCTTTGGTTCATAGTTCATGTGTTTCCATTCATTTGGCTATTTTTTTTCAATAATTGAGTAAAACTGAAATTTATTATATGCCACAGTCGTCCTAGGGACCTCCATGCTATATATATAGCCTCCATGGTTCTATGGGTTGTGGTCTGATTGTTCATTTTATATCTAGAATCCACCAATGAGTGAGTACATACCATAACTGTCTTTCTGGGTTTGGGTTACCTCACTCAGGATGATTTTTTCTAGTTCCATCCATTTGCCTGCAAATTGCATGCTTTCATTGTTTTTCTCTGCTGAGTAGTACTCCATTGTGTATATGTACCACATTTTTTTCATCCATTCTTCCGTTGATGGGCATCTAGGTTGTTTCCAGGTTCTGGCTATTACAAATAGTGCTGCTATGAACATAGCTGAGCATGTATCTTTATGGTATGTATCAGCATTCTTTGGGTATATGCCCAAGAGTGGGATGGCTGGGTCTTGAGGTAGTTCGATTCCTAATTTTCTGAGAAACCGCCATACTGAGGTCTCTGTTTCTAAGGGAGTTAAGTCTATGTTGATGGTACAGGGGAGGAGGATATAAAAATGACTTTAGAGTTTCACACACACGGCATTTTGTGTCATGGTGGTCACATATGTCAACACCAGGACGTCTCTCCTGGGAGCCAAGAGGAGTCTTTCAAAATTATCAGGGAAAGATGTTTTCCAACATCAGCCATCATCAATCCAGCTTGAGAGACATTTTGTTAGTGACACATGTTCCTTCCTTCCCAGAAACAAGGAAGTGGTCTGTGTGCTAACAACATAGCTTTAAAAAAAAGTAAAACAAAATTCTGCTTTTCTTCCCTCTGTGTAGCTTTGCGCCTTTCCTGGAACTCACTCGGTAGACCAGGCTGGCCTCCAACTCACAGAGATACACCTGGCTCTGCCTCCCGAGTGCTGCGATTAAAGGCGTGCGCCACCACCGCCCGGTCCAAATGTCTGCATTTTTATAAGACTTGATAAAAAATAGCATACCAAACTGCAGTACACGGTTATCAAAGATGCACACACTTCAGTTGGCATCTCTGGCACCGTCAGCTTTCTGTGCCTGGTCTGTTTTGGCGTCTCCATTTTCTGCAGGATTATTCGCATCCTTACCAGCATCGGCCTTCCCCTTCTTCCCTTGGGACCTTCTCTCCCTTCTTTGCAGGGGCCTTTTTAGGCTTGGGCTCTGTGTTGGTTTTTGTGGTGCTCTTACCCTGTGAGGAAAGGTCACAAAACACGACAGAATCCACTAACAAGAGTTTTATTAAGATAAGGGAAAGGGACAGATGTGCACAGGCCCGCGGAAAGATGCATGAGTGAAGGAGGCCTCTGGAATCATGGCGCAGGCTTATAAAGGCTGGGCTGCAGGTCCATGTGAATATTCTACACATGCGCATAGATCACGTGGTTGCATTGCGCACTTTACACAACCTCGCAAAGCCACAGGGTCCGGGTCACGCCAGATATTTGATCTGGAAATGACTAGGCAGAAGTGACTAGATCCCGCCGGGCATGCTCAACCATGCCCAACCGTGGGGGCGTGTTGTGAATTCATATCACTCTGGCTTTGGAGGAGCAGGTTTAGCAGACAACCTTGCAGATCTTCTCTGCGGCTCCTTGGCTTTATCTCCGTTGTATCCCTTATCCCCTTCAGACTTTAGACTTTCTTTTGGGCATGGTGGTGGCGGGGGGGGGGGGGGGGGGGGGGGGGGGGGGGGCGGCATCCAGGGGTCGTTCTCGATGATTCTTCACACTGCTCCCTGATTCTTTTTCATATATAAAAGTTTAGGTTTGTGATTCCTTTCAGATTCCTTGTAAAGATAAGTAATAAAGTAATTGGCCCTTTCTTTGTAACTGCAAAATGCAGCCTCCCGATAAAAGACCTGACTGAGAAGAATACCCTGCTTGCCCACACAGTTAATCTATAACAAGTTGCTTGGGTATGAATGTATGTGGGTTCTTAAGATAATTTGCTTTTCACCTGTAATATATAAAATGTTTAATCATGTAAGAGATATGGAAAACAATATTTTTTACTGTTTGTTTTGTATTCATTGTAATCATTCATTTGAAAGACAGAATATAACCATTTTGTAATTTTTATATTGCCTGAAAGATTTTGCTGGGTTATATAAGCTGTAAGGGACAGAATAGAAATAGAATTAGAGAGAGTTACAATGAAAACATCAAGAATGAGGGAAGGAAACCATCAAGAATGAGAGAGTTAGAAGGAACTATACTGGAAACATCAAGAAAAAAGATAGAGCTAGAAGGAAACCATCAAGAGTGAGAGAAGGAAATCACCAGGGGAATAAAGAATAGAGAATGCAAAAGAATACAGAAAGGTCTGAAGGAAACTGTCAAGAGAGTGAGTGTCTTTTCCCCAAACCCTCTCAGATGGAGAAGTCCAGCAGGCACCGATGCTGTGGGTTTCCCTTTGAACCCTGTGCTGCCTGGAGACTGGTCCCCTGAGCAGCAATATCCATAGAAAAACCACATCTCAAAACAAAATAGGGTGAACTCTGTCATTTCCCGGAGAAACAATCGTCGAGGAGCCCAGCCACAGTGGCTTTAAGGAGCCATTACTTCTAGCCTTTTCCGGTCAATGGCCTGCATGTCAACTGTGGGTCACCAGTTCTTGGCACCAGCTGCTGCCTCTCATACTCACTCTTGTGTTCTTCCTGGGTCTCAGCAGGCAAGGTCTGCCTCCAGGGAGTAGTCCCTACTGGAGAGTGTCAGCAGGTGCAACGGCACACCCCACAACATGTCTTCCCTTGGTAACTTGTGATGGTCAAGGGTCAGGAAGGGCAAGCATTTGCCAGAAGCCACAACAGATGTGGAGACGTTGTTTTACAGGGCAGTGAAGAGGAAAGGTCTGTATGTCAGTTTATTGCAAAAACTAACAACAACGGGGCCTTTCAGAAAAGACAGACCTGGACTGCATTGACTACATTTTGCAAATGTTTTGAAACAGGATCTTGTGTAGCAGAAGTAGCCTCGAACTTTTGATATAGCTGAGGCTGGCATAAACTCTTGATCCTTCTGTGTTTGCCTCCCGAGTGCTGGGATACAGGTGTGGACCACTACACTCTTTTTTTTTTTTTTTTAAGGCAAACACCAAAGCCTCGTGTCATGGCACATGCCTGCAATCCCAGTAATCAGGCGGCTAAGGAAGAGAATTGGTAGTTTAAGGGCAGCCTGAAACATCTAGCAAATCCCACTGAGAGCAGGATGGAGAGAGAAAGTAATGCTTTCAAAGGATAACTATAAAAGTGGGCTGGAATGTAAGTCGTGGGGAGAATGCTCAGCACACCCAAGGCCCTCAGTTTTGAGCAACGCCAGAGTATCAGTCAGTCATCCGGGCTTAGCTGTCAGATCAGATCTCACTACAGTCAGAAAGTTAGATGTGGGCTGGGGGGTTGCTCAGTGGTTAGAGCACTTGTTGCTCTTGTAAAGGACCTGGCTTCAACTCCCAGACCCATGTGGTGGCTCACAACAGCCTGTAACCACCCAGCTGCTGAAGTCTTCTGGAAAGGATGGGGTAACTCTAAAAATAATGGATCTGAGAGAACACAAAAGCAGAGGCTTTTCGGGGAAGTGGGGCTTAGTCCACAAGGGAACAGGAAGAGGCCTGGCAGCGGGTCTAAGCAGAGGGAACATTGAATGTTGGTTTCTTTACCGCGTGCCACACACATGACCTCAGCTACGTGCACTCCTAAGGTTATACAGCCCATCGGGAAGCTCCTAAAGGGTCCCAGGTTTTTGTTCTCCTCATCTCTGGGGGCCTGAAGATGTGTCTCCTCTGAGGCTTCTGAAATGCTTTTATTGATGGTAGTAGTCATATTTCACAAAAGGTGCTTTTGTGGCCCAACCTCTAGGAAGACCATAATGGAGGACACATATGAAGATTGCCCATTAGAAACACCTCAGATGTTTTCTTAATCTCACTGTTACCCCACCCTGCAGAGCTCCGGCTTACTTGTTCAATACGAAGATTTTACACTATAATAGATTCCTAGGTGATCACAATGTTCAACTGCACATGTTACACATATCTTCCTACAGACTCTTATTAAAACAGGACCATCTCCTAGAGGCAGGTGAGATGGCTCAGTGGATAAAGTCACTCACCACAGGCTTGACTCCGTGAGCTGGATTCCCGGAACCCACACAGTTGAAAAGAGATAATTCACTCCTGCAAATTGTCTTCTGACCTCCACATTACAGGTCATGACATGCATGTTTTCGCGCGCGGGCCCGCACGCACACATGCGCACACACACACAAATACATTTAAATAAAAACAAAAACATTTAAACATTTTTTTTCTTGTTTATATTTGAGATAAGGTCTTACTGTGTAGCCTTGGCTGGCCTAGGACTCTCTATATAGACCAGGACCTCAAACTCACAGAGACCCACCTGCCTCTGCTACGGCACCACACTTAGCTCAAAAGTAAACCTTACTTCAGACAGGAGGTAGTTCGGTCTGTCAGGTTCTTGCCTTCCAAGCACCAGGGGCTGAGTTTAATCCTCAGAACCAACACAGAAGCAGGACACAGTTGAGTGTGTTTGTAATCCCAGGGCTGAGGGCGTGAAACCAAGTGGAGTCCAGGGGCACACAGGCCAGCCAGTCGAGCCTAATTAATGAGCCTAAGGTCCCATGAGTGACACTGTCTCAAAAAAAAGGTGTACGGCTCCTGAGAAATGACATTCAAGATTGACCTCTGTCCTCAGTTCACACATTCACAAACATATACCAAATGTATGAACATGAAGCATAGACAGACAGACAAACAGGCAGGCAGACAAAAAGTAACAAGCTGACTGGCACACAAAATAATTTTAAAGTTTAGTATGAATGCTACAGAATGTATTTCAGTGGTAGAGCTCTGACCTAGAACCCCAGAAACAAACAAAAGCGAGACCAAGTCCCATTATTTGGTAAACACATTCATGGACCTGGTCAATGAAACAATTGTTTTTGACTGAGCCCAACACAGTCCAGTTGCTGAATTGTGCTCAACTCGGAAATGTGATAGGGAACAAGGATCAGTCCAAATCTTCTCATTAAACAGAAGTCCTTCTCTGGACTACTTTGCGTAGAGCCCCTTTCAGGTCCCTGTTCCTCAGGCTGTAGATGAAAGGGTTCAGCATGGGGGTCACCACTGTGTACAGCACAGTGGCTGCCGTGTCCTTCTCAGATGAATGTGCAGATAAGGGGTTGAAATACACGGCGATGATGGTGCCATAGAAGAGGCCGACCACAGCCAGGTGGGAGCTGCAGGTGGAGAAGGCTTTCCATCTTCCCCTTGCGGATGAGACTCTCAGGACAGCAGAGGTGATGCGGGTGTAGGAGACCAGGATGCACACAAATGGGGTGACCATGATCACAGCTCCCTCTGTGAGAATCATCAGCTCATTGAGGTGTGTGTCTGAGCAGGAGAGTTTCAGGAGGGGAGTGATGTCACAGAAGAAGTGGGGGATGGTGTTGTCTGCACAGAATGAGAGTCTAGCCATGAGCAGGGTGTGTAATAGGACATTCAGATTGGCAGTGACCCACGATCCAGCCACCATGAGGACACAGAGCTGATGGGTCATCTTTGTTGTGTAGTGTAAGGGGTGGCATATGGCCACATACCGGTCATAGGCCATCACAGCCAGCAGGAAATTGTCCATGTCCACAAACATGAAAAGGAAATACATCTGTGTGAGACACCCAGAGAAGGATATGGCCTGACTCCCGAGTATGTGGTTGGCCAGCACCTTGGGGACAGTGGTGGAGGAGAAGCAGACATCCACAAAGGACAGGTTGCTGAGGAAGAAGTACATGGGGGTGTGCAGGCGGGAGTCTGTGCCGATGGCCAGGATGATGAGCAGGTTTCCCAGGACAGTGGCCAGGTACATGATGAGGAAGAGCAGGAAGAGGAGCTGCTGCTGCTGGGGCTGCCTGGAGAGTCCCAGGAGGAGGAACTCGGAGACGCTGGACTGGTTGCTGCCTCTCATTGGAGTATGAGCAGGCACCTGATGATTAAATCCTGAAACTTGGGAGTACGGGTGAAGACAGGACAACTAAAATTACAGAGAAATAGGTGAGAGGAGTTAGCGAAAGTGTGAGCACTTTGCTCCCTGTGGTGCCTTCATTTCTTCCTCAACACCATGAGCCAGCGTGTGTATGGGTTGTATATGTATGGATTGTGTGTGCATGGGTTGTGTATGTATAGCTGTGTGTGTATGGGTTGTGTGTGTATGGGTTATGTGTGTATGGGTTATGTGTGTATGGGTTGTGGGGGGGTTGTGTGTGTATGGGTTATGTGTGTATGGGTTATGTGTGTATGGGTTGTGGGGGGGGGTTGTGTGTGTATGGGTTGTGGGGGCGGGGGTTGTGTGTGTGTATAGGTTGTGGAGGGGGTTGTGTGTGTGTATGGGTTGTGTGTGTATAGGTTGTGGAGGGGGTTGTGTGTGTATGGGTTGTGGGGGCGGGGGTTGTGTGTGTATATAGGTTGTGGGGGGTTGTGTGTGTATGGGCTGTGTGTGTATGGGCTGTGTGTGTATGGGTTGTGTGTGTATGGGCTGTGTGTGTATGGGTTGTGTGTGTATGGGCTGTGTGTGTATGGGCTGTGTGTGTATGGGCTGTGTGTGTATGGGCTGTGTGTGTATGGGTTGTGTGTGTATGGGTTGTGTGTGTATGGGTTGTGTGTGTATGGGTTGTGTGTATATGGGTTGTGTATGTATGGGCTGTGTGTGTATGGGTTGTGGGTGTATGGGTTGTGGGTGTATGGGTTGTGTGTGTATGGGTTGTGTGTGTATGGGTTGTGTGTGTATGGGTTGTGTGTGTATGGGTTGTGTGTGTATGGGTTGTGTGTGTATGGGTTGTGCATCTCAGGAAGGATGTTGGACTGATTATGACAGTAGTTCCTGGTCAGCAATGTGTGCTGATTGAACTTTCTATCATTATTTCCCTTTTTGATCTTTAAGACAGGTTCTCCCCAAGCTGTCCTGAGTGGCCTTGAACTTAGAATCCTCCTGACCTTGCCTCCCAAGTTCATGGGTAACATGATAGCAATGCCTGACCACCTAATGGTTTTTAAAAGTATAATTTTTTAAATTATTTTTATTATATGTGCATTGGTGTTTTGCCTGCATGAATGTCTGTGTGAGGGTGTCAGATTCCCTGGAGCTGGGGGTAGAGACAGCTACAAGCTGCCATGTGGGTGCTGGGTCCTCTGGAAGAGCAGCCAGTGCTCTTAACCACTGAGCCATCTTTCCAGTCCCCAGAAAATAAAATAAAAGTGTGATTTTTAAGAAATTACAGACATAGCCTGGTGGTAGTAGTGCACACTTTTAATCTCAACACTTGGGAGGCAGAGGCAGGCAGATCACTGAGTTCAGGGCCAACTTGATCTACAGAGCAAGTTCCAGAACAGCCTACAGAGCTGTACAGAGAAACCCTGTCTCAAAAAACCTAAAAAAAAAAATTTACAGACATAAGAAATCTAGCTGAGTTAGGAGGGAGGGTGTGGTAGTATATGCCTGGGATCCCAGAATGCAGAATGTGGAGGCAGAAGGGTCAAGATTTCAAGGTCATCAGCTACATAGTAGTCTAAGGACAGCCTAAGATACAAGCAATTTTATTTAGATGTCTATCAATGGATTAATAGACAAAAAAAATATGGTATATATATATATATATATACATTGTGGTGTTTTATTAAAAATAAGAATCAGGAAAAACAAAAACAAAAAAACTACATTTCTATTTGTTTGTTATTTTGGGTTTTGGATTTGTTTTTGTTTTTGTTTTTCCAGACAGGGTTTCTCTGTGAAGCCCTGGCTGTCCTGGAACCTGCTCTGTAGGCCAAGCTGGCCTCAAACTCATGGAGATCCACCTGCCTCTGCTTTCCAAGTGCTTCCTACCACATGACTTCATTTCTTTTCAAATGGGAAATCTAGGTTAAAAAAGGTGGCACAAACCTATAATCTCACTAATCCAGAGGAAGAGACAGACAGATCTCTGTGAGTTTGAAGCCAGCCTGCTCCACAGAGTAAGTTCTAGGACAGCCAGAGCTATAGAGAGAGATTGTATCTGTTTTTAAATTTTAATTAATAACATTTTTAATAATTAATGCATAATAATAATAAAAACATTAAAGTAGAAGGGAACCTACTTCAAGGGACAGGGACACCAGAGGGGACAAAAAAGTCAGTAAAAGATGAGATGAATTATATGTGATCAAAGTATATTTTATACATGTGTAAAACTGCCACAATTAAACCAATTTTATACAATTAATCTATATTAACAATAAAATATAAAAACACAAAAACTACACATACCCACACAGAGTGGTTGCCATGGATGCTGGCAGGTTGCAAGCATTTAACTCCCAGTATTATCGATGTTATCAGCATGATTAACCATGTTGCTTTGGAGGAAACATGGACTCTCCATCCTCTCTAATCTGAACAAATCACAAATTCCTGTTTGCTCTGCAGACCAAATTAGCCTCATCCAAAACCACTCCCAGACTGATAATCACATTGTGCCGCTCTCTAGCCTCATGTCTACAGAGCTCACCTCCAAGTGCTAAACCAGGACTCCTTGGCTAGGTGCACTGAGCTGAACTTGTAGGATTAGAGCAGAAGAATGAATCAGAGGTCTGGGCAGAAACTTGGCCAACCTGGACTCTCCACAGTCAGGATCCCAGAACTGGCAAGACAGACGCTGGTTAGAATGGGTGATTATAAAGAACGGTCAGTGACCTCAGGACTGTTAACGACGTGGTTCCACTTAAAACTAAGGGGTGTCCCTGGAAGGTTCCATCTCCCATATGCAATATCAAGTCCTACTGACCTGACTGAGAGCAGATGGCAGTCCTCGATGTCACCAGAAGTGTTGGGCTTGCATCATTTTTTTTACTTGGCCGGAAGTTGTTTGTCTGAGGGTGGGGGAAGTGTCACTGGTGTTGTTGGGCTGTATGCAGGAGGCTCTGGAGCCTGGCCTCAGCCCTCAGAACCAGAAGGCCATCTGAAGGAGTCACAGGACAAGCTCGTCAGAGGAGCTTCCATGGCCACTAGGGCCATAGTCCCTGAGAGCCTCGTTAGAGACGAGCAATTTGTCCTTTCGCCTTCTTGGGCTCTTTGGGGTCCAACACTGATGATAAAGACTTGTCACCTGAGTTTCTGCCTCTGGACTTAAACAACACTGAAAATGGAAGAATATTGAGGGTGATTACAGGCAATATCCTTCTGCTACAGAAAACCTCAGAATCCAGTGTTTTCTCTTTTACCTACCCGGTTCAAGTTAACGTCATTGTTGAGCAATGTGAAGCCATGTAAGAATCAAGAGACTGACCTTCAAGAGCTGATGAGATGGCCCAGTTAAAGGCACTAGCCACCGAGCACGATGACCTCAGCTGATCCCCCAAGACCCACGTGCTCCAACTGGCTCTGGCTGCTTGTTCTCTGATAGCCACACGCACTATGGCTTGCTTGTGGGCACGCGCAAGTGCGAGAGCGCACACGCACGCACACACACACACACACACACACACACACACACACACACACACACTGTGTTGGTTTGAATGAGAATGGCCCCTATAGGCTCATATTTAAATGTTTGGTTCCAGGTTGGTGAACTGTTTGGGGAAGGATCAGGAGGTGCGGCCTTGTTGAAGGAAGTGTGTCACCAGGGGTAGGTTTTGAGGTCTCAAAAGCCCGCACTAGCTAGGTTCAGTCTCTTGCCCTCTGCCTCCAACTTATGGATCAGATGTGAGCTCTCAGCTGCTGCTCCAGTGCCACGCCTACCCATCTGCTGCCTGCTTCCCACCATGATGGTCATGGGCTGACCCTCTGACATTATAAGCAAGCCCCCAATTAGATGCTTTCTTTTACAAGTTGTCTTGGTCATGGTGTCTCTTCACAGCAATAGAAAATAAACCAAGACACACGCACAATGTAATTTTTAAAGTTTTAAAAAAGAGAGCCGGGTATGATGGCGCACACCTTTAATCCCAGCACCTGGGAGGCAGAGGCAGGTGGATTTCTGTGAGTTCCAGACCAGATTGGTCTACATAGTTAGTTCAGGCCAGTCAAGGATACATAGTGAGACCATGTCCCCAAAAGAATACAAATGAAATAAAGTAGAAAGTTAATAAGCTTCTGAATTTCACAGCACTGTACACTCTTCCTAATCCACTGCTACCTGTTATATGACTCTGGGAAAGCAACTGACCCCCTTCCTTACAGTCACAAAACTTTCCCCTCCATCGAGCGAGGAAGTAAGCCATCTCAAGGAGCTGTGACACATGACCAGCTGAGACAATTGATATTAAATATCTCACGACTCTTGACCTCATCAGAGCCCTTGCCCACCAGGCAGAGGCCATGTACTAAGTCACATTTGCATCACTCTGCTTAGTCACCTGTACCCTGGGTAGATATTGTCTGGAGATGATGCTGTGTGCACATGCACCGTCATATGCCGACAGTCATTTTCACAAAGAGCCATGGGACAAGTCTACTCGTTTGTTTTTTTTTTTTTAATTTTAGAGGAAATAAGAAATAGAAACCATTGCTGAGTCTATTTACAAACTGATAGAATGTGGATTCTAATAAGTAAAAGAGAAATCTTGAGTCCCATGGGTAACCTTCTTCAAGAATTTTTCTCAGGGTTGGAGAGATGGCTCAGCAGTTAAGAACATTTCCTCCTCTTGCAGAGGCCCCAGATTCAATTTCTAGCACCCACATGGTGGCTCAAAACCATCCATAACTCTAGTTCCAGGGGATCTGATGTTCTCTTGTGAGCTCTGCAGGTACCATGCATGCTTGTGGTACATAGACATGCAGGCAGGCAATACACTCATACACACAAAAATTGTTTTTTAATTAATAAAAAAATTTTCTCTATAAGCCAGGCATGGTGGAACATCCTGTAAGTTCAACACTTGGGAGGAGAATTGGGAGTTCAAAGCCAACCTCAGCTACATAGTGGGGCCAACCTTAATCGAATGAGACCTTGTCTACACACACACACACACACACACACACACACACACACACACACACACATACACACCACACACTTTTTATCTATAGGTGCTTATTTATTGTAAGGTTGCCATAAAGCATTTGATCTTACACATTGTGAAGTTCCCTTTCCTGGATTAATACCACTAACTGTCCATAAAAATAACCACACACTCTGAGTCAGAAATGTCACCTGAATCCTTGAAATTATGTCTTTTGGAAACTTAAGGTTAGAATGCAATTGTCCTCAACAAGTTTATGTTTGGAGGCTTTGTGTCTCGTTACTTCCCTATTTAGGGAAACTGGAAGCTGCAGGTCTGGTGATTGCTGTGTCCTTCTGGACTCTATCTTGCCTCAAGCACCTGTCTGCCCCTCACTCTATGTCCTCTCTGTCATGAGGTGGACAAGCACTCTTAATTCATACTCCCATTCACATGCTCTTCCCAAGCACACTCGGGCAGACAACCACAGGCTGACGGCTCCAAACTACAAGCCCAAAACAAACCCTCCCTAACTGAACTTTTTCTGTTAGGTAGTCCGCTCTAGGGACACAAAAGTAACTAGTACAAAAAGTATGTTATTCTAATCTGCCCTGGGTTATTTATTACCCAAATTCTTTATTCATGTGTCTTAATTAATACTGTTACTACAGATAACTCAAAACTAAAACCTCAGGGTTATAATGAGCTCTAATAGCCTCATCAGACACTAATAGATAAGTTCTGCCCATCCTATCTCCAAAAATAGTCCCCCCAAATCAAAATAAAACAAATAATACACAAAGCTAATTACAAAAAAAAAGCCCAAAAGAGAATAGTCATGAATTAGTAAATGGGTTATTTGAAAGTGATAGAAAACAAACTTTAATCAGCCTAAAGAGAAACGGGATCTACTGATGGATGTAAATGCAAAGTTCAAACTGTCTTTTTTGGAAGTCTGTGTTTTCAGATATTACTAAATTCAGGACCCCGTTGATGACGTCACAACAATGCATTTCCTCTTCACTTTGTTTCTGTTGTGTGATTTTTTTTCTCGGGAGAAGTGAAGAAACGTCTCTTCAATACAGATAGTGTGAGCATTACAGCTTGGATGTAGAGGTATCCTGGCAGTCAGGAGCCAAGGAGTACCACAAAGTCACTCTAAGCGTAGCAACTTAAAACTGCTGCAGGGAAGTTTCCCCAAAGTAACAACTCTGCCCCAGCAGGGGAGGGTTCCCCAGCCAAGTCCCAGAAGTGTAACAGCTCTGCTCTCCTAGAGGAAGTTTCCCCAGAGAAAGTGTTAGAGTTCTCTTCCGCTGAGCAGTTACAGCTGGGATCAGAACCAGTGAAAAGGTTACAAAGTACAAGAAACCTCACTGAAAAGATTTATTGGTAGGGGGAGGGGGAGGAAAAATCCAGGAAGGTGGCTGCCTCTAGTGCGAGAAGCCGCAGCAAACTGAACTGAGTACAGAGCTTCTTGGGAGGAGGGGATTGGAGCTTTCCAGGGTGGCCTGGGATTGGTAGACTTTTGTGATCTGATTCTAGGGCATGCTCAGGGATTGGTGGGATTTCAAGCTCAGGGACCTCAGAGATTGGTGGGATTTTGAGCTCAGGGATTGGTGAGATTCTGTAGCCTGACTCTGGGGCAAGCTCAGGAATTGGTGGGATTTCAAGCCTCCTGGGGTCAAGTCAGGGTCAGGGTGTTTTTCCTTGGCCCTTTTCACCCTACAGATAGGACATCAACAAAGGGAGTATTCCATCCAGAGCCTTTGTGGTGAGCCGATGACGTCACTGGGTTATTTTTAGGATTGCTGCTGAGTGATTACTTACAGGACCATGAGTGAGGTTCACGGGAGGACAGGTGAGGGGTGCCCACAGGAGCATGGGTAGGGCTTAGGGGAGCTTGGGTGAGCGTTCACTTAGAGGAGCATGAGTGAGGGGTTACAGAAGCTTGGGTGACTCGAAAGCAGCTTCCTCACTGACGAGTCCCACCCCAGCATGACAACAATTCACCAAAGCTGCACCACCTGAGTCCCAACTCCGACCAACTTCCTACTGCTGTAGCGTATGTAGTCGGAGGACGGGTTAGGACAGGACAGGGTGGTAAGGCTCGGACAAGAGTCAGAGGACATCCTTCTCAGGAGGGAATGTTAACAGCCCCGTTATCATTGCACAGGCCTACCTGTCCCTGCACGCTTCGCTGTTTGGTTGTCATGACAG
Organism: Peromyscus maniculatus bairdii; assembly: GCF_049852395.1. Taxonomy (NCBI): domain Eukaryota; kingdom Metazoa; phylum Chordata; class Mammalia; order Rodentia; family Cricetidae; genus Peromyscus; species Peromyscus maniculatus. The sequence continues at coordinate 11,891,886 of NC_134859.1, forward strand.
CAGGGCCAGAGTATTCTGTAGTCTCCATAGCAATCTGTCCTAAATCTTTCCAAATCTGGCCAAAGGTCTTGTCAGGCCCAGAAGAAACAGCTTCACTGCAACAGCTTCTATTCAACTTCAATTTATAGACTTTCTCTTGCCATATAACATATCTGTCAATAACTCCAAAATCACACCTTCCCAGAGCAACAGTGACCCCCCCCCCAGACCAACGGTGACCTCCCAGGCTAACAGTGACCCTCCTAAGCCAACGGTGACCCCCCCAGACCAACAGTGACCTCCCAGACTAACAGTGACCCCCCCATACTAACAGTGACCCCTCCAGACCAACAATGACCCCCCCAAACCAACAGTGACCCCCTCAGACCAACAGTGACCCCCCAAACCAACAATGACCCCTCCCAGACTAATAGTGACCCCTCCCAGACCAACAATTACCCCTCCCAGATCAACAGTGATCCCTCCAGACCAACAGTGAACCCTCCCAGACTAACAGTGACCCCTCCCAGACTAACAGTGACTCCCTAAATCAACAGTGACCCCTCCAAACCAACAGTGACAGCATGCATACAGCTTCTCTCCACCTTGAGTTGCTAAACCAGGTAAGGCTGTCATCTTCCCCTCCTGGGACACAAGCACAAACCTGAACCAGCCATTCCCATGGGAGCCAGGATATTGTGGACATCCTAGATCATGGACCAAATGTGCCCTACTATAGTTTTGATCTTAAGACATTTCATCTCAGTTGTGAATTTAATGAGCTAGATCTAGAATCACTAGGAAGACAAGCCTCTTGGGCATGCCTGAGAGAAAAAACTTTTTTTCTATCAAGGTATTTAGCCCAATAAGATCTCATGGTTCCTGAACCTCCCCCTTCCACTTTGTCTCAATTAGCCAATCGCATTAGATTGTAAAGTTGTGCTACAGCCAATGGGGTGAGACACATTCACCAGCTGCTTCAGGGATGGAGGACCAAGGCCGTCTTGGCAGGCAAGCTCAACATCCCTACTGGGTTTCTAGTGCGCCCTTTCTACAAAGAGGAACTGCTTTGCCAAGTGACTTTCTCTTTTTTAGTGTGCTCCTTTGTGCGACACCAAGATTTATTTTGCTAACAATTGTGGGGCTCATCCGGGATTTCAAATCCATCTGAGAGAGTGTTTAGATCCCTCCTTTAGGGGAAGAGTGTCCCACCCCCATTGTGGTGGCCTCCGTGATCTCAGGTGAATGGCACTCTTGGATCCATAGCAATTCCAGGACAGAAAGTTTCTCAGGAATGTGAGAAGCCCCAAGAAAATGCCTTCGAGACCGGAAAGCTCCCATGCAGAAGACCATGGTAGGAAATGCAAAGATGGCCCAGTACGCCTTGGTGGCTGGGCCATCCCAGGGTTGAATAAGAGAATGAATGAGATGTGTCACTGACATGAAGTGAGCATGGAGTCCTGATCCATAACTCCAAAGGTGTCCTTGCTGGCTTCCGAAGGCTAAGTGCCCAACAAAGGGCACTGTCCCACGAGGGAATTGGTTGGAGATGTATGAAGCATCCAAACTTAGAGTACAAGAAGCCTCCATTACTAGATACTTAGATTCTGATTGGTTATCAAAGTGCAAGAAACCTCTATCAGGTAGGGATTCGAGTCTGGTAGGTTAACTCTTATAAAGCCAGGATGAGAAACAATTAAGTTTTTTAAAAGTCCTAAAGAAATAAATTCCCCAGACAGGGAATAACTACTCCTCTGGTTGGCCCAGAGGCTCCTCAACTCCATTCAGTATTCACAAATCTGTCTGACTTCAGCCTAAGAGAGAAAATGGTGCTAAGGTCACACTCCCCTTCCCAGCCCATCCATGAGCTCCCAGTGCAACAGCACCACCTACAGGCACTGGGCACACCTACACTTGCCCTCTCCTGTCATGGTTCCCTTCCCGATCGCCTTCCCAGCCCATCCATGAGCTCCCAGTGCAACAGCACCACCTACAGGCACCGGGCACACCTACACTTGCCTCTCCTGTCATGGTTCCCCTGCCCGTGAAACTTCAGGGAGGTCAAAACAGGTCTAGGTGACGCCGCTTGGAGTTCACGGTTACAGTGTGTGCTAAGACATATGGACTCCCTTTTCTTGGAGTGAGACCATGAAGTCATTCCTCTGTCTCTTTGTTTTTCTTTTTTCCTTTTCCAGATTCACATGCCTAGGCTACATGTACTGTCTTCTCCTACATCCAGGCTAACCTAACTCAGTGCCTTTATTTATTTTTTTTTTCAGAAGAAGAGTAACTGTCCACATCTAATCTGTGAGACATGGATCCCAGAGAGACTTGTGTCCTGATGGCTAATTTTATCATAGAGCTGCGCTCACAATAAGCAAAAAGTAACTATATTGTATTCTCACCATCTTGGCTGGTGACCTTATCAAGATGAAGACGACAAGAGAATTGGTTATCACCTTAGTTAGTGACATCATCAAGATGGCCATAACCGCCGGGCGGTGGTGGCGCACGCCTTTAATCCCAGCACTCGGGAGGCAGAGCCAGGCGGATCTCTGTGAGTTCGAGGCCAGCCTGGGCTACCAAGTGAGCTCCAGGAAAGGCGCAAAGCTACACAGAGAAACCCTGTCTCGAAAAACCAAAAAAAAAAAAAAAAAAAAAAAAAAAGATGGCCATAACCATGTGACTTCACTGCCATCTTGGTTACCACACGTTGCATGAATCAAAATGTTAGCACCAGTAATCCACCTGAGCTCCCAGGGGATTCCTGCACCTCTATAATTTCCTGCATTACAGCCCAGGCACATGTCCCGGTTCTCTTCTCCCAACTTTGTTTTCTTTTCTGGTTTTCACCTGGCTTGGTGCCTAATGGAATCATGGAAGTGGGAGACCCAGAGGAGACTCCAGCATGATTCTACTGCCCTGTGATGAGGCCATTGCATTTTGACATTAGACCACAGAGATGATTCCAGACCTCCATGGTGGAAGTGGTAAAGGGAAGCCGGAGAAGCCAGAGGTTCCTCTAAATTAAAGTGACCCCTGAGGACTAGATCTTCAACTGATCTTAACTGTTAAAAGAAAGTATTGATTCTGGTCACCTGCATGGTCTTAAATATCACACAAGAAAGTGTAACCAAGGACTAAAATGAGGGGTGTGTTTCTTTAACAGTCCAAAGATCTCACTTCCCGGACATTAGATTTAAACCCATGTGGGATGTCATCCATACAAATTTATCACTCGTTTTTTTCTTTTTGATAAGAAAAATAGCCAGGCGGAGGTGGTGCACACCTTTGATCCCAGCACTCAGGAGACAGGGATAGGTAGATTTCTGTGAGATTGAGGCCAGCCTGAACTACAGATAAGTTCCAGGACAACCAGGGATACCCATTGAAACTTTGTCTTAAAAAATAAAAAAGAAAGAAGGTAGGAGACTTCAGACCCTAGCTCTCTGCTACACCTATCTAAAGCTAAGGGAGACAGGTCCACTCTTGCTCTAGTTTCATTTTCTTCCTATCTAGAGCCAATTGAGAGGGCCTTCTGACTCTAGACATGCCAACAGCTGTCTAGGCATCTGAAAGCAAATCCTGGGCTCATCACTCTGGAAACCAGCCTTAGAGGCCAAAGAAAAACAAGGCGCCTAATTGATAGAGGCTGTAATCTTGAGACAGGGTTTCCCCGTGTAGACCTGGCCATCCCGGAATTCACTCTGTAGACCAGGTTGGCCTGGAGGCTCAATCTCTAAAAGAGATTCTAATGGACTTTGATTTGGACCTTAAAGAAAATGTCCTCTAGCCGGGCGGTGGTAGCACACGCCTTTAATCCCAACACTCAGGAGGCAGAGCGAAGCGGATTGCTGAATTCAAGGCCAGCCTGGTCTATAGAGTAAGATCCAGGACAGACACCAAAACTACACAGAGAAACCCTGTCTTGAAAAACTGGGCGGGGGCGGGGAATGTCCTCTGTTCTATTCTCCTGGCTTCCTGCCTAGCTTGTAATGCCAATAGCTCTCCCATTTCTATTCGGGTACCAGCCAAGGACTTCCCTTCCTCCAGACACCTGGTTGGTATCCAAATAAAAGCACCCACGTGCTTTTGGGTAGGCCTGCTGGAGGGGTACCCTGCTGCCAGGCCCAATGGCCTCATCTAGCTGGAAGAAGCCAGGGCTGTCACTGCCCCAATTCCACAATGGCAGTTAGGGTTACTGGTATGGATTCACAACACACCCCCACGGTTGGGCATGGTTGTGCATGCCCTGTATTTCCGGGTCAAAACATCTCCTGTGACCAGGACCCCGTGACTTTGCATGGTTGTGAAAAGCACGCAGCACAACCATGTGATCTATGCACATTCATAGAATAGCCACATGGGCCTGTATGCACAGGCATGGCCCAGCCTTTATAAGCCAGCGCCATGATTCCCGGTGCCATCTTTACTCACGTGTCTTTTCCACAGGCCTGTGCACCTCTGTCTCTTTACCTTATCTTAATAAAACTCTTGTTAGTGAATTCTGTCGTGTTTCATGTCATTTCCTCGCAGGGTAAGAGCGCCGCAAATAACCAACAGTTACCTCTTGTGGGGGTTGTGAAAAAAGGCTGGAAGTTCAAAACTTTGGGTGGGCAATCTAGGGTAAAAAGATCCCAAAGAAAAGAGACCAGTTTCCCCTTGGCTACAAGCCAAAAATGTCCTTGGGCCCTTGGAAGCCTCATCACTGACTGAGGCCAGAGAGGTCAAAGGTATTGGGGGGAGGGGCTGCTCTCTGATATGTTCCTAGACAATTCTAGGGTTTCTTTTTCAGAGCAGGGGGAATAATACAATAGCACTAAGGACCTGTTAAGAGAAAAGTCCTTCTAGTCGAGAGAATAGAATCTGTGGTCAGAGTGAACCCTCCTCACTGTTACTGTTGCTTGGTCAGGGGCCACCCCTAAGAAGAGCTCACTTTATGTTTAGGTCATCACTTGTCACAACCATCATTGACTGTGACTAGAGACTTCAAATGGCCAACATGGTGGCTAAGACTGAAAGAAAAATAAAGAGGGGATGGTGAGAAACAGCTTTTTCTGTCGAAAGTATCTAACCTGACAAGGGCCGGATACCCTGAACCTTCCCACATCCATCGTCAAGCAGGAAATGCCCCTACACACACACACACACACACACACACACACACACACACACACACACATACACACAGCCAATCCGGTGGGGGCATTTTCTCAGTTGAGCTTCCAAAATAACTTCAGCTTGTGTCAAGTTGGCTTTTAAACTAGTCAACACACTGACAGAGCCAAATTATACTCTAACACAGTCTGCCAAAGTGTAATGTAGAAAAATGTTGAGTTCATCGTGATGTGTGTGTAAATCACTGGTACAAGAAGAAAATAGCTAAAGATCTTCAAACCAAAGTGGGGGGGAGGGGGGAGGGAAGGACCTATAGGAAGAAGCCAAGAGTTAAAAATTGATGGAGCTGAGATTTGCATTAGGGGTGTAGAAGCTAACAAAACAGCATTTGTCTGTTTGTTTGGAGACACAGTCTCACTACATAACCCTGGCAAGCTTAGAACCCACTATGTGCACCAGGCTGGCTTTGAACTGATAAAGGTCAGCCTGCCTCTGTCTCCCAAATGCTGGGATGACATCACACTCAGCTAACAAAACAAATATTTAAAACACCGGAGAAAAGCTGGGTGTGGCAGCTCACACCTATAACCCCAGCTCTGGCAGAGGCTAAGGCAAGGTTATTCCGAGCACTGGGGAGGCAGAGGCAGGGGGAATCCCTGTGAGTTCAAGGCCAGCCTGGTCTAAAGAGTGAATTCCAAAACAGTCAGGCTACTCAGAGAAACCTTGTCCAGAGAGAGAGAGAGGGAGGGAGGGAGGGAGGGAGGGAGATAGAGATAGAGATAGAGATAGAGATAGAGATAGAGATAGAGATAGAGATAGAGATAGAGATAGAGAGAGAGAGAGAGAGAGAGAGAGAGAGAGAGAGAGAGAGAGAGATTGAGGCAAGTTGGGAGTATGGCGCTGGCTTATTATTCCAGCACTTAAGAGGACAACAAAGTAGGATCAAGGGTTTGAGGCCATCCTTGGCTACGTACTAGGTTTGAAGCCTGCCCGGGCAGATTGGGGGAAAGGAGGGAGAAAGGGAGAGAAAGAGCAAGGGAGAAGGGGAAGAGATACCAAGCCCATCTTGAGCTACACAGTAAGATGCTGTCGAGAAGAGGATAGAATGAGAAAATAGAAATAAGAGAACAGAGGTGGGCTCCAGTTTAGAATCTATTGCTGCTTTTCGCCTCCATTCCCTTCCTCCTCCAGCTTGAGTCTTGTGGTTTAAACCCAGCAGATCCTTTAACCTGAACACAAACACCTGGAACTGTTCTTCTGCGGGTAATTCTCCCCACCCTGCACTGGGAGGCACCCTGCATTCTTCAGTCGGAGGGAAGGAAAGAGGAGGGGGGTGAGGCCGGAAGGTGGAGGGAAGTAGAAAAAGATGGAAGGTCAACAGAGAGGAGAGAAAACCGCACATGCCTGCCTACTCTAGGATGCAGTCAGGGACTGCAGCGTGCTCTGAGCAACCAGGCCCCTCCCCAGAATATAGTGAAGTAAAGTCGGGTTTTAAAAAAGACCGATTATTAGATACTGATTTATTGATTTCTTTAATAATTTACTAAAACGCTGCTTATACTCCCTATTTGCCAACCATGATTTCACTTGCTACCTGAAACAGAACGACCTGGGGAAAAAAATAGCTGAAACAATTGGTCATCCCTTAACAACCTGCTGACTGCCACCTACGCTTCTGGGAAATCTTGCTTGCTTGCCCACTCCACCTTGTGGTTCTAGAGTATAAAATAAAAAACCAAACTGGACTTGTCACCAAAGCCTCACAGGAGCTGTGCTGGCTTCTGCCCACCAGGGACATCTCCCCTCTTGCGCCCTCAGTGATGTCGGAGTGCTAACTCCAGGAAGGTGCCCTGGAGCATAGCTGTCCTGAATTCACAGGCTCCTGGGCCTTAGGCTATCGGAGTGCTCACAAAGTCACAGACCAGTGAGAGAGAATTCGCTGGAGCCCAAATCATAGACCAACACCAAGATTCTCCCCCCTCCCCTGAGTTTTTCCCACCCCGAAGGAACTATATAAATGTCACAGAACTAGACATTCTAAAACAGAAATTCAAGCAGTAGATTATCCACGACTCTGGGGGAGTCATTAATCACTGTGCCTCAACTCTGCGATTCTTCCAGGGCCCTTCGGTCCTTACACAGTCACCTGTCAGAGGGGCAGCCCCACTTCCGTTCTTCCTGTGACCTGACTACTTGCCAGCTTCTAGTCTCCCATTTTCTGCCTCCCAAAGCCTTCAGCGCTGATAGGAACTGGGGCTTGTTTTATAAAAACCTCTTCCATGTTTTATCATCCAAGTAGACCAGAATAGATTAGATTTTCTTCGTGGGATTGAATCATATTAATAAAACAAACAAGTTGCATGTGATGGGTTACTCCTGTAAGGGTAGTACTCAGGAGGCTGAAGTTGAAAGAAAGTTCAAAGCTAGCCTGGTCTATATAAAGAGAGAGAGAGAGAAAGAGAGAGAGAGAGAGAGAGAGAGAGAGAGAGAGAGAGAGAGAGAGAGAGAGAGAGAGAGAGAGAGAAATGTATTTAATTCTTTCCCTATTAATGATACTTTTCCCTCTTCTTTTATCCAACAGCTACAATAAAACATCTTGTAAGTAGATTCCTGTACATCTGAAAGCCTCCCATCTCAGGCTAGACACTCTCCCAAATACAGCCGGCAGCTCTGGGAATTTCAGTGCTATGAAAAGGGTTTGACAGAACAGAATATTCAGTTACAGACTAGTGTGTACCTGTACCCAGAACACTACACCCTTCCTGCCTAGAGCAAATGCACATCTTTTCGTCTTTTGAGTATTTTTTTTTTCCAGTATGTAATATGTGTTGTAGTTGACATAGCTGATTTTGCAGCTCAAAATGTTACCCAGGCGCGGGTGGTAGCCTCACACTACCCCAGGTGGGACTCGAACCCACAATCCCTGGCTTAGGAGGCCAGTGCCTTATCCATTAGGCCACTGGGGCAGACAGTTCTTGTCTCCCTTGAAAAATATTAAAAGGAATACTTGCTCACTGGTGGTTAAACCGTCGTTCAGTAACTGGGGTGGACATTTATTTACCCAGGACGTCTTGCCCGAGTCTCTACAGCCTTCCAGCCCCAGCGCCCTCGCATACCCGGGCTCCTCTGGCTGGGCTCGTTCCGGATCCTGCGCCCTCCAGCCGCCGCTCAGCGGGGACCCACGCCTGCACTTCCTTCCCGGAGCTCTCTGGCTCCGGACACACCGCATTCACCTCGGGATGAAGACTCGGATAGCACTAGAAAAATGGGAGTTCCCGGATGAGGCTCGATCGCAGAAGTCAGAGCCTTCTCCGCGCGTGCAGCCACGGGACTGGACGCCACCTTCGGAGCTTGGCCACTGTTCAGGACCCTGGAGATTCGGCCCTGAGCCTCACTATGCAGACACCGGCGCACCAGGGGTATTGGGGTGCCAGCCAAAACCCCACAGAGCTGCCCGAAGCGACTTCTTGGTGGAGTTTTCAGGAAACGCTCTCTTCGTTCGTAGTAGCTGGCAGTTTACACAGTGGTGAAAATCCCGCAGACTCTGGAGCTGTTCGGATCCGTCTCCACGCCGCCCTCCAGCTCCCGGAACCTTAGAGGGACACCTTTCTCCTCCTTTGCATCTATCGGCGTCCTCTGCACTGGAATCTGCCTTGCGCTTTCGAACCGTCGAGCTGGGAGGCCGAGGCTCATCTAGGCCTCTGCAGCGGCGAGCAGGCTGCCTGCGGTCTTGGAATACGCTTCCCATCCGAAGCGCAAAGTCTCTGCTAGTTTAAAATCCTTTGCGTTTTTTACGGAAAGCAAGAGAAAAAGGAAGCTCCGACTACGACCTGCAAAGCTGAGGTCCTAGCTAGTTTCGGGCTCGTATGTGCGCCCCAGGAACATGAAAGATGCTAGACCAGCGGCCCGAGAAGGGCACAGACCTCCGACGACTCTACAGGTCATGCTGGGACCCAAGAACAGATTCTGATGACTAGAGATCGGCGATCTGGTGCCAGATTTGCCCTTAAGGACTACTGGCAAACTTCAAACTGGCATTTATTAGCAGGCCAGATGTCTTGTAGATTGTACCACAAACTCCGATTTCTTTAATATGTTTTGTCTTAAGTAGCCCAGGCTGCCTCAAACTCACCATGTAGCTGAGGATGACCTTGAGCTTTTAAATGTGTTTTTGTCTGTTTGTTTGTTTGTTTTAATCATAAGAGTCATACTAAATTTTTTGGCAAAAATGCTACACAGACTCTGGGACTAGTCAGCACGTACATGCCAGCTTGGTAAATCAATCGGGACCTTACTGAAGAACCATTTGGTTGAGCTATATTTCCAAATGCCTGGATGGTTGGGCTTGTTCATAGTAACTGGGTCATCTCTGACCCTGGTGTAAAAGGTTCCTTCCTCTTCTCTTTCGCTTTAGGTTGAGTGCAGGGGATTTAACCAGAGACCAGGGCATGCTAGTCAAGGCGCCACCGCTTTCTTCTTGAACTCACTCCTTGAAGGTTTTGAAGAATGCAGCGATAATAAACTCAGGAAATGTAATTTTGTTCTCCACAGACCCTGGAGAGATATCTGAGGGTCTCAACATCTTAGGACATCTCCTCTCCCAGAAGAAAAAACGTTCCAGAAACAGCAACCAGTGGGAATGGGGCAGGCAGGTGTTTTCCTATGCATTCTCATCTGCGCAGCACAGATTCCAGGGCATCCCAGCCGCCTGCTGCAGTTCTCTCTGCATCCCCCGGGGCGCAGAGCGATTGGCAAACGCTTTCTAAGTAACTATTATTCTGAGACACTGGGCACCTCCCCAGGGTTCCCGTGGTCATTACATTTGGCTAAGAATTACTTTACTGTCCTGAAAGTTCTCAGCTGTGGCTGGTTGGAACTGGGGAGGGGTGGGGGGGAGGGCGGGAGTGTTTCGCACTTAGCTCAGGCTATCCTGAGTTCTCCTGCCCCATCCGCCCTAGCGCTGGGATCACAGGCCTGCACCATCCTACCCACTTTCAAGATTGTTTGGAGGTTTTTGTTTTTTTCGACGTCACACCTGGATTGATTTAAAAAAAAAAAAATCCAGCATTTTCCATTATTTTTATGCATCAGGTTAGTTTGAATAATCCCAGCCATTCTTGTTGGTTGAAAATTTGAATTATGGACTCAGTGATTGCTTGCCTAGCTCTGGGCTCCAACCAGATTAACTCACATGCCTATATGCCCAGCACTTGAGAAGTGGAGGCAGGAAGATCGGAAATGCGAAGTTCCGGATCAGCCTGAGTTACAGGAGACCCTGCCTCAAACAGAAAACAAACAAGAAAAAAACGACTTTGAGTACTTTAGAGGTTTCTGTTCATCTGTTGTTTAGTCAACCCTTCTATGTAGACAAGGTTGACTTTGAATTCTGAGCATCTCCACCTCCAGGGCCAGAAGCATAGGCATATATATATGTTAAGTAGTTCAAAACAGGAAGGGCTCGTCCGGGATTTGAACCCGGGACCTCTCGCACCCTAAGCGAGAATCATACCCCTAGACCAACGAGCCTTAAGAACTAGAAACATCTGCTTCTTTTAAGGGCGGTGATAGACTGCTATGGTTGGCTTGAACAGGTCTAGAGAGAACTGAATTTCAAATCTGTCTGGACGGGGTAAATTCAAGGGCAGGGAAAACTGCCCAGTCCCCCCACTCCAACCAGAGCGTCAAAAGTAGAGCAGACTGTGTATCCCGTGGCCCTCTCCTGCTTCTCGAGAAAGACAAGACACAGCTTCTAGCTTTGACCTAAGTCTGAGTTGTTCTCTGTCCTGTAGCTGAGATAGGAACTGAGAGAATTTGGATGAAGAACTTGGAAAGAATGAAGAATGCCAGCAATGGACCGCCAGTGTAGTCTCTGGATTCTATTAGTCCAAGCTAAAATACCAACTCGCCCAACGTGGGGCTCGAACCCACGACCCTGAGATTAAGAGTCTCATGCTCTACCGACTGAGCTAGCCGGGCGTCTTGGGAATCTGCTATTGAATAAACAAATTAGTAAGGGTCGCCTGAGGGTACTGGAAATTAAGTGAGTTAACAGATTTATGTAGGACACTAGGACTATTTTGAAGCTCCCCGAAGAGCAGATGCTCAGCTCCAACACCTGCTCCTTCCCTCAGGCCAGGGACGCTGTTGCGTTTGGGGTGAACCCCAGGGCTGGGAAGTGTACCCTAATCCTCTTGAGGCCAATACGCCGCCCTCCCCAGGACAAAACGATTGCCTAGGAGGCTTACGGGCTAACCCTCCAGCTCCCATCTTCCCTCCCCGCAGCCCCCGACCTAGGGGGGGTCTCACACCTCTGTCTCCAGGTGGCGCCTCCCCCCCCCCCCCCCCCGTCCCCGCCTTCTAACCGCACAAAACTAGCTTCCCCTAGCCAGTTCCGCACCGAGTCGCGTTCGGCTCTCACCTCACGAAAACATATTCATAGGTCTGGCGGAGGAGGAGCGCATCTGAACCTAGGACCGCACCTGTGCCGGGTCTGAGTCTACACCAGTTAGAAGACTCAGCTGGTTGCTGCCCCGACCTGGGCTTCTCCGCTTTCCCCAGCCCAGTTTCCCCAGATGGAAGCCTAAATGGGTCGCTTGCAGGTAGGGCTAGAACCCTGGAGTCTGGAGACTTACCGTCCCAGGTCTTTGGACCTGTGGTCTAAGGACCACATAGCCTGGGAGCTGGCTGGCACGGGGTATCCCTAAGGAGACCTGAGTCGGTAAACTATGTTCCAGCTGGGGCTCAGAGAGTGGGTTAGCAGAGCCTACTTTGACGTGACAGGTGAGGCTCCAACCTGGCTAAAAGCACTGACTCCAGCCAGCCCAAGAGTCCCCAGCACCTGGCTGGATTGCACTCCCAGGGGTCATGTCCAATGACCCTTGGACAAGGAGATCATCCTGGTTCAACCAGGACAGATTCGACAAACAGGAACTTAAGCCAGCAGGTGCTCGGTCACTGTGACGGGTGCTTACCCTCATCTACTTTTTAAGTTTCAATTGTGTGTTTTCAAATACAGAAACGTTTGCTTCTTTTTTTCCAGTCCAAAAGATGGAAGGACTTTTCCGCCTCAAAGATATTCCCATTGTTCTCAATTCTCTGAATATAGTGAGCGTGGTTGTGTTATCATCTGTCCGGTGACTTCAACTTCTGAAATCTTCGTAATTTTCTTTCTTATGCCTATTGCTTATGTCGTGTGGCCAGATTGTATCGTGTTTCTTTGTTAATTTTTAAGGTGAACTGTCCTTTCTCTTTGCATGGGTATTTCTGTGGAATATAACAGAAATGTGTAATTTTCCACCCAAAATTGGCTGTTTGCTTCTGCAAGGGATGGAAGGATTTAACATGCCTGTGTCTCTAACTCAATCCGCTTCACCACACCCATCCCCACCCCGGTTGTTACTTAAAGATACAAATTCACATCACTCACGATCCTGGCTCATAGTAAAATTTCAAACCCCTAATGACAAACAAAAACAAGAGCCCTTGCCAATGGCATGGCCACCAGAAACAGGAGTTCTCATCCGGTGGGTCGCGACCCCTTTGGGACCCAGAGATCCTTTCTCAGCGGTCACCTAAGACCATCGGAAATATTAGATATTTACATTACAACTCATCACAGTAGCAAAATTACAGTTATGAAGTAGCAACGAAAATAATTTTATGGTTGGGGTCACCACAACATGAGGAAGTGTATTAAAGGGTCGCAGCATTAAGAAGGTTGAGAATGTTATAGAATGAAAGGAACCCAGACTTGTAGGTGCTGGGTGGAACTCAGGACCTGAGTTTGGACCAGGAGTGCTGAGCCCAGGAAGGCTACATCAGATGACGGGAGGGAAGTCTGGCCAAGAGGAAGGCATCTGTCACCAGCTACAAGCATCATTCACTTCAGCCTGGGTCCAGGCTCCAGCCTCCCTCTCCAAGACCCTCTAGACCGTGAGCCAATGTTGCGGCCGAGTCCCAGGCTGGAGTTTTAGCCTCTGAACATTCTGTCGTTAAATATGAAGGAAGCCTGCTCTCAGTGCCTCCAACTTAGACTGATGAAAGGTAGTTTGGCAGGTACATCGCTGTGATTCAACTCTAAAGCAGCCGTGGGCAGCTACAGAGAGATCACGAAGCCTTTTTAAAAATTGCCTTCCTGTGGCTGAGGATATAGCTCAGTAATGTAGGGTGCGCCCGGTTCATTCCCTACTTTGAAAACCCAACGGCTTGTTAGAATACAGGCTCGCTGTGCCGCGCTGAGGTTTCAGTTAAGTGTCGCTCTTGCAACCACATCTGGTGATGGACAGAATATGATGGGGGCGGGGGCAGGTCGGGCTCATCCGGGATTTGCATCCAGAATTCTCTGTGGGTGGCAAGCCAGCCACCTACAATGTCGCCACTTCATCGCGGTCCTAGAGTCCTGGGGCTGGGACCCACCAGACCAGGCTGCAAAGAGACCAGGATTTCCCCGCTCCTGCCAAGCACCCATAGTAAAGACCCCAACCCTACACAACCCCTGTCTTCACTTCCGCTCCCAGTCCCGAGTGATGAGCGCAGCCCATCCCCCCACCGCAGAACTCGCTAGGGGTCAGCAGAACTGAGCCAAAAGTCGGTAACGCGTCGTTGAGGGACTTAGAAAACAGCACAGTACCCCTATCCCACTCACAATGCTCAATATCTCAGAATCCAAAATACTAAGCCGCCCAACGTGGGGCTCGAACCCACGACCCTGAGATTAAGAGTCTCATGCTCTACCGACTGAGCTAGCCGGGCGTCCCACGGTACGGCTTTTGAGTGCTGTCATTACCAAGGTTGGCTCGAGGGTACTGGAACCGAGGTAGTAAGAGCATCTGTGAAGAGTGAGCACAAACGTCCCGGGCCTGCACGGAGTCTCACCCTAACTCACCTCGGATGTCCGGGTTTCTCTCAGGCCGGGCGCCAGGGTTGCTGCCCCGGGAGGACAAAATTTACGGAGGACGCGTCTTTTCGTCCGTGTCAGACGGGGCTTCCTTCCATCTTAGCCACGGTGCTGGGCCGGCCTCCCTCCCAGTCCCTGCCTTCTATCCGGGAAAAAGAAGGTCCCAGAGCCGGAATCAGACCCCACACAAGTATCCACGCAGGCAGACCCAGGGAATAAACCCCACACAAGTGTCGCTGGAGGAAGGCAGCGGAACCGGGACCTGGATCTGCTGGCTCCGGGCGGCCCTGGGGAAGGAGGTTCGAGGGCTGAGCTCCAGCCTGGGCTTTCTGTATGGATCATCAGAGTCTACTTTGGCGTCCCAGCTGAGGCTCCAAAAAGGCTAGAATACCGATCCGACACAGCCCAAGTGTCCTCAATGCCTGAATCATACCCAAGCCCCTAACTCCAATGACCCTGACACGGGGTGCCTGGGTAGAACCTGCAAGGGTCCTTAGCTGTAGGAGAAAGAAAGAGGCAGAAGAGAGAGAAAGCTGGGAAAGAGGGAATTGTGTTCACGCGAGGGCACTCTGACCCCACACCCAGCTGATCAACTCAGACCCCGTAGGCATATATATATATATATATATATATATATATATATATATATATATAATCGTAGGCATATATATATATATATATATATAATCGTAGGCATATATATATATATATATATATATATATATATATATATATATATGCCTACGATTGTGCTACCACCCACACCATCTATAATTTAAGTTTCGGTGTATTTTTTTAAAGGTGAATTGCTCTTTTCTTGGCACATTTCTTTGTATAGAGAATTCTGCGAAATATCATAGGAGTTGTGTGCTTCTGACAAGGACAGAAGGGCATAGCAAGTTGTAAGGGAGGTCGACTCCCCGGAATCGGCACAGGACACACCCAGACACCAAATTCTTAGCACAAAGGAGATGTTACCCCGGAGGGGCAAGCAGGTGGGGCGGGGTGGGGGCAGACTGCAAAGGCAGCCGCGAGCAGCAGCAACAGCCAGGGCGAGCAAGCAAGAAAAGAAGGCGGGTTTTTGTTTGTCTGCTTTGTTTTTTGTCTTTCGTAGGGGTCTTTTAAGGAGAAAAGGGGGAGTCTGTGCTAGGGCGGGTTGGTAAATCCTGATTGGACATGTTAGCCAAACAATGAGTTTTGATTGTTGGACCTTGGTGTTTGTCTCAGGAACGAGTCAGTGGACAAATGGAGGTCGGGGTAAGGTTTAGGGATGAAATCTAACGGTTTTTAGCAAGGGAGAAAGGGTAAAAGGCCAGATCTATCGGTGCTGTGTTTGCGGTCCTCAGGCCTGTGTGTGCGGTCCTCAGGCCTGTGTGTGCGGTGCTCCTTCATAAGGTATGAGTCACTCTGACTAAATCTGCTTCCGTGTTTGCCCCGAACTGGTCCTCAGATACACTAATGGATATCATTTAGGATATTTGGCTCGCGGCAGGCTCTCAAAGCCTCTATCTCCCCCACCCCCACACATACACACACAAAGCAAAGAGCCGGCCTGCCATAGCGTGTCTGTAGGATAGAGAGGGAAAGACTCAAAACCACTGTTTGTGAGAGGAAAAACACACGATCATTCAAGATTCTCCCCTGTACCCTCTCTGTTCCTCATCCAGCACCCATGAGAACCAAGATACCCCATTTCCCTAGTCAGGACCAAACCCTGTCTCTACCTCTGTGCCCACTGAGCAGCCAATCGTTGATTATCCCGGACCCTGTGGGCTACCCACAAAGTTTGGGCCAGAAAAAGAAGGGATCTCCTGACAGGAAGGAGGAAGTAGCTAGGAAGTGAGGAGCTTTCCTTTGGAAGCTGTGCCTTCCATCCAAGTGACATATAACTCCATATATTAAGACTGATGAAATCCGAGCCAAAAGTACATGGCCGCCCAACGTGGGGCTCGAACCCACGACCCTGAGATTAAGAGTCTCATGCTCTACCGACTGAGCTAGCCGGGCAAACACAATACCACTCCTGGCTGCTCTAGGATTTTACTAACCACGATCTGAGGGTGTTTAAAAACTAGCTAAGTACATACACCCATTTCAGAGATTAGGGGCAGCTTCCCAAAGAGTTAAGAATTTCCCCCCCACAGCAGAGCCCGGAGCGCCCAAAGGAGCAGCAGGAGAGCGAAGGGAGGACCCTGAGTTCAGTTCCTGCGGCTCTCCCCGGGAATAAAACCATTGTCTGCATGCTAGAGAGATGAATGTTGCTGAACTGCCGGCTTCGTTCTGCTTACCTATCCGCAGCCACGCATACACACACACACACACACACACACACACACACACACACACACACACACACACACACTTTGTTCTCCTTCCCCTACCCCACCCCACCCCCGCCCCGTCTGTGGGCCCTGGAACCCTCTTTCTAGTCCCTGCCCTCTAACCACTCAAAGTAAGCGTCCCCAGAGCCGGAGCCAGACCTTCCTTGGTTGACACTTGCTCTATTCACACACCAGAGAAATGTAACGCAGACGCACGCAGCCACGGCTGGCGCTGGAGGAGCAAGGCCCGACCTGCATTAGGTCTTTGCGCATCTGGTCAGAAGACAGGCACCCAGTAGCTGCTTATTAAACTGTGTGTTTGATCAGACAGGCGTCTCCGCATGGGGGTATGCATGCGCACGTGGCCACACACAGGAGAAGTCAGAGGACAACTTGTAGGGGTCAATTCTCTCCTTCCACCATGAGGGGTCTGGGATCGAGCTCAGGGTTTCAAGCTTGGCAGTGGGTATCTTTACCTCAACGCTTTCTCTCTTTGAACGGTTTATTTTTAGTGTAAAGGTGTTTTGTATAGTGCCCACAGAGGCCAGCATCTGGATCCCCTGAAACTGGAGTTAAGACAGTTGTGAGCTGTCATGTGGGTCTGGGAAGTGAGCCCAGGTCCTCTGGAAGAGCAACCAGGACTCTTCATTGTTGAGCCAGCTCTCTGTCCCCTTATTTAATTTTTTTAATTTATGTGGATATGTGGATGTGTGAGGCTGAGTTCATGTGCATCATATGCAGATGGGAAGAGGGGATCCGATCCTCCAGAAGTGGAATTGCTGGCAGTGTGAGCCTCCGCATGGGCACTGAGAACTGAAGCTAGATCAGTAACTGCAGCAAGGGCAGTGAATGCTCCGAACTACTGAGCCGTCCCTCCAGTGAAAACCTCACCTCTAATTTCTTTATGCATTTCTTCCTACCGGGGATTCTGCAAAATATACCGTAAAAGTGTGTTTTCCCCACCAAAGCTTGGTTATTTACTTCTGCCAGGGGTGGAAAGGCTTAACAAGTCCTGTGTCGTGCTGACTAAATCTGCTCCAGCCTTGCTTTGCTGCCGCACCCCCCAATCCCAGGTTGGTATTCCAATATGCAAATTGGCATCACTTATGATCCATGGTTCACGGCACACTCTCAAGCCTTCTGTCCCAGACAAAAACAAAGACCAGGCCTGCCGTGCCCGCAGAACAGAGTAGAAGAGACCCCAGCCTGACCCCAGCTCCTGACCTCAGACCAGAGATGAGAGAAGGGAGAGGGAGATCGGGAAAGTTTCCCTGGGCGGTGATGGGGGGGGGGGGGATGCCTTAATCCCAGCACTGGGGAGGCAGAGGCCAGCCTGGTCCAGGACGGCCAGGGCTACACAGAGAAAAGGGTGATGAAGAGAAACCCTGTCTTGAAAACCCCCAGACACAAGAAAAGCAATAGAAAGAGAAGTGACTGTGGGTGAAGAGGTTTGGGTAGGGTGCCAGCAAGAGGGGGCCTCCTGCTAACACCCCCAAACACCAAGAGCTCCTGGTGTCTGCTCTAGGAAATCCAGCTTCCCAAGCCCGGGGCTGTCGGGGGAGTCCAGACAAAGTCAACCCTTTAGTGGCCCTAGAAAGAAGACTGGGGCTCTTAAGTACATAGGAAGCACCTCTCAGTGCTTCTAACTCACCCCACAGAGTAGTTGGGAAAGTGCAGGGCTGCATGGCAGCTGTAATGAGCTGCAGTGGAGGACTGCAGAGAGCATGCGGGCTTTTAAAACATTATCTTCCTGTAGCTGGCGACGGAACTCAGCAGTGGAGCACCTTAGACTCAACCCCTTTTACTGGGGAGTGGGGAGGTAGGGGGATGACCTAGGTGTCCAGAGCTGAGGTCTCATGGGTGAACTGAGATCTCTGGATATCATCTAGAGAAGGAAAGGACATGATAAGATTGTTTAATTAATTTTCCTTTTTGAGATAAGGCCTCACTATGTAGTTCTGGCTGACCTAGAACTCACTGTGTAAACCATGGAGGCCTCAAATTTGTAGAGGTGTGCCAGCCTCTAATTCTCCTGTGCTGATACGCACCACTACACCTTGCTGATTTATTAGTATGTTTATTTATTGTGGGTGGAGGCCAGAGAACAACTTGTGTGAGAATAGGTTCTCTCCTTCCGTCCTGTGGATCCTGTGGATCCACTCAGGTCGTCAGGCTTGGCAGCAGGAGCTTTTAGCCATGGAACCATCTCTTGGGCCTCAGGATAGTATTTTGTTTGTTTGTTTTAAATAAAGTCAGTTCATCCAGGATTTGAATCCTAAGAATCATATCCCCAGTCCAAGGGTCAGCTCCATTAGTGCCCCCACTAAATGGATCAATGATAGAGTTTCATGGAGGGAAGGGTCTGGGAAATCGCATAGCAAGTTGCTATACTCAGAGCTGGAGCTTCTATTAGACCGTAAGACAGGCGAGTAGCAAATAGCCAAGGACCTCAGGATTCTATTGTCCAAGCTAAAACATCACATCACCCAACGTGGGGCTAAAACCCATGGCCATAAGACTAATAGTCTCAAGCTAACCACTAGGCAGGCAGAGGCAGCCTGGTCTACATAGTGAGCTCCAGAGCAGCCAGGATTAGCTGGCTCTCAAACACACACACACACACACACACACACACACACACACACACACACCACAAAGGTCTTATGCTCTACCAACTGAGCTAACGGGACCCATCCGAACTCTTCTGGGTATATAATAATAAGGGTGGCTGAGGGCACAGGTATAAACCCGTTTTGCATATGAAGTTTAAATTTCTCACCCAGGCATCTGCCTACCCGAAGAGCTGCCTCTCCATATACTCTGACCTAAGCCAAGAACAGAGAGTGGAGTTGAAGATGCAGGTTTTAATGCCCTTTCGGATTCAAGACTGGATCAAGACATTTTCGGGAAGCGCTCCTCCGACAAGCCGGGGTGGCCAGCTGCGAAGTTTGAGACCTTCTACAACAGCCTGGGAATGAACGTTTAAAAAAAGGCGGGCTCGTCCGGGATTTGAACCCGGGACCTCTCGCACCCTAAGCGAGAATCATACCCCTAGACCAACGAGCCACGTATATTGACTCAGTAGTTCAACTTTATGACGGTTGTTGAAACAGGGGCGGGACTAACAGCTCGGCAGGGAGGATAATTAGGTATCAGATATTCCTGGAAGAGCAGATATTTCTGGAAGGGCAAGTTCCGGGACTGTGTATGCCGAGACACTCCAATTTTCCAGTCCCCCTCCACGAACTACGAAGTGGGGAACAGCCCCAGGTCCCGCAGTCCTGTGTCCCCCCCCCCCCCCGGTCTTGGCATTGTCTACGGGGGGAGCAGGGCTGGGATCAGCGTTTGCCACGCGGCAGCAGTCTAGAAGCCAAGGACTCTCCCGCCGATTAGCTGGACTCCCTAAGAGTCAGGGCGGCCGCGTGGAGGGTCCCTGACCGCGTCTCCTTGGCCACGCAGCAGCTCCAGAGCGCAGTAAACGTCAGCTGAGTGTCTGCGGTACCTCGCTCCTCCTCGCCATTTCATCCGCTTTGTATCCCACCTGCCCATCGGGGCCAAAATCGAGAAGAGTCCCTAGCCAGGTGCAGTGGCTCACGCCTTTAAGTTTCGAGTCCATCCTCGTCCACATAGAGTTCCAGGACAGACAGGGTTACACAGAAGGACTCTATCTCAAAACAAGAAAAGAAAAGGAGAGAGACAGAGACAGAGACAAAGACAGAGAAAGGAAGGAAGGTAGGTAGGTAGAAGGAAGGAAGGAAGGAAAGAAAGAAAGGGGAAGAAAGAAAAGAAAAGAGAAAGAAAGAAGAAAAAAGAAGAGACTTCGATAAGTCGACAGTGGGGCGAAAACTCCACGAGGTGCACGCATGATCTCAGGCCCAAGGGAAAAGTGGCCGCCAATGTCCCTCCCTTCGCGTCTCCCTCACCTGACAAGAAAGAAGTCCCCTTTGAGACACCAGGGGCCATGCCCAGAGTGGGGAGAGGACTGTCCAATTCCTATCCATCATCATTTGACCTCCGAGATATCTCGCAAATCTGTTCAAAAGTGTACCCTGTCCCTGGCACCAAAGCCTCGCCCTGGCTGGTCTCTGAAGTTCTACCTGCCCGCTAAAGTTCGCGTTTCTCTTCTCTCCCAGCCTGCTCCTTCGCCTTCTGCTGGTGCAGAAACAAGTGATAAGTGGGAACTTGGGTAAAAATGCAGAGACGTTTCAGTAGTGGAACCGTCCGAGAGTTTTGAACCCCGGACCTCCCGCATCCAAAGCGAGAACCATACCCCTAGACCAAGGAGCCAAAGCTCTCTGGTTGCTCCCCTCCCCGTCTCCAAGTGAGTTGCTTGGCGTTTGTTTATTTTTCTCCCCAGATCCTCGGTTGTCTGTTAGGTCCAGCATGCAGAGAAACCATAAGGACTCAGCGGTCCACAGCCACTGTGGGATTTCCAGGGTGAGCGCTAGTTCAGTGACATAAAGCAAGGAGATGACAAGCTGGCAAATTTTCCATTCTCTAAATAACTAGCCAGCATGGAATATAGACGTGTTCACGGGTCATTAAAGTAGAAGACGTTCTAGGCAGAATACTGACATTAGAAAACACAAAGGCAAGTGCAGACATAATCCATTTTTCAAAATGATAAATACAATCAAAACAAAACACAAAACTGACAAACCAAAGACTTATAACTTGACTACATAGATTTAAAGTCCTTAAAATATGTATGTTTGTAGCCACGTGTGGTGACAAAAGCCTAAAATCCCAGTACTTGATATGTGGACTCAGGTGGATTAGGAGTTCAAGGTTATCTTCGGCTACCCAGTGAATTTGAGGTCAGCCTGCGCTACCCGAGACCCTCGAAAATATATAGGTATTTTCTTGTGATGTGGCAAGAAAAAGAAATGGAATCCTAGAAATCGACAGCTATGGGTCTCGGCTCTATTTCCTTCATCTCTGAGACAGGTTCTTGTCACATTGCCTAGGCTATCCCCAAAAGTCACCCTGCTGCGGGTCAACAGTCCTAGACTATTCCTAAATGGATTCGGTGGGAAATAACCAAGCTTTGAAGTGGAGGTTTGACAAAAGGAAAGTTCTTCGAAGCCTGGAAAGAGTCTCAAAACCCAAAACTGCACACTTGGAATCCCAGCACTGTGGGGGCGGAGGCTGTAAGGTCAGTCTGGGTTCTACGGAGACGCTGTCTCAGAGCAACACTGTATCATTTCCAAGGGCTGCCGTAACAAAGTATCGTGGCCTTAATCACTGCCCCGCTCTCCTCGCAGGGCTGAGCCACCGTTGTTGGTCTCAGAACTCTGGACTAAGGTTCTAGGAGTGCCAAGCTGACCACACAGGCAGAGGGCTTGTGAAATTCTCACAAGGCAGTTCAGGCTGGCGGAAAGGCTGGGCAATCCGGAAGTCCAGAGCCTGGGCTCCTGGGCTCCGGCTTCCTTGGCTGCACTAGGTACCTCTGGAAGAAGCCTTCTCCCCACCTCCCACCTGACGGACTTAGAACAGAATTGGGACTCCCACACTATTGAATTGTGGGATTCCTTCGCCCCGTTCCGTTTGGTCAGTCCTGATTCAACATCTCTCAGAATAAGACCCCATGGGGAATTGGGTCCAGGCTATTGCTGCACTAGGGTGGAGCCAGGCACAAGGACGACCACAAGTGAGCAGAGAAACGAGAATGTGCGTGGGCTCATCGGCCCAATCCTGCTTAGAGGGCAAGAAAGTCAAAAGCTGGAGAAATTTGGATCCTCAAAGTTCTTCCCTCGTAAGGGGATACCTAATAGGTCTCTCTGAGTCCTGACAGACTGGGGGAGTAAATCAACCCAGTGGTGTTGGAATTCGGAGTGAGATAAGAATTCACAATGCCACCCAAGTGGGCCAGGTCCCAGACACCACCCACTGAACTGGCTGGGCCACCATATGCCAGTTGGATATCTGCTTTCTTTGGTCGGAGGTGCTCCTAATTCAGCGGCTCCTAAGGAGCTTTCTAGGATTCCCACCGTCCTGCCCATACAGACACCGTGTCCTGGGGCTGAACCTTCCAGATGCAGACACAATGATATGGCTGCGACCGATGGAACCGGACTCCACACGTTTCCCGCCCGGCTGAGCTGCGGCAGCGTCCCCCAGTCTTGGGCGTCCAGTGGGACTGTTTGGCCATGTGTTTGGAGAGACCGCGGGGCGAGGCTTATTTAATGGGCGTGCCTTGCCTCCTCCCTGCTCTCTGGCTGCAAAACACAGCCTCCACAGCAGTCTCGGCCACCCGGCAAGGACTTCCCCAAAGTGCAGCTTTTCTCTGAGGTTCGGGCTCCTTCGAAGCTGACTCCATGGTAGATTGCCAATCCCCACCCCACAGCCTCGGCAGGCGGCAAGGCTTAACTCATTTGGGAATGAATACGGACCTATAAGGAAGTGTCGGGAATCCCGGACTGTGTGGCTCGTTGGTCTAGGGGTATGATTCTCGCTTCGGGTGCGAGAGGTCCCGGGTTCAAATCCCGGACGAGCCCTGGAGGGGGTCCAGTTTCCCAATGTTTTTGGAGCCACATTTAGAATTCTACCAAGTTAGAAACTGTTAGCAGACTTGTAGTGCAAGCTTTCCCCAGCAAAAAGCCTCGCCCAACGTGGGGCTCGAACCCACGACCCTGAGATTAAGAGTCTCATGCTCTACCGACTGAGCTAGCCGGGCTGCGTGAGGAACCGCACGCCAAGAACTACCGAAGCCCTATTGTCCATTTCTTGCTCCGGACCTCCTGGCGAGGAACTCAGGCTCGTGGGCCCGGGAAGTGAGCAGAGACGCTGGGCCGGGCTGCCGCCGAGAGACCACTGTGTGATGCCTGGAGGCCCGACACACAGGGGCGACTGCGCCAAAAGGTAGAAGCTTCGCTCAAACGACCGATCGCATCTTCTTCAGAGACAAGAAACTCGAGAGCTGCTCTTAGCCAGTCAAGTCCATGTCAAGGAGTGTAGATCAGTGAAAATAGGGGGGACAAGGCGTGTACCCCTGCAATGGCTCTTTTTTTAATTGTGCGTGTTTGTGGGTGATTCTCCCTCCTTTAGTCCTGGCTCTCTGCCAAGGCTGGGGCATAGTGTTGGGGGTGCTCCTCCCCATTCATGCCGGAATTTTGACTGGTGTAGTGTGCAGATAGCCACGGTAGTTGCAAGTGAGTGTCATAGCCACATCATGTCTGGAAGTCCGCATTTCATAGTTCTCCTCCCCACCCACCAGCTCTTACATTCTTTCTGCGTCCTCCTTGGAGATGCTCTCTGAGCCTTGTGTGGGAATGGGAGGTTGACCCTTGCAATGGCTCTTAAAGGATGGGTCTCATCCAATGAGTTCTCTGGATCAAACCCAGCAGGAGGCCACACTTTTCATTACCCATCTGCTAGCTAGGGTGTGTGTGTGTGGGGGGGGTCTTTTTAAATTTTATTCTTAAACAAATTCATGCATTTATGTAATGTATGTTGTTCATTTAATCCCCCCCCCCCATTTCTCTCCCACTCCGGCTGGTTCCCCCCCCCCTTATTCCCAAAAAGCCTTTCGTGCTTTTTTTTTTTTTTTTTTTTTGCTTCCACGCTTTTTTATTTTGGTTTTGGCTTGGTACCCACTGAGCTTTAGTAGACTGCTTGCATGAGCATGGGTGGAGAGTTATTTATTGAATCATAACCCCCTACCCTCACCCTCACCCCAGCAGCCATTAATTGCCTACAGCCCCTAAAAGAGGTGTGAGGGTCTCATGAGCGGCTCTACATAAATATTAGTTGTGGGAAGGCAAGGAGAAAATCAAATGCAGGTATTTGGCAGCTTTTACATCCCTCTGTGATTGACGACAGTGGGGTCGGGATAAAGGCAAGAGCAGCCCCAGGAGCACCCATCAAGTTTCCGCCGCTGGGGAAGCAGCTGCTGCGGCGACGCTGCGTTCTCTGCACGGCTACAGCTCAGTTCTCTGCACGGCTGCAGCTCAGTCTGCACTACTAAAAGGAAACAAGGTAAGACGGTGAGAAACCACATCGGGATAAACAGTACAGGAGGGAATCTCTCAGCAGAAGGACTCACGAGAGCAGAAAGCCAGATCACCAGGCCAGGAAAGGGGTGTTTGCACCAATCACAGCGCACTTCACATGCAAATGAAGGCTTGCGTTTGCACCAATCACAAGATTTTTCTCTTTAGAACTAATCACAGTAATCCCGCTGCTGGATTATGAGATGTGCTTGCTCCCTTTCAGGCCCGGGATGAAACTGATTGCAGGGTCACCAAGAATTCATGCAGGCTTGTGATTGTAAAAAGACGGGTACAAACGGAAATAGCCCTGCCTGAAGCTGCACCCTTGGGAACTGAAACAATCTTCCTGTGGTCAGCATTGTGTGGTTTCCTTATAAAGCTTTCAGCCTTTGTTACAGACAGCTGGTGCCGTCATGGGAGCGGTTTGGCGGGCAGTCTGACTGGCACAGTCTTTTTCCTTTAGGGCAACAAGAGAGAGTCTAAGAGCTGCCACTTAGGAATTCAAATTGCCCCGATCACCAATGTCTTTGCTTACTTATAGAAAAAGGAACATCAAAAGATGAGCTTACATTAAAAAAAAAAAAAAAAAAAAAAAACTAGCTGACATGGTGGCACATGCCTTTACTCCCAGCGATCTGGTGGCAGAGGCAGGCAGAACTCTGTAAATCTCAAGCCAGCCTGGCGTACATGCAAGTTCAAGACCACAGTGAGACCCTGTCTCAAAAAAATAAAATTAAAATTAAATCATCATTCACTAATTGTGATTTTTAACAGGGCTTTAACAATACTTACCAGCTGCCCAGTATCCCAGAGAGAGTTGCAGCTCACTTATCTGTCTCAGTTTTACCATCAAACAATCAAAATGATCAGATGATCGGGCAGCACCAGATGGTTGGGTTTGATAAGCCAATGTCACTCACAAGCAGAGAGACAGGTAGGTCCCTCTACTTAGGACCAGACTGGATTACAGCTGTTTTGAGTACTTTGTCTTCTAACTCCAAGTATGAGTCCCCTCTGACTGTATCTGTTCTGTTCGGACATTGAGGCAGGAAGGGTCTCGCTCCCATGTTAGAAGATGCTTTGGGACTGGTCCGGTGGTTTGCTAGCTGTATGAATGGATCTGCATGTTTTAAAATTCCCAGTTGTACTGGACATGGCGTTTCACATTAGTTACCCCAGCACTTAGGAGTCAGGAAGACAAGCACAATTCAAGGATGGTGTGGGCTACGTGAGTTCCAGGCCAGCCTAAGCTAGAGTGAGACCTGTCTTTTAAAAAAAAAAAGTACAAACTCATCCTCAGCTGCCTAGTGAGTTCAAGGCCTAGATAGAACACAGGAGACTGTCTCAAAATAAAACAAAAATCAACAATAACATTTGGACTAGGTGGCACAGTTTTCCCCCAAAATGCGTGTATAGGCCAGGTATGGTGGTGTGTGCCTTTAATCCCAGCACTCAAGAGGCAGAAGAAGGTGGCTCTCTCTAAGCTAGAGACCAGCTTTGGCTACACAGTGAGACTTTGTCTTAAAACAAACAACAACAAAAATCCATGTCTACCAGGACCTCATACTACAGGGGTCTTTGCAGATGTAATTAGTAAAGTCAAGTGAGGTCATAGTGATGTGGAATAAGCCCCCATGTAATGATTGAAATGGCAAGACAAAACCACAGACTACTAGTCTGACGAGGCATGTGTCTGTAACTGAAGAACAATACAGATGGCATGTACCTGGCTTTCTTGAACCGCCAGCTCCCAAATCATGACATGGAGACTTATTACTAGTTATGAATGCCCAGTCTTAGCTTATGCTTGTCCCACTAGCTCTTATAACTTAAATTAGCCTGTTTCTCTTTGTCTACATTTTGCCTCGGGGCTTTTACCTTTCATTCTGTATGTCCTACTCCATGTCTGGCTGGCTGGCTGCTGCCTGGATGGCTCCAGGTGTCTCCCTCTTTTTCCTTCTCATTCTCTCTCTCCTTTCTTCTCTCCAGCCTAGAGCCTAGATTCCCCTCCTATTTACTCTCTCTGCCCACCAGCCCCACCTATCCCCTACCGCCTAGCTATTGGCCAGTCAGCTTTTTATTAGGCCAATCAGGTGCCTTAGGCAGCAAGGTGAAACAGCAACACATCTTTACGTAGTTAAACAAATGCAGCATAAACAAATGCAACACATCTTTGCCTAGTTAAAGTAATATTCCACAACATAAACAAATGTAACACATCTTCACATAGTCAAAATAATATTCCACAACAATTGCGGGCAGCTACAAGAGTCTGGGAGAGACAAGGAAGTGTCCTCCTTGGAGCCTTGAGAGGACGCAGGCCTTGTAAATACCTCAAGGAAAAGCTGCTGGCTGCAGAATTGCAAGAATAACTTTCGACTGTTTTCAGCCACCCAGTTTCTAGTCATTTGTAAGAACAGCTATAGGAAACTAATCAGTACACCATATAAGATGCTTGGGAGTTTTGCTGTAAAAGCTGTAATGGTGTATGGGATCTAAGTACCTATGAGACAAATGAGCTCTTTCTTAACCATAGAGCACTGTCAAAATTACTATTAGTGCTGGACAGTGATGGCGCACGCCTTCAATCCCAGCTCTCAGGAGGCAGAGGCAGGCGGATTCTGTGAGTTCCAGAATAGCCTGGTCTACAGAGAAATCCTGTATTGGAAAACAAAACAACAACAACAAAAATTACTATTTTGTTTGTTTGTTTGTTTTTGGAGACAGGTTTTTGTTTGTTTTGTTTTGTTTTGTTGGTTTTTTTGAGACAAGGGTTTCTCTGTGTAGCACTGGTTTTCCTGGATCTCACGCTGTAGACCAGGCTGTCCGCAAACTCACAGAGATCACCTGCCTCTGCCTCCAAGAGTGCCGGAGTTAAAGGCATGTACACCTCCACACCCAGCTCCAATCAGCGGAGGAGAGCTGTTTGAACGATAGAAAAGCCCCAGGACTGGAGGCTGGCATGAGGGCGGAACACTAGAGGGCGCTCCCTGCTGCCGTTACAGGTCTCAGTTGCCAATGTAACGAGAGAAAGCTACCAAAAGCTGAAACTTGAAGAGACTGTCTTCACTTACCCACAACTTTTTAGTAGAGCAAAAGGGCCCCAACCATGTGATTTGAAACGCCCAGGACAGTGAACATGATTGGGTTGTTGGCTTCTTTTCCCCTGCTTTTTTTCCTGTCTCTGTTTCCTAAGTGTTAGGGTTATAGGCATACACTGCCACTCCCAGCTACAATTAAAGGTGTGACCCACCACACCCCGCCATAACCTTCAGCTTTCCTGACATTTCCCCTCAGGGACTGGAATTTGTTAGGGAAGAGAGCTGGACATCTGCTCCAGAACCCTGAGAGGGCGTCCAGGTCTCCTGGACTGGAGGAACTGGGACTTCTGCGAACCACACCTGCTAGTGAAGCGGGCTCCCAAAGGAGGTCCAGAGAGGTCTCCACGTTTCCCAGGCAACGCGGGTTGTCTGGTGTGATCGTCTGACCCCAAACCTCACAACCATACATGAACTTCAAATTCGTCATCAGACAGCGGAGTGACAGCTATAACGTGCTACTTCTCTTTGGGACTCAAGAACCCAAGAGCCAACACCCCGCCCCCGCCCCCGCCCCCGCCCTCACCCTAGCGTCTCTGGCCTGAGGTAGAGGAGGCAGGAAAGGACCCACAAGCTCCTCTCTGGTGCAAACCTCAGTTTGAGCACAATAAGACATTGGAACGCTGACTTGGGGAGGATCAATGGAGTCCTGGATGCAGAGCTGCACAGCTCTGGATCTTGCACGAAACCACTTTTCCAATTGCTCCACTCCAAGGCTGAAAACTGTGCATGTGGGAGCCTCCTGACGGTCTCTGAGCCATGGACACATTATCCAGACTCAAGAACTGAGCATGGAGGTGGTCAGGAAGAAGCTGTGCATTGCAGTTGGTCTAGGGCCATCACTCTGCTTTGGGTGTGGATGCAGATCTCTGTATCCGCTCGTATCTTTTACTTCCACAGTGGAGATTCGGTACCGCGTCCCAGAATCCAGCTGAGTCTTGGGTGATCTATGCTGGTACAGGCCCTCAGGCTGCCTTCCCTGAGTTTGATTTAGATGTATTTGCCTCTCAACCTAAACCAGCCCACTAGCTGGGTGGACACGGCCAGCACCTTGAGTGTATTAATGTCACAGAGGGACACATTTGGTTTGTCTTTCCACAATGTCAGAATCTATTGAATAACAATAAATTCACAATCTAATTTGGTTTTCTTGCCTACTATTTGCCAAGTAGTCCTGACTTGATAGATACCTGGATGTTGGCAATCACAGGTTCTTTCTATTCCAATTTTACTAATTAATATTAACTATGAGATCACGCATTACATTTCTCACAATGTGTGTATGTATATGTGTATGTGTGAGTGTGTATGTGTGTGTGGTGTGTGAGTGTGTGAATATGTGTGTGTGTGTGTGTGTGTGTGTGTGTGTGTGTGTAAAGAGGCTTCAGATTTCAGAAAGGCTGTCCCGAAGTCAGAGACAGAGAACTGACGAAGTAGCAAGAGCTTGTAGTAACCAGATATGCACATCCTAATGCACATCCTAATGCACTGCAGTCCAGTGTCAGAAAGGCAGTTTGAAACCAACTGAGTGTAGCAGGCGGTGGAAAGTGCACTGGAGCCTTAGTCTGGAGGCAGAGGTCCTTTGCTATGACAATTTCCCTAGATAAAATTCCTAATACGTGGCAGGGTGGGATGACTAGTCAGCATGTCTGCCACACTTCGGTCTCAGGATGCTCCTTCTGAAGGGTTCCATCTGGTGTGAGTGATAGGATTTAATACATTCGTAGGTGTTGTTATCTACCTGTAGAAATATGTTGCCGATCTGCCTCCTTGTGCTGGCAGACAGCCATTGTTTCCTTGTATAAACAAGATAGAGTCATCCTTTCTTAACATTTGTGTTCAAGATGGAGTGACTCAGATGAAAACTGGTGCTTTATAAAATGGATTCATTCAGGGCTAAACCTAGTCTCAACATTGATATTTCATACAACCTGTAATAACCCAGAGCAGGCTCAGTGTCTTCTTAGGAGTCCCCCTAATTCTGTGTCTGAGTAAGAGCCCCAGACTGAGTAGTTTGTGGGTGGGACCCCAACTCTAGAGACACCACCCTGCGCTTGTCTAGCCGCCTAGCATGCCCTTGTGAGGTGTGGCAGCTAAGCAGGATGCAGGCACAGACGTGGCTCTGCCCAGGCCAGCAAGTGCCGCAGGAGGTACCCCAAGTCCAGAAGTGTAATCCGATGAGTTTAGTGTAAGTCAAAGGCTGCTTCTGATCACATATGGGGACCCCCTCCCCCATTACCCGGTAGGCTCAGCTCATCAAGCCCGCCGTAGGATTTGCCCACAGGGCAAGTCTCCAGGTCAGGCTGAGTCTTGTCTATCTGTCCCTAGATCAGTGTGGGGCCCCACTCCCTCCTTGGCATGGCCCTGCAGTTTCTACCATGTCACCTCAAAGCGGATGAGCTAAAGACACGGTGATTCCTAACCCTGGTCGCTGATGTTGAAATGATTAAGGTCAAGTCCTCTCCCTCTGAGTCCATTTTGTGTTTGCGTAAGCAGTTCTCTGCCCTCTCCCCCACCTCAGTGGCCACACCTGCCTTCACAACACAGCCGAGACGCCATTCTCTCGCCTCTGTGAGCAGCAAACTATCTTTTTAGGGGCAGTCATCTCCTCTAAAGGTCTTGCCATACCTGATAATCAAACAATAAAATCTAATAATACTGTAGTGTGCAGAAAACAGTCGGAGCCCAGGTGCCCAGCACTATCGTGGTGGTCCCAAGGCTGAGGGCACACAACCTCTGCTGCCGCCATCTCCTCCCCGTGGTTGTGGAAGGCACAGAGGGCAGCATTTCCAGAAGGTGATTCAGAACACCCGACGCCCGAATTTAACTTCACGACCTGAGCCAGGGCCGTAGATGGTTCCTGAGAGGCCTGGCTTGCAACACCCAGGCATCTGCGGAGACAGAGGTGGCAGGGAGGGATTTCTCCTTGTTCTCTGCTAGGATCTACATCGCAAGCCGTTTGTCCTCCAGCTGCACCAAGACCCCAGAGCTGCGTTAAACCAGAGACATGTGGCAGAACAGGGCTGGCGACAGGCGACCCAGCCTACTTAGTGCCTGAAGTTGTGCTATGTCATCGACTCTGTCCCAGGATCTAGCACTTCGCTGAACTCGTTTTCACTCTAAAAAGAATAAAAAGAACATACGGGCTCGTCCGGGATTTGAACCCGGGACCTCTCGCACCCAAAGCGAGAATCATACCCCTAGACCAACGAGCCACTACGGGGATGGGCCGCGAACTAGTCCTTGGATATCTTCACCCGATTGACACTGCCTCCGTGGACTCCGTTCCTCTAGTCCTGCCTGGAGGGATTCTCCGAGTTCGTTTCTCTGTGGGTTCCGGAAAACGGAGGGAGGTGCGGCACCGTGAGGACGGAAGAGAAAGTTCTCACACACTCAAGGTAGGTCCGACCCCAGCCCTGAGGCCCAGCATTAGGCGTGAATGACCAGGGACCACCGTCCTCCGGGAAAGGGAAGTCAGAAAGCTCGCGTGAGCAATGCAATCTCAAGGTGGACCCCGACTCGAAATTTCACCCCAAATAGAATCCAAGTCTAGAACCTCGAGAATGAGACAGGGGATTGCCGCCTCCTGATCCGCTAGGCCCCGGGAGCTCAAGCATCCGGGAAGAGCCGGGGTCCTCCAAGGAACCGCAGATCCTGTCTCTTGGCCGAGCCCACTCCGGCCTGGACTCGGCCCCGAAGACCCGCGCGGCTCAGAGACACGGATACAGAAGCCAGAGCTGGACTCGGGGTTCGCTTCTTGCGCAGCAGAGGGCAGAACAACGAACGCCCCAAACTTCACCTCCGCACAGCGTTTGGCAAGGGACCCGGCGTCTCTGCGGCGAGTTTGAAAAGGCAGGCTCGCCCATGGTTGTTAGGTCGTGAAACCGATCAGGCCCTACACGGGGCTCTCTAACACCCTCACAGCCCACCACCTTGCCCCCACCCTGTGGCTCCTGAGAACGGAAGGGGCCACGCAGAGCCTGGCAGTGCAATTGTAGGAGGCTGGAGGGGTTTCCACCACCGTCTGAGGCCAGATGCTCGTCCTAGGTCACAAGTCCCACTTAGTCTAGAACCCGGAAGTCCTAAAGAACTTCAACAGGCCTGTTGGGAACTGCCTTGCCGTCGCCGCCCGGCTAGCTCAGTCGGTAGAGCATGAGACTCTTAATCTCAGGGTCGTGGGTTCGAGCCCCACGTTGGGCGAGCAGTTTTGTCTATGAGATCTGCAGCTGGGCAGACATCTGTAGTATACAGGAGTCGTGTTTAATGAAGGCTGAGGATTCCATATACGTTCCCTATGGTCATCGGGCCACAGAACCAGGAACTTGTAGAGGCGAGTTTTTCTTCTCTTTATATTTAATTTTTTTATATTTAATTTTTATATATTTAACCTGACACTTTACAAATAAATCTTATTTACATAAAATTTCCAGGTACAGTACAATGAACAGGTTGTCCTGGAACTCGAGAGTAGTCCAGACTGGCCTCGAAAAGACTCACCTGCCTCTGGCTCCCTAATGCTGGGATTGTAGGTGAGCGCCACCACCCTCGTTCTGAATCTTTTTTTTTTTTTAAGTAATAAAAATCATGAATTGTTCTAAAACAAAACAAACAGAAGTGTCTTCTGTTGAAGGCTGAATGTCTAGAAGGTCAGGGCCCAAACCCGGAAGGCCTCCGTACAATTATCTTGCGGCCACAGCGTGGCTCTTACTAAAAAAAGAAAATGCAATTTCATGCTGCATGATGCAGACTCACGCGTAAGGTGAACTAGCAACCTCAGGGAGACTCCTGTGAAAGACAGCATCAATTAAGAATGCCCCGTGGGACATAATGCATCAGAAGCTTCCAGTTTTACAATAGATCAAGGTTTGTATTTGGGGGCATTTTTACCCCAAGGATGAAGCTGAGTATTATACATATTTTTAACATACAATAGTATTATCTATTTCAAACACGTACTAAAGCTAAGAAAATAGTATTCTGTGCTTTTGTGTCTACCACTGAGCTATGCTCCAAGCCCCAATCTATAATTTAAAAACTAATCAGTTGTTTTGGAAGTTGATCTCTAAATAATTCGGTTTATAATCAATAAGAATTTCTCCTTTAATCCCAGCACTGGATTAAAGGCAGGTGAATCTCTGTGAGTTTGAGGCCAGCCTGGTCTACAGAGTGAGTTCCAGGACAGATAAGGCTACACAGAGTAACCCTGTCCCAAAAAACAAACAAACAAACAAACAAACAACCACAGAAAAAAGACTTTTTAAAAATCTATAACCTAACCTGGAGTCGAGGTGTACATTTGTAATCCCAGGGTTCAGGAAGAAGATGCAGAAGGACTGTGAGTTCGAGCTCAATCTGGTCTACATAACAAGACTCTCATAAGTAACAAAAAAAAAAAAAAAAGAGGGGGGGGGGAGACCGAAATACAATTGTACGTCTAGACTCTGAACAATTGTTTTAATATCAACTCATAATTAGTGGTTCATAAAAGTAGTGCAAATGCCATCGCACGGTATTTTGTAAAGTGAAAACATGTATTTATCTGAAAACAAAACATCACTTCTAACTTGAAAGGTGTGCCAAAACCTCCCGAATTTTGAAGCGTTATTTCGTTTCTCCTTTACACATTTTGAATTTCCAGGTGTCTAAAACACAGCCTTCCTACCCCGGGTGGGACTCGAACCCACAATCCCTGGCTTAGGAGGCCAATGCCTTATCCATTAGGCCACCGGGGCTGACGAGAAGAAAGCGTTATGTATCTTTCACTAGTTTCTTTCCGTTCTTTCTGCGGGTTTCTTGTGTCTCTACTATTTCCTTGCGAATCGCTGCCTCTTTTTCAGCCTTTCGCGTCCATTCTCAGTGAAGGCTCCAGGTCAAGGCCCCGGATCACCCTTGGGATCTAAAAGAGCACTTGTGAAGAAGAAAGTGAAAAATGTGCATCACTGGTTTTATCTTAGCTCATTGGTCTAGAGTGAGTATAACATCTTTCTGTGGTGCAAGGTGTCCAAGACTCAAATATCGAATGAGCCCTTTGACCCGGGACCGCAGGTAGGGAAACATGTGTTTTGCAGTGCCTGTTCCCTTTCCAGAAAGAGTGTGCACTGTGCTCGGCCTCTGTCCGGTCCTCTCCCTCTGTCTCTTCGACCAAATGCCACTTACTTGGTAGGGACAGGTCTTCACTGTTTTTCTTTATAGAGTATAGAGCTGGCCTATATATTTTACTTAATACCCTCACCCTCAGAAAGAAAGAAAGAAAAAAGAAAAAAAAGAAAGAAAGGGAGGAAGAAAGAAAGAAAAAAGAAATGAAAAAGTTCTGCGCAGTGAGCCAGCCCAGTTGGAAGAACCTGAGATCTTTGGCTTGAGGCTGAGTTCCAGCCCAGTTACATTACCCTCGGGTCCGTTTGACTCTCCTTTATCTCGTGTGTGTGTGTGTGTGTGTGTGTGTGTGTGTGTGTGTGTGTGTGTGTGTGTGTGTGTGTGTAACTGATCTAACTTATATTTACAAGCCTCATTAAACCTCTGTAACACTGAAGAGCAAATGACTCCCCCCAGCGCTGATCACCTGAGCGGGCTCCCCGCCCTCGCCTTTTGTAGCTAGGAGTGGCGGGGATGAAAGACGTTTCTTTTTCCACCGAATCCCTTGAATAGAGATTCCTCCCCACCCCCCAGGAGAAAGGTCAACTCAATCCTGGACATATTCTTGCTATTTAAACATTTACATTTGCATTGGACCTGTAAGGAGACAGCTTTTGTGTTGTTGAGACGAGACTGGCCTTTACTCTCCTGCCTCCACCTTCCAAAAGCTGGGTGGGATTACCTGTGTGCCTGCACGAGACAGCCTCGCATTGTGAGAAATCTAATCTATTAGATTGTTTCACGGATTTTAGAGCTGTGGACATACGTATAAACCAAATTCACTGCTTTAACTATTTTCAGATGTCTGTTCAGCGGCATTAATTGCATTCACCACATTGTGTAATCAACCGGATAGGCTACTGAGTTTTTTAATCCAAGTGTTTTTGCCTTGCCCTTCAGACAACTCCCATCCCTCCTGCAAACAACCCCCTCCCTCAACGTTAATTCGTGCTGCTTGCACCCTGTTTTGAGCTGGCTTCACTTACTGATTACTAGCATGCTGGAGTTCCTCTCAAGTCGTCCGGGATACCGGACAGAATCGGGAGTTCGGAGAGCCGTGCGGTGAAAAGAAGAGAGCAAACCCAAGAAGGGGGACTTTTTCACTGGGGTTTATAAAAACCGTACACTTAGAAAGGGAACGGGGAATTTCTCAGTGGGATTTATAAAAGTTGTAGACTCGCAGCGACCACGAAGGGACTCGAACCCCCAATCTTCTGATCCGGAATCAGACGCCTTATCCATTAGGCCACGCGGCCCTACGTCCGCCTATGAGTGAGTTCTTCCCATAAGGCTTTCTCAAGGGCCTACTGCGCATGCTTAAACTGGAGAAAGGTCCCGCCCCTTTGGGCTAATCTATTTGGTGTGAGATGCTTGGGAGCCTCAACAAGTTTGAATCGGCCTGAGCCCTCCTGGGCAATCCGCCAGTGGAAGCCCTCTGGATCCGAGAAGCTCGCCTTTCCAACCTCCTCCTCCTCCACTTGCTGGCCCTCAACTCAGGATTACGGACAATCCATGCGCATGCGCCATCCCCTCACTGGTGTATCCGCAATGGTCTCTTCCAATCTTGACCCGACTTGGCTTGCCTCTCCTGCCTTTTGGTGCCTAGAGCCAGGTGGAGATTGAGAGAACTACGGTCCCTGAGCTGGTTCTTCGCAGGACTTCTTTCTCCCTAGGCCGCTCCCAGCATATGCAGGCCAGCCCTGTTAGGTTCCGTAGTCTCAGACGCGAGGCACAGACCCAAACCAACCTCTGGTCCCCAGGAGCACAGCTGTTCCTCTATCTAATGCCAGGTACTTTACCCGTTATCTCACTTATTGCAGAGAGAGCATGAGTTTCCCGAAGCACAAGGATCGTGAACAGATATTTATTGCACGCTATCCGAGTTCCCATGCCTAAGATGCTGCATCGATGACAGAGTGCTGAAGGCGGATGGATCGGAAGTAGCAGGGCTGTCAGTCCTATAAACAGAGCCGGCGCCGGAGCGAGCTGCGGATCTCCAAGCAGACCTTGCGCAGCTCATCACTGTCTGGCCCCAGCACATCCAACTCACATATCCTCCTGTTGACCTGAGGAACGACACTCAGCTAGGCCCCGAGGGACTCAGTCTGGCACACCCACTGCAGTCCTTGTCTGCTGGGGTTTCTTTGTGGGGAGGGGATGCTTTCTGAAACAATCTCACTATGTATCCCAGGCTGGTCTCAAACTCTGAGATCCAGTCACTACCTTCCAGCTACAGGCATGCCCCACAACGCCTGGCTCTTGCCTGCTCTGTAAGCCTAAAATTTCAAGTACTACTTGATCGTCTTTGAGCCTCAACTGCCCCAGAGGTTTAACATGATTCCTTGCTCTCACCAAAAAAAGCCCCACCCAGTGGGAAAGGCTCCCCACCCCATATATATTGCTTGGGAGTTGGTCTGACCAGGGGGCCATGTGTATTTGACCATTTCATACTGTGAGCGCCAGAGATCCCTCCTAGTAATAAAGGTGTTTACTATTCTAGAGAGAAGCGGGGGCACAGAGAGAGACAGAGACACAGAGAGCCTGCTCCTTTCCCTGGGGTAAGCGGGAGATAATGGGAACACTACCACCAACCCAGGCTTGCTTTCTCTGTCCCTGTTCCTGCCCTTCACACCTCTGTCAACAGCTCAATGAGATCTCCGCCAGGGTTGGCTCTGACGACCTCCACCAGCGTCTGGACAAAGTCTGAGCCCTTTTCTTCGTCCCGATAGGCCACACAGCCTAGGCCAGGGATAGGGCCAGAGAGTCAGTCAGCCTTGGCCTGCTGCCCTCTGCTTCCCAACCCCCAGAGCAGTGAGAAGGGCAAGCAGGGGGGATTCTGGGTATCTGGCTTGAGACCAGAACAGGGCCAGGGACTTCTTGTATCAGATGCTGATATTTGTAGAGTATCTGGGTAGAGTCAATGCAGAACAAACATTTACTGTGGATTTGCTAGGTACCAAGCACTGGACAGGGTCCTGAGGCAAACAGACCTGCCCTGTCCTTGAAGACCTTGGCAAGTGCTTGTCTAGCAGGCACTTGACAAAAGCGTGCCACAGTTACTATGACTACAAAGAATAAACTGTGGGAGAAGATGGCTTAATACAGCTGGGCTGGTGCCTCTGCTCTTGCTGATAGTAAAATCACTCCTGGTCTCAGGGCAGGAAGCTAGGTCCCCGATAACTTACCCTCAGCAGCTGCGTAGACAGTAAGGATGTCTGCTTGGCTAGAGCTTCCCAGAGTGGAGGGAGGGCTGCCTGAAAAAGAGTCAACCCCCTTTAGCAGCATCCTGGAACCCTGACTGCCTCGGGTCTTGTCATCTCTGGTTCAAGGGCAGCACAGGGCAGTGCAAAGAGCGCAGGACAGATGGAAAAACCACAAGCCTTACAGCATTCAGGCTGTAACTGTATGAACTCAAAGAAGCGAGTTCTCCTTGCTGACTTCACATTGCTAGCTCACTTAGGTCCCTCCCTGAGTCTTGGCAAAGACGGCGCAGAGGTGATAGCAGAACCATGATGACAGTCCTGGAAGTATGTCATGAACCATTCCCACCACCAGTGTGCCAAGCCCAGGCTCCAGAAGGAAGGCAGACCCACCTGGGGCATCCACATGAATCTGGAGAACATCTGCCTGGGTGGGGAGGGCTGGGGGTGCTCGCAGCCAGCGCCTGTACCATGGGAGAGCTCTTGGCCTCACCCCAGGGTCCCTGTTCCCTGGAGGAGGGAGGCAGATACTTTTACTCAGTGGTACCTCAGGTATCTTCTGGGTGATTTAGACTCCATATAAATAGTGGGGCAGGCTTACAGAGCTGGCAATAGCCATCAGGGTCAAGTTTGTGGGGAGGATGGAGAGGGCCAGGGAAAGGCTAGAGCGCAGGCTTCCTGGAGGAGGTGGGTGGGAATGTGGGAGGCCAAGGGCTGGCAGAGGAATGCCAGGGTAGGTGGGTGGGCTTAAGGCAGGGCCTCTTACCACCACGGCAGGCCTGGAGCAGGAAGATCTTGGGGCGGCCCTGCAGGGCCCAACAGCAGCTCAGCTCCTGTACCAGCATCTCAGGCTGTACTCCTTGCCCATCAGCACCCAGCAGCTGCCCCTGGGGCCCCCCGTGAGCCATCAGGGCCACCAGGGCACAGCTCACAGGGCCCTTGTGAGTGTCCAACTTTTCCCGGAACTGAGCCAGCTCCTCCCAGAATGCCTGGAGTGGTGAGGGCAAGGTCAAGGTCTGAGCCAGCCCCTGGCTGCCCTCCATGGGCCTGGGGGCACCTCTTCAGCCTCTATCTTCCATAGCAGGCTTCCCAAGGCAGAGAAGTGACTGTCATATGCATGTAGCAAGAAGTCAGAGGCTAGACATAAGATGTATCTCCTGCCTGTGATGTGGGAGGAACCCAGGAAGGAAAACTCCAGGGTCCTAGGGGCGGGAGCACCCTTCCTTCTAAGCACCGCCAGTTTTAGACTTCCCTGACCTGGGCTGTAGGATCTGTCCTCAGGGTGACCTTGAAGCCCAAGGCCTGGCACAGGTCCCCCAGTGCTGCCACATCATGCTGCGTCCCAAGTCGGTCTTGAATCACAGCCAGCAGGAGGGCGGCCCTGG
The DNA here is from genome assembly GCF_049852395.1 of Peromyscus maniculatus bairdii. NCBI lineage: Eukaryota > Metazoa > Chordata > Mammalia > Rodentia > Cricetidae > Peromyscus > Peromyscus maniculatus. The sequence goes on from NC_134859.1 coordinate 11,930,006, forward strand.
TCCCAGACAGGTCATACTGTGCACTTGGTCCGGAGTCGGACTGTACAGAGGGTTAGGGACGCACAGTGGGCTGAAGGGACTCCCAGTCCCTCTTCTCCCCATCTGTATCTCTCTCGGCCTCCACCCAACCTGCATCTGCCCACACAAGACTGGCCTCTCTCCCTGCCCCTCACCTCTGGCTTCCAGGGCTCCACATCTCCCAAACACAGGGTCCCCCGCAAGGAGGTCCTAAAGACTGGGCAGTAGGTATCCCCAGCAGACTCTTCAGCCACTCTGCAAAAGAGCTGGGAGGCAGGGCCCAGGGACCCCTCAGAGAACTGGACCGTTAGGGATGGGGTGGGCCTGCAACCCCGAGGGGTCAGGATCCTGGCTCCAGGGGAAACTTAGCCAGCTCAGAGCTGCTGCAGGCTTCGGAGGTCACATGACAGGGAGAAAGAGGGGACGAGAGAGGTCAGGATGGACGTAAGCCAGACCTAGGCTCTGACTCACACTCAAGTTCATTATCTCACCCTAGGGATTAATACACACAGAGGCAGGACCCTCCCTGGAGGAGCACAGGCCTGTGGAGGAGGACTCCCAAGTGGCATCACCTGGAGAGGTGCTAGGCCAGAGAGCCCACAGCTCTCACCTCTACACCTCTAGGCCACTCAGACACGACTGAACTACCTAACAAGATGTTCAGACCTCAGGACCAAACCTAAGCCACGGGGCCTTTGAGTAGAGCAGATCAGCAGTGGCTGCCTGCGTGCCTGTCCAAGGCTGAGACTGAAGTTTCACTGCAGATAGCAGCCCATGAAAGGGTACCACTGACCACAGTGAGACTGGCCAGGCCACCAGGGAGGGCACAGCACATCGAGGGAATACTTCGGGCAAAGGCGTGGGGTGTAGAGGAAGTCTGGAGTCTGGGTGGTCCTGTGTAGGTGTGAAGGCATGTCCTGCAGCCCATGCATGTGTGAAGGTTTTCAGAACAGATGCAACCGAATGTGAATACATTTAGCTGTAACTGGCCCTGGGGAGCCAGGGAGACTTAGGGCCCGCCTTCCCTTCCCCTGGGTCCCCCACCTCCGTCAGCAGCTGCAGCAGTGACCAGTGAGGATGTTGGCTGCAGATTCTCCCCAAACCTGTGAGGAAAGCTTCAGGCTCCCGGGCAGCTGGTGGAGAAGCACCCCAGGGCTGTGTAGGTAGGACAGAAGGCCCAGCTTTCTTGTCCATCCCCCACCTTCACTTTTCCCTCCCAGATGGGGTCACTGCCTAGTCACTCACCCTTGAGGCCACTGGAGAGCAACAGGAAGATTTTGGGGCAACCCTGCAAGGCGTCACAGCGACTCAGCTCCTGAACCAGCAGCTGTGGCCGCCTTAGCTGCCCACTGGGGGCCATCAAAACCACAAGGGCACACCCCACAGCACCCCTCTTGGCATCCAGCTGCTCCCGAAACAAACTCAGCTCCTCAAGGAAGCTCTAGGAGAAAGAGGCAAAGTCTGGTGAGGCCCCAGCTAGAAGTGAGTGCTTTGGCTCAGAGTTAAGGGTTGCGGGGTGAATGCTCACCTGGACTGGGACCTTCTTCTTCTCACAGTTTTCAAAGCCCAGAGCCTGGGACACACCATCCAGGGCAGCAACTGCCGTCGCAGATACCCCGGGGCTGCTGAGTATCAAGGCTACCCTTGAACCCTGCACACTGTATTTCCCCTGGGAAAGGAAAAGCAGAGCTGTGCTGGGCTGGAGCCCAGCTGGGTGTTGGGAATGGGCTGGGCCAGGTAGAGCATCTCACTACCTTTCTCCCCACGCTGTCCCAAGCGTCCACCAACTGTGCAGCCGCCTGTAGGGTCCCAGACACCAGGAAGGCCATGAGGGCCAGGTGGGGCTTCCTCCAAGCCCAGAGCTTACTCCCTGGCTCTGGTTCCCTGGAGCCTGACCCTTGCCCCCTTCTACACATGTTACCTCCTATCAACTGCTATGATTCCATCTGGACTCTGTCCTTTCTTGGTAACCCTGGG